>NC_090445.1:69616895-70257520 GCF_031143425.1 Pleurodeles waltl
TATGTCCTCTTATAGGCCCCTCTCATTGTTGAACACGGAATATAAAATCCTTAATAAGGCCGCGTTGATTGCTCCCCTTGCTCCCACATTTTCTACATGTCGACCAATGTGGCTTTCGTTCTCCGCTGCAGCAGCTCTTGAAACTTACGTAGATTATCCCACATTATGGGTGCGGTGCAGGAGCGTAGCCCATATGCCAGCTGCCTTCCCTAGATATCAAACAAGCCTTCGATTCCTTTAGCTGTGATTTCATGCTGTCAGCACTCACCGCTTATGGGATACCCCTACCGTAGATAAGTTGGGTGCGATTACTATAGCCGGACCCTACAGCGAGAGCCAAAACCTGATCTCACATCTCAGCCCTATATCGAGTGTCAACTTGTACAAGACAGGGATGCCCCATGTCCCCGCTGCTGTTTGTTCTAGTGGTGGAACCCCTTGCTCAGTACTTCCGTCAGAATGCCAGGGATGGGGATCTTTGTTGACCGCTCACTCCACACGATATCACTTTATACGGATGACATGGTCCTGTACCCTAAGGACCTGCATGGCGACCTCAATGAAGCAGCACACCTGATGTCCGAATTTGGTGATCTGTCAGGTCTCCATATAAATGCTAGTAAATCCTATGCCTTTTCCTTTAACGGAAGTTAAAATATCCCACTTGTTCCATTTGGGACACTGCTGATCAAGCTGGCCACACAATCGTTTTGAAATCTTGGTGTACAGGTCTACCGTAGACCAGAAGATATTCTAGATGGTAACCTAGGCCGAGCGATCGCATCGCTAAAATCACAGGTGAACTTTGGGATTACCCTGCCCCTTCGGTGGCGAGTCGGTTAGCATTGTTCAAAATGGTTCTCCTTCCTCGCTTAGCATATTATTTTGTAAATTAACCAATAATGGTTCCACCTCGTATATTCGCCATACTAAATACCCTGTTAATAGATCTGATATGGGGCACAGGCCGTCCCAGACTTAGCCTGATAAAACTACAATTGCCACCGGATAAGAGTGACATGGGTGCCCAGGACTTGAAGTCTTACTGCCTGGGTTCCTCTCTACCCACCAAAAGCCCCTTATTGCTAAGAATTGCCCTTTCCTAGTGGAAGCTAGCCATGAGGTACACCCATTCACCCGTACCATACACCCCTAAAATACCTCTATGCGGCATTCCCACTCCTTTGGGAACTCTCACAGCTGGGATGCTGCGTCCTTGGGATCAGGGAGATGGAGTTGACTATGGGTTCCCTTTTCACCGATGGAATATTAATGCCCCATCTTGAGTTTACACAGACTCACGGACTGCCAGACATTCTATTTTTAACACACGCTAAAATTGTTGAATATGGTCGTTGCTGTTGGTCTCCAGGCGGAGCTGTGCCTGGGACACACAAGTTGCTACAAGTACTACATACTATGGGACACAGGAGACACCAGACCACATGGTTAAATCGTGGACTCCGAGCTCTCCTTGGGATTCCCTTAGATTCACTCAGGCGCAGATGGGAGTTTAATATTAACATGGCAATAACAGACAAAAAATGGTCCTTCCTATTTCAATATCCAAAACAGATCTCACGTAATATACATTTCAAATTTATACCATTTTCTATATTCCACAGGCCCTACATTACGCCTCACAAAATAAACCTGATGTTCCCCTCGGCCTCAGCATCATGACCCCAGGTATCATACGCCGAGTGCAGACCTGGTAAATATGTTGTAGGCCTTTTCCTCACTGACCGATTTTTCAACTGAGGTGGGGACGACATTGTCAACTCTGACAGAAAATGACCATTGGCGCATGCTGGAACAGTCCATCCTAGGTTTATATCCCAGAACTAAATCGGCCAAGGTGTTTTTTCATTTTGCAGACCTGTCTTTATTACCAGCCAAAGTTTGCTGAAAAGACATTGGTAATCCTCGCCTCTCCCCTCAATTGTCCGATGGATAGGGTGACCAGATTTTGTGGAGCGAAAACCAGGACAGGTAAGACATAAAAGAAGGACTAAAGACTTTACTCTCACTTTTATATCTGGCCTGTCCTATTTTTTGGCGTAGCTTTGTGACTGTGTGCCTATACGTGTGTGTGTATATAGCTATATATACATACACACATATATACTCACACACACATTTACAAGACTAAATTTATAAAATTAGCTATGGCTTGACCGACCACCCTGCTCCCCCAACCCGCCCCCCCCTCGCACCTCTCTCTGCTCCCCAATCTGTCTCTCTGCTGGGGGCAGACAGGGGACTGTGTTGCCTGATAGTAACAGATACATTACTTTAATTATTTCATACTTTACTTAAGCTTCCCTACATGATCTGACCTTTGACACAAAAACAAGGACATTTATTTAATGATCTGTACTTCAACCCAAAAAACAGGATATTTGTTTAAAATTAAGAGAAGGGTCGGGACACCGGGGCAGTCCTCTAAAAACCGGGAATGTCCGGGGAAATCCGGGACGTCTGGTCACCCTACCAAAGGAGAGAAGAGGTAGCGCATTAGGGACTGGAAGACAGCACAGCAATTCACCGGGAGGAACACAGAGGAAAATGCAAATGACCGATATTTCTGGAATGGGACACTTTACTGGAAACATTCAGTGTACAGGATAGTGAGGTAGGCAGTGCTCACTAGACTCACACAATATTCTTCCATTCCACACTGGACCCACACTGAGGTATACACCCCTTCTTCGCCGCATGCCCCATAATACCCTACCTACTCATTATTCCATACTTGTATCAGCCCATGTTCCAGGTGGATCTCACCACCTGATCCACCGTCAGAAGTTAGTTTACGACTAGGCACACTGTTGTAGCCCTTCTACTTTCTCTATACGGTTTCGGGGCCCCAGCAAGGAAGAATTCCCCACACTACCATGCATAAATTAAGTAAATGACGGGCAGGGGAGGGTACTGGGATTAAAATTACATTTACAATTTTTACTGCACTGAGATCCAATGAACAGCATCTAAAATTGTGCTGTATATGATGTACTATGATTAAAGAACCTTATTACCAATGTTATCCTAATGTATATGTATCTGCATGATAAAAATGAAAATTGCAATAAAGTTTGTGTTAAAAAAAGAAGGTGGCGTGGAACAATTTATTGTCTGGTCCTCCTAAAAAACATAAAGGAATACATAATAAAATAAAAAATATAGAAGCCTGCCGGGGTCGGGTAATGTAGAAGCAGGAGCAGGGAAGTAATGGGGAGTGTGCGACAAAGCGACAAAGTAACCTGGAACGTGGGGGAGGGGTTTGGCAGAAGGAGAAGCACTCAACAGAGAGAATGCAGTACGGATGAGACAGCAACACTGAGGTGAGGAGGGTGAGATATTTGGGTGGTGGAGAAGCATACGAGGGAGGGAGGGAGCCAGTAAACACCTGCATTCGCTTGGAGTGCTTTAGTGAAAAGAAAATGTAGCTGTCTAAAAACGTGTTTCTTATACTGTGTTCCAGGGACCCCTGGAGTGGCAGCCGCTATTCAGGGGGTCCGCAACTGCTTAGAAAATAAAATATTATTAACAGATTAATAAGGTGTGTCTATAAATAAAGAAAATGCTAAATTGGACCTGTTAAAAACTTTTCTGAATGTAAAGCAATTTGAAATTGTAAAGGGGAGGTTAAAAATTAATTTGTATCCCTGTGTTGACTCATGGGAGCAGTGCAAGTTCATCAAACAGAATATAGTATGGACGATGGGTAGCATCCGTTGATTTTGCAAAAGCTCTAACCTTCCCATTCAAATTTTAAAAATAGTTTGTTATATTTGCTTGTAAATGAAATAAAATGTCATCATTTGTGTATTTGTTTGCTGAATGTGTTTCTGTATTTTTGTGTTTTGTTTTGCAGTTTAAATAATTAAAACTGCTTAAGTCCGGGTCATTGAATTCCAATAATGACTCAGTCCAGGGGGATCCTTGGATTCTAGTAATGATTAAGTGAGTGTCTACAGAAGTCAATAGGAATTATTAAATGGGGGTTCATAGAAGTCCAAGAGGGATCAGGTTAGCCAAGCTAAGCTCCAGAAGAGGGGCACACACAAGATGGAACAAAATGTCATAGTGTAATAAGCAAGAAATACGAGTGAAAATAAAGCCAAATAATGTTAAGCAGTAGGCGGGCTGTAGGTCCACTGTTAGTTCTGGGTAAGCCCACAATAGATATTTTCCAACCAGACAGCTTGGGTTGTACTTACACGTACATACTTGAGCGTAAGTGACAGAGACTTTTGACATATTTCATTAATGTCTTTAAGTATAGAATGATCAAGTGCTAATCACGCTTGGCCAAAATATTTTACCACTCCAAGCACAGTATTAGGTACCTGGTTGACAAATTACCATCCAAGCCAAAATGGAATGAATAAAAACAAACCGTGACATGTTTAATTTTTATTGTTATTCATTAGAGAAGAATAGCTTTGTCTGTCCTCAACTGATCACCCAGTATAAATTTAAACAATGTCCTTTCAGACTTTGAGTGCACACAAATTATGCAAATGAGAAATACAGAACCCTGTGTGGGTCCCAAGTTTTAGGTAGAGAACAGACAGAATTTGCCAAAATGCTTTGACATTTTTCTAGCTCAGCATAAATGGCATTGGGCTTATCATATGCTTAAATAGTCTGCTAGTATAACAGACATTTACATGAGTAAATTTAGAGTGTCAGTACTTTTATAGAGTGCCCCATATAAAGGAGCTGCTCTTCAACTAAATCACAGGACCTATACAGGTTTCTCTATTTCTCATTTACATATACATACATATTAAAATCACTGGACAAAATCAAAGGTTAAAGTGATGTTATAGTTAGGTGCCGTAATAATATAAAAACTAATGTTTTAAAGTTTGAAATAAAGATTATTAGCATTTTAAAACAGAACCGTCAGATGTTCATACATTAAGCATATTATGATAAACCAGGAAGAATTATATAATTATCATTAACAGAAAGAAAAAAGTTCAAGAGATCTGAACTATCTCTGGAAACAATTATTGAAATACAGCATCATTGCTGCAAAGGTAGGTAATTATTCAATAATCATATTAATATGATATATTTGTTACAAATAACCGGAATAGAAATTTTGTGGGGCTTTGGGAACTTCTTCAGTTCTAGGATTAAGGACCTTTCTAGATTGGGCTGAAGAGTTCAAAAAGGAAGTGACAGATAACTAACAAATGTCTCTCTTAATAGAAGAGACATTGGAGTGACATACACTCTGTCTAATCTATGGTTATAGCAAACAAACATACACCAAGCTTGAAAGGACATATTGGAGAAATCTTTCCAAGATTTGGTGATCTGTTGAAACACAATGGTGAGAAGCAGGTCTAAGATTATAATCTTGTTTTGATGAGGTGACCAATCTTCTGCAAGACTACCTAAAAATATGTTTGTGAAGCTGAAAGGAACTTGTGAGTTAAAAATAGTATTTATTTCGTGTTAGACCATTACCCAAAATTGGTATGTAAAGGAGCACTCAAAAAGCATGTGTTTAAGGTCCAAGGATGATATGATGCAAGACCAGCAATAGGGTAGAGATGCAGAGTTTATTTTATGTAAAGTGCTTGTGGTAATTAATAATCTATTATAAACAAAAAATAAAGTTTGAATCGCATTAGCTGCTCTGAATGATTTTCGTATTTGATCCAAATCTTATTCCTTAAGGAGATTTGGAAAGATGTACCCAAGTCATATTCACATTGTAACTGTAGTGCAAATTTATCTCTATCCTCTGGAGGAGATGTGATCGTGAGATAAATGTCTGATGCTGAAGGGAAAGAAGGCAATAAAGATTTCAGCTGTAAGGTATTAGGGGTACAAGTATAGTTAAGTGAACATTTCTCAAAAGCTGTCCGAATGGCATTTATTAGTGTTAGAGAAATGAGACAGGGAAGGAAAAACGTTGTTGAGCTTGTGTAAAAGTAAGAAAAATATAATCAAAAGGTTTTCCAATTTTTTTGTAATTATTAATCCCAATATGTCTATTGTGCCAGACTAGGAAACATAAGAACTGATCTTTACTATTGTTATGATTAGAATACACAGGGCACACTATCACGTCTTTGGTATCCAAATGGAATCCTCTGTTTTCATCCTGGTGGGGCAGATTAGACTCCCTAAAGATGTTGATAGTACAGATAATACTGTAAATATACACTGTTATTATTTTTTTTAATTACTTCAGTCCTGTCTAGGTTACTTTGGAACAATAAAAAACCCAAATATCTCTTCAAAAACATAAGAAAATATAACCATTTGGGAGGAGAAAATTTCCCGGATTTTCGTTCATATCACACTGCATTCATCCTCAAACAAGCTTCTTTTTCATTAAATGAAGATATCTCCATTAAACCACTTCCTTGGGTAGATATTGAAAAAGCTTTTCCACACCCGTTCTCTTTTAAAGAATTATTAAGCTTTACATAAAAAAACGAATGTTTAAAAACCAGAAAAACAGTGATATTTACCAGTTATAATTTACTAAGCTTACTATAACTTTTACCCACACGATGCACTGCTTATGACCTCACATGTTACATCATTCATGACATGTTAAATGACATTAGTGATGATATCAGCATTGACATCTCAAGTAACATCAGTGATCACATCATCCCAAGCTACTGCTTCTCAAATAGTCTTATTCAGTATCGTAAAAGTTATATAGTATACACTTTAATGAACAGTGAAGTTCTACATATAGGTAGAAATTTGTTAAAGCAAGTGAGAGACTGAGGGGTGGCCTAGGGGTGGCGTTAGAGTGGCACAATGAGAAGAAATACTTTTATTTCTCCTCGTTTTTGCTTTTTCTATGTGCGCTGCTTTCTGCAGCACACATAGAAAGAGCAAAAGGCCATTAATGATTGTTTATATGCAGGAAGGGACACCTCCCTGTACATAAACAATCATTGCGTTGCGCGCTAGACAGCTAAATTTAGTGCTAGCACTAGGGGAAACACAAGGATGCGCTGTACTTTTGTAAATACGGCACATCCCTGTGTTTCAAAAGTGATGCAGTGGTGCCAATTTTGGTGCAGCGGGGCACCACTTTCTTGTAAATATGTCCCTTAGTGCAACTAATGTGATATGTGAGAGAAATTGAAGCTTTTCCTTACAGTACATTATTCACCTGTGGATATCTTTGTACATGCTGATGTTAAAGAGTTGCGATAGACTATTTCTATGAAATCTGGAGATTTATAAAGCTACATATATTTATAAAGTTCAGTGAAAATTCTGAGGCATTATACGTTACTGTAGAATGTATAATCTATGGGTGACACATTTGCCGACGATTCAAGTCGCAGTATGATTGTATATGTTGTTAAAATGGTTTACACCATTATGCCTATTTTAGGAATATGCATTACTCCTTGTAATGAGTCTACACTCTACACACTACACACCCCAATGTTGCCCCACCCCGGTACAGGATTCTGCAGCTTCTCAGCTCTAGTCCCTGCCCCCCATTTTTCTCGACTGCAGCACTCAGCAGTTCACTCACTGGGGTCTCTCACCAAGTGGCTAGCCCTGGAGGATTTCAGTGGCTAGATCTGCGCACCTGGAGATCTACGGTGATCCCTGCAGTATTTCAGGGGGCACGAATAGACCCCAGCAGTGGACAGGGCTCTGTGCCACATTTATGGATTTCGGCCCAGTTCAGGTATCCTGCCCTGCCCGACCCAGGGCATGTACACATGCTGTTCCTTTGTCACCTGCTTTCCCTCTCTGAGGTACGTAGCCAAAGATGAAGACCACAGGTGATTTACTAGGGAGAGCGTAGGTCAGGGGCGGCCCCTCCTTTAGTGGCAGCTGCAACACCTTTACCAGAAAACGATAATAAACTGAGTTTATTCTTGTTTTCTGGTAAAGGGGCGGGGCTACTTTGGTGACGAGCAATGAGGGGTAATGCACACCACTCCCCCTCAATGCGCATGTTTGTCTCGTATGTCATGTATGTCTGCCATGTACGCCTCGGACCGGCCAAACACACATGCGCAGAAGGCTCTCAGTCTGCCTGGTACCGCCCTGGGCACTACCAGCCAATCCTAACGCTGCTCTGAGCAGCATCAGGATTTTGCGCAGGGCAGGCTGGAAGTCTGTGCAGGCAGCAGAGGAGCAGATGGAGCGGTGTGGTGGCGGCAGCGATCAAGGTAAGTGTGTTTTTTTTTATTATTAATTAAATGTTTATTCCCCCCCACGCCCTGCCCTGCCCCTTCCACGAGCTGCGACTGGTGTAGGTGTGTGCAGAGGTGAAGGCTGTGCAGCCTGTGCTTGGGCTAGAAGGTGCAGGACTAACTAGGTCTCATTGAGGTGATTCATGAGTGGCTGGTGGCCTAGATGCGGCTTGCATTGAGAACCACGAAGCCCAAAGCTGAAAGCTGGAAAAATAGGCTAGTAAATGAAGGCTAAAACTGAAGTGTGAAAGGCAGGAAGATGGATATCAGTTTAAAATTAAATACTTAATCCCAGAAGGCTATTGGCCAAGGTACAGCATTAGGCTAAAGTGGGTCCTAAGCGAGCTGTAGCTGATGTGAGCTATAGGTGGTGTCCATAAAGTGTAAAGTACATTTCAAAATATTGGAAAATCATGTCAAGTGCCATTCCAAGAGCAGAGCGCAAGTCTGTGGACAGTGATGATCAGTGGAGAGCAGATAAGGACAGAGAAGGATGAGGGCTATCCGTTCCATACTGATCATCATGTTTGTAGGGTATTCCCCAGCCTGGGTACCTACCAATGACTACACCACACACACAGAGCTGTAAATCACACATCTTGATGCCTCTGCGTGTACCTGTGAATTCCAACATTCTAAATTAAGCTTTCATTACATTCTATTCTAGTGATTATGTCACACTCATTCGAAGTCCACTGGGTGCCAGAATTAAATGCAAAATGACATAGACCCACACTGTATCTCTTCACTGTATCTCTTCACTGTATCTCTTCAATCATTCTTCTTAGATCTTTGATCATATGACCCAATGTGATTGTTAGAAGCTGTAAACTGTTAACTTTAGTGTCAGAAATTGCTAAAGATAGTAGAGAATCAGCAACAGTCACTGAGTTTTCAGAGTCAGCCTTTCTTTCATCAATTTCAATTTCAATTTTATTTTATTTATGATTTGGAACTCAACTGAGGTCCACATAAAAAAAAGAAAAAAAAAGGAATTTACATTACAGCCGAACAAAAAATCTAATTTACCCTTTACATCTAGCTGAGAAGCATATAAAAGTTTACAGTATAGATGAACAAAGAGTCAAAATTACTATGTACACTTTACATCCAATCGGGTACAAGGAAATAAAATTAAATGAAATATACAGTAAAATATTACATCAAAATCCTATGTCATATGTACCGACTTTGTATATACACACTCACTGAAGCACCAGTTCGAAAGAGGTAGGAATACCGGACTGTCGGAAGACAGAACCATGTTAACCATGGTAATGGTGGTATATACCTGTGCAAAAGCAGCATTTTCACAATCCAATCTCACACTCTATCAAAAGGAGCCTGCTTTCTTCAGTCCCACATGTTAAGTCAAAGTAATATTATTATTATTATTATTATGGACAAGTTAAAAACAATGATCCTATTATTTAACCAAGCCACCTGACTTGCCATAAGGCAAGAATTTCTTAAAATAAGTTTAAAATACATTTGAAAAAATTAAATATTTTAAAACAGAATCCTTCTTTCGGAGGATCATACAGGGCTTGGAGAAACTCAGGCACTGACAACAAAGGGAGCTGATGACAGATTGGTTTTAACCATTTACGCCAGAGTGGGGCAAGAGAAGGGCAGACAAAGAATACGTAACGTAAGTCTTGAGATTCTGCCGTACAAAAGATGCACTAGTTTGCGGTATCATACCATTTTGCTAATAGTGTGTTCAAAGGGAGCAATCCCTGTTGAAGCAGCGTCCAAAAGCAGCTAACGCTATGAGGGATGTTCCAAATGAGATACGGGTGCGTTTTTTTTATTACTAGAGTGTTAACTATATTCGCAAAGGAGCTTCTTTTTTTACAGCTCTCCGAGTCTTGCCGGAAGCTCAGGGCCCAAGTTGCATTCCTCAAAATCACCCTCAAGTGCAATAGGGAAAGTTCTAGTACTTGGCTCCAATCCAGCTCCAACCTTTCCAGAGCAATGGAGAAATTCTTACAAAAGGCGAATTTGGCCTAGCTGTTATCTAAAAAGAGCTCTTTCTTTAATAGTGATCTTACAGTATTTTCCTCGCTCTTTAAAATTGAGGTGGCCAATCGTATAACCCCCGCTAATCCTTGAGCATACGCGCTTCTAAGCCCCATTTCCTGCCTCAGAGCCGCCACTGAGGCTGCCGTATTAACAGATAATAATTTTCGGAGAATTTTACCTTCTGCTTGATTTAGGAACCCCCATTTGGAGATGTCTATGAGTTCCACCCCATATAACAGGGATGCAGGAATTTTAACTCGATACGCTGATAAAAGGTAAGGGACGTGCCTTCTCCCTGTGGCTGTATATAGAGCCCCCAGACCTCTTGCCTGACCTTTGGCCTTTGCTTTATTAGAGGCGATGTGGGCAACATCGCTAAGGTTCCCGCTCACTATTTTCCCTAAAAAGGGATAAGATTTCACAATTTCAAGATTTTGGTTGCCCGATATCCAGCGATAATTGGGAAAAGTAATCTTTTTTTTCCCCAAGAGACAGAGAACCTTACTTTTGGATACATTGATCTTCAGATAATGTGACTCTTTTGACAAGCGCTGCAAACGATTCTGAAGGCCTTTAGGGGTTAAATCAAAAATTAAGATGTCGTCAGCGTATAACAGGCAGCAAATTGGGCGCCCACCCACTAGCGGGGGAAGACCCTTACCCCTGAACAAAAAGGAGTGGAGATCTGAGATGTAGAGGGAAAAGAGCAGGAGAGCCAGTAGACAACCCTGTTTTAACCCGTTAGATGTAAAAATCTTGTGGGATAAACCTCTATCACCCCCCAGAAGGATTCTACACCGGGTATTGGAGTGGAAAGCTATTATTAACTCCAGGAGGGGTAAAGGTATCCCCAGGCTGCATAGCTTAGCCCATAGAAGATCTCTGTCTACTTTATCGAAGGCCGTGTAGAAATCTATGAAGGCGGCATAAATGACCCCACCTCTCAGTTTTACATATTTTTCCGTACTAGTTTGGAGCACCATGATGTTATCTAGGGTACTATGTTTGCGCCTGAATCCAGATTGTTCCAAGGGGATGATGTTATTCTCCTCTGCCCAAGACATTAGTCTAGAGAGCAGACATTTGGTGAAAGGTTTTTCCACCGCATCAAGGAGGGCAATCTGACGATAATTACCAAGACAGGATCGGTCACTCTTTTTGTATAAGGGTACAATTATGCTACCAACCCACGATGGAGGAATACATCTAGAGAGGAAAAATCTTCTGAAGACCACATATGAGATCTTAGACCAAGAGCTCCTGTCCTGTTTTATAACTGATGAAGGAAGTTCGTCTGGCCCCATTGCAGCGGAAGGGCGCATCTCACCAATAGCACAGTCAATCTCTTTGATTGACGGGGAGAGAAAGTGAGAATTCCTGGAATTTCTGGAAGCCGGAAGGGTGCGACCCCATTAGAGGCACACAGGGAGGAGATGGATTCTGACCAGCGGGCTTCGGTACATACTTGAGCGAAAGTGACAGAGACTTTTGACATATTTCATTAATGTCTTTAAGTATAGAATGATCAAGTGCTAATCACGCTTGGCCAAAATATTTTACCACTCCAAGCACAGTATTAGGTACCTGGTTGACAAATTACCATCCAAGCCAAAATGGAATGAATAAAAGCAAACGTGACATGTTTAATTTTTATTGTTATTCATTAGAGAAGAATAGCTTTGTTTGTCCTCAACTGATCACCCAGTATAAATTTAAACAATGTCCTTTCAGACTTTGAGTGGCACACAAATTATGCAAATGAGAAATACAGAACCCTGTGTGGGTCCCAAGTTTTAGGTAGAGAACAGACAGAATTTGCCAAAAGGCTTTGACATTTTTCTAGCTCAGCATAAATGGCATTGGGCTTATCATATCCTTAAATAGTCTGCTGGTATAACAGACATTTACGTGAGTAAATTTAGAGTGTCAGTACTTTTATAGAGTGCCCCATATAAAGGAGCTGCTCTTCAACTAAATCACAGGACCTACACAGGTTTCTCTATTTCTCATTTACATATACATACATATTAAAATCACTGGACAAAATCAAAGGTTAAAGTGATGTTATAGTTAGGTGCCGTAATAATATAAAAACTAATGTTTTAAAGTTTGAAATAAAGATTATTAGCATTTTAAAACAGAACCGTCAGATGTTCATACAGTAAGCATATTATGATAAACCAGGAAGAATTATATAATTATCATTAACAGAGAGAAAAAAGTTCAAGAGATCTGAACTATCTCTGGAAACAATTATTGAAATACAGCATCATTGCTGCAAAGGTAGGTAATTATTCAATAATCATATTAATATGATATATTTTTTACAAATAACCGTAATAGAAATTTTGTGGGGCTTTGGGAACTTCTTCAGTTCTAGAATTAAGGACTTTTCTAGATTGGGCTGAAGAGTTCAAAAAGGAAGTGACAGATAACTAACAAATGTCTCTCTTAATAGAAGAGACATTGGAGTGACATACACTCTGTCTAATCTATGGTTATAGCAAACAAACATACACCAAGCTTGAAAGGACATATTGGAGAAATCTTTCCAAGATTTGGTGATCTGTTGAAACACAATGGTGAGAAGCAGGTCTAAGATTATAATCTTGTTTTGATGAGGTGACCAATCTTCTGCAAGACTACCTAAAAATATGTTTGTGAAGCTGAAAGGAACTTGTGAGTTAAAAATAGTATTCATTTCATGTTAAACCATTACCCAAAATTGGTATGTAAAGGAGCACTCAAAAAGCATGTGTTTAAGGTCCAAGGATGATATGATGCAAGACCAGCAATAGGGTAGAGATGCAGAGTTTATTTTATGTAAAGTGCTTGTGGTAATTAATAATCTATTATAAAGAAAAAATAAAGTTTGAATCGCATTAACTGCTCTGAAGGATTTTCGTATTTGATCCAAATCTTATTCCATAAGGAGATTTGGAAAGATGTACCCAAGTCATATTCACATTGTAACTGTAGTGCAAATTTATCTCTATCCTCTGGAGGAGATGTGATCGTGAGATAAATGTCTGATGCTGAAGGGAAAGAAGGCAATAAAGATTTCAGCTGGAAGGTATTAGGGGTACAAGTATAGTTAAGTGAAAATTTCTCAAAAGCTGTCCGAATGGCATTTATTAGTGTTAGAGAAATGAGACAGGGAAGGAAAAACATTGTTGAGCTTGTGTAAAAGTAAGAAAAATATAATCAAAAGGTTTTCCAATTTTTTAAAAACTATTAATCCCAATATGTCTATTGTGCCAGACTAGGGAACATAAGAACTGATCTTTACTATTGTTATGATTAGAATACACGGGGCACACTATCACGTCTTTGGTATCCAAATTGAATCCTCTGTTTTTATCCTGGTGGGGCAGATTAGACTCCCTAAAGATGTTGATAGTACCGATAATACTGTAAATATCCACTGTTATTATTTTTTTTAATTACTTCAGTCCTGCCTAGGTTTCTTTGGAACAATAAAAAACCCAAATATCTCTTCAAAAACATAAGAAAATATAACCATTTGGGAGGAGAAAATTTCCCGGATTTTCGTTCATATCATACTGCATTCATCCTCAAACAAGCTTCTTTTTCATTAAATGAAGATATCTCCATTAAACCACTTCCTTGGGTAGATATTGAAAAAGCTTTTCTACACCCGTTCTCTTTTAAAGAATTATTCAGCTTTACATAAAAACGAATGTTTAAAAACCAGAAAAACAGTGATATTTACCAGTTATAATTTACTAAGCTTACTATAACTTTTACCCACACGATGCACTGCTTATGACCTCACATGTTACATCATTCATGACATGTTAAATGACATAAGTGATGATATCAGCAATGACATCTCAAGTAACATCAGTGATCACATCATCCCAAGGTACTGCTGCTCAAATAGTCTTATTCAGTATCGTAAAAGTTATATAGTATACACTTTAATGAACAGTGAAGTTCTACATATAGGTAGAAATTTGTTAAAGCAAGTGAGAGACTGAGGGGTGGCCTAGGGGTGGCGTTAGAGTGGCACAATGAGGAGAAATACTTTTATTTCTCCTTGTTTTTGCTTTTGCTATGTGTGCTGCTTTCTGCAGCACACATAAAAAGAGCAAAAGACCATTAATGATTGTTTATATGCAGGAAGGGACACCTCCCTGTACATAAACAATCATTGCGTTGCGTGCTAGACAGCTAAATTTAGTGCTGGCACTAGGGGAAACACAAGGATGCGCTGTACTTTTGTAAACACGGCACATCCCTGTGTTTCAGAAGTGATGCAGCGGTGCCAATTTTGGTGCAGCGGGGCACCACTTTCTTGTAAATATGTCCCTTAGTGCAACTAATGTGATTTGTGAGAGAAATTGAAGCTTTTCCATACAGTACATTTTTCACCTGTGGATATCTTTGTACATGCTGATGTTAAAGAGTTGCGATAGACTGGAGATTTATAAAGTGCAGATATTCATTTCCAAAAGTTCAGTGAAGATTCTGAGGCATTATACGTTACTGTAGAATGTATAATCTATGGGTGACACATTTGCCGACAATTCAAGCCGCAGTATGATTGTATATGTTGTTAAAATGGTTTACACCATTATGCCTATTTTAGGAATATGCATTACTCCTTGTAATGAGTCTACACTCTACACACTACACACCCCAATGTTGCCCCACCCCGGTACAGGATTCTGCAGCTTCTCAGCTCTAGTCCCTGCCCCCCATTTTTCTCGACTGCAGCACTCAGCAGTTCACTCACTGGGGTCTCTCACCAAGTGGCTAGCCCTGGAGGATTTCAGTGGCTAGATCTGCGCACCTGGAGATCTACGGTGATCCCTGCAGTATTTCAGGGGGCACGAATAGACCCCAGCAGTGGACAGGGCTCTGTGCCACATTTATGGATTTCGGCCCAGTTCAGGTATCCTACCCTGCCCGACCCAGGGCATGTACACATGCTGTTCCTTTGTCACCTGCTTTCCCTCTCTGAGGTACGTAGCCAAAGGTGAAGACCACAGGTGAGTTACTAGGGAGAGCGTAGGTCAGGGGCGGCCCCTCCTTTAGCGGCAGCTGCAACACCTTTACCAGAAAACGATAATAAACTGAGTTTATTATTGTTTTCTGGTAAAGGTGCGGGGCTACTTTGGTGACGAGCAATGGGGGTAATGCACATCACTCCCCCTCAATCCGCATGTTTGTCTCGTATGTCATCTATGTCATGTATGTCTGCCAGGTACGCCTCGGACCGGCCAAACACACATGCGCAGAAGGCTCTCAGTCTGCCTGGTACCGCCCTGGGCACTACCAGCCAATCCTAACGCTGCTCTGAGCAGCATCAGGATTTTGCGCAGGGCAGGCTGGAAGTCTGTGCAGGCAGCAGAGGAGCAGATGGAGCGGTGTGGTGGCGGCAGCAATCAAGGTAAGTGTGTTTTTTTTTATTATTAATTAAATGTTTATTCCCCCCCCCCACGCCCTGCCCTGCCCCTTCCACGAGCTGCGACTGGTGTAGGTGTGTGCAGAGGTGAAGGCTGTGCAGCCTGTGCTTGGGCTAGAAGGTGCAGGACTAACTAGGTCTCATTGAGGTGATTCATGAGTGGCTGGCGGCCTAGATGCGGCTTGCATTGAGAACCACGAAGCCCAAAGCTGAAAGCTGGAAAAATAGGCTAGTAAATGAAGGCTAAAACTGAAGTGTGAAAGGCAGGAAGATGGATATCAGTTTAAAATTAAATACTTAATCCCAGAAGGCTATTGGCCAAGGTACAGCATTAGGCTAAAGTGGGTCCTAAGCGAGCTGTAGCTGATGGGAGCTATAGGTGGTGTCCATAAAGTGTAAAGTACATTTCAAAATATTGGAAAATCATGTCAAGTGCCATTCCAAGAGCAGAGGGCAAGTCTGTGGACAGTGATGATCAGTGGAGAGCAGATAAGGACAGAGAAGGATGAGGGCTATCCGTTCCATACTGATCATCATGTTTGTAGGGTATTCCCCAGTCTGGGTACCTACCAATGACTACACCACACACAGAGCTGTAAATCACACATCTTGATGCCTCTGCGTGTACCTGTGAATTCCAACATTCTAAATTAAGCTTTCATTACATTCTATTCTAGTGATTATGTCACACTCATTCGAAGTCCACTGGGTGCCAGAATTAAATGCAAAATGACATAGACCCACACTGTATCTCTTCACTGTATCTCTTCAATCATTCTTCTTAGATCTTTGATCATATGACCCAATGTGATTGTTAGAAGCTGTAAACTGTTAACTTTAGTGTCAGAAATTGCTAAAGATAGTAGAAAATCAGCAACAGTCACTGAGTTTTCAGAGTCAGCCTTTCTTTCATCAATTTCAATTTCAATTTCATTTTTATTTTATTTATGATTTGAAACTCAACTGAGGTCCACATAAAAAAGAGAAAAAAAAGGAATTTACATTACAGCCGAACAAAAAATCAAATTTACCCTTTACATCTAGCTGAGAAACATATAAAAGTTTACAGTATAGATGAACAAAGAGTCAAAATTACTATGTACACTTTACATCCAATCGGGTACAAGGAAATGAAATTAAATGATATATACAGTAAAATATTACATCGAAATCCTATGTCATATGTACCGACTTTGTACATACACACTCACTGAAGCACCAGTTCGAAAGAGGTAGGAATACCGGACTGTCGGAAGACAGAACCACGTTAACCATGGTAATGGTGGTATATACCTGTGCAAAAGCAGCATTTTCACAATCCAATCTCACACTCCATCAAAAAGGGCCTGCTTTCTTCAGTCCCACATGTTAAGTCAAAGTAATATTATTATTATTATTATTATGGACAAGTTCCAAACAATGATCCTATTATATAACCAAGCCACCTGACTGGCCATAAGGCAAGAATTTCTTAAAATAAGTTTAAAATACATTTGAAAAAATTAAATATTTTAAAACAGAATCTTTCGGAGGATCATACAGGGCTTGGAGAAACTCAGGCACTGACAACAAAGGGAGCTGATGACAGATTGGTTTTAACCATTTACGCCAGAGTGGGGCAAGAGAAGGGCAGACAAAGAATACGTAACGTAAGTCTTGAGATTCTGCCGGACAAAAGATGCACTAGTTTGCTGTACCATACCATTTTGCTAATAGTGTGTTTAAAGGGAGCAATCCCTGTTGAAGCAGCGTCCAAAAGCAGCTAACGCTATGAGGGATGTTCCAAATGAGATACGGGTGCGTTTTTTTTATTACTAGAGTGTTAACTATATTCGCAAAGGAGCTTCTTTTTTTACAGCTCTCCGAGTCTTGGCAGAAGCTCAGGGCCCACGTTGCGTTCTTCAAAATCACCCTCAAGTGCAATGGGGAAAGTTCTAGGACTTGGCTACAATCCAGCTCCAACCTTTCCAGAGCAACGGAGAAATTCTTACAAAAGGCAAATTTGGCCTAGCTGTTATCTAAAATGAGCTCTTTCTTTAATAGTGATCTTACAGTATTTTCCTCGCTCTTTAAAATTGAGGTGGCCAATCGTATAACCCCTGCTAATCCTTGAGCATACGCGCTTCTAAGCCCCATTTCCAGCCTCAGAGCCGCCACTGAGGCTGCCGTATTAACAGATAATAATTTTCTGAGAATTTTACCTTGTGCTTGATTTAGGAACCCCCATTTGGAGATGTCTATGAGTTCCACCCCATATAACAGGGATGCAGGAATTTTTACTCGATACGCTGATAAAAGGTAAGGAAAGGGCCTTCTCCCTGTGGCTGTATATGGAGCCCCTAGAACTCTTGCCTGACCTTCGGCCTTTGCTTTATTAGAGGCGATGTGGGCAACATCGCTAAGGTTCCCGCTCACTATTTTCCCTAAAAAGGGATAAGATTTCACAATTTCAAGATTTTGGTTGCCCAATATCCAGCGATAATTGGGGAAAGTAATCTTTTTTTTCCCCAAGAGATAGAGAACCTTACTTTTGGATACATTGATCTTCAGATAATGTGACTCTTTTGACAAGCGCTGCAAACGATTCTGAAGGCCTTTAGGGGTTAAATCAAAAATTAAGATGTCGTCAGCGTATAACAGGCAGCAAATTGGGCGCCCACCCACTAGCGGGGGAAAACCCTTACCCCTGAACAAAAAGGAGTGGAGATCTGAGATGTAGAGGGAAAAGAGCAGGAGAGCCAGTAGACAACCCTGTTTTAACCCGTTAGATGTAAAAATCTTGTGGGATAAACCTCTATCACCCCCCAGAAGGATTCTACACCAGGTATTGGAGTGGAAAGCTATTATTAACTCCAGGAGGGGTAAAGGTATCCCCAGGCTGCATAGCTTAGCCCATAGAAGATCTCTGTCTACTTTATCGAAGGCCGTGTAGAAATCTATGAAGGCGGCATAAACGACCCCACCTCTCAGTTTTACATATTTTTCCGTAATAGTTTGGAGCACCATGATGTTATCTAGGGTACTATGTTTGCGCCTGAATCCAGATTGTTCCAAGGGGATGATGTTATTCTCCTCTGCCCAAGATATTAGTCTAGAGAGCAGACATTTGGTGAAAGGTTTTTCCACCGCATCAAGGAGGGCAATCTGACGATAATTACCAGGACAGGATCGGTCACTCTTTTTGTATAAGGGTACAATTATGCTACCAACCCACGATGGAGGAATACATCTAGAGAGGAAAAATCTTCTAAAGACCACATATGAGATCTTAGACCAAGAGCTCCTGTCCTGTTTTATAACTGATGAAGGAAGTTCGTCTGGCCCCATTGCAGCGGAAGGGCGCATCTCACCAATAGCACAGTCAATCTCTTTGATTGACGGGGGAGAGAGAGTGAGAATTCCTGGAATTTCTGGAAGCCGGAAGGGTGCGACCCCATTAGAGGCACACAGGGAGAAGATGGATTCTTACCGGCGGGCTTCGGTGATTGCAACAGGGGGGGATGGATTCTTGACCCACAACCTTCACCCACTAATGCCCAAAAACGCCTTGCCTGGCCCTTTGTAACGGCATCCCGGAGCTGTATCCAGAGCCTGTCCCCTTCTTCTTTTGCAAGACGGATCTTCAGCCACTTCTTTCTCCTTTTTAATATGACAACCCTGATTTTCCTTTACTCTGAGAAAACTAGGTACTGGGCCCTGACCAAGTTATTTATTTCTCTATTTAAGTCAAGCAATACGCGGGGGATAGTTTTCTGGGCTACTTTATGCCCCCCGGACAAGTTGTTAGCCACCAATTGTTTCAGGAGATCAGAAAAGCTTTGCAACTCCATTCCCTCCCAACTAATAAGATTAGCAACCACGGGGTGCTAAAATTGCAGAAACACCAACAATCCTCTTAAAATTCCACTGGGTCCTCCCAGTCCTATTAGAAAAACTCTGGTTAAACCCACCAGATTTCCAAGAGTCTAGCGACAATATGGAGGTTTCTAAGGTGATAAAAAGCAAGTCATGATCGCTATAGGGGGTGCTTATTATCCTAAGATCTTCCAAAAGAACGTATGAGGAATAACCAAGTACTAAATAGTCTAAAATGGCCATTCCCCCTGGAGAAATATGTGTAAAAGAGGCGGGGGAATCCAAAGTGGACCTGCCATTAGTGATAATACAGTAGTTTTTTTTAAGAAGACTAAGGAGAAGTTTACCTCTTTTGTTTGTTTTGATTAGAGGGTGAAAAACACAGTCTGGGATACGCAGCGCTGTTTCTCTCTCTACATCGCGCATTTGACATAGGGCAAAGTTGGAAATTTTGCAAGTTAGATCTCCCATTAGTGCTATCAGTGCTATCAGTGGAGGGAACTCAGTATCTAGGGTGTCCTCTATAAAGGCAAAGACCCTTTCTAACAGAGAATCGTACACGGCCTCTGGGGACACATACGCATTAATTAATAGCAGAGAAGTGGGACCTCGCGAGGTATTATGCAATCGAATCGTAAGACCGATGAAGAGGTTGCTGAGGTCTTTATAGCAGGAATAATCCCATTTGAGAGTGTTGGACAGTAGACAAGCTACCCACCCTTCGAGACGAAAAGGCATTACAATCAACTACAGAATAATTATACCACAATAGGTCCGTGTCTGCCCAAGTCTCCTGAAGACAAATTAAATCTGGTTTGAGTGTGCTGAGGTAAGATAGTTTTTCCCTGCTAAATTTTACCCCGGCTGCATTCCAGGAAATTATTTTTAAACCTCTATTAGGAAGAAGGCTGGAGTGGGTCCCTGGGCCCCCGTTCTTGTGCAAGTGCTCCCGGGAGCCAACCCCAATCTTCTAGGGCACAGGTGGCTAGAAGATTTGGTGAGTGTCGTGTCTCCCGCAGTAACACCTGCCTATCCTTTGAGAGCCTGTAGATCTACTCTAGATCTATATATGGTAAAGTCAGTGCCTTTAAAGTGGACCGGGGAATGGGGCCTCTCGAGCTCTTAGTCACAAACTTTTCCCCTCCAAAAGCAGTGTGGGACGAGAGTGGGAACACATCAATCCCCCGACACTGCAGAAAGTCAGCGTGAGAGAGGACCAGATTCGTCGAGCGCAAACAGTGGAAGGCGACCCTAGCCCTGAAACCACCACCGACCATCCGTAGGGAGACAAGGTCAATATCATTGCTGGAGATGTGTTTCAAAGAACTAGATTCAGAAAGGCATCTTAACAAGGTGGACCTATTTAAAATTAAGTCGGGATCAAAAATGGGGAAAAAGCCAACAATCTGAGAATCCGTGTTACAGCCTGTTGAAGGGGCTCCTTCCCTGGACAACAAGATAGAAGATTCAATGGAAATGGTCTCCCGACTGGGGGGCAAAAATGGGGAGGTGGTTGGATACAAGGCTGGAATGGTAGAGAGGTCAGTTAAGTGCATGCTTACAGGTCCCCTTTTAGTAAAATTGGGCCTACGCGGAGAGATACTAGGCTGCATCGCGTGTGGCTCTATATGAGTTTGAGGAGAGATTGTCCCATCAATTATCGCTTCGGGGAACAGTACTTTCCTTCTTTTTTTCCTGCTGATTCGTCGATTTGGTTTCTTCAATCTCTTAGGTTTTTTCCCACCTTTGGCGATGGTTCCCCTCTTAGGGTCTTCTACCGGGGATAGCGACAGGGGGGAAATTGTGGGCCTATTTTTTTGGTTCACTGCTCTTTCAAAGATGGGGAACACCTTTGCAGGGGGCTGGAGGCATTGTGCAGGTGATTGCCCTTCAGAGTGGGAGAGTCAAAAATAAATCGAATGAAGTCCACAGGACTAACCAGTAGTGGCTTTACATCACTAGGACGGATGCTTTGGGAGCTTCCCGCTTGAGTGCCCACATCCTTGCACAAGTGCACATTTTGTGGTGCCCTGGGGAAAGTCCAGGAAGCCCTCTGGTCGACAAAAGATTGTATAGGGGCAACGTTAGGCTGAATAAGGTCAAGAGGTACAGCCTCCTTTTTACCTTTTTATCTTTAGTCATCTCCGCTAAAATTGCTGTTACGGAGTCCAGGATACAGTCTGAGCCCCCTACCAATTTCTCCAGGAGCTTTAAGATAGAAGTAAGGAGGTTTTCCAAATTGAATAAAGAAGCTGAGAGCCTGACCTCAGATTCCAAAGGTGGGATGGGCTGGATTCCACTGATATCTAACGCCGGAGACACAGACAAATGAGATTGGATATATAATGAGTCTTGTAACGACGGAGTACTATTAAACAGCTCCAGACCAGTCGGAGTCGGAAGGCCCTTGGACCTAGGGATCACAGACTGGACCTAGGGATTCATAATTTCGAGTTGAAGACCGATGAAACACAGGCCTAAAGTGAGAAGAGCCTCTGGTAATAAGTTTCCCAGGGCCCTGAGCAGCCACGATGTGTCCCTTCGTAGTCACCACTTGGAAAAGTTCACCATCATAAGGAGAATCAGATTTTCTTTTGTCCATCTCCTTTTCTGAACTAGATGGCTTTTGCATGTCGTCTCTTGTCTGCATAAACTTTCATTTTCTGCTTTTTAACAAAGTCCCTTGTATGAATCAAGGCCCATATTTATACTTTTTGATGCACACCTGCACTAACGCAGCTTTGCGTCAAAAAGTATAGCGCCGGCTTGCGCCATTCCAGGATGCCAGCCAGGCCACATATTTATGGAATGGCGAAATCTGGCGCAAAGGGTGGGCTAACGTCAAAATAATTTATGCTAGCCGGGTGGGGTGGCGGTATGGCAGATGGGTGTTTAGCACCAAAAAATTACACTAGGCTGGTTAGAGTAGAAAAAGGATGACTCTAACCGGATTAGCGTCATTTTATGATGCTAAACCTACAATGCCACATGACTCCTGCCTTAGAAAAGGCAGGAGTCTTGCCCACCACCCCAATGGCCAGCACAGGGGACAAGGGTCCCCTGGCATAGCCATTGCACCCTGTGCCATGGAGGGGGGCCCATTTCAGGGCCCCCAATGGCACTTTAAAAAATAAAATACTTACCTGTACTTACCTATACTTACCTGGGATGGGGTCCCCCATCCTCCGCTGTCCCTCTGGTGTGGGTGGAGGTTTCCCTGGGGCCTGAGGAGGGCACCTGTGGGCTTATTTCCATGGTGTTCATCTTGGAAATAAGCCCACAGGTCCCCTAGTGCCTGCCCTGACCCCTCCTTCCCCTGTGCGTGATTCTTGCACAGGAGGATAAATAAGGCGTAAGGGCCTTAGAGTCATTTTGTGCCCGGGAACACCTACCCTGCATCTCATTGAAGCAAGGTAGTTTTTCGCAGGCAAAAAATGACTTTAACTCCAATATTTTGGCGCTAGACTTGTCTAGCACCAAAATATAAATATGGAGTTAAGTTTGCGCCAGATTTACGTAAAAAAAAAAAAGCAAATCCGGAGCAAACAGACTATAAATATGGGCCCAAGTTTTTACTTTCTTGGTGGTCCAATGTGGTAACTGTGTGGTCATTGCTCTCCCAAACATCAGAGTGCAAGTACCTAAAATGTGTCATCAAGTGGGACGTCAAACAATGAGCTTGTAGAGTAGAATTCGGTACTGTTTTCTAATTGAGCTTCTCGAGTTGCATGCTGCACTGCTTTCCTCAGTGTACTCATAAAATGCTCAACAAGTCCTTTGGCCTGTGGATTTTTTTTCTTCCTTTCTGTTCAGATGCTCCAGAAATTCTTTAAATTCCTTATTCTTAAAGGGTGAACCATTGTCAGACTTTACAATGGCTGTAATGACTCATTTCTCAAAGATGCCATCAAGTTTTTCAATTACTTATCTGTGAGCTGTGAATGAGAATTCTTCAGTCAAAGGAAAAAGTGAGTATTCATCTATAATCACCATTAGATCATGTACATTATCAAGTGGGCCAAAGAAATTGATGGCTCATCTCTCCCAGTCATGTTTAGGGAGTTCTCACATGTTCAGAGTATGTTGAGTAACCTTGGTCCACAGGCAGTTGCATATGTGACAGGCCTTGCGTTCTTTTTCAACTCTTTCATCTAATTATGGAAAGCAAACTCGGTCTCCAAAAGCTGTTTTTGTGGTAATTACCCCCATGATGTCCTTCGTGAGCCACTTCAATCACATTCTGTTTTAGACTCTCTGTAATCAGGATCCTTGACCCTCGCAGTATAAATCCTTCCTGAGTTATGAACAATTCATCTTTGACATTTTTGTATTTTTGATATTCACCATCTTTATTGAATGTGTTTGTTCCACAACTGATGTGTAACTATGGCCCAAATTTAGGAGGGCCTAGTGCCTCCTTGCACCACATTAGCGTTATTTATTATGACGCTAATGTGGCTCAATGAGACCCAATTCGCTGTGCCAGATTTAAAAAGTGGCGCAATGCATGCATTGCACCACTGTGTAACCCCTTGCTCCACATTACGCCTGCGCCAGGTATAATGTATGCAAGGGGGTGTTCCCCCATTCGGGTGGCCGCAAAAATGGCACAGTGGAATCTACGAGATTCCACTGCACCATTTTTAGCTGCTATTTTTAACGACTGCACAGAGCAGACGTTAAAAGGGGGCATACCATTATTTATCATGGGCCCCTACTTACCTTTTAGAATTAGCGCCAATCCCACAATGTACTACAACAGCGTCAAAAATTGTTGACGCTGTTGTTCCTAACCTGCACCATGGTGTGCTGCATGTTTAATACAACACACACATGGTGGCGTTAGTGGGGAACTGATGGGTGCAAGAAAAGTGGCTCTGCATATAATGCAGCGCCATGTTTCGTAAATTTGGGCCTATGGACCTCATTACAACCCTGGCGGAAAATCCTGCTTACCGCCGTGCAGAAGACCGCCAACATACCGCTGCGGCCGCGGAATTCTGCTACAGGTATTATGACCCACAGCTCGGAATCCACCACAATACAGACACCCACACAAGTCCGCTACACCAAAGGTCAGTGATAAACTGGCGATAACAAAACTGACACCGTCACGCCAACAAGAATACGCCCACACTATCACAACCCACGAATCAACGTGGCGGTCTTTGAACCGCGGTAAACCATTGGTGGTACACACCGCCACGCTCAAAATACACACACATCTGCAAAACACAACCGCATTGGACAATTCAAAATACACACACCTGATAAATGTACACACACCTCATCCACACACCCACAACACTATAGAACATACACCCACATTACCCACAACCCCTTACTACACGATTTTTGAAAGCAGGCCAGAGAAAGACTTATCGAAAACAACACCAGCATCCACAGACACACAACACCATCACTTACACAACATCCACGCACCTCAAACAACACACACCAACACATCCCCTCACACATCAGAACAGACACTACCTCACACATCACCCACACCACATCATGGCACCTCAAAGACACCCCAGGTTCTCTGAGGAGGAGCTCAGGGTCATGGTGGAGGAAATTGTCCGGGCAGAGCCACAGCTATTCGGATCACAGGTGCAGCAGACATCCATTGCTAGTAAGATGGAGCTATGGCGCAGAATTGTCGACAGGGTAAACACAGTGGGACAGCATCCAAGAACACAGGATGACATCAGGAAGCGGTGGAACGACCTACGGGGGAAGGTCGTTCCGTGGTATCCAGACACCAGATTGCTGTACAGAGGACTGGCAGTGGACCCCCACCTCCTCCCCCACAACTAACAACATGGGAGGAGCAGGTCTTGGCAATACTGCATCCTGAGGGCTTTGCAGGAGTAGCAGGAGGACTGGACACTGGTAAGTCAAATCTTTACTACCTTATCCCCCACCCCACCTGCATGCCATCACATACTCCCACCCTTACCCTCACACCCATCACCCCAACAACCCACAGATACCCCACCAACACAACCCACACATACCAAAAACAAGCCCTGCATGTAACACCAATGCATGGATACCCATCACCAAAGCATGTCCAGTATAGAGACACACTCATGCCCCAAAATTACCAATCACACGAGGACCAAGCCAATAATGCAAGCACAGGAGTAGAGGGTCACTCATCCATTGCACAAGATGGCACACACAGATACAATAACTATGCATTTACACCCCAACAGGACCCCTACCCAATGTCACCGGAGAGGAGGTGCCAGACATATCCAGTCCCCCCACAGAAGAGATCCACAGTGATGACAGCAGCTCTGCACACCTGGATCAAGATGACCAGCCCGGCCCATCAGGGACCTAGGGACAGTCGGTTCCCCTGCCACTGTCACAAGCCACCACAGAGCCTCCCCCCTCAGGAAACACCAGCACAGCACCCACCCAGCGGGCCAATACCTCTGTCCCCAGGACACGTCAATCAGCAGTGTGTCCACCACTACAGGGACCCCAGGCAAAACCACTAACCCAAGACAATCAGGGACCTAGGGTCAGTGGCAGTGGGCACACAGTTCAGGGGACAGAGGCACAGGATAACAGGGAAGCTGGGAGGACTGCTGTGCGACAGGGGAAGGATAGGCCCAGGGAACCGACACTCCATGAGGCACTCTCCAACATCATGGGAGCTTACCACCATTCCCAGGAGACGATGGGCACGGTACTGGCCAAGTTTCAGGAGACCCAGCGGCTGCAGGAGGAACACTACCTGGGGATCAGGGGGGACTTGAAGTCCATTAACACCACCCTGGTCACCATTGCAGGGGTGCTGGCAGACCTGGCCAACACCATGAGGGATACAGTGGCACACAAACGGGCCCCTGACACTAGCCTAGACAATGAACAGGCCTCCGCCTCCTCTAGCAGTAGTGGACAGGAGCCACCGCCGCATAACCAACAGGACACCAGCACCCCACCTCCTGCAGAAGGAGAACCACCCCACAAACGGTCCCTGAGATCCAGGAACAAGACAGAGAACTTTACCAAGACCCCCGCCACAAAATAACACTCTCCTGAATGTCACCCTTCAGTCCCACTTTGTCACCCTGCCCACCTTAAACTGCCATTGCTCACCTTCCTATGCCCCATTGGACAATGCACCTGTGATACCAAGAGACAGGACTCTGCCATGGACATTCCTCCACCATCACCCAGCCCATTTCACACCCCCTCCAATTATTTGCACAGAAATAAACACCCTTGAATCACAAATCAATCTGGAGTCAGTCTGTGCTTTCACAAATGTGTAATTGCAAAATCTCTGGAATATAGCAATGTCAATGTACTTGTTCACATACCAATGTTACACAGCTGTAGGCCAGGAGTAAACATAGCAGAGGACACAATTTGGGACCCAGATCTGTGAAATGGAAAGCCAAAGTGACAAGTCAGGGTCCATACACAGAGGTTAAAAGGCAGACTTATGCTACGTCCTACAATAGTATGAGATGTGGGAAGCAGTTCCATCTTCCTTCCTGTGTCTCACTGGAAGTATTGCATGATGCCGTTGTTTCGGTTGTCTGCATCCTCTTCTTCTGCCTCTTCTTCACTGTCCACAGGCTCCACAGCTGCCACAAGACCACTATCAGGCCCATCCTCCTGCAGAAAAGGCACCTGGCGTCGCAATGCCAGGTTGTGCAACATACAGCATGCCACGATGATCTGGCACACCTTCTTCGGTGAGTAGTATAGGGAGCCACCTGTCAGATGGAGGCACCGGAACCTGGCCTTCAGAAGGCCGAAGGTGCGTTCTATTATCCTCCTAGTTCGCCCATGTGCCTCATTGTAGCGTTCCTCTGCCCTTGTCCTGGGATTCCTCACTGGGGTCAGTAGCCATGACAGGTTGGGTAGCCAGAGTCACCTGCAAATATCGAGGGACAACTGTTAGACATCCTCCAAACATTAGGGAATCTCCCATACCCAGAAAGCAAATGAAACTGTGTGGGGACTTTAGGCTCACCTATTAGCCACACACGGTGCCTCTGGAGTTGGCCCATCAAATAACGGATGCTGCTATTCCTCAAAATGTAAGAGTCAAGCACAGAGCTAGGATACTTGGCATTCGCATGAGAGATGTACTGGTCTGCCAAACACACCATTTGCACATTCATAGAATGGTAGCTTTTCCGGTTTCTGTACACCTGTTCATTCCTGCGCGGGGGACAAATGCCACATCTGTACCATCAATGGCACCAGTGATGTTGGGGATATGTCCCAGGGCATAAAAGTCTCCTTTCATTGTGGGCAAATCATCCACTTGAGGGAAAACAATGTAGCTGTGCATGTGTTTCAGCAGGGCAGAAAACACTTTGGACAACATGTTAGAGAACATTGGCTGGGACATCCCTAAATCAGGTCTGGCTCCAACTGGGCAAACAGTTCCTGGATTGTTGCACGATCAAGTCTGTAAGTGATAATTATGTGTCTCTCTTCCATTGTCGACAGGTCCACCAGTGGTCTGTACACCGGAGGATGCTGCCATCTCATCACCTGCCCCAGCAGACGTGCCCTATGGTGGAGAACGGCGAGCAGAGGGTCATACAACACTTAGGTATCACAATGCCGTTTAGCAAAAATGTAACATTTTCTCAATGTGCCTTTGTCTGTCCGTATTCCTGTCCTAAATAGGTGTGATGCAGTTATTTGGCCTGCCATGTGGCCCCCTGAAATGGAGGGTGCCTGACTTGTAAGGTGGGCCAAGGGGAAATGAGGTAACAGTGCTGGCGTTGGGCAGCGTTGCCGTAGGCGGTTGAAGACCGTGGCGCAGTTCAGCGTAGGTTAACATTGGTCCCTATGGGTTCCAGGAGCCAATTACTATGTACACCGGCAGTGACGGTACGCACCGCCGCGGACGTGGCCGCCATTTTCTAGCTGTTCACTCACTTGATACCTGACCTTCGACAGGAGAGGACCTACACTGCAAGTGCTGCTGTGACCTCAGTCTGGAAGCAACAGTGGCTACAGTGTCTAGGGAAAGGGGCCCTGCCTTCACCTCGGAGGAGTTGGAGAAACTAGTGGATGGGGTCCTCCCCCAGTACATGCAACTGTACGGTCCTCCAGACAAACAGGTGAGTACACTGTGAGCATGGTGGATGGCACATGATTGTATGGAGTGTCGTGGATGGAAGAGGGAGGGGGACAGGCCAGCATGTGAGGGTAGTGTGTGTGTATGTATGTCTGGGCCAGGGTGGGAGGTTTTTAGGCAATGCATGAGAAGAACAGTACGGGTTGGCCTCCCAACGTGGAAGGGGTGCCTGATGTACCGGATCCTGGCGGTGGCATATCTGGAGTTGGAAGGGCGCTTGAGGGCATCACAGTAGCCACAAGGGGGTGAGTACACTCCCATTCAGCTGACTCTGTGCGCTTGACAAGGTGTCTGGGTGGGGGTGGTGGCCTCTGGGTTCCCCTAGGCAAGGGCATACGCGCAAAGGTAGATCCATTGTTTTGCAGCCTCATTCCCAGTCCAACCCCAAAGGTGGTATTTGTCCTCTACACCTAGTCAGGCCCCATGGGTGCCAGCTGTGCATGAGATGGGTCTAGACAGAGTCCTCCTTGGGCATGTGCTTTTCCCCTGCACTGTTAGTGCATGGCTTAGTGCATAGGGCTGCTCCCTGTGTGTTGTGTCCGCCAACGGCAGTGGTGTTGCATGCACTTGTCGCGTTGGCTCTCATTATCCTAAATGAGACTACTGGATGTTTGGGTATCAGGGGACTAAGTCTAACCCACGGAGAAGGATCCCTGTCACCCTCAATCCGGTTTTGCTCCGGCTAAGTAGCAGTGCCTCATCTCTCCCAAAGGGAAGGGATGATTGGGCAGCCGAGCGGATGACATATTAGAGCTTCTCAGGGAAGTCGTGGTCACTCAGATCCCAACCAGCTCTCTCATACAAAGTGTGGTCTCATATACAAATGACAAAGGCAGTTTAAGTTTTATAGATTGATTTAATAAAACGACTGCATTTTAGATAATAAGGCGTGAGCCGCAATAACCAGAACCATACAACACAGTAGGATTGAAATAGTAACGAGGAGAGTGAAACATAGAAATAACGCTATCATAGTGTTACCAGATTACGTTCTCTCTACTAAGTTCTATTTTGAGCACAGCATGTTAAGCTCTAAGCTTGCCTTTCAGATTCCCCGGGAGGACATCAACCCTCATACCTGAGCAAAGGCCTGTGATCTGGATCAGCATCTGCAACAGGGCAGTCAGCGTCTAGTTGTGGTTCCCTGGTATGAATCTTGCGTGTATTAGGACTAGGAAGTGTTTTTATAACTAACATGTCGGTGTGCTAAAAAACGTCCCTACGTAAGAATGTGTATCGTCTACAAACCCAAAAGACTAAACTCCTACCACGTCTATCGGCAATGTACCAGACTGTATCCTTGACTGAAGCACAGAGTGAGCAAGAATGTATTATTTGAGAACTCCGGTGCTGAAGTAGGCTAAACAGTGTGATAGAAAAAAATAAAACAAAACCGTGAAACTGGTTAATAAAAAATAACAGTACGAGGCTGAATAAAATGCATCTAGAACAAAGTGCACAGAGGCCTAATGCTTTAAGCAAACGCGCAAAGGCTATATTAATAATGGCTACACTACACACTGACCATGTGTATCTTCTGTCTCCCCCCCTTTTTGTTTTGTCAACCTGTTCTTGCGTGCATTAGCATCATCTGGTGGAAGAGCAGTGGCACCGGAGCAGGAGGGAGATGCATCCCACATGGCCCTGAAGGGTGAGTCTGAAGGCACCAGTGGGCAGAGGGCGATGGGGGGCTCTACGACAGGGGCTGGAGCATACACCAGTGACAGCGACTCCTCCTCTTATGGGAGCTCCCTTGCAGTGGTGGGAACCTCTGTGCCCAACACATCAACAGGTACAGCCGCCACACACCCTACCAGCACCACCCTCCCAGCAGCCCTTCAGCGTGGTTCCGGTGCTCGCTCAACCAGGAGGGTGGGCATCTCCTTCGCTCCAGGCACCTCAGGCCCTGCCCCAGTCAGCCCTGCTGCCCTCAGTGAGGAGGCTATTGACCTCCTGAGATCCCTCACTGTTGGGCAATCTACCATTTTGAATGCCATCCAGGGTGTTGAGAGGCATTTGCAGCAAACAAATGCATACCTGGAGGGCATTCATTCTGGGCAGGCGGCCCAACAGAGAGCATTTCAGGCTCTGGCCTCAGCACCGATGGCAGCCATTGTCCCTGTTTCCAGCCTCCCCCCCAACGTCCTCCACCCAGACCCAATCCCCTGTACCTCAACCTATCCCAAGCACACCATCAGACCAGCATGCACACTCATCAACACACAAGAGTGGACATGGCAAACATAAGCACCACACATCCCATAGGCAGTCACACAAGCAACATCCCCATGCAGACACAGCAACATCCACTGCCTCCACTGTAACCCCCTCCTCCACGTTCTCCTCCTCCCTCCCTGTCTTGTCTCCACTCAAGCCTGCATGCACTATATCCTCAGCCACTACCTCCATCACCAGCACGCCCATCACCACACACCACTCACGTGCACTCACCACCCCCACTACCATTCACACATCCCCTGTGTCCTCTCCCACTGTGTCTATGAGCCCTCCTCCCAAAGCACACAAAAGCAGACACACACCCACCCAACAGCCATCCACCTCACAACAGCCTCCAGCCCACGCACCTTCACCCAAATTCAGCAGACGGACACCTCCTACAACCACTACCTCTTCCTCCACTCCCAAACCCCCTCCATCTTCCCGTCCCAGAGTTGTCTAAGAAACTTTTCCTGGCTAACATTGACCTCTTCCCTACACCTCCCCACCCCCATCCTTCCCCTAGGGCCAGGCTGTCCAGGTCACAGCCCAGCACCTCAGCCACCAAATCCCCAAGCACAGTGGTCACAGCAACTCCGGTCTCATTGCGGCCGCCACCCATCAGGGCTGCCAATGTGCCACCTAGCAAGGCCAAGGAGCAGGCCATTCCGCCACCTGCCAAGGTGCCCACCTGCCGGAGGGAGAAGCCGCACCTACTACCAAGCAAGGGCTCCTCCAAACCACAAGGGGACAGTGGCAAGACCAAAGGTGGGGAAAGGACACAAACCGAAGAGCAGGTCAGGACAGGGCCCTGTGGCTCTGGCTGAGCGACCAGAGTCACCCCTTCTGTCAAGCAGTACACCTACCAGTACGGCGGTGGACCTCACCACCACCAGCACCACCACCTGCACCGCCACCTGCACGTCTGCTGCATCAGCAACAGTCCCCAGCATCATCCCCAGTGGGCAGCCGTCCGAGGCTGCAGGAGACGTCCTGCTGTGCCCTTCAGCAGGTGCAGACACATCCACCACCGCCAGCACCTCTGCCACAGACACCACCGCAGCCACCGCCACCAGCCCTGCAACGTGCTCAGCCAGTGCCACCACTGCTGACATGGCAATCATCCCCAGTGGGCAGCCATCCGAGGCTGCAGGAGACGTCCTGGACCCTGCCCAGTGTCCGTGAGGCATGACTGTCAGCACTGTTTGTACCTGCAGGTGGCAGGCGAAGTCGCAGCAGGGTGGAGTGTGACTCTGGTTCCATGGAGTATCATGCTACCTGTTCCCATGCAATCTCGTGGCACACACACCCAGGTGAGGGAATGGGACCTGCCACACTGCATGTGAAGCACTCTGGGCAACAAGCCCCCTCCAGAACCAGTGGAGATTCACATCCACTACCTTCCTTTGCACTCCCCAGGATAGAGCAGTGGGCAAACCACCCACTCGAAAGACTTGAGAGACTGTGGCTTTGCACTCCCCGGGATACAACAGTGGGCATGGAGCCCCCTCATGGAGCAGTAGCGTTGTGCATTCATCCGGCTGAGGTGCCCCACCCTCCCCCTCCCACTGAGGTGCCTGTTTCATTTTGACCTGATGCCCCTGCAGTGTTCTCTCCATTTCAGGTCAGGTATCTTGTGTGGGCTTCACCCATGCATTTTGGAACCACTGGTCCAAGGACAATGATTGGAACACTATCCGGACTTGTGTAGTTGGTGTACATATTTGTATATACTGATTTTTGAAATTGCCCTAGCTGATTGTTTTATTGATTACACTTGTTACACTAATTTCCTTTTGTCCTTGCGTTCTTCCAGAGGGTGATGGGGTGTATAGGTAATGTTGATTCGTCTATTTGTGTGTATGGTGTTGTGGGTGAAGGTGGGGGTATTGCATGTTGCGTGTGTTTGTCACTCTCTTTTCCCTCCCACCCTCCCCTGTGCTGTAGGTGCAGTACTCACCCTGGTCGTCGACTGCGTATTTGCTGCTCCTGATAGAAGAGGAGGAAGACCAGCATGGGCAGGACCTGTAGTTCGGGCTCCATGGCGTCCTGGTTCCTAGTTGGGTGTCGAGAGGTGAGTGGTTTCCCTTCCAAGTTCTGTTTCCATCGTGCTTTTGATGTCGGTACCGCCCCGGAAAAGGTGGCGGATAGGCCTCTTGTAATAGGGTGGGCGGTACTTTGTCTACCGCCTGTCTGTTGGCGGTTACCGCCACGGTGTTTGTTTCTACCGCCCTGGCGGTCGGAGTGTTAACGTGGCTGTCTATGTTGGCAGTTTCCGACATGGTATTGATTCCATTTTTGTTTTTCACCGGGCTGTTGGCAGTATTACCGCTACATTAACACCGACCGCCATGGTTGTAATGAGGGACAGTGTGTCTGGAGCATGGAAGACCAGTGTGTGATAAATTTGGGACATGTCTCCTTAACCCAATGTGCCCATCATGACCTTGGCCTCTACTGGGCTGAACTCTGGGATCGATGTGTCCGGTGGAACAAGCACACTTAGCAGGTGGTGCAAATGGAGGTATTTGTGAAATTGCGTTCTAGACAAGAAGTATGTCTGTTGTAGCTCTTGAAAAAAAGACATATGAGTGCTCCTCCAAATGTCTCCTAAGAGTGTGATGCAGATGGCATCCCAACGACCGAACCCCTTCAATATTGCTACATCGCTCAGCCATGTGCCATGCCACATTGATGTCTGTTGGGTGATTTTGGCTCAGCACTCAGAGTGTTGAAGCACCACCCTCTACCCAGTAAACACCACCCTGGTCACTTCAGGAAGTGTACTGGTGACAGGGTCACAGTAGAGCATTGCCATTATGAAGGGAAACCCCAGAGTTAGGAGTTCAAGTTGATAGGCTGGGTTGGCCCACCCACCACTGAGCCAGTCCTTAACTACCACAAGTTGTGAAGCCAGGTAGTAGAAGTATAAATTAGATGTGCCAAGGCCTCCATCATGAGGGGCACTTTGACAGGTTGCGAATGCTAAGCGGGGTATTGAATCATGCCACAAAAATGTTCTCACCACAGGATCCATTTCTCTGAACCAGTGTTTGGAAATTATGTGTGGGAAGTTTTGTAAAAGATGGAAAAATCAGAGTAATATCATCATTTTATACAACACTGTCTTCCCCACAATGTTTAGCAGGAGCACCTACCATTTTTGGAGATCTTCTTTGATCTTTCAAGTGATGTGTGTGACATTAAGGGACCACATCATTGCAGGATTTAGAGCCACTTGGATCCCAAGATAGCGGAAGCTGAGTTGGTGAATCAGAATTAAAGTTTGCCAGTCCTGCGTGGGAGTTAGTGGGACCACCATCGATTTGGTCAGATTATCACGACGGACAGAGGCCTATGCAAAGAGACCCAAGAGCTGCAGGCATTGAGGGCCACTGGTGGCTGGGTCTGCGAGGTATAAGAGGACATCACTGCATACAATGCAATGCAGTCTTCGTGTCTGTTGGGCCACGCCCATCCTTTTATTTGAGAGTCGCATCTCAGGAGCCTTGCCAGGGGTACACTGGCTAGTGCAAAAAGGAGTGGGGATAGGGACCCACCCTGCCGGGGTTCCATCCCTTTCACAGAAAGCAGTTGAGGCCATCTCATTAATCTGCACCCACGCAGACGGAGTGGAGTAGAAAACCGGGACCATGCTGGCAAATCGGGGTCTACGTCCTGCTCTCTCCAGTCCATGGGGCAGATAACCCCAATCGACTGTATCGAAAACTTTTTTGAAGTTTATGAGGAGTAGCATGAGCTGGGGTGATAAGAGATGATGGTGTGCCAGTGCCACATGGTGTTGTCTTAGACAGTGACTTGTGCTCCTGGTAGGCATAAGGCCGCATTGGTCTGGGTGAAATAAGGACCAGAAGACATGGCGCAAACAAGTAGCTAGGGTAGTGGAAAAAATCTTTATTTCCGCATTGATAAGGGATGTAGACCTCCAGACCACACAGGAGACAGGCGGGGGGAGTGTCTGCGGTATAACTACAATCATTGTCTGGTCAAGATTTGGAAGAAAGGAAGCAGTTTGTGTTACCTCTTTGTAAAGGTTCAGTAGTTGGGGGATTAGTATGTCTCTGAATTTACTGTAGAATTCTATTGGGTAGCCATCAGAGTTTTACCTGTAGCCATTGTGGAATTGGCCTCACCAATCTCACCCACTGTGAAGGGTTCCTCCAGCTCTTGTCCCTCATTAGGAGACAGGCAGAGGAGTGGCACCTTGGCAAGAAGAGGGGATGCCAATTTGGCTGGTAGATGTGGAGATGCTGCATAAAACGAAGAGTAGTAGCCGGCAAAGGTTAGGCAATAGCAGAGGAGGTGCGGTGGGAGTGGCCCTCACCGTCAACAATCTCAGGTATGACTGGTGGCTAACGTCTGAGACTCCAGCCAGTACAGCAGTTTCCCAATCTTAACATCCTAAACCATGAATCCAAGACATATGGGTACACCAGATCTGTTTTGCTGTTTCAAGAGAGAGGAGTCAGATCTGGAGCAGTGTTATTTGCTTATTGGTGGCACTATGAGTGGTGGGGGAAAGCTGTGTTTCCATACAAAGAGCTCGGGCTTTGAGGCGTGTAATGCATATATTTCTTTCACTTTCTGGCATAGCCCTGAGAGTGGCCTTACCTGCCACTCAAAGAGTACCAGCCAATTGCACTATCCCAACATTACATTGATCTCTTGTTCCACTGCAGAGACGAAGAATTTGTTTTGGAGATGTCAAGCGTTAAGTCTCCAGATGGGGGCACCTGGTGGCACTGGGATCGCCGATCTGCAGGAGATTCGGGGCGTGATCAGATATCCTGTGTGGGAGGATCTGAATGTGGGACATGGAAAGGATGTCGGAGCTGGCATGTAGAGCATATCCTTTCGGGTGAGTGTATGGTGGGCAATGGATGTGTTAACCTATTGCCATCGTCTAGGATGACAGATTCTCCATGTGTCACAGAGACCTGGGGTGGTGACCGATTTGTGGAGCAATCTGGTGCAACTGCGACGGACATCAGGGGGGGACCTGTGGAGTCAATGGATGGGTCTAGGGCTGCGTTGAAATTGCCCGATTAGTGTGAAGTCTGAAGGAAGTTGTGCTACTGCATCAAGGAGAGTATTCAGAATGGAGTCAAACCCGATGGGGGGATCATAAAGCCAGTGGATATTAAGCAGACGGCCTTTGACCTTGCGTGCCAGGGCAATGTAATGGCCCTGAGGATTAGACCAAGTCTTGGCCATAACCATGGAGAAATTGCACGGCAGCAGTATCACCACTCCACAAGAATTCCTGGGATACCCTGTATGGTAGGTTCTATCATAGCTCAGCGATCAAGCATAGGACACTTGGGCCCATATTTATACTTTTTTAGCGCCGCATTTGCATAATTTTTTTATGCTAAAGCGGTGAAAACTTACAGAATACAATTGTATTTTGTAAGGTTGCGCCGCTTTTGTGTCAAAAAGCAGCGTAACTGTGGCGCTAAAAAAGTATAACTATGGGCCTTGATGCCCATCAAGTTTCAAGACATAACTTTGTACGGAATAATGGCTTCACGACTTCCCAGAAGCATCTGTCACCTCAGAACATGAACCCCAACTCAAAAGCAACATTTCTTGGAAAGGTGTGGAGTGGTGGACCCCTCCAGGAAGAGGATCAATGCAATGCAGTGCCTACAACAGCGCAGGGAATCAGTAGACATTTTGTGGAGCAGTACACAAGAACAGTGCCTCTGCCGCGGACATGGTGTAGCTAGCCATTGCTAAATGGGTGAGGGAGTCTGGCTCAGCCGCTCCTCAGGTTGAGTCAATAACTGAAAGTCGCTCCCAATGTTTGGGGACTGTGTGGACCTCTGAAGTGACAGTGAGGTGAAGGAGCCAGAGCTCAGGGAGGGTGATGTAGTTCGGGTTTTCCGCCGGTGGGGCAAGAGGGAGTGTGACTCCACTTTTGGCACTGGTTTGATGGGCACTCCTGCGTTGGTGATTGCAGATTGGCCGGGAGCAAGGGTTGGGGTGTGAGGTTGAACTAATTCTCCTCTGTTAGGCATTCCCAGGCGACCTCTTGGGTATTGAAGAAGAAGGACTTGGCATCGTATATGACCTCGAGTCGTGCCGGAATAGGAGCATGTAAGATAACTTGAGGGCCCGGAGTTTCTGCTTGATGTATTTGTATGATCAGTGTTTGTCCTGGACCTCCCGTGTGTAGTCCGGAAAGATAAGTATTCTAGAATGTTGGTGGTGGAGGTCTGGGAGTGCCCAGGTCTCCCTCAGGATGCTGTCTGTCTTTGAAGTTGAGGAACCATGCGATCATGGGTCATCGCTGCGCCACAGGGGTGGTTTGGGTATCATTGCCCTGTGGGCCCTCTCAATTGAAAACCACGGGGACATTTTGGCCCTCATTCTGACCTCGGCGGTAAAAGGCGCCTACCGCCGGTCAGAAATCCTCCATAATCCCGCCGCGGTCGCGGAAACCCGCCACGGTCATTCTGACCCGCAGAAGGCAAACCTCCGAAAATCCGACCGCCACAACAGACCGCCAGACCAGCGGTCGGCGGAAAGGTGGAGGTGAGCAAACCTCCACCGCCACGCCAACAGAAATACGCCCATCCCATTACGACCCACGAATCCACGCGGCGGTCATTCAAACGCGGTATTCCATTGGCGGGACACACCGGCGCGGTCAGAATACACACAAACGAACAAAACTCAGCCACATTGGACGATTTGAATCCCACACACCTGATACACATACACACACCACTCCCACACACACAATACAATATAAAACACACACCCACATCACCCACAAACCCCTACGCTTAAAAATTCGTAAAGAAGACAAGAGCGAGACACCAGCATCCGAAACATAACAGCCACAGCCACTCAACACCATCACCCACACACTATCCACACACAAAACAACACACACCACCACACTCAACTCACTGAAATACACATACTCCACCCCACACATCATACACACCACCCCATGGCACCCCAAAGACAACCCCGCTTCACAGACGAAGAACTCAGGGTCATGGTGGAGGAAATCGTTCGGGTAGAGCCCCAGCTGTTCAGCACACAGATACAATACACCAGTATTGCCCGGAGGACGGAGCTATGGCAGAGGATTGTCGACAGGGTGAACGCAGTGGGACAGCACCCCAGAAATCGGGAAGACATCAGGAAGCGATGGAACGACCTACGGGGGAAGGTGCGTTCCATGGTATCCAGGCACAACATCGCCGTGCAGAAGACTGGCGGAGGACCCCCACCTCAACCCCCACAATTCACATCATGGGAGGAGGAAGTCTTGAACATCCTGCATCCTGACGGCCTCGCAGGAGTCGGCGGAGGAATGGATACTGGTAAGTTGAAGCTCCAATACTGCTTCCCCCCCACCTGCATGCCAAATCAGACCCCAACCCTCACCCCCATCCTCGAACCCCACCCTCACCCCCACCCCCACCCCCATCCTCACCCCCACCCTCACCCCCACCACCATCCTCACCCCCACCACCATCCTCACCCCCACCACCATCCTCACCCCCACCCCCAGCACACCTATTCCCCGCCAATGTCTCACCATCACAACCCACACATCCCAAAACCTAGGCCTGCATGCGTCCACTAAGCATGGACACCCATCACCAAAGCATGCCCAATGCATATACACATCCCCCCCACAAGCCACCCTCACCAAAGCCCCCACACACGAATGCCAGCACTTGGGGACACGAGAACCCACAGATACACCCGTATGCCACACATTGAAACTATAACCATACCTCTATACCCCTGCAGGACCCGACCGTCAACACACCGCGGCGGAGGGGCCAGAATTATCCACACCCCCCACCCAAGAGGCCGTCAGCGATGACAGCAGCTCTGTCGATCTGGACACCGATGACCAGCCCGGACCATCGGGGACCTCTGGACAGTCGGTTCCCCTCACACAGGCACAGGCCACTACAGACCCTAACCCCTCTGGGAACACCAGCACAGCTCCCACCCAGCGGGCCCATGCCTCTGTCTCCAGGGCGCGTCAATCTGCGGTGTGTCTACCACTACAGGGCACCCAGGATAACCCACCACCCCAACAACAACAGGGACCTGGGGGCAGTGGTAGTGGGCACACCGGCCAGGGGGCAGAGGCCCAGGGAAACAGGGCAACTCGGCGGGCAGCTGTGCGACAGGGGGGGGAGGAGAGGCCCAGGGAACCCACTCTCCACGAGGTCCTCACCACCATCATGGGAGCATACAACCGCTCCCAGGAGACGATGGCGACGGTACTGGCCCGGTTCCAGGAGATCCAGGTGCTGCAGGAGGAACACTATCGGGGTACAGGGAGGACATCAGAGCCATCAACACCACCCTGGTTACCATGGTAGGGCTGCTGCAGGACCTCGTAAACAGCAGGGCGGACACTGAACAACACCCAAGGGCCCCTGCCACTAGCCTGGACCAAGAACAGCCATCCACCTCCGCCGGCGCTAGTGGACAGGAGGCCCCCGCACAGCAGCAGCCCACCAGACCCCCACCTCCTGCAGGAGAAGAACCACCCCGCAAGAGGGCCCTGAGATCTCGCAAGAAGACAGAGTAGGATGTCAAGACCCCCGCCAGCAATGGATACCACCTGATGTCATCCCACTGTCCCACATTGTCACCCTGTCCATCCTTGAACTGCCCATGCTCCATCTCTCCACAGGCCTCTGGACAATGTACCTGTGTGACTGTTACTCTGGACTCTGCCATGGACTTTCCTTCACCATAGCCCCCACCCACTTGAAACCACCCATCCCATTTTGAGCACTTCAATAAACCCCTATTTTGCACCAAAATATCAGGAGTCTGGCTGTGATTTCAATAGATTGTAATTGACATGACAGTGCAAATATGTCCTTGTACATGGTGAAGTCAACAAACAGCTGCCACAAAGCTGTAGTCCATGGGGAAACGAAGCACAGGACTCGTAGTGGGGACCCCAGATCTGAAATAGGGAGGGAAAAGGCAAAACTCAGTCATCATACACTGGGGCAAATAGACAGGCAGCAGAGATGCTGCAGAGTAGTTAACATTTACTAAATTACCTTTGAAATGTTACCTGTGTCCTATTGGAAGTACTGTTCAATGATTCTGTCCCTGTTGTCTGTTTCAGCCCCGTCGTCTTCCTCCTCGTCACTCTCCTCAGGTTCCACCGCTGCCACAACACCACCGTCTCGACCATCCTCCTGCAGGAAAGGCACCTGGCGGCGCAAAGCCAGGTTGTGAAGCATGCAGCAGGCCACGATGATGTGACACACCTTCTTAGGTGAGTACATTAGGGATCCACCGGTCATATGCAGGCAGCGAAACCTGGCCTTTAGGAGGCCAAAGGTGCGTTCGATCACCCTCCTAGTACGCCCATGGGCCTCATTGTACCGTTCCTCTGCCCTGGTCCGGGGATTCCTTACTGGGGTCAGTAGCCACGACAGGTTGGGGTACCCAGAGTCCCCCACTAGCCATACACGGTGTCTCTGTAGCTGTTCCATTACGTAAGGGATGCTGCTATTCCTGAGGATGTAGGCGTCATGCACTGACCCTGGGAATTTGGCATTTACATGCGAGATGTACTGGTCAGCCAAACACACCACCTGGATGTTCATTGAATGGTAATTTTTCCTGTTCCTGTACACCTGCTCCCTGTCTCTTGGGGGAACCAAAGCCACATGGGTCCCATCAATGGCACCAATTACGTTGGGAATATGTCCAAGGGCGTAGAAATCACCCTTCACTGTAGCCAATTCGCCCACCTCAGGGAAAATGATGTAGTTCCTCACGGATTTCATCAGGGCAGACAACACTCTGGATAACACCTTCGAAAACATGGGCTGAGACATCCCGGAAGCAATTCCCACGGTTGTCTGAAATGACCCACTTGCCAAGAAATGTAGTACTGACATGACCTGCACCAGAGGGGGAATCCCTGTGGGTTGGCGGATGGGGGACATCAGGTCGGGCTCCAGCCGGGCACACAGTTCATGGATAGTGGCACGGTTAAGACGGTAGGTCAGGATAATGTGGCGTTCTTCCATTGTCGACAGGTCCACCAGCGGTCGGTACACGGGAGGATTCTTCCGTCTCCTCGCCCAACCCAGCGGACAGTGCCTAGGAAGGACAACATGGAGCACACAGTCAAGCAACCCACAGGTACGTACTCACAGCTAGCACAGTATACGATTCTCTATGCAGTGAATGGCGTGTCTGAGTGGCTATGCAAGGCCTAGGCCTGTGTGACGCAGTTGAAATTGAGCCATGTGGGCCCTGGAAATGGCGGCTGCCTGACCTGTGAAGTGTGACAATGGGATGTGAGGTCAATGCGCTGGCGTGGCACACCGCGGCGGGCGGCGGGCGAAGACCGCGGCGCGAAGCCGCATTGGTTAACATTGAAGCCTATGGGTTTCAGGAGCCAATGGCGAAGGGCGCCGGCGGTGGCGGGACGCACCGCCGCGGTACGCACCGCCGCGGACGTCACCGCCATTTTCTATCTACTTATCCACTTGCGACTTGAACTTTCACAGGAGAGGACCTATACTGCAAGTGTTGCTGTGACCTCGGTCTGGAAGGGACAATGGCTGCTGCGACTGGGGAAAGGGCCCCTGCCTTCACTGGAGAGGAGTTGGAGAAACTTGTGGATGGGGTCCTCCCCCAGTATGCGCTACTCTACGGTCCTCCAGACCAACAAGTGAGTTTAATTCAATATGGATTTGGGGCCACTGGCTGGCTTGGGGGCCTGGCGGGGATGGGGGGCATGTTGGGCATGGCGGGGGCATGGCGGGGGGCCTGGCAGGGATGGGGGGCATGTTGGGCATGGCGGGGGGCATGGCGGGGGGCCTGGCGGGGATGGGGGGCATGTTGGGCATGGCGGGGAGCCTGGCGGGGATGGGGGGCATGTTGGGCATGGCGGGGGGCATGGCGGGGGGCCTGGCGGGGATGGGGGGCATGTTGGGCATGGCGGGGGCATGGCGGGGGGCCTGGTGGGGATGGGGGGCATGTTGGGCATGGCGGGGGGCCTGGCGGGGATGGGGGGCATGTTGGGCATGGCGGGGGGCCTGGCGGGGATGGGGGGCATGTTGGGCCTGGCGGGGGTCCTGGCGGGGGGCCTGGCGGGGATGGGGGGCATGTTGGGCCTGGCGGGGGTCCTGGCGGGGGGCCTGGCGGGGATGGGGGGCATGTTGGGCCTGGCGGGGGGCATGGCGGGGGGGCCTGGCGGGGATGGGGGGCGTTGGGCCACTGGAAAGGAAAATGCTGAGAAACTTGAACGTGGTATTTCTCCCTCCCTGTACGTGTCACATAGGTCCGCGCCCATGAGAAGATCGGGATTTGGCGTGCCATCGCCAAGGAAGTCCGGGCCCTGGGGGTCCACCATCGACGGGGCACCCACTGCCGCAAGAGGTGGGAGGACATCCGCCGGGTGACCAAGAAGACCGCCGAGTCTCTGCTGGGGATGGCCTCCCAACGTAGGCGGGGTGCCTGCCGTCAACTGAGCCCCCTGATGTTCCGGATCCTGGCGGTGGCCTACCCTGAATTGGATGGGCGCGTGAGGGCAGCACAGCAGACACAAGGGGGTGAGTACAAGCATTATCTACTCTGTTGTCGCGCAGTGGAGGTGTCTGGGTGGGGGAGGAGGGCTGGGGGTCCCCCTAGGCCAGGGCGATATCTGTAGGCTGGGCACCCCCGTAAGCCCCTGTGTCCCCAGCCACCACCCTCAGTAGTTTGTCAGTACAGCCATCCCTGGGCCGTGTCATCCATGGGTGCAGTTGTCAACTCTAGGCGTGTAGGCCATGTTCCACGGAATGCGTAGCGTACCCCAAGTGCGCAACTTAGTGCAGGGGGCATCTGTGTCTGTCATGTCCGCTAACTGTACCGGAGATCCATGTACTCAATATCCCTTTATTTCTCTCTCCCCCCCCCTTTTTGTTTGTCTTTCTGTGCTTGTGTGCATCAGCATCATCAGGCGGAGGAGAAGTGGCATCGGGGCAGGAGGGAGCTGCATCTCACATGGCCCAGGAGGGCCATGCCACAGAGTCAGACTGGACCAGTGAGACGGAGGGCGAGGGGAGCTCCACGACGGGGACGACTGGAGCCTGCAGCGACACGGACACGTCCTTGGAAGGGGGCTCCCTTGCGGGGGTGGCACCATCCGTGCCCCCCGCCATTACAGGTACAGCCGCCACCCAGCGCACCATCTCCGCCCTCCCAGCAGCCCCTCCGCGTTCGCCCCGTGCCCGCTCTGCCAGGAAGCCGGGCATCTCCTTCGCCCCAGGCACCTCAGGCCCTGCCCCTGTTACCCCCGCTGCCCTCAGTGAGGAGGTCATTGACCTCCTCCGAACGCTCATTGTTGGGCAGACTACCCTTTTGAATGCCATCCAGGGGGTGGAGAGGGAGGTTCATCGCAGCAATGCGTACCTGGAGGGCATTCATTCGGGTCAGGCTGCCCATCAGCGATCGTTCCAGGCTCTGGCCTCAGCACTGACGGCAGCCATTGTCCCTGTCTCCTGCCTGCCTCTACTAACTCCCTCCTCCCAGTCTCCTGTTCCTCTGCCTGTCCCACCCACACCATCAGACCAGCCTGCACACACCTCAACACCCAAGAGAAGCTCATCCAAACATAAGCACCACAGATCACGCAGACATTCACACACGCAACATTCCGATGCAGACATGCCAACAGTCACTACCACCTCTGTGACCCCCACCTCCTCGTCTCCCTCCTCCCTCCCTGTGACGTCTACACTCACACCTCCATTCACCTCACCATCAGCCAGTGTTTCCATCACCAGCACACCCTCCACTCCAGTCCGCACACGTGCAGTCACCACCCCCACTGCCATTTACACGTCCCCTGTGTCCTCTCCCACTGTGTCTGTCACCCCCTCTTCCACACCACACAAACGCAGCCACCCACCCACCCAACAGCCATCCACCTCACGACAGCCTATCCCTCCTGCACCTGCACCCAAAGACAGCAAACGTGACTCACCTACAACCACATCCTCTCCCTCCACTCCCATTCCCACTGTACCTACCACTCTCCATTGTCCCAAGAAGCTCTTCCTCGCCACTACTAACTTCTTTCCTGACCCTGAGCCCCCCCCTCCTTCTCGTCGGGGTAAGAAGAGCACCTCAGCCACCACCAGCCCTGCAGCCCCCTTGACAAGGGTGCAGGGGTATTGGAGCCCGCCAGCCCGCATGTCTGGATCTTCGCCCAGCAGCAAGGGGACAGCCAGCCCACCCCCTGGGAAGAGGAGCAGAAGGCGGAAGGGGCGCCGCAGGAGCCCGCCTTCTATATCCCCCCCGGACACCACCCAGAGACAGTCACCAGCCACAGCTCCAAAGGGAGGAAAGGGCCACAGGCCGACGACTAAGGAGGGCAAGGGCAGCAAGTTGGAGAGGTCAGGCAGCAGGCCTGCTGCCCAGGAGGAGCCCACAACCCCCATAGCCGCTGCCCCGGGAGGAACCGGCACAGCTGCCCCGGGAGAGCCCACCACCCCCATAGCCGCTGCCCAGGGAGGACCCAGCCCAGCTGGCCAGGAGGGCCCCACCACCCACAGCCCAGGTGGGCAGTGAAGGAGCACCATCCCCGCTGCCCAGGAGGGCACCACCAGGCAATTAGCAGTTGGCCATAGACCGTCCGCCGTCTCAAGAACCGCTGAACTGGGCCCCGCCGTCTCAAGAACCGCTGAACTGGGCCCCGCCGTCTCAAGAACCGCTGAACTGGGCCCTTCAAGGCAAGAACCGCTGAACTGGGCCCCGCCGTCTCAAGAACCGCTGAACTGGGCCCTTCAAGGCAAGAACCGCTGAACTGGGCCCCGCCGTCTCAAGAAGCGCTGAACTGGGCCCCGCCGTCTCAAGAACCGCTGAACTGGGCCCTTCAAGGCAAGAACCGCTGAACTGGGCCCCGCCGTCTCAAGAAGCGCTGAACTGGGCCCTTCAAGGCAAGAACCGCTGAACTGGGCCCCGCCGTCTCAAGAACCGCTGAACTGGGCCCTTCAAGGCAAGAACCGCTGAACTGGGCCCCGCCGTCTCAAGAACCGCTGAACTGGGCCCGCCGTCTCAAGAACCGCTGAACTGGGCCCTTCAAGGCAAGAACCGCTGAACTGGGCCCCGCCGTCTCAAGAAGCGCTGAACTGGGCCCCGCCGTCTCAAGAACCGCTGAACTGGGCCCTTCAAGGCAAGAACCGCTGAACTGGGCCCCGCCGTCTCAAGAAGCGCTGAACTGGGCCCCGCCGTCTCAAGAACCGCTGAACTGGGCCCTTCAAGGCAAGAACCGCTGAACTGGGCCCCGCCGTCTCAAGAAGCGCTGAACTGGGCCCCGCCGTCTCAAGAACCGCTGAACTGGGCCCTTCAAGGCAAGAACCGCTGAACTGGGCCCCGCCGTCTCAAGAACCGCTGAACTGGGCCCTTCAAGGCAAGAACCGCTGAACTGGGCCCCGCCGTCTCAAGAAGCGCTGAACTGGGCCCCGCCGTCTCAAGAACCGCTGAACTGGGCCCTTCAAGGCAAGAACCGCTGAACTGGGCCCCGCCGTCTCAAGAAGCGCTGAACTGGGCCCCGCCGTCTCAAGAACCGCTGAACTGGGCCCTTCAAGGCAAGAACCGCTGAACTGGGCCCCGCCGTCTCAAGAACCGCTGAACTGGGCCCTTCAAGGCAAGAACCGCTGAACTGGGCCCCGCCGTCTCAAGAACCGCTGAACTGGGCCCTTCAAGGCAAGAACCGCTGAACTGGGCCCCGCCGTCTCAAGAACCGCTGAACTGGGCCCTTCAAGGCAAGAACCGCTGAACTGGGCCCTTCAAGGCAAGAACCGCTGAACTGGGCCCCGCCGTCTCAAGAAGCGCTGAACTGGGCCCCGCCGTCTCAAGAACCGCTGTACTGGGCCCTTCAAGGCAAGAACCGCTGAACTGGGCCCCGCCGTCTCAAGAAGCGCTGAACTGGGCCCCGCCGTCTCAAGAACCGCTGAACTGGGCCCTTCAAGGCAAGAACCGCTGAACTGGGCCCTTCAAGGCAAGAACCGCTGAACTGGGCCCCGCCGTCTCAAGAAGCGCTGAACTGGGCCCCGCCGTCTCAAGAACCGCTGAACTGGGCCCTTCAGGGCAAGAACCGCTGGCCCTTTGGCAGACGTGGCAGGGCAGGATCTATCTCGGGCAGGGCTGCAGGATGTCCTCTGGCCAACTTGCCTCCTCCAGTGGCAGTGGGGTCTGTTATGGACTGTATGGACTGTGGCTTTGCTCTCCCCAGGATGGCCCAGTGGGCAGGCCACCCACTGTATGGACTGTATGGACTGTGGCTTTGCTCTCCCCAGGATGGCCCAGTGGGCAGGCCACCCACTGTATGGACTGTATGGACTGTGGCTTTGCTCTCCCCAGGATGGCCCAGTGGGCAGGCCACCCACTGTATGGACTGTATGGACTGTGGCTTTGCTCTCCCCAGGATGGCCCAGTGGGCAGGCCACCCACTGTATGGACTGTTTGGACTGTGGCTTTGCTCTCCCCAGGATGGCCCATTGGGCAGGCCACCCACTGTATGGACTGTTTGGACTGTGGCTTTGCTCTCCCCAGGATGGCCCAGTGGGCAGGCCACCCACTGTATGGACTGTATGGACTGTGGCTTTGCTCTCCCCAGGATGGCCCAGTGGGCAGGCCACCCACTGTATGGACTGTATGGACTGTGGCTTTGCTCTCCCCAGGATGGCCCAGTGGGCAGGCCACCCACTGTATGGACTGTTTGGACTGTGGCTTTGCTCTCCCCAGGATGGCCCAGTGGGCAGGCCACCCACTGTATGGACTGTATGGACTGTGGCTTTGCTCTCCCCAGGATGGCCCAGTGGGCAGGCCACCCACTGTATGGACTGTATGGACTGTGGCTTTGCTCTCCCCAGGATGGGCCAGTGGGCAGGCCACCCACTGTATGGACTGTATGGACTGTGGCTTTGCTCTCCCCAGGATGGCCCAGTGGGCAGGCCACCCACTGTATGGACTGTTTGGACTGTGGCTTTGCTCTCCCCAGGATGGCCCAGTGGGCAGGCCACCCACTGTATGGACTGTATGGACTGTGGCTTTGCTCTCCCCAGGATGGCCCAGTGGGCAGGCCACCCACTGTATGGACTGTTTGGACTGTGGCTTTGCTCTCCCCAGGATGGCCCAGTGGGCAGGCCACCCACTGTATGGACTGTTTGGACTGTGGCTTTGCTCTCCCCAGGATGGCCCAGTGGTGATGGAGTCCCCTCGTGGATCTGGCGTCGTGTACTCAAGTGGCTGAGGTGCCCCCCCTTCCCTTCCCCCTGAGGTGCCTGTCCTATTTTCTTTCTGATGCCCCTGCAGTGTTCTCTCCGTGGAGTTCTTGTCGTGGGACTGGGCCTTGCCCCTTTGCACAGGACCCCTGTGATCCACGGACAGTGGTTGGACTACATTTAGTAGCTGTATATATTTTGTACATAGTTTATTTATTTATTGGGATTAATGGTGTACATATTTCAATATATCTGGCCGTTTATGATCTCTTCTTTTGGTCTTTGCATTATTTCGGAGGGGGGTGGTTTGTGGGTTGTGACAGTGATCTGTGGGAATGCATTGATGTGTGTGTTGTAGTGGGTGTGGGTGGGTGGGTGTGTGCCGGTAATCTTTTCCCTCCCCTGTGTCGTAGGTGCCGTACTCACCGATGTCTTCCGCGCCGCCGGGCGTGCTCCTGGTATATGAGGAGGAATAGGAGTGCGGGGATGACCTGCAACTCTGGCTCCATACTGCCGGAATCTCGCGTGGAGTGCGTAGAGGTGAGCGTTTTCCCGTTCGTAGTCTGTTTCCGCCGTGTTCTTATCGGCGGTGCTCCCGCCCCGGAAAAGGTGGCAGATTGGTGGGTCGTAATAGGGTGGGCGGTACTTTGTCTGCCGCCGGGCTGTTGGCGGGAACCGCCGCGCTGTTTGTTTGTACCGCTGTGGCGGGCGGAGTGTTAAGTTGGCGGGCTGTGTTGGCGGTTCCCGCCAGGGTCAGAATTGCATATTTTAGACCGCCGGCCTGTTGGCGGCTTGGCCGCCGCTTTATCACCGACCGCCAGGGTCAGAATGAGGGCCTTTGTCTGTAGGTATCCAAGTTTTAAACCACTGCTACAGGAACCTCAGTGGGTCGCGAGTTCTCCAAGTCCCCCAGGAAACCCACGAAGTGCAAATTATTGCACCTTGAGCTGTTTGTCGGGTCTCTGTGCAGTGATGAAGTTTGTTTGTGAGGGTCAGGAGGCCGACTACTGTTGCCTTGAGATCAGCAACATCATCCTCAACCGTGGAAATGCGTCCTTCCATTTCAGTGACATGGTCTGAGGCGTTGCGGAGGTAACTGGCAGAGGAGAGCTACTTCTACGTGCACCAACCCTATCTTCTCCTCGACCGCAGTTTGTAAAGTATGTAATAGCTTGAAGGATCATTTCCAGGTCCTCCTGGTGGTTCCTCCTTTGTTGAGGGGTTCCCTCCCACTTGGTCCGGTGGAAGTGGTGAATTGATCAGTGCTGGGAGGGGAGGTGGTGGTTTTCCAGCTTTGTCTTTCCCCATGTCTGTAGTTAGGATGCTGCCCCAAGTTGTGCAGGCCTTGCCCACTTACTGCCATCCGCAGCAGCATGAGCAGGTAGGAGAGAACTGGTCCTTCAATAGGCTTGATGGATGTGAATGAAACAAGGCTTTGAGAAGAAAGGAACTAGTCCATCAAGAGGCTTGGGGGATGTGAATGGAATAAGGCACTTGAGAAGAGAGATGGGACCACAGGAGCCTCAGGAGTGTCGTAGTGAGGCCAGAATATCTAGGGTAGGCTGTATAGTGTGTCATGAGGCTATTTTAGCAGCTTACCTGGGCACATTATTTTAGCCTTTGGCATGCAGGCTGTGCTCTTTCACCTAGCTACATTGCATGTTATGGCTTTTATTGTTTTAGAGAAAGCTTCATTTTAGTGGTGATGTTTTTATTAATCTATCAGTTGCCCTTTCACACAGCACTTTGCTATTCATTTCTCTGCATGGCATTTTCATTCTGTAATCAACCCAAGGCTGAACACATTACCGGTTATTGTGGATTCAAAGAGTACATCATCTTCACTCTACTTAAACACAGAAATATACGGGTTGTCACATTAGGTCAGTTTCTCAGAACAACAGATGTTTTATTATAAAAACAACTCACTGCCTCCTATGCAGTAGAGGGGAATTCCAGCCAGTTGTCACCCTATGCTGCACATTGTCATCGCAATTTTCACTGAGACATGAAGCCTTTCTCGCCTTCATGTGGGAGGTCTCTCAGTAGACCATCAGACCTCTTCTCTACCTACAATCAGAGGTATGGAGGATGACATTCCTTCTGGGGACCTGAAGGGCAGATTAGGGATTATGCTGCCACGGTTTTATATAGGACATTAGTAGAGCAGGTAGGGATTTTACAACCATTATTGTGACAGTATGGTGGAACTCTTCTTATGGTTCAAACCTTGTCAGTGCTTTGCTTTTATTATGTCTCATCATCCTTATAATCACAATACATGCTTTTTTACGTAGGATGCAGTTGTTTCAATAAAACTGATTGAACCTACTCCTGCCTCTGCCTGTCTTTGCATATGTGAGACTTCTGTAACTGAAAGAAAGGGGTAACATCTTCTCCACCGTGGTTTACCTGAGAAATCTGAGTTCCATGCGAAGGACTGCCACAAATCACCTTTGCTGTTCGGGATTGGTGAGGTGCTGCTAGCTGGCCGGAAGGGTTAGGCCGACAGCTGTCACCCAGTGTGCCATCAAACTCAGTCCCCCACGCTTGGTACTGCTGCCACCCAAATCCAGCAGTCTCTTTCTTACAGCAAGAGTCTTTAAGACATGGCACCTCCTACGATGGTTAGGCACTGGATTACAGACCTCCCAAGTATCTCTGCCTAATTACAGGCTAAAGACACCCTAATTACCTTATAGGAGACGTCCATGGCATTAGGGAATCCTCCTCACCTACATAGAAAGCAGCTATTTGACACTGTGGTTTGTTCAAGCTTGAATCTTTAAAAGGATCATCTCCCCAATTGTTGTACCTGTCTCTGAACAGTACAACTTTGAAATATGGCAGAAAACCCAACGGGTTGTAATTGCAGCAAACATGAGGCTCCTCTCTCATTAATCACTCACTAAATATTGGCCTCACAGAAACGGGAGGAGCTGTTAGATTTGTAGTTGAGGCACACGCAGCATATAGAAATACATTTTTTACCCTTGGGAGCTCTTCACTTGTTGCTAGTAGTGGACAGGGTCAGTTTCAAATCTCTTTGCATTATTCATAACGTCTTGCAATGAAAGGGCCCCATTATTTTCAGGAAATGTATTTTGGTCCCAGCCCCAACGAGACCTTCAGTTGTCATCAGCCCATCCTGGTAAAAGTCCCTAAAATAAAGAAATCCAGATGGGGCAGGCAGAGTTTTTGTTATCTTGCTTGCAATTTATGGAACTCTCTCCCTTTGCATTTAAGATCTTAATCTAGATGCCCCTCTTTAGAAAACTGCTAAAAACATGGCTATTTGTTTCGCAGGTGAAGTAAGCCAGGCGGTGTTTGGTTCCCTCTATTTTTTTATGAGGTTACACTCTTAGACACTTTGGTATTTGTGCGTTGTACAAAAGCGTTACTTATTTACTTTTCCAACAATAGATGGGAACTCGCCAACCTTTCCTCATTACGCTCCCGCAGACGCACCTGCACGATACAGAATTTGGTTGAGAGTGCCCTACCACACATAACACAAAATGTCAGATTAGGTCCTTTAAATAATGAAAGTCCCACATGACCAAAGTTGGCCACATATACACCACACCCTAATGTGGGTACACCGGCGGTAGCAGAAGTAGGCCGCATGTACAATAATCTAATAGAAATATATGGGTGGTCATTACAAACCTGGCGGACGGTGTTAAAGCTGCGGAAATACCGCAAACAGGGCGGCGGACAAAAAAAGGGAATTATGACCCTGGCGGTAACCGCCAACAAAGACAGCCACTTTAACTCACCGCCCGCCACGGCGGTACAGACATGCAGCGCGGCGGTCACCGTCAACAGACAGGCGGGAGACAATGTACCGCCCACACTATTACAACCCGCCAATCCGCCACCTTTTCCGGGGTGGATTCACCGTGGATAAAAACACGTCGGAAACAGCTTTTGCTATGGGAAAACGCTCACCTCAACATACTCCACGAGGAAGGAGGACACCATGAGGCCGAATTACAAATCCTACCTGCCCTTGTCTTTCTGCTCCTCTACGACCAACAGCTACGTAGGCGCCGAAGACACCAGTGAGTACTGCATCTACGACACGGGGGAGGCAAAAGTTAGGGGGACACCCACCAAATACCCCCACCCCCACCCTCGCATATTACAACATACACACCAATGCATTCACAAAAATCACAGTAACAACCCACAATCCCCCCGGAAGAATGAAAAGACAATGCGAAATTCGGTCAAACATTGTAATGTGCCAATATACATGTCATATAAAAAGTATACAGATATATATATCTCAGAATCACTCTTATTTACACATACAATCCGAGAAGTAGTGCAGATATGTACACAACAATGTCCGTGCACCAACAGTCCAAAAATGCATGGGCGAGGCCCACAAACTATAACTGACCAAAATCGGAGAGAACACTGCCGGGGCATCAGATAGAAACACTACAGGCACCTCAGGGGGAAGGAAAGGGGGGGCACCTCAGCCAGATGAATGCAAAGCCAGGTACACGATGGGAATCCATGCCCATTGATGTATCCTGGGGAGTGCAAAGCCACCGTCTCTCAAGTCCCACAGGTGGGTTGCTTGCCCACTGTGCCACCCTGGGGAGTGCAAAGCCACAGTCTCTCAAGTCTTTACAGTGGGTGGGTTGCACACTGTGCCATCCTGGGGAGTGCAAAGCCACAGTCTCTCAAGTAGATGCAGTTCTCTACTGTTACTGTGGGGGACTGGGGCCCAGACTGGATGAGTCTCCCCGTGAAAGTTCATGTCCGGTCACTGTCCCAGCTGCACATGGGAGAAGGATGCCTGATGTGGCGGCCTTTTCATTCCTACACGGTGCATGCCCTGTTCAGCGGTGCTTTGCCATGGCAGTCTATGGACTGTTCAGCGGTGCTTTGCCATGGCGGTCTTTGCCCTGTTCAGCGGTGCTTTGCCATGGCGGTCTTTGCCCTGTTCAGCGGTGCTTTGCCATGGCAGTCTTTGCCCAGTTCAGTGGTGCTTTGACATGGCGGTTCTGGTACGGACATTGGTGTGTGGCATGATGATCTCTACACTGGGCATTGGTGTGTGGCATGACGTTCTCTACAATGAGCATTGGTGGGTGGCATGACGTTCCATCATTGCCCAGCGGGGCTGTGGCATCCAGGCCCCTCCTGGGCTGTGACTCCGGCGGTGGTCTCTGGACCAGTGACAATACTTGGGCCCTCCTGGGCTGTGACTCAGGCGGTGGTCTCTGGACCAGTGACGATACTTGGGCCCTCCTGGGCTGTGACTCCGGCGATGGTGGTGGTCTCTGGACCAGTGACGATACTTGGGCCCTCCTGGGCTGTGACTCCGGCGGTGGCGGTGGTCTCCTGACCAGTGACGATACTTGGGCCCTCCTGGGCTGTGACTCCGGCGGTGGCGGTGGTCTCCTGACCAGTGACGATACTTGGGCCCTCCTGGGCTGTGACTCTGGCGGTGGTCTGGGGCTCAGTGACGACGGTGCTGGCGGTTGTGCCTGGACCGCCGGAAATGATGGCGCACTTCTCCGCCGTGACACTCACAACAGGCTGGGCAGACTTCCTCTGGACCTTCCCCACCTTCGTTGGAGTTACAGCTGACTCACCAATCCCCTTGGAACCCATGTCACTTGTTGTCCCACCAGGAGTCTTAACACGGTCCCGTCGTCCACTCTCCAATTTTAGAGCCTTTACAGGGGGTGGGCTGCCAGTGCCTTGGCTCCGGGTCCTACTGCCTGCCCTGGTGGCCGGTGCACTCTACAAACCTTGAACAGGCACCACTGGTATTGGAGGCTTTTTGGCTGAGGTGCTACGACGGGACTGATGAATTGGAGGGGGGGGGGGGTGGGGGCAAAAAGGTCAATTTGACATAGGGACAGTTTTTGACGAACACTGGGATGGGTAGCTGGAGGGGGTCTGGGGGTGGAGGAAGAGGAGGTGGTTGTAGGAGGTGTCACTTTAGGTGTTTTGGGTGCAGGTGCAGGTACTGGAGGCTGTCGTGAGGTGGATGGATGTTGGGTGAGTAATTGGCGGCGTTTGTGTACTTTGGTAGGGGGCGTCACAGACACACTGGGAGAGGACACAGGGGACGTGTAAATGGCAGTGAAGGTGGTGAGTGCAGGTGAGCGGCTTGTGGTGCTGGGTGTCCTGGTGCGAGTCCTAGTGCCTGTAGATGTGGTGCATGCAGGTGTGTGTGTAGACGAGACTGGGAGGGAGGAGGGAGAAGAGGAGGAGGGGGGGACACAGTGGAGACAGTGGCAGTTGCTGTGTCTGTATGTGGGTGAGGCTTGAGTGAGTGCCTGTGGTGTGTGTGGTGCCTATGTTTGCCTGAGCTACTTGTGTGTGTTGACCTGTGTGCATGTTGGTCTGTAGGTGTGCTTGGGATGGGCTGGGGTACAGGAGATTGGGTCTGGGTGGAGGAAGCTGGAGGGGGGAGGCTGGACACAGGGACAATGGCTGCCATCAGTGCTGAGGCTGAAGGACAGCCTGACCAGAATGTATGCCCTCCAGGAATGCATTACCGTGTTGCAACTCTCGTTCTACACCCTGGATGGCATTCACAATGGTAGACTGCCCAACAGTGAGTGACCTGAGGAGGTCAATGGCCTCCTCACTGAGGGCAGCAGGAGTGACTGGGGCAGGGCCTGAGGTGCCTGGGGCGAAGGTGATGTCCACCCTCCTGGGTGAGCGGGCACGGGGCGAACGCTGAGGGGCTGCTGGGAGGGCGGTGCTGGTAGGGGAGGTGACGGCTGTACCTGTAGAAGTGGGGCGCACAGATGGTGCCGCCACAACAGGGGAGCTCCCATCGGCGAACGAGTCCATGTCGCTGGTTGGTGATCCGGTGGCCGACGTGAAGCTCCCCTCGCCCTCCGTCCCACTGGTGCATTCAGAGTCTGTGGTGTGGCCCTCCATGGCCATGTGGGATGCAGCTCCCTCGTGCTCCGGTGCCACTGTACCTCCGCCTGATGATGCTGATGTACAAAAGGACAGGGAGAGCAGGAAAAGGGGGGGGAGACAGAAGAAAGAGAGTTTTAGTGCATGGCATTCCGCTACCGTTGGCGGACAAGACAGACGCAGCAGCCCCCTGCATTACGCCGTGCTCCTGCCCTCTGCACATGCAATTTCTGGGATATGGCCTACATGGCAATGGTGGACATCTGCGCACATGGATGCCACAGCGGCAACTATACCTCAACTTGGCACTCTGGTGAGGTGGGGTAGAGTGCCACATGGCCTACATTACGGAGGGGCCTTGCCTACCGAATTTGCCCTGGCCTAGGGACACCCACAGCCCACCTCCCCCACCCAGACCCCTCCACTGCACGCAAAGTCCGCAGAATGAGGTTGTACTCACCCCCTTGTGTCTGCTGTGATGTCCTCAAGCGCCCATCCAACTCCGGGTAGGCCACCGCCAGGATCCGGAACATCAGGGGGGTCATGGTGCGACGGGCACCCCTCCCACGTTGGGAGGCCATCCCCAGCTGAGCCTCCGCCATCTTCTTGCTGCAGCAGCGAATGTCCTCCCATTTCTTACGGCAGTGGGTGTCCCGTCTCTGGTGGGCCCCCAGGGTCCGGACCTCCTTGGCGATGGCACGCCAAATGTCCCTCTTCTGGTGGGCGCTGACCTACATGACATGCACAAGGGAAGAGGTACAGTCATTACCAACTGCACCGTCAATGTGAGTGGCCCCCTCCCTACTCTGGCCATGTGGCCCATTCATTCCCATGCATAACTGTTCTATGTACTCTGCCCCCTTCCCTCTTCCACCCAGCCCTCTCCACCCAGGCCTAGCCCATACAACGTGCTCCCTGTGTACTTACCTGTTGGTCTGGAGGACCGTAGAGTAGCGTGTACTGGGGGAGGACCCAGTCTACCAGTTTCTCCAACTCCTGTGCAGTGAAGGCAGGGGCCCTTTCCCCAGACGCAGCAGCCATTGTCGCTTCCAGACCGAGGTCACAGCAGCACTAGCAGTGTAGGTCCTCTCCTGTCGAAGGTCAGGTATCTAGTGAGTGAACAGAATGAAAACGGCGGTGACGTCACCGCCGCGGCGGTGCGCATCATCACTGCCAGCGCACCTGTTCATTGGCTCCTGGGACCCATAGGGTCCAATGTTAACCAATGCAGCATTACGCCGCGGTCGACGACCGCCGCGCGCGACAGTGTGCAACGCCAGCGCAGTTACCCCACAATCCCATTGTCCCAGTTTAGAGGTCAGGCAGCCGCCATTTCAGGGGCCCACATGGCTTCATTTACTACTACGTCACACATAGCTAGGCCTACACTCAACACACATACAGGAAGGGTTTTGTGTCTGGTGTAGTCTTGTGTGTAACAGTAGGTACATACCTGGAGGATTAATGACTGGTTCTTCGCTGTTTTCCTTCGTAGGCACCGTCAGCTGGGACATATGAGAAGATGGCGGAATCCTCTGGTGTACCGACCGCTGGTGGACCTGTTGACAATGGAAGAAAGACATGTCATCGTCACCTACAGGTTTGACCGTGCCACTATCCAGGAACTATGTACCCAGTTGGAGCCAGACCTGATGTCACCGATCTGCCATCCGACTGGAATCCCCCCTGACGTGCAGGTGCTGTCAGTGCTCCATTTCCTTGCAAGTGGGTCATTTCAGACAACAGTGGCCATGGCATCAGGGATGTCCCAGCCTCTGTTTTCCAACGTGTTGTCCAGAGTGTTGTCTGCCCTGCTGAAACACGTAAGGAGATACATCATATTCCCTCAGGTGGAGGATTTACCTACAGTGAAAGGTGACTTCTATGCCCTTGGACATATTCCCAACGTCATAGGTGCCATTGATGGGACCCATGTAGCTCTGGTCCCCCCCGCAGGAGTGAACAGGTGGACAGGAACAGGAAGAGTTATCATTCTATGAATGTCAGGATGGTCTGTTTGGCAGACCAGTACATCTCGCAGGTAAATGCTATGTTCCCTGGCTCAGTGCATGACGCCTACATCCTGCGCAATAGCAGCATCCCTGATATGATGGGTCAACTCCAGAGGCACCGTGTATGGCTATTGTGGGACTCTGGTTACCCCAACCTTTCCTGGCTATTGACCCCAGTGAGGAATCCCAGGACTAGGGCAGAGGAACGGTACAATGATGCCCATGGGCAGACTAGGAGGGTTATCAAACGCACCTTCGGCCTCCTTAAGGCCAGGTTCAGGTGCCTCCATATGACAGGTGGATCCCTATTCTACTCACCGAAGAAGGTGTGCGACATCATCGTCGCCTGCTCCATGCTCCATAATTTGGCTTTGAGACGCCAGGTGCCTTTTCTGCAGGAGGATGATCCAGATGACGGTGTTTTAGCAGCTGTGCAGCCTGTGGAGCCTGTGGACAGTGATGAGGATGAAGCTGAGGAAGAAGGAAACAACAACAGGGATTCAGTCATACAGCAATATTTCCAGTGACACACAGGTGAGAACATTTTCTGGTTTAACATTACATTACCTTTCACACGTCTACCTCTATCCTGTACCTGCATTTCACTCACTATTTGTTAATTGAGTTGTACCCTTCCATTTCAGTTTCACAAGTGTGGTAACCTACGTGTCAACTGCTTGCATCCTTCAAGGCCTTGTGATGTGTGACATAGGTATGTTAGCCTTACAATGGGTAACCCATTATGACACTGTGATTGATAATACAAAGTACCAAATCATAGACTGACTCCAGATTTTTTGGTGTTGCAAGGGTGTTTATTTAAGTGCTCAAAAAATGAAGGGGGGTTGTAAAATGGTGATGGGTGATGGTGGAGGAATGTCCATGGCAGAGTCCAGTCTATTAGTCTCACAGGTGCACTGCCCATCTTGGCATAGGAAGTGGAGCTGGGGCAGTTCGAATATGGACAGGGTAACAAAGTGGGACAGTGGGAGGACAATCAGGGTGGTCTTATTTCCTGGCGGGGGTCTTGCCATCTTGCTCTGTCCTGTTCCTGGATCTCAGGGACTGCTTGCGTGGTGGTTGTCCGTCTGCAGGGGGTGGGGTGCTGGTGTGGTGGTCCTGTGGCCGGGCGTCCTGTCCACTAGCGCCGGCGGAGGTGGTGGGCAGTTCATCGTCCATGATAGTGTCAGGGGCCCCTTGGAGTGCCACGGTGTCCCTCAAGGTCTTTCGAATGTCCGTCAGCACCCCTACGATGGTGCCCAGGGCGGGGCCGATGGTCCTGAGCTCCTCCCTGAACCCCAAATACTGCTCCTCCTGCAGGCGCAGGGTCTCCTGCAACTTGTCCAGGACCGTCGCCATCGTCTCCTGGGAGTGGTGGTATGCTCCCATGATGGAGGAGAGGGCCTCGTGGAGAGTTGGTTCCCTTGGCCTGTCCTCCCTCTGTCGCACAGCAGCCCTCCCAGTTCCCCTGTGTTCCTGTGCCTCCGTCCCCTGGACCGTGTGCCCACTACCACTGCCCCCAGGTCCCTGTTGTTGTTGGGGTGGTGGGTTAGCCTGGGTGCCCTGTAGTGGTGGACACACCGCTGATTGACCTGTCCTGGGTAGGGAGGTTTGGGCCCGCTGGGTGGGTGCTGTGCTGGTGTTACCAGAGGGTGGCAGCTCGGTGTTGGGCTGTGGCTGGGCAAGGAGAACCGACTGTCCGGAGGCCCACGATGGTCCGGGCTTGTCATCAAGATCCACTGGGGCAGAGCTGCTGTCGTCACTGTGGGCCTCTTCTGGGGGTGGAGTGGTGTTGTCTGGACCCTCTGGTGTGGTGACGGTCCTTCGGGTTCCTGCAGGGGTATGAGAACATGATTATTGCATGTGTGTGTTTCATGGTGTGCAATGGGTGGGTGTTTGTGTACCCCAGTACAAGCATTCCTGTGTGGGGGCTTGTGTGATGATGGTTGGGGGGGGGTGTTCTGGGTATGTGCAGTGAGCATGCTTTAGTGAGGGGTGCCCATGCTTAGTTGTGTCATGCAGGGCTTGTTGTTGGGATGGGTGGTTTGTGTTATGGGTACATTAGTGAGGATTTGGGGTGATAGGGGAGGGTGTGAGGGTGGGGGTGTGTGATAGCATGCAGGTAGGGTGGGGGATGTGATAGTTAAGATTTGACTTACCAGTGTCCCATCCTCCACCGACTCCTCCGAGGCCCTCAGGATGCAAGATGGTCAAGACTTGCTCCTCCCATGTTGTTAGTTGTGGGGGAGGAGGTGGGGGTCCGCTGCCAGTCCGCTGCACCGCGATGTTGTGCCTGGATACCGTGGAACGCACCTTACCCCGTAGGTCGTTCCACCTCTTCCTGATGTCCTCCCTATTTCTTGGGTGCTGTCCCACGGCATTCACCCTGTCCACTATTCTGCGCCATAACTCCATCTTCCTGGCTATTGATGTGTGCTGTACCTGTGAGCCAAATAGCTGTGGATCTACCCGTACGATTTCCTCCACCATGACCCTGAGCTCCTCCTCGGAGAAGTGGGGGTGTCTTTGGCATGACATGGGGTGGTGTGTGTGAGGTGTGGGGTGGTGTATGTGGTGATGAGTGTGGTGAGTGTAGTGGTATGTGGTGTTTTGTGCGTGGATGTTGTGTGGATGATGGTGTTGTGTGCCTCTGTGTGATGGGGTTGTCAATAGCTGTGCTCTCTCTCTGGCCTTCTCTCAGAATTTCTGGTTGTAGGGGTTTGTGGGTGATGTGGGTGTGTGTTTTATATTGTGTTGGGTGTGTGGGAGTGTTGTTTGTATGTGTATCAGGTGTGTGTATTTGGAATTGTCTAATGTGTTTTGGAGATGTGTGTGTATTTTGAGCGCGTCGGTGTGTACCGCCAATGGAATACCCCGGTTGGAAGACCGCCGCGTGGATTCGTGGGTCGTAATAGCATGGGCGTGTTTCTGTTGGCGTGGAGGTGGAGGATTTGTTTCCGCATGTTTATTGCTGACCTTTGGTGTGGCGGTGTAGTGTGGGTGTCTGAATTTCGGCGGATTCCGTGATGTGTGTCATAATAGCTGTGGCGGTATACCGCCGCCGCGGCGTATTGGCGGTCTTCTGCACGGCGGTAAGCGACTTATACCGCCAATGTTGTAATGACCCCCATAGATGCTTAATACAATTTGTCATGCAAACACTAAATACTGCCCCAGCAAGGGCTGGTCCAGCGTAACCACACATAGTCACGGCATGTATTAATCTTGCAAAGGTGCATTAGATCATGTGTAAGGTACCCACCAAAGAAGATGAAATTCAGTTGTGGTTAGCACGAAAATTAAGTGCTTTGGAAGCAGTGTTTCTCCATACAGGACCCCAAGATAAACACAGAATTCTCACTATGTGCTTGTCGTTTTGGATGGTCCCCTCAGTGACAACTGCGCTACTTGGGGTGTGGTATTTTCTGCACTCTACACTATTACACATGGTACACCAACACTTGCCAATCTTCTATAAGTGTTAAAACAAATTCAAGATCAATTTGAGGCTGCCCCGGCCCTGGATTTGGGGATGCAATTAATGGGTAATATTGCCACGGTATCCTCAATATTATTAAGTAACCTTAAAGGGGAAGCAGTAGCTTTGGCAGTACGACAGCGGCTCTGGAATGTTCCTTTACAGGGTCCAGAATGTGAGCTGCCTAAGATTATCGGTGACACCTATACAAGTATTGTCTGGGAGCCAGGTCAGGTAAACCACAACTTCAGGGTAAATCCAAAAAGGATTCTACCAAGCAAACCACCGAGGGTTCTAAAAAATGCTGGGACAAGCAAAAACAAAAACCTAAAAAAGAAAGAGGAGAATCTCTGCATTAGGAGACCTCTGAAAAACGCTATAACCAATGAAATAGAGATAATACAAAGACCCCCGCTAGATTTCAATATACTGATACACACCAATCTCGTTCCTTTCAGGACTCACCGGATAAATGGAGTGAGAGAGGAGGGTGTTCAGAACAACAAAATGAGTATGTGAAACCAAGAAAAGATTCACAATGCTCATCTGAAGTTTTGATCACAAAAGAAGAGGAAGTTCCCCAACAAAAAACACAATTTAAAAAGGCAAAAGTGGCAGCAATTTCAGCTAAAAAATGGCACACATAATGAGAACTTTACTGAGGAACAGGAAGTGGGCATTGACTGTTAAACAGCGCGGCGGAGGTCATAATAGTTCACCAGAACCTTCAAGAGCTTCAGGATGTGACAGGAACGAACGACTTTTTAGAAGTCAAAACTGCAGATATCCCAGTCTCCCCCGATAGGGTTTGTAAACTAAAAATTAGATTAGAGGGAGACATTGAGTGCACAATTGAAGTACCATTTTGGGAAAGACTAACTACAAATTATGATATCCTCCTGGCTAAAAAGGACTGGCCACCTGAATTTGTCCGTAACCTCCTACTAGCGGAAGATGTTATTATTCCATCTTTCTAGCTGGTTCCAGTAGAATGAAGAGAAGCCTATGCTTCTGATTTGGCATTGTCACATGCCCCCATGCTGTTTCGCAATCACGTGGGATGGGATAAGGATTCCCCTTACCACATAATACCGTTTAGATCGCAACCACAGCCTCAACTACAATATTCCATTAAACAGGAGGCTAAAGCACCAATAAGAGAACTACTCACACAATTGTGGACCAGGGCATGATTGAGCCCTACGTCTCACCAATGAATAACTCATTGTTTCCTGTAGCTAAGCCAGACCATTCCTATAGAATAGTCTTAAATTACAGACATTTAAGCAGTCATACATGCATATTTGCTATCCAAAATGCACACAGCACTTATTAAAAACATAGTGCATAAAAAATGCAAAACAACATTGGATATATCTAATGGTTTCTTCTGCCAAAATATAACAAATAATGAAAGTAGGGATCTAACTGTCTTCAGCACTTTTGGCTCTGAAGACAGTTTTGTAGGCTACCATAAGGGTATAAGAACAGTCCTGGACTGTTCTCAGCATGTGTAACATCTATTTTACATGGCATTGACCCTGAGGCGTTGTCCAATGTAGATGATATCTACCTCACAGATGATGACCTCGTGCAACATTTAAGCAAGTAGCTCGCATTGTTGTGGGATTTGCCAAATTAGGCTACAAGTTTATTTAAAAATATATATATATAAATCTTTTCTCTGTGTCCTGTTCTTGGGATACAAATTATCAGATGAAGGAAAGAGCCTATCACCCAACTTTCTAGAAAGGTGCATGCAACTACACCACCAAATACCATCAAAAAGCCACAATCATTATTGGCAGAACATACATTCCACACTATGCACAATGCATAAAACCACTTTATTGATATGCCCCATCTTTTCAAGTACAATTTGGACAGTTGAACACACACACATTCTGAGAGCATTGCAGTAAGACATGCTTGAAGCAAAACATTTACACACTCGTAACAACAAACCACATTTGGTCATCAAAATAGTTGCTGGTGCCATTTGAGTCAATTCTATGAAGGTGATACCGTACATATAGCTTACAAATCACATTTATACTCCACAGTTGAACAACGCTTTGCTCCCACAGAAAAGATTCTGACTGCTGTTCAGATGGCCATCATTAAAGAGAGACCTCCGGCCCAGGGGAAAAGATGGAAAGGCCCAACCCGCCCATCAAATAATGAACCACTAGACCGCCGTCAGTTACGGGTCGGGAACCACTGCCACGCAAAGCCAGGCGGAAACAAACCAAATATAAGGAAACACTCACTGGAGGCTAAGACAAACCGCCGAAGCAGACATGGATAGAGAGCTGCAGGTCATGCCAGCCCTTCTCCTTGCCATGTACCTCCATGACAGAGACCGCTGACGAAGACGACGACGGTAAGTACCTCAACCTACAAAACAAGGGAAGAAAGGGCACAGTTACATACCCACCCACTCCACCCACCCTGCAACGCACCCACAACCCTTCACAGCAGCACAAGCCATACACCCCACAGCAAGAGGGACTTACCCGGCACAAGGCAAATCCAACCTGTCCAAAGTACATACATGTGCCCCACACCCACAAACAATGAAACGAGAGACCAGGGATCCAGAGTGTGCCGTCAAAACACAGGTCACCCATTAACTTTTAATTCAGCTCTCTGAGCAAACAATTTGTAAATAAGGCCAATGGCCAGCCCATAGTGCTTCTAGTTCCATGGACCACAATGGCCCCAACCTGACTCCCACAAGTGTTACGGTACTCCACCTCATAGGGGCAACAATGGGGCATCCAGGCACCTCAGTGAACAGGGGCAGGGGGTGGTGGGGGTGGGGATTTACAAAGGGGGTGGGGCTTGGATTTGCGTCCGGAAGGTGGAGGTGGTTTGGGTTTGGCCTTGGAAGGTGGGGGAGTGTGCTTGGATCGGGTGGAGCCAGATGGAATAGGCTCAGTACGGGGCTTCTTCCTCTCTGGGGAAGGGGCACAGGAATGTGAAGGGCGGACAGGAGCAGGCTGTGACGTGGAAGGAGAAGAAAAGGGCCAGGAGGTGTGCACGTTTAGGGACGAGACGGGGTGGGCCAGTGGGTTGGAATAAGTCAGCACAGGACAGGAGAAGTTTCTTTGGTGCAATTGGGTTGGGCCGAGAGGAAGGCGTGGGAGTGGAGGTAGAGAGTGTGCTCGTAAGTAGTGTAGGTGTGCGTGTTGTGGGTGCAGGTGACTGGACAGTATGCTGAGGTGTGGTGGATGTGTGATGGGTGGGTGTTTTGGTGCGTTTGTGTGTTTTTGGAGGAGGGGGGTGGACACAGTGAGACAAGACAGGCTGCCAGTGTGAATGTATGTTGTTTGGGTGTCTGCAAGTTTGGTGAGTGTGCTGCATGTGTCAACTAAAGTAGTTGTGGTGAGTGCAAGTGTGGTGCCTGGGGTGCATGTATGGATGTGTGCTATTGTGGTGCCTGCAGGAATAGTTTCAGCAACAGTGAATGAAGGTGCAGTGCCTGGGGGTGTGTATGTAAAGGGGACAGACAGTGAGGTGGAAGAGGTGGGCACACTGGGGGGAGTGAATGTTGCTGTGTGTGCATGTGTATTTTGGCTGTGTGAATGCTTGTGGTGGGAGGTGTGGTGCTTGTGTTTTGAAGTGTGCTTCTTGTGTGTTGAGGTGTGTGCCAGCGTGTCAGAATGTGTGCTTTGGATGGGTGAAGGGAGTGGGGTGCTGGAAGGGGTAGCGGAGGTTGGAGGGGGGACGGAATGACCAGGGACACTGGCTGCTGTCAAAGAGGAGGCCAGAGCCTGAAAAGATCTCTGTTGGCCAGACACAGCACAGTGAATGCCATCCAGATAGGCATTGATCTGCTGTATCTCTGATGCTAGCCCCTGGATGGCATTAACAATAGTTGTCTGCCCTACAGAGATGGTTCTCAGGAGGTCAATAGCCTTCTCCGTGAGGGCGGCAGGGCTGACTGGGGCAGGGGAAGAGGTGCCTGGGGCAAAGGAGACTCCCACCCTTCTGGGTGAGCGGGCACGGGCAACTCGGTGGCGAGCAAATGGGAGGGCGGTGATGGTATGGTGGGTGGCAGAAGATGACTCAGTAGGTGTTGGCCCACTAGGAGCCCCCATTGGAGGAGATATCGGAGTCACTACCTCCAGCGGTAGTTGCCTCCCCCGTGGTACTCCCCTTGCCCTCCAACCCACTGGTCCCCTTGGCATCGGACGACTCTGCCTCCAAGGATCCGTGGGCCGCTGCATCCCGATTCGCCAGTGCCTCAGCTCCCTTGCCAGATGATGCTGATGTACACTGACAACACAAGAGAATAGAGATGGGGAGACAAAAAAAGCAGAGACATTTGTAAATAGCTGAATGAAGTGAACATAGTGGTTCATGCATACACCCACCCAGAAGACCCTCCAACAGGCAGCACCTACCGCTATACCCATGGCTATGCCCCTGACTAGTGCCCAGAACCCTGCTCTACAGCCATCCCCCAAACAACTTAAGGACCCGACGTGTAGGAGACCTGACCAAAACACCCCTACTCCCCACTGGGACCATAATGTAGATAGACATCAGTCAGAGTCCCTGCAACTAAGCAGCATAAACCCGAATGCACACACAGACATCCATCAAGGGTCAAATATATGCTATGTGTACTCACCCCCTTGTGACTGCTGTGCAGCCTTCAAGCGCCCATTCAGGTCTGGGTACGCCACTGCAAGGATGCCTAGCATAAAGGGGGGGGGGGTCAGTGCCCGACGGGCGCCCCTTCCCCTTTGGGAGGACTTCCCCAGCTGTGCCTCACCGATTTTTCTTGCCCAGCGCCGCAGCTCCTCCCACCTCTTTTTGCAGTAGGTGCTCCGCTGGTTGTAGACCCCCAGCGTCCGCACCTCCTTGGTGATGGCATGCCAAAGTGCCCTCTTTTGGTGGGCGCTTACCTAAAAGGGACACACATAAATGTAACACAGAGGTCAGGCACTGGCCAAACATATACAGCTGGCTATACGTCCACTATGGGATGGACAGTACAAACGGACTAACAGCACATACATACGCAGCATGTCAGGAACCCTGGCCCATCCAGGGTCAGAGGTGCACACATGTATGCTGCCAACACCAACCATTACACACATCCATGGCCCACAATCCTCCTACTCACCTGTACTTCTGGCCGTCCCTAGAGCTTGGCGTACAGGGGCAGGACCCTGTCCACGGCCCTCTCCAATTCCTCTTGGGTGAAGGCCGGGTCCCTTTCCCCTGCAACACGTGCCACTTCCATGAGCAGAGGCAGGAAATAGCAGTACACTCAGTGGAGTACCTGCTTGCACAAGATCAGGGAGTAAGTGAAGTTGGGGTGATGACTTCGCGTATGCACCATAGCGGTGTGCACCGTCACCACCGGCGGTGACCATGATACACTAGGATTCCCCATTGACATCCATGTTAACCAATGAATTTGCGGACAGTGGTAAACACCGCCTTACCCTGTTACGTCACCCGCTAGCGGTATGAAATCACTTCCACAACTACAGTTCTGGATTACATGGGGCAGACATTTTGGCAAAAACTACGCATTTATAAAACTCCCATCTACACAATGCAGGCCTTACTGTTCCCCAAACACACATAGGCATGTGACAATTAAGATTACCTCACCTGACAAGCCATGATCTATCATTGTGGTCAAGTTGATGTTATGTCATACAATTTATGCATTTGTGTTGCGACAATCAGGCCAGCACTGTTCATTGACTGACAATGTGTGCCCATGTATGTGTGTTCCTCACACATGTTTCCAACGCCTCCTAGGTACCGACACTTATGGCGAGGAAGGGCCCCATCGGTGTACAGACTACTTGTGGATTTGCGGACCATGGTGGAGCGTGACATCATTATCAATTACAGACTCACCCGTGCAACTATTCTTGAACTTTGTGCATTACTGGATCCTGCACTGACTCCAGCAAATCATAATCAGCATGCCATCCCTACTGAAGTGCAGGTGCTTTCTGCACTCCATTTCCTGACTACAGGCTCATTTCAAGTGACAGTGGGCATGGGTGCAGGTTTTTCACAGCCAATGTTTAGCATTATACTGACAAGATTCCTGAATTCATTTGTACAACACCTGCAGTCCGATGTGAGGTTTCCCCAAAGTACTGACCTCCCTGCCATCAAGTCGGACTTCTATGCCTTTGCCAACATACCCCATGTGATAGGTGCCATTGATGTCACGCACATACCTATAATCCCCCCAAGAGTAAGTGAACAGGTGTACAGAAATCGGAAGAACTTTCACTCCATGAACATTCAATTGGTGTGTACTGCAGACCAGTACATCACGCATGTGAATGCCATGTTCTCTGGTTCAGTCCATAATTCATTTGTGCTGAGGAACAGTAGTGTGCCACAGAAGATGGAACAACTACATGAGGATAGAGGGTTGATCATAGGTAGGTGTGTCTGTCACTTATTGCCACCCTGCAGACAGACAGCCTGTCTGCCTCTGAGGCTTGTCATTTTAAGTTGTGTTGTTAACCTTTTTCTAGGTGATTCTGGCTATCCCAACTTGCGTTGGCTCCTGTCACCAGTGAGGAATCCTGGAACAGATGCAGAGAGGAATTACAATGAGGCCCATGGACGTACTAGAAGGGTGATAGAGCACACAATAGGTCTCCTGAAGGCTAGATTTTGTTGCCTACATATCTCTGGCGGTTCCCTAGCCTATGGGCCTGAAAAGGTGTGTGGAATAGTGGTGGCCTGCTGCATGCTGCACAACGTGGCTATGAGAAATTCTATCCCTTTCTTGGAGGAGGAGGGTGCTGTATATCCAGACCAGCTTCCTCAGAAGGGGACAAGAGTGATGGTGATGACGAGAAAGGGGAAGATGTAAATTCCAGGACCCAACTGATACAACTCAACTTCCAGTAACTATGTGGGACAACTGGACGAGATTGGTGTCTGTGCATCATACTGTCAGTGTGCCTTGTCATCTGGGGGGGGGGTGGAATATACTAAATGCCACTGTTTCGAAGTCTGCATAGAACAGAATACAATTTAGTGTATTTTTCCTAAACAAATATAGGCACAACATGTAAGGCGAGTGGTGCATTTCATGCTACGCAGGTACAAATAAAGGAGTTATCAACCAGTTGCATCCATACTTCACTTTGTTCACTCATAATGACAGGGGACATTGTAACAGGTGTGATATGTGTTTTATTTGGTGCAGGGATATAATCGTGCAAATTAGAGTGATGGCAGTGGGTCAATGGTGGTTATCCAAAATGGCAACATGGTGGCAGCATTGTTGTCAGGATTGGTAGGTCCATCAATGCTTACATGAGTTTTTAATTACTGGTAGCACTGTTTGGTGGGATAGTTGGTGGACAGTTTTTTGCAGAGTCACTTCTTAGAGGGGGCCTTGTTCTTGGAAGGTGTTCCTGTCCCATATCTTGGCCTGAGGGTCCGTTTGGGCGCCTGTTGTTGGGCTGTAGGGGATGAGATGGATGTCCCCTGTGTTTTCTCAGAGAGTAGTACATGTGAAGTTGCTGCTGATGCTCTTATTGTCCGGTCTGGCTCCTGTGCTGTAGTGGGGGCTTCCTGTTCTGTGTGGGCCTCAGGCTGTGTTTGGACAAGCTGCTGCAGCACACCTGCTATGCGGGACATTGAGGCATTGTGCAGTTTCCACTGCTCCATGGCCTCTTAGTGGTGTGCTTGCTGCATCCTCTGATTCTGCTAGAGGGTGGATACTATCTGGGCCAATCTGTCCTGGGTATGGTGGTAGGCTCCCATGACCTCAGAGATCACGCCCTGGGCTGCAGCATCCATCCTGTGGCCTCCCTCCTGGGCCAGTGATGCCCTCCTACTGGGCCTAGCCCCCTGTGCCTGTGTCCCATGCACAAGTCTGGCAGTACCACTTGTACTAGGGCCATCGTCTTCCTGCCTGTTGGTAGATGGTGACTGTGGCCTCTGTATCTGTGTACCACCAGTCTGTGGCCTATATACACAGGTGTGGGGACGGTTGCCCTGGGCTGATGTTATAGGCTGGGTGGTAGGGGTGTCAGTGGTATCCTGGGTGGGGCTGCTGGATGGCGACATTCCAGGACTGTGTGAGGTGCCAGCCTGCTGATCATTGTCCAGGGTTCCATTCCCAGTGTCCTTTGAGGTGCCTCTGTGGGCACTGCCACTCCTTGTCCTGTCCGTCAGGGTGGCATGGGTGGTGGTGCCTGTTGGGGGAAATGGACATGTCTATTACATTTGCAATGTTCGGATGAGGGGCAAGCGCCTGGGCGGGTTTATTCGGCTTACACACGTTGGTGCCAGGCAGGATGCTTTAGTGGGGTTAGCATTGCTTTTAGCTTAGGATGTGGAGGTCTATTGTGGGTGTTATAGTCCATTGTGTTTCCTTGCAGGGGTGGGTGGTTGTGCACAGGGGGAGGGATGTGGGCCTGTTAGTGGGTTTGTGGGCATGCAGGGGCAGTGGATTCAGGGGCAGTGGATTCAGTGCCTGTGGGCTAGGTGGGGTAATGGTCCTGGTGGGTGTTGGAGGGGTCGTGCTTGCATTACAGGTGTGATGGATACAGGGTAAATCTAGATGACTTACCCGAGTCCATTCCTCCAGTGAGTCCAGTGAGGCCCTCAGGGTGCAGGATGACCAGTACCTTTTCCTCCCAGTCAGTGTAGTTGGGTGGTGTTGGTGGAGGTCCTCCCCCAGACTTCTGGACTGCAATGTGGTGCCTGGATGCCATGGCCCTGACCTTCCCCCGTAGGTCTTTCCATCTCTTGTGGATGTCATCCCTGGTGCAAGGATGGTGCCCGACTGCTTTGACCCTGTTGACAATCGTCTGCCGTAGCTCCATCTTCCTGGTGATGGGTGTGTGCTGCACCTGAGCCCCGAATAGTTGTGGCTCGACCTTCAGGATCTCATCCACCATGGTCCTTAGATCCCTTTCTGTGAAGCGTGGGTGTTTGGGGGGTGCCATGGTGAGTGTGGTGAATGGTGTCTGGTGTGGATCTCGGTGAGGGTGCTCTTCTGTGGTTGGGTGTAAGTATTGTGGACTGTGACGTTCGGTATCTGCTTCTGGTGATCTCTGTCTTTGATGGCCCACTTTCATTGCAAAGGATTGGGGGGTGTTTCTGTGAGTGTTTTATGGTGTTGTGGATGTGTGTCAGGTGTGTGGGTTTCCAACAATATGTGCACTTCTTACTGTTGGGTCCACTTGCCGCCTGTGGCGGTCTGCACTGCCAATGGTCGTTCGGCTTCCACTGACCGCCAACGTGATTTGTGCATCATTATTTGGAGGGCGGGATGTGGGTGTGCTCAGCGGTGGTGGGGTGGGAGGTCAAGCATTTCTGCCGACAAGGTCCTGGTGGAGACTGGTGGACTGGTGATTTTTGTCGGAATCAGATTTTTGGATCATCATATGGCGGGTTTCTGTTCACCACCAATGGCGGTCTTCTGTTCATCGTCGCCACGGTGGCCAGCGGTGTTTACCGCCGTGTTCATAATGACTGCCTATGTCTTTGACCCAAAACTTAAAACTCAAGAGTTTCTCCAATATGAACTGGAATACCCAGTCCCCATAAACACTGCCTATTTATCAATATCAAACAATAATCTGGATTGATGGTTTAGCGCAACCGGCTGTAGGCACAAAACAAAAGTTTTCTGCCGCCTGAGCAGCTGTGAGTGGCTACATGAAGGATGGTAAATTCTATCCTCAAAATACTTACAGGGAGACCTGAGGAAACTGTACTGCACAACTGCCAGAGCTTAAGGCCACAGCCGAGCAACTACACCATACAGATCCAGGACAGCTAACACTAATAGTGTACAATTTGTACTATGGTGCTCAGTCCTTCAATGTTTATTTGCATTGCTGGTGCCAAAATGGGTTCAGAGACTCCAAGGAGAACACCATCAAACCCAGGTTACTCTGAGGGAAAGTAGCGGCTCTGAAAGAAACGTTACCTAATGCCTATGTAGTTCATACACTAGGTCATCAACCTATAGGAATACACATTGTAGGCAATACTTTGGCAGATGATGCTGCCAAATCAGCAGTCGCCATGGCTTCTGTTGCTGCAATTACTTGTTCACAGACGAGGCTGGATGATGAAAAGACTGGCTACTCTGAAAGCTTCAGCTAATGGTAAGCCCATGCCAAAAACATACCGCACCAAATACTCCTACCACATAAGTGCCCAAAACATTGCTTTTGTAATTTGTAACAGTACTGGGGTGGGTGATCATATGCCCAGCCAAGATCAAAGACCAGAATTAATAAAAGCAGCACATGAGGGTATTGCATCTGTCCATGCAGGTGTGGCAGCTACTATTGCTTATTGCAAAAATGTTATTGATGGCCAGATCTATACAAACAGACCAAACAGTATGTCCTTTGTTGTGACATCTGTCAACAAATAAAAGATCTATCAAGTGCCTACTGCAGACACTCCTTTCAGTTTCCCACAAACCATTACAATGTGTGTACCTGGAATCTGCGGTCTCTTGACACCTGATAGTGCATACAAATATATCATAGTCAAATATATAATAGTGCATACAAAAATATCATAGTCGCTGGTGATTCTTGCTCCAGATTTCTATGGCTATGGCTAAAATGATCAGCTGATGCTCAATCTGTTATTAAAGATTTGCAAGTCTTTATCGGGACATGTGCAGTTGTGGCGTTCCATTCGGACGAACGTCTTGCCTTTGCCTCAAGGGCATTCAGGGACTCCATGGCGATGCTGGGGGTTGAATTGCATTATTCGTCTCTGTATCATCCTGAAGGAAATAGTATTGTGGAGCGAAAAAAACGAGACTTAAATAGGCATGGGTGCTAGTTGCCTTAACCACCTGCATGGAGTCCAGAGAGCACTTAATAATCTTCCCAGTAGGTCCCGGGAGGGCACACCCCGTTTAAGGTACTGTTTGGCATACCTATGTATGTACAGGAACTTGATGGCTCTGCCGCGGTGGTGGCAGATACACCTTTTGACATAAATTAACTTGTCACTCTCTTGCAGGAAATACAGAAGTTCCGTGATCATCTGCATGTGCCCCAACCTTGGGAATAAGCGATACTCCATTAGCAGCTACAGATTGGATTCCTAAAGTTGGGGATCTGATGCAAGAAAAGATTGCTGTAAAGAAAGAATTTGGCCCTTCATACCAAGCACTGGTTTTTGTCCTGGGAATGCATGATACCAGAGCTGTCATCCTACCGCCGCTGCCTGGTTCTGAAGAAAATTGATTTGTTTCCTTTGACAATGTCAAGTTACACCATGTGGCCGATACTACACAGCAGACCAACAGGGCTCCTTGGTAGTTCCTGAACCCCTCTCACTACCAACCAAGATGTACCTCTACAGGCTTTAAGCAACAACAAAGATGCCTCTCCAAGCTTGGGGAGGGTGTAACATTTGTGACAATAAATGTCCAAAGCTGTGCGCTGAACCACTCAAATTTAACACAAACGGATATGATCGTCTACTATGAACTACCAAGGGACACGACTGCCAGTTCTTCTTCTCCAACATGTGCTCCAGTATTGGCACAAACTGCTCCTAGATATTTTGCCAACATCAACAATTCCTTCACTGATTCTTCTACGTCTTCTGCAGCACCTGTATCAAGAGCACATAAGCTAATCAATTGTTTTAAAATGAACTATCTGATTCGTCCATGGATCTATCTGTGTATTCTGTTAACTCTGCTTGCCTTTCTTCTTTGGATTGGTTTTGTCATAGTATTCTTTTTACTGATGCATGGACACTATCTTCCAGAACGCTTGGCTGTTAAACTGGTGGATGAGGTCCTGAAACCACATGTGTCTTCTCATAAGGTCCGAACAGACTTGTCCCTTGTGAACATTTCAGCTATACCAATTCCTGATGGGATTGATTGGGATAAAGTATCATTTGATATCTATGGGCAGACGGAGATGCTTCAAATTCAATATGTGCTTAAAGTTTCAATGAATGATATGATAACACGAGGTTGGTTTCTGATGATTGGGATGTAAAAACAGTTGATTCGATGCTTACTGAGCATCAGCTAATTACGGGGATAAGTTCTTCTACAATCATCACAGACATAATTTCATACATAAAGATAGCACCCAGAGAACTGTTTACAATTGTACACAGTGGAAACATTGTCTGACTCCACCAGTGGAAAGTTCTAAAACATATATCAAAATGTTTTCATTTATTACTAGGCATGATATTAGAAAAGCACAGTCTTATCATTTCAAATTGACTCATATGAAATTGCAGTTTCTCTTGTTAGCAGATACCAAATTGATATATTCTGATTCATTTGTTTCCCAGTTGGCTATAGAAGGCTATGAATATTGGTTGAAGTCGATTGACTTAAAGAGTGTTTGGGGAACTAAAGATCGGCAAATACAAGGGAGGGAATATTTGTTTAGAGCATGTCTTATACTATTGCAAAATATATTTCTTAAATCAAACTGTATAGCAAACAAGTTGTTTAGGCTTGGAGAAAATTAAAGAACTGAATGCACCCAGTATTCCCTCACCAGCTAAATTGGCAAAATATTTTAAATGTTAGCAAAGAACAGCTTAATGGGTGAGTCCAAAACTGAACATTTATCACAACACTTTCAGGTCCTAACAGGTGGTTATTGTGGACAGTGGACACAAACGGTTGTCATGCATGTTTTGTTAACTCCACGTGGGGGGGTTTAGAACGAGAAGGCCAGACCATTGTAATATATCATTAGAACATTCAGGTATTGTCTTCACTTGTGACATTGATAAATTAGGCAACAAGGGTTAAAATCTTCCACACTCGCAGCCGTGAAGGAACATCTGAGTCTCCTGTCAGAAGATACAGATTTACAGGACTTCCTGTTATAAACCAGAAAACTATGCAAAACGCACTTCTTATATGTCATCTATAATAAAATTTGGAAACGTTCGTAACAAGAAGCCGCAGCCAGGTTAAGGCAAATAGATCAGAAAAATATGCAGAAGGCATTAGTCATTGTAGAGAACTGTATGAACATCCTGTCCGACCATATGTATATTCTCTTAATAACATAATTTCAACTGCAATAGGCATTATCCAAAATGGCATGTCTTCTTTACCACATGGACAGAGCCAATTTAGGCCCAATGTAGTTAGGTTGGAAACTACAAGTTTTAAAAAGTGGTCGCGTTCCTTGGCAATACGTTAGTTCAAAGACATGTTTGCCGTATTTAATTTAACACAACAACAAGAAATAATGGCTAAGAAACAAGCGACTTATGCCATGTGAAACATCAGAAGGTTAGAAAAGTTGCCTTTTACTGTGGCGGAAATATCATTTGGAGTGTGGTTAATTCATGTGGTTATTAATCTGCCCATTTCTACGCTTCAAGTCACATTGTGCTTATAGCACATTCTAGTAGACAGTTATGAGAAGTTAGGTGACAGTTACATTCATGAGGTGTGGGAGCTACCCTTCTCGTGCTAATGTTTCAGTGGCATGAAAGATGTCTTTCTCAGCGGTAGTGAATGTGAGACTTCTATGAGCCATTCGATGATTTGTAAACAGCTGTTTTTGCACAGAGCATGCAATGGTTCTGCACCAAATTTAGCCTGTTTTCTGAAGGGAGTTTCCGTCCCTTTGATTCATCCAGAATTCCAGGTGCTCTCGAATGGGAGTTATGTGGTCCTGAACGATGAGAGCTGTTGTGGAATGAGAGCCGGAATTGCTTATGTAGTTTTGGTCTCCAAAATTGTAGCATGTTTCGGTAATGTGCTTTCCTCCCATTATACGACAGGTAATAGCAACAGAAATGTTGCTGAATATTGCGACTTCAAATGTAAATTATGACAAGCTGAGCAGACTAAAGGCTCTTTTGTTGCAAAAACATTTGTCTCTTACACCTGCCTGCAAGACCCATGCTCTCCAAGTGGCAAGGTCATCCGCAGAGATACAGTCCCTCTTAAATACTAACTTTCCAAAAGATTTTGGTAAACTAATTGGGCAAATGTTTAATGAGTGCAACACAGCTGGGATTGTACATTTCTGTAAGGCTGTTGATTCTGGATTTGCTATCTTTTCCTCTATATTCGGCGAAATACCTTCAGTCATTCACTCTATTTTCTCAAGTGTATTTGGGGGATTTGGCATTAATTGGCGACATTTTGCTGTTGCTATTCATTCTTTCCAATGGCTGCCCCATCCCAACAAGGAGGACTGATGGTGCTTCCCCCAGCCCAACTGTGCTGGAACTGCATGATGTACTTTGGAGCACCACTCCTGGAAGAACTGGAGTGTAACTGGTCCCTGTCATTCAGACCGGTGAACTGTGTGGATCCCGTGTTTTATTGTTTGTGATGCCCATTCGAACACGGTGAAATCATTCTAAGTCATCCTCACCTCAGAGAAACATACTCCTCCATCCTGCGGCTCAGTGCACATATCCTGCCCCCAACATGGCTCAGGGACTTGAGAAGAAGGGCCCCTTTTCCCCCAAATATAAATTAAACATAATTAGTGAGGGGGTTGTGATGATAAACACCCACTGTAGAATACTTCTAATTTAAATCTTTTTATCTATCACTGATTCTGTTTCTGTTGTTAAAGATAGAGGTTGTTACATTGATCTCCCACTTCGTTTTAACTCTACAGACACCCTATGGAGAAACAGGATGGTGAAACAGGATGGTGGATTGTTCTCCTTTTAGGTTTCTTTTAATAATGCGGGTCCGCCTGAAATCTTATACTTTGACATCTCTGGAGTGCTGACAGCTGGATGGTGGGGGGTGGTAAGTAAGTTAAATATGATGATGTTTTTACTGTAGGTTCTGTCATTGTTTATAAAAGAAAAAAATGATGGGTTTGCTGTAGGAACTAAAGTACTCAGATACATAGATCATATAGATTATGTGCATTTGATAACTGTGTATTATTGGATTGTATACCTCACCTGTCACAATAAAAATAAATCAGTGAGGGGTTCATAGCCCTCAGCTTTATGGGGACGCACATATTCAGCCAAGCAATGCTGCGCAGGCCCAAATATGGAGGGACATCGGCATGAGCTGCATTGCAGTGGGTATCCACAACCGGTGGGGAAAGCTGTGCCAGAAGCTCTGGGAGAACCTGCGGTGCTGGGCTCATATTAAGGCCCAGAACATTATGAGCTTGCAATCTCAGCCACATACACAGCACACCATTGCAGCACTGTACCAGAAGGTTCTGAAACCTTTTGGGCTGACCCTTCATGCTCAGCTGGAAATGTTTAAGAGGCATAAGGACAATAAGTACATGTGCTTTGTTATGTTACATGGATATATGTTAGTTTGGAGTGATATGTCTTCTCATGTCTTAAATGTACACTGAACTTTAACCACACATTTTTAAAATTACATGTTTTATATAAAATATATGTGGTTGTAAAACAGAAATCCCAGTGGAGCATCACATTATGTATCGACCTGGGAAAAGTGGTAGTTATGATTTATTTATTGTCATTATGTCAAGGCTGACATTTAGTAACTGTACCTTATCACCAACACAACAGATATGGATTTCATGTTGTATAAGCTCACGCACCTCTTGATTAATGTGATTGAACTTTGTTGTTCAACAAGTATGTATACCTGCCAAAAGCAAGTTACAATGCTTTGTTTTATTTTATTTACTTACATCAAAACAGTGCATGTATCCATTTAAGAACCAACAGTTCCAACAGACATATATTTGTTAGCAATTTGTAAGTATCACACATATCACTGCACATAATTCAAATGCTATATCATCTATATTATGAATTTGTTTGTACTTCTAAATCACATCATTAGCACATGAAAGCACAGGATTGACTGTTGTTTTGTCAAATTACCAAAATATCTGCAATAAAAAATAATATTTTGGGTCTTTATTCCTTTTCAGGAGTATCGACTTGTCAATCAACAGTACAGCAGGACCAGGGGCAGGAATGAAGAACTTTGGCTAGGAGGTGGTTACATCACGAGAAGGACGATCAGAAAAACAGAAGGGGTACTACTATTGCCCAGAGAATACCATGTTCCACAACCAAGATATTCTGAGTGGAGGAAGAATAGTCTTCTGAGGAGCAGCAGAAGTGGGCACCACTTTAGTGGGGTAAAAATGGAGGTTCTCCGCCAACAGCCTGGCAGTAATTACGGACAAATTACGACCATTGCAGTGATACCTCCCATGGACAGCCAATGTACCACACCAACCACCAGGGCGTTAACACCACTGACCACAGCGGTAGCCATCAACAGCCAGGCGGAAGTCAAGGTACTGGCCACCATAATATGACAAAGCAAAACGTCAGGATTTCCAGGGCGGTACCAATGCCATCAAAAGCCTGGCGGAAACACTTCAAAGGCAATGAAAGACTCACCATCAGCGACACAGAGGACTCCGCGGCCGCCATTGAACCAGAACTCCAAGTCTTCTCGATGCTCTACCACGCCATGGCCATCCTGGAACACCAACGCCGATGAAGAGGACTGCGGTGAACCTAGCACACAAGGGAGGTAGGGAGGAAAAGGAGAGTGACACGCACAACACACACACCATTAACACAGAACCAGCTGCAGAGTAAAATGAATGTTGCAGGACCCACGTGAAAACAATGCAAGGACAACAATTTTTATGTACGAACACTGTAATCTGCTGCCAACAGCCACTATAATGAAACATGAAATGTTAATGCAGGCGTCAATGTCCAGATTGGGCCAATGTCCAGTCCAAAGTAGCAAAGGTCCACATGGCCACAGGGCACAGTCCAAGGCCCAACTTGACTTCTGGCATCACCCGGACTCCACTGTTCAGGGGCATCATGTTGGAAATGGGCAGGCACCTCAGGTGGAGGGAGGGGTGGGGACACCTCAGCTGAAGTGGGCAACATGCCCACTGATTCTGGAGGGGGCTCCTTGCCCAATTGTCTTTGGAGGGGAGTGAAAGGCCACAGTCTCTCGAGTGGGTAACATGCCCACTAGTTCTGGAGGGGGTTCCTTGCCCAATTGTCTCTGGAAGGGAGTGAAAGGCCACAATCTCTGGAGTGGGTAACATGTCCACTGGTTCTGGAGGGGGCTCCTTGCCCAATTGTCTCTGAAGGGGAGTGAAATGTCACAGTCTCTGGAGTGGGCAACATGCCCACTGGTTCGAGGGGGGGCTCCTTGCCCAACAGTCTCTGGAGGGTGGGCTACATGCCCTCAGCTGGTGGAGAGGGCTCCTTGGCTGCTTCTGCTGGTGGAGAGGGCTCCTTGCCCTCTGGTGGTGGAGGGAGCTCCTTGGCTGCCTATGCTGGTGGAGAGGGCTCCTTGCTCACTGCTGGTGGAAGGGGCACCTTGGCTTTCATTGGTGATGGAGGGGGAACCTTGGCTTTCTTTGGTGGTAGAGGGGGATCCTTGGCTTTCTATGGTGGTGGAGGGGGATCAATTTGTTCCCTCTTGTGACGGGCCCCCTTGGCCTTTTACATGTGACTTGTGTCCTTGCCTCCAGGTCTAGGAGGTGCCTCCACTGACCCCGTCCTCTGTGTTCTGAAATCAGAAGAGTTTCCACTTACTCAATGTGCAAATGGTGTGCCTGGCTGGCCAGTACATCTCCCATATCACTGCCAAGTATCCTGGGTCGGTGCATGACGCCTCCGTTGGGAGGAATGGCAGCATCCCAAACATGATGGCACGACTACAGAGGCACAGGGTGTTGCTAATAGGTGAGCTGGAGCCCCCACCCAATGCATGTCAGTGTATGCTTTCATGAGTCATCCCCCATACCATTGTGCAAGGCTGATGTTTGTACCTCAATTCTTGCAGGTGACTCTGGCTACCCAAACCTGTCATGGCTCTTGACCCCTGTAAGGAATGCCAGGACAGGGGCTGAGAATAGATATAATGATGCTCATGGAGGAACCAGGAGAATAAGTGAGCTGACTTTCGGCCTCCTGAAGGCCAGGTTCAGATGCCTCCATCTGACAGGTGGATCCCTCCGCTACTCCCCTGAGAAGGTCTGCCAGATAGTTGTTGTATGCTGCATGTTGCACAACCTGGCCATCAGACGACATGTGCCCTATCTGCAGGAGTAGGAGGGTAAAAATGCTCCTGTGGCAGCAGAGGACCCTCAGGACAGTGAGGTTGAGGAGGCAGCGGATGAGGATGTGGACAATAGGACATCAGTCATATACCAGTACTTCCAATGACACACTGGTAAGACAGTGGAACTGACCATTCCTCTGATTATTTATCTTTTCAGTGTGGCTGTAGCATGATGGCAGTCACTGCCTTACCATCTCAACTGACTGTCACCTATGCCTTCTGATTTTGCAGATGTTGGTGTGGTTACAACTGTGTACTGTTGTGGTGACTACAGAAACCTACAGTCCATTATTTGTATGCAATCACATAGTTCAGGACAATTGCACAAGATGAAACTTATAATATTATTACACATTTTGGTCACATAAAGTACTATCACTCAAGTTGTGTTCAAGGGTGTTTATTGTAGTGACAAATATAGAAAGAATAGTGCAACGGAATGTGGTGATGGTAGAGGTAAATCCAGGGTGTTGGTCCAGTCTGTTTGTACCACAGGTCCAGTGTCCAAGGGGCCATAGGAAGGGGAGCAATGGCAGTTCAAAGTGAACAAGGTGACAGAGTGGAACACAAAGGGGACATTCAGGAGGGTTTCATTTCCTGGTGTGGTCTTGGTCTTGGCAAGTGTCTCTGGCGTCTGTCTTGGTCGCAGGGAACGTTTGCAGGGTGGTTCACCTTCTGCAGAGAGAGGGGTACTGGTGGCCAGTGGGTCCTGTGGCAGGACCACATGTCCACTAGCTGCTGCAGATGTGGAGGGTTGTTCAGTTGACAGGCTAGTGGAAGGGGCCCCCTGTTGAGAGCCTGCAAACCTTTCCTGATCTCCTGGTGATGTTCTTCCTGCAGCTGCTGGTTCTCCTACATGATGTTTAACATCTGACCCATCTTGTCCTGGGTTTGTACTGGAGTGCATGTATGGAGATTCCATGCTCCCAGGACATAGGTGAGTGCCTCCTGGGCAGTCGGTTCCCTTGGCCTGTCCTCCCCCTGGCGCACAGCTGTCCTCCATGTGTCCCTGGCCTCCTGTGCTGTGTTCCCTGAACAGTGTGCCCACTGACCCCAGGACCCTGATTGTCTTGGCTGTGAGGCGTGGACTGGGATCCCTGTTCAAGTGAGCACACTGCTGATTGACATGACCTGGGGACAGAGGTGTGGGGACATTGGCTGGCTGCTGTGGTGTTGGATACTGAGGGTGGAGGTTCTGTGGTGAACTGGGTAGCCGACTGACCAGTGGTCCCTGATGGGGCAGGAAGTTCATCCAGGTCCAGAAGTCCAGAGTTACTGTCATCACTGGGGGCATCTTCTGTTGGGGGACTAGGAAGCCGTGGCACCTCCTTGCCGCTGAGATTGGCTGGGGCACCTGTGGGAATGTAAGTGGTGTATTATGCTACAAGTCTGTGACATTTTCTACATCCCTAGCTTCCCTATATCGGTTCTTCGTGGTGATTCATGGATAATAATGGGGAGTGCGTTGTTTTGTTGGTGTAACAGTGTGGGTGTTCCTACCGACAGTTACGACTAACCTTTGGTCTGGCAGGTATATGTTTGTGGCAGTATTTTGTCAGTTTAGTGTATGTGTATTATAGTATGGCGAATGGATGTTCGCCTCTGCGAAGGTATGTTGGTGGCCGTCACTGCGGCGGTAAGCAGGATTTACCGCCAATGTCATAATGAGGGCATAAGTCTTCCTCTTTATCTGTTTACTTTGTAGTGCAAACATTATCAATCCCACTATCTTCCTGACAGTGACCCAGGCCCTACTGACCAGTAATTTTTCCTGGAATCAAATAGAACTTTGATATGTGCAGAGGATGCTCTGCCACTTTCCAGAGTGTCTGAGACCAACTCCAGCCCTCACATTAGTAATAGACATCTCTTATTTGGGGGTTGCAGTCCTCACCTCTGGTGCCTCTGCAGGCCCTGTGTTTCCAAATGGAATCCAGAGGCTTCCATGTTATCTAACATTCAAAGGCAAATGCATGCAACTTAGAGGACATGCTAGTATCACACACGGACCCAGCACACACACACGAGACTCGTGTACTGTCCAACACTGTAAACAATCCATGCAGGCCAAGAGTGAGTTAACAGCACATCCAGGGAACCTTACATGACTGGGCAAGTAGGCCCCATGCCAGTGACACAGGCCAGAACGATTGTTCACTTTACTGACTGCCAGAATACAAAGCGGGTATGCTCCCATCACTGTGCTTGTGTCACTTAACTCCGGGTAAGGGAGGCAGCTCTGTACCCACAGAAGAGTGGTGCTTGGTGTCTTCCTCCCATTCTAAGCAGATCACGCTACCACAAGACAGTCCTACATTATGGTGCAAAAGCACGATACATGTTCACTAATGGACAAAAATATGTTCCAGATATTGAGATATTATTGTAGCAGGCTGCACATCAATTACCATGTGGGAAACTTTTCTATCCTAACACACATCTACATACAGACGCACACAGACACATTATTATTGAAAACTCAAAAAGATACTTACCAAAAAACCTAAACTTATAACACTGGCATGCAATACAAAATACAAAATGACATACATAGATCTACATGCAAGTTGGATACAATCTGAATTAAAATCTACATCTTCTGTATTAGCAGGTTGATTTAGGTCTGATAGGCCAGATATTTCAAAAACTCAAAGAAAATTACATGTTCACTGAAGAAACAGGAAAGAAATACACTTCACCATAAAATGATGGATCAGCGCCAAATGCAATGACAGGATGCCAAAGGGGACCAACGTTTATACCATGGGTAGAGTGATGTGTATGTAAGGTCATAAATGCAGGGCCTATGTTTGAAAAAACACAAACATAGAGTGCACACAGTTGAATAATAATTAAAAAAACGACTTATGGCCGACTTACTAGAACTTTGCAATGCCTAGGAACTTCACCATATTAAAAAACCAAGCACTTGCAAGGCCAATAGGTCTTACCTTTGAGACATATTGTCTGTGCCCTTTTTTTTTTGCTTTTAGTGGCTTTTAGTGGTGCTATATAGCGTTGGGTTACCGTGCAGCTTTGTTAAAATAAAAAATGTAAAAATGCATGAAGACTCTTGTGTCATTCCGCTGACACGTGCATGCATCAGAATGCATGTGATTGCCAGCAGAATGGTGCAGTCTACAGTTGGTTTAATTTTATATTTATTGATCCAAGATGGTTGACATCCCTTAGATTGGTAATTAAAAAAACAATAAGATCTTTTTAATGCCAAAGGACCAATTTCAAAAAAAGAAAGGCCCACATGTTTTGTGGGATTAACGGAGGAGTGGGTGGAGGGTAAAAGCAGGAAACAGAGGCTGTGTGGAGGAAGAGGAGAACTATAAGAGCAAGTGAAGACCAATAAGCACACAGGTGAGAGACCAACACAAAGTTGGGGTTAGGAGAGAGAAGCACACAGATGAGAGGGTGCTGCTTCTGAGGGATAGAAGCTCCCAGATGAGCATGAGCAACATAAGGTGGTACAGGAAGGGAAGCACACAAAGGAGACAGCTGGAAAACACCTAAACTTGTGGAGTGCTCAGGCAAAGAGAAACAAGGCAAAGCTGTGGGGGAGAAAAGGAAATGGACAAAAAACAAACAGCAGATACATGGGGGCTTCTGTCTGTTACATGAGAGTTTATCATGTACACAACATGGGCAAATTAGCCATGCATACACTAAAATTGCAAATTTGGTAGAAATAGCAGAAATACTGCAAACACATGTAAAGTATAAATGTGCAGTAAATGTGTAAATAGTGTATGTGTGGGTGTGTGGTGGAAGGAAGGATATAAACAAGAGAAGCCAATTATTTTGTAAGATTTCTTTATTACTTTGAGAGTTATACTGACTAATAATCAGAAATGTCATAGCTCCTAACATCCAAAAAACTTGAAAACAATTTTAAAAATGACATTCAAATTAAGGAAGAGGGTATAGAGTGTAGAAATTAACAGGGAAAGTCAGACAAATGCCTTTTTTGAAATTGTTGCAACTTTCAAATTTTGAAAAAAGTAATGAGCAAAAAATATCTTTTAAAAAATATTGCACATAACATAAAAAGGCCTACAATAAGGGCATTTTTTTCTTGCATGTTTTAAACAGCCAACAACATACTGTAAAACAGCAAACACTGTACATGTGTGCTTACAATACTTCACATCCTTACACAGAAAACCAACAGTCATCTTCATACTTCTCCAAACATACATTGACATATCCACACAAAAAAAAGATATAGACAAGCATGTGTGCATCCCTAGTAATACACACACAAAGACAGACACACAGGTGCACTCATCCATATATATATGCACATATGCATGCATGCACACACACACACATAACGACCTACACAATATACTTTCACACACTTACGAAGACTATGTGCATGCATACCCTTTACATACATGCATGTCCACAAATAGTCACATGGAAGCACATGGATAGGCAGTTAAACATCCACATACAGACTCAAACACCACCAACAAATTCACACACATACATGTACACTCAACCACAAGCACACCAGATATGCATGCACACATACAGATCTGTCAGCGCAACCATACACAATAAAGTAACATACTCACCAATGTGCACACCTAGACACACAAATGCATGTATGCACACTGAGACACAGAAAATAATACCATTTAACATGGACACATGTACACACACCTACACAGTCACAAAATAATGCATTCATACAGACACACATCCATAGGCAGGAATTCACATACATACGGAGGGATGCACTTACAAACACAGTCATTGAGCACACAACCTACGTTTGCACATAAATACCCTGGCACACACTCCCCATGAATACTGACAAGGATGCAAATGCATGAAACCACACCTGGACACTCAGAGACAGAACTACACACACATAGAGCACTGGCACATATGCACTATACAACTACATAGAAATTATTTCACATATGAGGGTCTGTGCTAAATGTCTGCACACACAATGTTGCAGAGTCATCTATACGTAATTTCTGTCCAACATATGCACCAATAAAGGCACACACAATAGAGACACACATACAAGATGTCCAAGACACACATTCAAAAGCCAAAAAGCACAAAAGGCTAGAAGAGGCAAATATTACAAATACAAATAAGAAAAATCCATCTTAAAAAGTAAAAAAAGAAAAAAGCAAGTGACAGAATATATCATGAATTTTAATTACATACGAAGGTACTGAGTGGACATGGTAAAATCACAAACTACTACCTTGCAAAAATCAGCAGAAAGAAATCAGATTTACAATGCACATAAAAAACACAAAACAAGTAAAGAACTGAATTGAAGACACGTTGAGGGGAGAAATGGAGGGGCTTGATAAAAGAAGCAAGTACGACACTTTTTGAAAGAAACGTATGGTTAGAAGTACTTTGAGTTTAACGTTTGTTAAGATTTACAACTCATGAGTATCTTGAAACTCACAAGATTATTGATGTGACTAACCAATTGAAAACAGATATAAAACACGGTAGAAAAGCAGACATGCATGGAAAGGAAATAAACAAGAAAGGCTACTAGCAGAGATAAAAACTGAGCTAATTTGAAGTTCGTGAATGCACACAAAATTGAGAGCTCAAAGTCGTAAATGTAACAAAATGTAAAGAAATAATAATAATAAGAAAACAAAGTATGAATTAAAAGCGAAGATGACTCTAAAAAGAGCCTTTGTCTAATACTCAGGGTAGAAAGCCTCTAAAAAACAGAATGTTGACACCTGTGAATGTTGGCAAGGGACACAGTATTAAATGCTTTCTAAAAGGTTCAGGTGAGGCCAACCAGATATTGTTGTGGTAGAAGAGTGGCACAGCATGGTGCTGCATTAATGCCAAAACATTTTACTGAGACTTTCTTGAGTTTACACAAATTGAAGAGGTTATTAGATGATAACTATTTGTACCTCCAAGTGATATTTGGGAAAATGTTAGTAGTGTCACAGTAGCTGCATGATTTTTGGCAATACGCATTTCATGTCCGTACAAGATTCAAATCCATAGATAAATCAAGGCTTCCTCCAAAGTGCTTAACAGAATATGTGGACACTAAGTGGCATATTTAAAATCCCCTAGCTCTGCCTTGGCATCATTTGTTTTGAAGTGAAGACTGACGCTACCCAGTCCTCCACACTGCGCCATATTAACAAAACAGAGCAGTGCAAGCATTATGCCACTTTGTAACCGCTTGCACCACATTATACCTGTGCTAGGTATAATGTATGCAAGGGGGCCTTCCCCCACAGGGAGGCCCAAAAAACTGGCGCTAGCAGCATTTTTGAATGCCTGCTCAGGGCACGCGTTAAAGTGACGCTAGTGCATTAGCCTATGCGCCTCCCTGTGCCTTGCTGGACTAGTGCCAAAATGTTTGCCACTAGTCCAGCAAAGCGCCACAATAGCATCACAAATGTTGACGCTATTGTCCTAACATGCACCATTGTGCGCTGTATCGTAAATACAGCTCTACCATGGTGTTGTTAGGGGGGCACAGGGTGACGCAAGGAAACTGGCACATCGGAGCCAGTGTGCCAGTCCCTTATAAATATGACCCTAATACTCTAATATGTCCATAAAACGGAAAAAAGGCCACTTCACTATTGCCGGAATTTTGTCCAGGTAATTTCTACATTGTGAAAACTCTGACTACAATTGATACCAAAGAGTTGATAGTAATACAGGACCAGTGGAGCATGGAATTTCTATACATGCACTCCAGTACGAAACACTTTCCTGCATATATATTGATGACTGAACCCAGAAGTCAATGCAAGTGTAAAAGCCTTCCAGAACGTTTGTGATACGTATAGAGGTGTCATGTCACCACAATGGTGCACCAAAGACTGGAGATCCACAAACTGGTTACAAACATTTATGATCACAGCTATTTGGAAGTGCCACATGAAGTGGTGATTACTGCTTGTCTAACTGGCTTTATGTCTGATGGCAGAAGAAAGGTTTGGTGTATGGATCTACAGACGTGTTGGAAGTACTGTATTACCAAGGTGGATGAAAAGATGTCCCAACAGTCAATGTATAATAAGATGACATTACAACACATTCTGAAATAAATTCAATACCTGACCTTTTCTGAGAGCATTATCATTCAGGCAGTGTATCTTTTCCAGTCCTTTTCATACATGTAACCAAAAACTTTAAAATTGCCCCCAAATCAATTACTCGAGGATTTGAGATAAAATGATTGTGTGCTTGCCCCCTATACTTAAAATAAACTATCCAAACATTAGAATGCCAAATTGAAAGAACCACTGATGGGGCTTGTAAATGATGCTCTTACAAAAGTTAGAAATAGTTATCAACAACTAGTTCACCTAGAGAAAATTACTAACGTTTTTCAGTACTGGAAAGCACATAACAAGTACTACTCAAAGGTCGCCACTGATAATGAGTTGACAGCAAAGTCGAAGAGCCAGAAGTCGAACAAGCATGTCAACTAGAAAAGGTAGAAGCAAACGAGAGGGACATGTATGAGAATTATTGCATTTATTCACTGTATTCAGATTCAAACACTAGCCTACAGACATGCTGTTTTTGCCACTACTGTTTCCAAAATTCGCTGGAGGATTTTATGACCAGCAACTAATTGAACATAGAGATGCTATATACAGTAGACACAAGATTCAGAAAAAACATTGAAACCCCTTCTCAACTTCTTCAGTATGAACTGGCAACGCTGTGCTATGCAGTGCCAGACATTCTGAGACTAGGCACATATTTTGAAAGCATTAATGCACGTGATTTTCTCCAAATTATAAATGGCAAGGATTACAGATGGAAATCTAGCATGAGCAACATTTTTACAAAGGAATATGAAACACAGCTGTTTCAGGTTGGCTGCAGTTTTTGCTTACCTCTACTGCATCCAGGGATTTTTTTTCATACTGCACTTTTTTGCACTGGGGCTATCCCTTCTCTCTTCTGACCTGCCTGAATTCCGGTTATTGAAATACTGGATCCAAGAAAGCAAGACGAGAGCTGTAGACCATTTCAGGTAGAATAGGAAGGAAAGGTGTCATAAAGATCCCGAAGATCAGCCCTTGACACCTTGTTAAACAGTAAAAAAGCACAAAAGATGGCAGTGATTCTGAGTTAAGGCAAAATTGGAGCAAAAGAGATTCAGAAATTGACATAGAAGAGTAGCCCAGAAATACAAAAAAGGAGACGTGGTTTGGTTATCCTCAAAATACCCAAAGATTCCTAATACTCATTCAAATTTCATGCCCCATTTCATGGGCTCTTTTAGAGCTTAACAGCTCATGGGAAAAGGAGCTCTGAGGTTACAACTCAAGATTTGTGTATGCACCCTGTGCAACAAATGTCATGGGTTGAAACCAGCTCGCTTCCAGTAGGAAAGACCTCCTCCAGTGGTGATGGTTCAGATGAAAAACAAGTTTGAGATAGATAACGTTTTTGATTCTCAAGTCAAAAAAAGGCAATTGCAGTTTCTCATCAAGTGAAATTGGTATGATATTTCAAAAAATGTGTAAACCAGCATAATTTGTATGTGCCCCTCGATTGGTGAATGGGTTGCAGCAGAGATTTCCAAACAAGCCTTCCAGCTCATCCTGGTAAGGTAGGGTTCCACTGCCAAGATTCGGTCTTAGCTATGTGAGAACCCAAGATTTACTTTCACAAGCAAAGGCAGATCATTTTGTAATGTACTACTTGGTAGCTGAAGCACAAAAAAGCACATTACCGGTTTCATCCACAGGCCTCCCCACCTAACCCTAGAAGCTGACTTTATATCCCTGATTCCACTACACTCGGATCTACTAGGCCAGACGCAACGTCGTACCAGGAAATGCACAGGGAGTTCACCAAATGGGCATGGTGAAGAGTGGCCCAGTTGACGAACACCACAGTTATGAGTTCGCCCAATCTACTCTTCACACCCTAAGCTAAGGACCCTAGGCGACCTCTTCCCAGCGGGGTAATTTCTTTCATATACTGAACACCAGGGCAACACTCCCAGTACAATAATGACTACTCTCACATATTATTAACTGAGGAACTTCATGGGAGAGTTATTTCCCACGATGCAACAGGCAAAAGTGGACGCTATGGACAAATCCAAGCAAGGCCCACTTAGTCACAAATTTGATCCAATAACAATTTATACACATAATAAATTACACCCCTCTTGTTATTCTAAAGTATGGACTATGAAATGCTGCATTCTGTTGGAGATGCACGGCACCAAACGCAGATTTTCTCCATATGGTGTGGCTCTGCCCCCTGATTCAAGAATACTAGAAAAAAGTATGGGCAATCGGGTGTGATATCACAAACGGAATCACAGCTCGCCCCCTTCTGCGCCGTAGTGGTGCATGCAAAGGATGGCCCTAAACCATCTCACAAACTGACTGCTACTGTACTTTTACTAGACTAGCACAGTATAATTATGAGATGGCGAAATAGGACTGTTGCAACATATGCCGACTGGCACAAAGATATATCGAACTGCAGTGAACGCTCAGATGTGTGCCGAGAACTCTAACCACGAGCACTGTGCCCAAGAGATGTATGGTCACCACTCTGGAACTACCTTCTGAGCATCACCAAATAAATCATTGTTAATTGCATGTGGTTAGATATCCGTACTAATTATTGCATATGACGTATTAGGGGAAATATTGCAAAATATATTCAATGGCAAATGTCTTCAGTGTGCTCCTTCACACAATGATATTTTAAGTACACTCATGATAACAGACATGCCACTTTGTTTTGAAGTTGGAAAAGTGAAAATAAAGTTGAAAAAAAGCACAGGCAGGTCATTATCAGTGAAGCATGGTGGTTGTAATGTCCTTCTGGACACACGTGCATCTTTTGCATGTAGTATTTCACCAGCCACTTCCTGACACCCCACACCCATCCAACACAGGCGTCACCGGTCAGGTGACCCTGCTAATAAAAGAGCCAGACTGCATGTGCTCGAGGCTAGTTCTACCAACCACAATACTGTGTCCGTGTGTTCAGCTCTAGTAGCATGAGGGCCTAACCCCCAACACTACTTTGGCGAGGATGGGTCTGGACGGCCTACACGTCGCCCCAAGATGAGGGTGAACCTTCTTCATGCCTAAGAGGGGTGAAACTGTGACTCCCATCCCATCATCGGTCTTGCCACTGTCCACCAGCTGAGGGTCTGTGCGATGCGGACAACGCAGCAGGACATACAGCTGTGCCACCATCATAACACTGATGTGCATCAAGGTATGTTAGGGCCCATGTCATACCATACCCATAACTACAAAGGTGTGCCAACAGGTGCAGTGGGTGAGGCAGACAAATGCCACCACACCTTAGAGCACCTCATGGTGCATGACAAGACGTGCTGCATTCAAGGAGCGGCACCCTGCTGCTGAACCCTGCTGTCCGCTGTCAAGCACAGGACTGGAGCCACACTCGCAATTAAAAGCACACGGCTTACAGTGTGGAAAAAGCTGATGAGGCCGTCTGTAGGGATCAAAGTGCCACCAAATGTTCACGTGTTGCACCTCAAATTCAGCATGTGAGATAAGGCAGCACTGATGTGAAAGCCGCACGCTACTGCCACGGACAAGAGAAGTGACTTTGGCCCTCATTTTAACCCTGGCAGGCTTTCGACCACCAGGGTCAATGTGGCGGTATTATGAGTGTGGCGGGTTGATTGCAGCCAACCCCCCACTTCACCGCTCATACCGCCATGGTGGTATAAGCAACCAGGCCAGAGATATCAATCTCTGATGCGGCGGCCCAGAGTAACACCGGCAGCATTATGAGGCAGCCTATCGCCATGGTTTCCGTGGCGTTACCAATCCCACGAAAACCATGGAGGTAGGCCCTTCCTGTGACAGTGAATTCCTTCCCTGTCACCAGTAGGCGGCTCCCCCACCCCGCCAACACTCACCTGATGCCCCCACCCCCCTCCATCCAAACAGCCCCCAAACCCCCTGATTCGAATACCGCCCACCCCCTCTGATACACGCATTCACCCCCCACCCGCACACATCACCCCCCCACCAGTCACAGTGGCTCTCACCCTCCTCCCCTCCTACACGCACACATACACCCACATGCACCACGCATACACCCATTCACGTACACTGGCATACACGCATTCACTCATTCACCGGCATACACGCATTCACATATGCATTTGTCCAGACATACTCATAGATATTCTTACACACAGACACACTGACATGCAGACATGCACTCACTTCACCATTCGTTCAAACACGCATTAGCTCACACGCATACAACACAACACAAAGATGCATTCACACACGCACTCACACACTCAGACACACACACACAACACCCCCCACCCTCCCAGCCCCCTCCACTGTCGGATGCTTGACTTACCTTGGGTGAGGAGGTCGTCCGGCAGGAAAGGGGCACTGCTACCGCCAGCAGTGCCCCACCAGCAGAACACCGCCAGGCCGAATTTCATCTCAAAATATGTCTAGTGGTGTTCTACTGGTGGGGCAGTGCAGGTGGTAGCAGCGCCAGGTCACCACCATCCCTCATTATGAACACTGCCGGATTTCTGCCCTTATTGTGGCAGAAGTCAATCAGTGATCATGATCTGGCAGACGGATGGTTGCTGCCGCTGTGGTATGGTGGAGGCCGTTAAAATTACCACCTTTATATACTGCCCACAGAGTAGTATCACACGCAGCCATTCACTCGAAGTGAGCAGCAGCAAGAACTGACCTGTATGAGGCGGCCCTGACTGGGATAATGTGGGGAAATGGTGCCGCAAGTAAGAGTTGCCAGTCCCAGTCTGCTCGGTTCACAGTTGTAGCAGGACTGCTGAACTGGGGAAGGAGTCACTACAGCCCGACAGCAAAGAGCCCACCTCCGGCAGCGAGGTTGTAAAACAAGAACTGTGGCAGGATAGTGGAGAATAGGCCTCTAGAGGCTAAGGCATGGAGTAGGAGTAAAGCTCAGGAGAGGTAGGTCAGTAACACAGGAAAATTCCAGGACAGTTTAGCCAGCAACAGCTTGCCTAGTAATTTTAGGTTTCCGCTTGTTCGCATCCAGCTTTTACCCCTCACGTTTGTTTTGTTTCCCTTGCGTTCCCTCGAGTTAGCCTGCTGAATTTGTGTGCCTGCTCCCTGTTTTTGTACTGCAGAGCTTTCTCCTAGTTCTTCTATCTTTGACATTAGCAGAATCCAGTAAATAAACTATCTCATGGTTTTGAACTCTACTTCAACAGTGTTTGAATTGAACATTCTCAAGATGTCTTGCAGATCACACCTAGTGTGCTCTGCACCAGCAGCAGCCGACACAAAATAAAATCGTTGGGGTGGCTGTAGGGTGCAGGGGAGCAGCACAGGTTGAGCTTGTGGGGTGAGGGGAGCGCTCTGGACAGTTTAATAATGCACACAGGGTAGTTTAATAATAATAATAAACACTTACCTGGTGCTGCTGCTCCTTTGCTTCCTGGTCCCAAAGATTCCCTGCGGTGCTCTCATGCTATGACCACGCATGAAAGCAACGCGAGGATTGGCCTGAGCGGGCTGGTTTACCTCCAACCCGGCTGTCAAATGGGGAAACCTAACTGTGCATGTCTGTTTGGCCAGCCTAGAATGGCCACCCAAACAGACATGTGCAGTTAAGTTCATTTATGCCCCCTGCCCCCTCCCATGGCCCAGCTCCTACCCTTTCTGCACAGACAGGCTCAGCCTGCAGCAGAAAAATAAAAACGTTAGTTAAATATCGTTTTATTTTTCTGCTGCTGGCTCTGAGCCAGCAGGGTGACGCTCCTCCACCATTGCGGAGTAGTCAACCATACTGGACAGCACTTAGGGGCCAATACCTTACTCCAGCAGAAGAAAACAGCGGGTTCAATCCAGGTGCAGCTTTTACTGGTCACTTCATGAAAAGGGCTTTTGCAGCTTGTTGTGTCCCTGTAGCCACACAGTAGGTCAGCCAAATGCCCCATGAAGTCCACCTCTTAGTCCTGGTACAAGTGGGAGTAGCTTGTTTCCGGTCCAGGGAGGACCTGGCCTGGCAGTTCAGGCTGGACTGTTCCCATGAGGAACAGGGTCAAGACTGATTTGCATAAAGCTGGGTCTAAACTGGGGTGGCATGGTGAGCAAAAGAACAATGAATTAAACTCAGATCTGTGACTGGGAGTCAATGTTTGATTGGTTCCGCATTCCGTCCATCATTTGTGTTTTGCTTCACAAGTGGGAGTAGGCCCAACCCTTCAGGTCTCCCCAAAGGGCTCAGACAGTAGGTCCGGTCATCTTCTGATGATCCACAATTCCGAAACGTGTTCTGAAGAGGATTCCTTGGGTTGTCACATTTATGGTTTGCACTAGTCAGTTGGTTGGTGACTCCTGGCCCCTCCCTAACAAATGTGATAAATGTTCCCAAGGGTAAACCTACTGACTTTTTTCAGAATTTCTGTTTGCTGCTACCACAATCGCACAGTGCACCTTACTCCTAACATCCAAAATGGGTGGACACTTCCTCCCTTGTGCAAAGCCCTTGTGTCCACTCTAGACTGGTTCGGGCCAGCTTAGCTTGTGTGGCCTGGGGGACAAAGTCTTTCCCCCTTCTCAGACCTCTCCCTACACTAAACTATGATTGGGCTGGCTTCACATCTATCTTTTTCAAGTTAATGAAGTTACTGGAACCTCCCCAGCTGCCCTTCCTGAACAGCTAGGGTTCACATGCTCCATAACCACTCCATTCTGCGACCAGGCCTAAGGTCAAGTTCTGGCTGGGCAGCAGTTGGCAGGCTAGTGCAAATTAGCCTCCAGGAGCTTCAGTCATGAACATGGTTGTTTTCTAAGTTACTTTTCCTAAATATTCATTAAAAATCTAACTTCATCAATGAATTGGATTTTTAATAAATTAGCCCTGTCAGTGAAAATAGCTTTTGAGGGCTAGTCACAGGAGGAGCATACCAGTTTTAATTGTGCATATGTTCCACTTTTAAATATCAGGCACTACCTCGTAGGCAACAGGATGTATTTAGAAGTGAATTATTAATATTTTAAAAAAAGGATTTCCAGCTTGCCAGAAGGTGTTATTATGACAGGTGTGACAGCAGGTTTTAGGCTGCTGCAGACAGGATACAGATGGTAGGCCTGAAGTCATGTTGTATACACCCAGTCTGTAGATGGCACAATAGGTGATTCAGTCCACAGTTTGCATTCAACATCCAAGCCCTGGGTGAATTTACTACCGCATATACTAGGTATTTATAGGCAAGGTAAATGTGCCAATCAATTGTGAGCCACTTTATCTATGTTTAAAGGGGAAGCACAAACAATTTCCTCCTGTCTAGAAGAGATAAGGAGCACAGAACTTGAATGTCAGCATAAGACTGTGCAAAAAGATGAAAATGTAGGGTGACCATGCAGAAAACTCAGATTTGCTTGTAAGACACCGATCTGAATTTCAAGCAGCCATTTCTGTCCATAAGCCACACAGTCCCCCAGAAGTATTTCCAACATCATGGATTGGTAACATAAAGCACCACACTAATCAATCTAATGAGGGGCACCTGACCCCAGTGCAACCACGCCATACAAAGGTGCAGAGCAACAAGAAAACCCCAACTGTGATAGGAGGAAGTGTTCAGGGAAACAACACCAGTAGTAGGACCAATATCCAAGAATAGCCCTGGCAACGAGAGAAGAATGTGGTAAATGGTATAACACTTTACCTCCCTTATAAAGTCCTGGTTTATTAAGAAAAATACAATGAATTCATCTTGGTGCATGCACGGAACCAGCATGTTCCCAAGACCTTTCAGAAGGAGGATATCCTTCCCAATCCTCAAAATATCAAAGTTGATTTCCTAAAACCTTGAATCACAAAGCTCTTCAACTATATATTCCTCATGTCCATCAATAAACATAGGTTTAAGACAAACATATATTTTATGCAGCTGAGAGTGGAAGGTGGTCTTCAACAAAGAGACATGAAAAAAAGGATTAACTTGCCAAGAATATGGTCCGTTTAAATCAACAGTGGGGACGTGGCCAAGAAGGATGGCCAACAAGATGCAGTAAGCCGGCACCTGATCAGCATCCTATAGCATTCTGGACCCATAGTGTGTTGAAAGTGACTGATTCTACCTCACTTGCTGTGCAGTATTTAGAGGAACGTTCATGGTTGCCCTGACAGAGTGACGGATGGCGCAGGACCGAGACCGGGGCTTAAGATTGTGCCTGAGGCCCACTGAAGAGGGTGCCAGATTGCGATGCAGCCTGCATGATGTACGTGGTCCTGTGCTCAGAATGGTTGGAAGACGGAGTGTGATTTTGGCTGATCTCTGAGAGGTTGCGCAGAGATCCTGCAATGGAGTCTGCACTGGTGGCAGAGAAGAAGTGGAGGTAACGATTCGGCTTGCAGAGGTGGTGGTGGTTCCTGTGGCCAGTGCAGCAGCTTGTTGGGTTTTTCTCCAGCTGGAGTTGGGACCTGAGGAGACCTGGTCACAGAGTGGTGGGGATCGGACTGCCCGTGTTGGCGTGTGTGGCTGGAGCCCGAAGCCTGAAATAAATCTGTCTCTTTTAAACTGTCAGGGAGGAGACTGCGGAAGCTACCAGAGGTGAGAGGGCTCAGTGTGGGGCTCCGGTGGACTAAGCACTGCTGGCGCTGCAGGACCTGAGGAGAGATGTCCTCCTGCAGTAGGTGTGAAAGCAAGTGCAGTATAAACTGGCACATTAGTGAGCATTCAATAGCTGAGGGGAGATCCCCAGGGGCACTCCTCATGATAGAATTGGTTGTCACCGACCAGTATTGACCAACGTATGCGTTGAGGGCTATTCAAGACAACAATGAAGCACAGCCATGGGAGGCACAAGTAGGTATCCTATTTTAAATGCAGCGTATAGAGGAGCAAATGTGGTAGGCCCTGAACTGAACCCCAAGCAAGGTAAACTGGGAGCAGCATAACTATAAGTTGTTTTTGGGCCTAGAACTAAACTAGGGGTGCAACTGGAGTGCTGAAGTTAAGACAACCGACTCACCCCTAGTGACTTGAATGGCATGAGTCAGCAAGGAAGCCATAGGGCAGAAAAAACTCTGGCAGTCCTATCAGCAGACCAAAATGGATAGCCTTGCAATTTAATTCACACATCTGCAAGCTAATTTTTGAAAAGTAAGTGAGAAGCCCAGTGAAAAGAAGGTGAACGTATTAGTCTGAGGTGATGAACATATGAAAGTAACTAACTGGAGCTGGCCCAATCCGTAAGAAATAAACTTGAAGACAGCGGAGGCCGCCGCATAACTCAAGGGGAGGGGTAGGGGGATGGAGGCTTGGGACGGGAACAAGGCAAAAATAAAAAAGCACTTACCTTGCCTCTGTTCCTGCCACCTCTTGCGGCCTCAAACTTTTCTTCTTCTGATGTCCCTGGTGTCCCAGCATTCACTGCTGGGACACCAGTACAGGCTCCCCAGCAATCCTGGCACTGCTTTGATGCAAAACCTTGCATGAAAGCAGCACCAGGATTGGTCTGAGTGGCAGTGACTGCAGCTCAGACACAGCTCTGGGGTCTATCCAGTTTCGCTGGCCAAACACACATGTGCACTTAGGTGCACTCTCCCCATTTTCCACCTCCCGTGACCCAACCCCACTCCTCCCTGCACCGCTGGCTGTGCCAGAAGCAGAAAAATAAAACAATAGAAAACTATCGTTTTATTTTCCTGCTTCTAGCACAGCCAGTGGGGCAACGCTCTTTCACCATATCGAAGGAACCGCCCTTGCTTGAAGATGAGAGAGAACATTCTTGCTGCAATAACCTCTTATTCATATTGTTTTCAATGGGATTTCTAGTTGGCAGTGGTTTGCTCTCTGTCCAAGTTGGGACTTTCCCTCTAGTCAGGGTAAGCGAGCCACACAGCTAAGATATCCCCTGTTCACCCCATGGTAGCTTGGCACGAGCAGTCAGGATTATCACAGAGGCACTTTGTAAAGTATTTGTACACACAAACAGTGAAAATACCACCAAAGTACTCGACACCAGTTTAGAAAAATAGGCAATATTTATCTGGATAAAACAAGACCAAAACGACAAAAATCCAACATACACAAGCAAAGATATGAATTTTCAAAGATAACATCTTAGTATCACGCTTAGATTCACAATAGCTCCAACCAGGGCTATCTTGACGGAGTCGTTCCCAACAGTCCGACGCCACTCGCGAGGGAGTGTAGGCTGATCACAGAGTCGCACAGACCCCAAGTACAGCACCTTGGAAATTGAGGAAACAAAGACTTTGCATGGAGATGACCCGTCGCTGGAGCCAGTGCAGCATCAGTTCCTTACTGCTAACGGGAAGGTAAGGTGTTGGTTCGCTACTGCTAGGCATGGGAGGTGGGGCATTGGCTCTTTACGGTTGCATGAGAGGTGATATGGTGTCGGTGGTGAGGCATCAGGTCCTGCCCACCTAGTGGGGTAAATGAATCCAGCAGGTCAAGTTGCGAGGCACCGACTTTCCATTGTCTCAATCACACCACAGGTTACAGGTGCTGCAGCAGAGACAGGTGACACGGACATCGGTGACACAGCACTCCGGTCTCATGCTGTGGCAGGATTTCAGATGTGCTGCAGCAGGATGGGGCCTGAGGCATCCTTCACAGTCATCGCACTCAGCAGGGACCATGGCCCCAGTGTGTTCTGAAGTCGCTCTGGAGTTGATGTGCTTGTTCTTTCTTGGTTACAGCACAACTCACTCCCAAGGGCCCAGGAATTGGATTTGGCAGTGCTTGGCAAGTCAGGACTCTCAGCAAGACAGCCCAAGTGCTGGCAGATGAAGTCTTTGATATCCCTGATGCTTCTTAACAGGAGCCAAGCTCAGTCCATGCCCTTGGAGAACCTTTGAAAGCAGGATGTAGAAAGCAGAGTCCAGTACTTTCACTCCCAGGATGGAAGCAGCACGTCAGTACAGCAAAGCAACAGGCAGGGTGGCAGTCCCTCCTACAGCATCCATCTCTTCTTCCAGGCAGAATGTCCTCAGTCCAGAAGGATTCTAACTTTGCGGGGTCAGAGGTTCAGTACTTATATCCATTTCTGCCTTTGAAGTAGACAAGCTTCAAAGAGAAGTCTTTGTAGTGCACAAGTCCCTGCCTTTCCTTCCCTGGCCCCAGACACACCCCGGGGTTGGAGACTGCTTTGTATAAGGACAGGCACAGCCCTATTCTGGTGCAAGTGCAGCTCATCCCACCACTGTAGTTCAGAAAGACTCATCAGGAGATGAGGGCACATCTTGACCCAGATGTGTATTCCACAGACAGGCACAAAATGGTTAAACAAGAAAATGCTCACTTTCTAAAAGTGGCATTTTCAAACTTGCAATTTAAAAAACAACTTCACCAAAAGATGTATTTTCAAATTGTGAGTTCAGAGACCCCAAACTCCTTATCTCTATCGGCTCCCAATGGAAAATTACACTTAAAAGATATTTCAAGGCAATCCCCATGTTATTCTATGGGAGAGATAATACTTGCAATAGTGAAAAACGAATTTAGCAGTATTTCACTATCAGGACATGTAAACACACCATTACATGTCCGACCTTTTCAATACACTGCATCCTGTTCTGGGAGCTGCCTTAGGCCTACCTTAGAGGTGACTTACATGTAATAAAAGGGAAAGTTTGGGCCTGGAAAGTGCCAATGGAGGTGTAGTGGGTGCACTTGCCAGGTCGAAATGGCAGTTTAAAACTGCCCACACAGACACTTCAGTGGCAGATCTGAGACATGTTGAAGGGCTACTGATGTGAATGTCAGTGCTGCAGGCCCACTAGTAGCATTTGATATACAGGCCCTGGGCACACATGGTGCACTATACTAGGCACTTACTTACTAGTAAATCCAACATGCCAATCATGGATAAAGCAATCACCAATACCATTTAGACAGAGAAGACCTGCAATTTAGCACTGCTCAGTAGTAAAGTGCCCAGAGTCCTAAAGCCTGCAAAAATTAAATTCAGCACAGGATCAAAACAGGAGATCAGAAGCTGAAAGATACAGAAAACCACACCAAGGGCTTACAGGTCTAATACATATGTTTCCCAGAGAGGCTAGAGGCTAATAATCTAGAACAATTCATAGAGATCAGGGACACCTTAAGTTCATCATAACTATCTGCAGCATTTGTGGTGGAAAGAGCTCATAGGGACCTGGATACTATGTTATCTCCTGGGGTGCAGCCACGAGTAATAATTGTAGGAATAATACATTTTAAGGACAAGGTTGCAATGCTGCAACATAGCAAACACCAAGGGGGGAGGCCAACATTTAAAAACAGAACAATTCAAAGTTTCCCAGATTATACCCAAAAGATCCAAAAATTAGGATGTCTTTCATCAAGGGTAAGCAAAATCTATGAATTATGAGTGACAAATATATGCTTATCTTTCTGGCAAAGCCCCGAGTTATTCATAATGGAAAATCATAATGCTTTATAGAGCCCCAGGAGGTCTAGGAACGGCTGGACATACAGGTAAGACCAGTTGTTTCATTGCCCCCCCCATCACGCAGGGTGTTTGCACCCCAGAGCACATCAGATAGAGTTAACAGTGGTGGGAAATCCAGAGCATGGAAGGTGCAATGCAACAGTAGCAGAATTGTGGTCCAGAATGAAGCAACATTAGAACAAGAAAATCAAACAAGGAACAGTGCTCGACCAAACAGTGGAGCAAAAACAAAAGACCACAGAATAGACTGTGCTGAGGAGTCAAACAAAATGAAGACATTAGATAAAGACAGCTAAAGTTTGGGAGATATGTATAAGAATGACGTCTAGTTTGTATGGTCATGTATTCATAAGCATTGATGGATGGGTGAGAGAGGAAAAATGATGCACACTAAGGCCCATATTTATACTTTTTGTGTGCCTCATTTGCATAATTGTTTGGATGCAATAGCGGCGAAACTTTCAAAACACAATTTTGGCCCTGATTTATACTTTTACACGAAAAACAGCGTTAGTGCAGTTTTGCGTGTAAAAGTATAGCGGTGGCTAGCACCATTCATGGATGTCGGCCGGGTGCCATATTTAAGGAATGGCGCTAGCTGGCGGTAATGCCCAGGTAGCGTCATTGTAATAAAAAGGCGTAGGGGGAACCAGAGGTTGTGTGCCGAATAATGGCACTACACTGTTTAGATGCAAAAAAAATCCTCTAGGCAGAGTAACGCCATTTTCTGGGGCACAACCCCCATGAACATGGCTCCTGTCTTAGTAAAGACAGGAGTCATGCCCACCACCCCAATGGCCCCTGGGCATGGACATTGGGGCCAGTACCATGCAGGGGGCCCAAGGTTAAGACCCCCGAGAGGAAAAAAAAAATATATATATATATATTTACCGGGACTTACCTGAGATGGGTCCCTTTGGTGTGGGTGTCGCCTGGGGCCAGGGAAGGGCACCTGTGGGCTATTTCCATGGTCTTTGACCATGGAAACATGCCCACAGGTCCCCTAACGCCTACCCTAACCCAGGCGTTAAATAATGGTACAAAGCAAGCTTTACACCATTATTTGACCCTTTCTCCCCGTGCGTGATTTTAGCACGGGAGGATAAATATGGCGCTGACGCCATATAGTCATTTTTTGCATGGGAACGCCTACCTTGCATCTCATTGATGCAAGGTAGGTTTTCATGGCCAAAAATTACTTTATCTCCATAACTTTGGCGCTAGATGGGTCTAGCACCAAAGTATAAATATGGAGTTAGTTTTGCGACAAACTTGCATACAAACACCTTGCACAAATTCCACGCAAAACAAGTATAAATATGCCCCTATATTTTCTAAGTTTGCTCTTCTTTTGCATCAAAAAGTGACACAAATGTGGTGCAAAAAAAGTATAAATATGGGCCTAAGATGGCTGACTTGGATGAAAATAGAGTTGAGACATAATGGGCCAAAAGAGACTGTCTGAAGACAATGCAGATGGAGAGGCAGACGTTATTTGTGTTGGGGAGCTGAGGAATGCAATTGAGGGACACCTCAATTCGCCCTCACTATTTCCAAATCAGGACAGTATACTTCACTATCTAAACTGCAGCATAGAGGTTGAAGTAAATGTGTTACTGAGCAGAGAATCGTCCTCTGATGTCCTGCAAGTCATATGGGGAACCATGAACGAGTTGTTATAGTTAGTGTTCAGGTGGAGGGAGTTGGGAGTTTAAGGAGCAGCTAATAATATTTACAATGTTGCTATCAACTGAGACACTGAGACAATGATAAAGCATTACATTCGGACACACCGCACTGCCTTGAGTACTGGTCATTCATTTGAACGCACTGGGGGATGACACCACACTTGAAATAAGTATACTACAAATGATATGTGCACAGAAATTGATATAGCCACTTGGAAAGTTCATGGCCTTAATAAGTATGTAAAACTATACAGAGTACACACACATCTCAGAGGCAAGCCATTAAAATTCCATGACAGGACCGGAGGCGAGGATTATGCAGTTCTTTCTTCACTTTTTATTACAATAGCAGGTTCAAAGTTCAACATAAAAAACATTAAAACCACAAATCCCATGGCAACCATAGGCCAATGAACACCAATAACGCCGACAGTATAAATGGCCAAAGTATTCTCCCTCTTTCTTCACTGCTCACGGTGACAGATAAGTGCCTTTCTGCCTCTGAGCTCTGTTCTTTGACTTTGTCGAGTGTGTATTTGATTATTTGGCTTTGCGTGCGTCAATCCTTTCACTTCTCTGTATTCCTTGTTGTAGCAACGCTGTTGCTACGCACGCGGTAGGCTTTTGACAGCCCGAGCGCGTTAATACTGCGGTGACGCATCAGGCCCTCTAGAGGGCGCGCGTCATGGTTTTCATACGCGTTCACAATGCGTGAGTCGTTTTTACGCTCGGCGCTGTGTTTTCTTAACGCCTTAGGGCAATTTGGTGAGTTTTTTCGACTGCCCTGTGTTTTTCTCCCCCTCACTTGACACCGTTTGGTTGAGGGTACCTGGAGCGGGAAGTACGCTCATTATACACTGTCACACGCGTTAGTGTGCCCGTTTTCTTTGACTTTAGGCTTGTGGGCTTCTCAAGCCTTTGATTACGACAGGAGTGTGAGGGGGCTACCCCGAAAGGTTTTAGGGCGTATTTTTTCTCCTGTCATTACCCTCACTAGCAGCATGCAACCTGCCCAGGACCAAGACTCTTTTCTCCTCATGCCGTCAGAGGTCCCTGGGGTGGGTGTCGTCCTGTCGCAGGCCATCGTGCAGGCTCTCGCTCCTATTAAGGAGAGCATAGGGTAGCTGGCCGAACAGGTTTCTAAAGGGCCAGGAATGACGGGGGTGACGAGGTTCACCCATGAGGCTTCCCCCAAGAAATCACGCAAGCGTGCTGCAGAGCACCTCGGGGAAACGGTGCCTTTTTCTGCGCTTCCCGGTAAGAGTGCGCACACGCAACTGAGTTTACCCTCCCGGGAGGATTCTTTGCCCGGGGTTACTGGTGACAAAGGCACCCCAAATCGGGCCTCTTTGTGGGGTCTTCATTGGGCATGGTGAGCGACTCTGAGGGGTATTCCTCCTCAGTTGAGGAAGTGGAAACGGGTCATCCGTGGCGCCCGGGATCCTCTATCCCGGAATCCCAGGATCTGGGGGAGTCGGATTCCGACATGTTTGAGCCGGAGGGAATCTACCACCCCGCTCATCTGATTGGCGCCCGGATCCCAAAGTGGCAGACTATGTGGCGAGCAAACTTCGCCAACCTTTAGATAAGGATGTACGGGCGCGGCTCAGGGACGAATGCCCCCGCCCTACCCTCCCTGATAGGCTGGCAGCCACCCCAGATATAGACCCTAAAATGTGTACCTTCTTCGGAAAGTACGTTAAGGATCCTAAAAAAGGGATTGATAGGTCTTGGTGCGCATGCCAGGATAAGCTCCTGGACGTCATTGGGCCTCTGACCCAAATTATCCAACTGGCCGAGCGGGCTAAATTGTCAAATACACCTCTCCAGATGGATGTCATTGTGGGTTGGGCCCAGAGGGCGTTATGCCTTCTCGGCAATGCCAACTGCGCTATATCAGCAGAGAGGCGCCGCTCCCTGCTTATTAGGATTGACCCCAAGTTGGGGGAACTGTCAACTTCGGAGGCATGGGCGGTGGCACAGGGTAATTTGTTCGGAGATCCCTTTGTCAAGGAGCTCGGGAAATTTGTGGCCACTTTCTCGGCCCTTGATAAGGCCCAATCATCGATAAAGAAGATCTTCCCTAGAAAGGTTTTTGGCGGGGCCGGACAAGGAAGGGGTCGCTCCTCCGGCTGCCAATTCCAACAAGGCCCTGGAGCTTTTCGACAGTTCGGTTGGCGAGACTGTCGCCAGCGGACCTTCTTCCCCAACAGGGGTAAAGGAAGAAGTAAAGCGAGTAGAGGAGCCCGCGGAGCAGCCAAAGCCCCAGGAGGAACCTCAGGTAAGGATTACCCCTTCTTTCCCTCAAGAACTGGGAGGGCGACTTTGCTTGTTCAGATGCAACTGGGAACTCCTCACCTCAGACGCATGGGTCTTACAAACAGTGTCAGGCTTCCACATAGAGTTCTGGGGGATTCCAGTTCAGGAAGTGATTCCCAGGCCTATGGTTTTTTCGGATTCAGACTCCATCCTCATTGACGCGGAGGTACAGAAGTTGCTGCGCAAAGGCGCTATTTGCCCAGCGTCGCTCCACCAAATGGGTTTTGTCAGCAGTCTTTTCCTTGTAGAAAAGAAGGACAAAGGTTTTCGTCCGGTGATCAATCTGCGTTCCTTCAACGACTGGGTTATCTATCGGCACTTCAAGATGGAGGGTATTCACCTCCTGCGGGACATTTTACTTCAAGGGGACTGGATGGTTCGTCTGGACCTCAAGGACGCGTACCTCACGGTCCCCATTTTTCCTCCGCATCGCAGGTTTCTGCAATTTCGGTGGTGACAACAGGTGTTCGAATTCACCTCTCTCCCCTTCGGACTTTCTTCAGCCCCTTGGTGCTTTACCAAGCTCCTCAAACCGGTGGTGGAATTCCTTCATTCTCAGGGAATTCGCCTCATTATCTACTTGGACGATATCCTTTTGATGGATCAGTCCAAATCTCATCTCATATCCAATGTCAACATGACTATTGCGTTGTTGCAAGATCTGGGGTTTGTGATCAATAACCAGAAGTCCGATCTGACCCCCTCACAGTCAATGACCTTTTTGGGTTTCCTCATAGATTCCCAGGCGGCCTCTCTGAGTCTTCCGCTCCAGAAGATTGCAAAAATCAAGAAGGAGCTGAGGATTGTGTTGAGACGGGACAAGATCTCGCTTCGCCAACTTGCCAGAGTAGTGGGCTTACTGTCCTCATCGGTCCAGGCAATTTTTCCAGGCCCACTTCATTACAGGGCTCTCCAGCGCCTCAAAGCACATCATCTTCGCCGGGGGCTGACTTACTCCGAACGGATTGCCCTCAATTCGGAGGCCAGGACAGAGTTGCAATGGTGGTTGGACCACATGGAGGCCTGGAACGGCAGGGCCATCTTTGGATCTTCTCCCGATCTTGTCATAGAGTCGGATGCCAGTCTGCAAGGCTGGGGAGCCCGATGCGGGGACCTTTCCTTCGGCGGTCGGTGGACGCCCCAGGAACTCAGCCTGCATATCAATTGCTTGGAACTCCTAGCAGGTTCGTTCGCGATCAAGTCCCTGACTCGGGACAGGGTCTCTTGTGTGGTGCTCCTTCGGATGGACAATATATCGGCGGTTCAATACATCAACCACCTGGGGGGCACCCAGTCAAGGGCACTGGCGGAATATCAGTCACGGCGGAGTATCTCCCGGGCATCCAGAAAGCCACGGCGGATTGGAACTCCAGGTATCTGACGGATTCCAGCGACTGGCAGGTGGATTCGAAGACTTTTCAAGCGATCATGGCCTATTGGGGTCCTTGCGCGGTGGACCTCTTTGCATCCCGGTGGAATGCGCATCTTCCTCGCTATTTCAGTTGGTGTCCCGACCCGGGGGCGGAGGCGGTGGATGCGTTCCAACAGACCTGGAGTCCATTTCTGGGGTACTGTTTTCCCCCGTTTTTGTTGATTCCGAGAGTTCTGTCTCAAGTGCGTCGCCAACAAGCCACGATTATCCTGGTGACTCCTCTGTGGCGCTCTCAGGCGTGGTTTCCGACCCTACTGGAACTGACGTGCGATTTTCCTCTTCGCCTCCCTTCTTATCCCTCAATCCTTCGGGATTCCTTGGGTCAGTGCCACCCAATGGTGCTCCAGGGTCACCTGCAGCTGGTAGCCTGGAGGATTTCAGGAACTGCTGGCAGGATTGCCGACTTTCACCGGAAGCTCAAACCTTCATCTCTCAGGCCTGGGCTCCAGGGACTGGTAAGAGATACAATTCAGCCTGGTCTCGCTGGTGTTTGGACAGACATACAGATCCCATGGGGGCTCACATTACAGACGTGCTGAATTTTCTGGCTGAACTGGCCGTGTCAGGTCTATCGTATTGCACTGTGAATTCTTTTAGGTCGGCTATTTTGGCAGGACACCCTCCTTTAGAGGGCCATCCGGTGGGAGCTCACCCGTGGGTGTGCAAACTCCTCAAGGGCGTTCGCCTGTCCCGTCCTCCTCAGCCCAGACATTCTGGACTTTGGGATGTCAACCTGGTGTTGCAGTTGTTATCCTCTTGGCAGGACAATTCTCTCCTTTCTAGGAAAGAGTTATCGGCTAAATTGGCCATGTTGTTGTGTCTCATATCCTGTAAAGGGTGTCGGACGTTCGGACTCTTGACATTTCGTCCAGAGTTTTTTCTCCTGAGGGAGTAACCTTCACGAGCGCCCGTAGGACAAAATGTAATACCAGGTCAGTATCTTATCCGCCGTTTCCGTTTGCTCCTAAATTGTGCGTTGTTCGCTGCCTAAAGGCGTACGAAGAGATGACGGCTGCCCTTCGTACTCCGGGTGAAGGCCAGCTACTGATTTCCCTGAAGAAGCTGTTTAAGGCGATTTCCTCGCCTACCATCGCTAGGTGGATCAGATGGATCCTAGCGGAAGCTGGTGTGGACATTCAGGCTTCTGGAGCCCACTTGACTAGGGGTGCTATGGCTTCTAAGGCAGTGCAAGTAGGTGGTAGGCTTGAGGACATCATGAGTGCAACGGATTGGTCCTCGGAGTCGGTTTAAAAAAATTTATATTTTAAACCGATCCATGAGGCGGCCTCATTGGTGGCAAGTAAGCTTTGAACCTGCATAATCCTCGCCTCCGGTCCTGTCATAGAATGAGAAATTTCCTAGCTATCGTGAAGGAAAGTTTCAATTCTGTTAAGGACACGGAGGTGAGGATTATCCAACCCGTCACTTGATCTGTTCCTTCCCACCCGGAGAGGACAGATTGGATCTCGTTCAAAGGTGGTATATCTTACTATGTTTCTTAGTACATTCTCAGCTTGTAACAGTCTGTGTCTGATTGCTGTGTATTTCACACGGTTTTGGGTATGTGATTCTTGTACTAGATTCTATTTTGTGAGGCTTATATTGTATATTACTTTCATGGTTCCTTCATATCCTTTTTGGCTTCAGATGTAAATCTCAGGATTGTTTTTCGGGTGGTCTGATGTTGTTTACAATCTCTCTTAGGTCTGAAGACAGCGACCACATGATGTACGGATGTCCCTTCGCAGTGAAGTCGAGGGGGAATTACGTTACTTTGGGCATTTATACTGTTGGCGTTATTGGTGTTTATTGGACTATGGTTGCCATGACTACAGACTCATGGGATTTGTGGTTTTAATGATTTTTATGTTGAACTTTGAACCTGCTGTTGTAATAAAAAGTGACGAAAGAACTGCATAATCCTCGCCTCCATGTCCTTAATAGAATTGAAACTTTCCTTCACGATAGCTAGGAAATTTCCTATTAAACTTCCCTACCTGCAAGAAACGAATTTGGTCATATGCAAGAAGTGTGCCGATTTGGATGGCCCCCGAGACTTCCATTTCTGCACCAAGCTATCAGTGCAGACGTGGAGGATCGACGGCCGTGGTCTGTGGACTACAGGATGGCAGTGTTTTGTTAATACATATGCACGGAATGCTGATGCTAAGCATTTCTTTGAAAAGGTAATAGAATTATGCAAAAAAATTAAAATATATCCCTGTCATTTGGGATAGGGACTTTAACTGTATGATTGATGGGACAGTAAATAGACACCCACCCAGGCTGCAATGACGAGAATGGTTCAGGAAGTCATGTGCAGATGAGATTGCATAGATGTGTTGAGAGAACTAAAGCCACCCTCACAGGAAAATATCTCTAATTCTGCTACTCACAATATAAACAGTATGGTCAATATAGTTTTAGTCCAGAGGGACATAGCCCTTGAGATAAAGGCTGCTCAATATCTGGGTAGGTTTCTCTCCAGCAATTGGCTGCCGATGTTACAATGTGCTAAGACTAGGGACCGACTGCATATATTGTTGTGGAAGTTAAACCCAGAGGTCCTCCAGGATACAATTTACAAATCAGAGGTGAGGGAGTAGATCAGCACATACTTGGAGAACAGTTGGACTATGACTGACTAAGAAGCAATGAACGTGGTTATGAGGGGAGAATATATGGAGAAATTGTATCTGCGAGACAGAAGCTTAGCTATATGTTGTTGCAGTTAGAGATGGAGCTGTCTAGTTTGCAGAATGGAGAGATGTTAGATCTGAAGGTGGGAGAGGAGAATGTGGAGACAAAGTGTAAGGTGGGTGAAATGTGGGACACCGTAGACCAACTGGTCTCCTGAAAAGTGCCCCCCCCCCTTAATATTAAGTCTGGAGCGCCCAGACCGAAGCTTGGCCATAAACGACACTCTGCAACAATACTTAGGACATGTGTAACATCAGTCCTCTGTGAACTGGGCAGAGACATATTAGAGGTAGTTAACATACCTAAGCTAACAGGCGAGGAACAATCAGATTTGGAAATGGGCATTAACCAGGAAGAATTCAATAAGGTTATCAAGAACCTGCCTATGAGGAAGACTCACGTTGGGACAGCTTGCCAGCACATTATTATCAAGCAAATGCTGCGATGCTCACTGAAAAACTGCTGGAGGTGTACACTGAACCCAGAGAGTTATGCTGGCTCCCAAATACTATTAGGGAAGCTGTTGTTGTGATGGTGCCCAAGCCGGATAGAGACCCTTCACAGGTTGGAGACTACAGACCATTATCCATGATAAACGTTGATGGTAAAATACTTGAAAAAGTCCTAGCAAACAGACGTTCAAGCATTATGATTGCCCTGGTGCACGAGGACAAGTGCAGGTTTATTCAGCGGCTTGGCAAATCATTAAATTTAAGAAGTCTAGATTATGTCCTGCATGAAACAACAGAGTCCGAGGTGCAATGGGCGCTAGATATTTCTGTCTGACCATCCATCTGAATGTGGTGGCTGGTTCATTTGAGACTGATTATTTCTAATTTATACAAGAGTTCCTTGGAAAACCTAGACATCAATTGAGCTCCCATATCTGTAATCTCTTTTTTGAAAAAAATCAGTTACCTTGGAAGCTGGTGGCAGTTTCTCTATAGGACGAAATGAGCCATTTTTGTGAAAGAGGCCATTCCCAACAGAATAGTGGTCAAACCATGAGGCGGAGGTAAATTCACTAGAAAATCAATGGAAATCTGGGACCATGGTTGGCTGGGGACTAGGAGAGATTGCAACAACTGGCAGGTCTTCTAGTAAATAAGTTTGTTCACACACAGTGTATTTCTGAATATATTGTTCAATTGTCTTTTACATATGTGACCTCAAGGGCACCTGTTCTACTAGCTCCCTTTTTTCCCTAATGCTAGGATTTTCTGCTATTGGCATATTGTGACACAAGGAAAGACATTTCTGTTCTAGGAGCCACATGTTTCAAATTCATTTGCATTTGCAAACAATGTGAATCGCAAAATTCCATCATTTGAGAATGCAAAATAGCCTTTCATGATTTATGAAATGCGTTCGCAGTGCAATTTTAAGGATTCCCTAACATTGCGACTCAATTTTGTGAATAGCAAATTGCAATTCCCTAAATAGGAAATCGCAAATAGGGAATACCTATTTGAGATTACCTAGGCACATGTATGATGCATTTCCTAAATGCAAACTGGGCATTTAGGAAATTCAATTACCACCACCTTGGTGCAATTTTAAAAAATGTATTGAAAATGCATTTTTTAAAGTGCAATATAGTACACACATGTCCATAGGGCATGTGTGCGCTTTACATGTGCACATTGTTTTTTGGGGGGGTGATTCAAAGGGGGCCTTAGGCCTCCAGCGCCCTTGCATTTGAATTTGCATTACCTGAGTTGCAAATTCCTAAAAGGAATGAATGTAGTCTCATTCCCTTATAGCAATTCCATAATAACGAATGCGAATTTTAAGAAATCGCTATTATGCAATCACTATTTTCTTACATACCATTTTGCATTTCTCAAATGGCAATTTCTTAAAATTCATTATTTAAGAAATGCTGAACGGTATTTTGATACATCTGGCCCCAGATCTCTTTCTGCGATGCGCAATCTTTCCTTGTGTATCAAAAATACATCTTGAAACTTTCTGTTATAGGTTGTTATAGGCCAGTCTGCCTGATTCACCCTAGATTGATGTACCCGTGTTCTTTCCAATAACTCAGTATCCTCGTCTTTTAATACAGCCTGGATTGATAAGAATGAAGGACTAGGCATTACACACCCTTCTCCATCTCCACCATCTACCTCCCCATCTCTTTTTCCTGGTTAGCAGGTGATTTCAAAAGATCAACTAGAAAAAATGGTGTCCATCTTTCATGTCGAGCATTTGAGTATTTTATTGACTTTAAAAAAGATTTTTTAATCAGTACAGACAATTAACTTATGTACTGCTCCCTGCAGATATTGCCTCCACTGTGTGAAATCATCTTATTGTTACAACTCCATCTTATGCCTTATGTTCGGTGGGTTTTACGCACCGGGTTCATGTCACCCGTCCCTTGTGGTGCCTCCCTGCCCTGAGTTGTCCCAGTCATGCTTTGCTTAGGGTGCCTTCCATGCTTGAGACCTCCATGATTTCCCTCCCAGGAAGCCTGGACCATTGACCATCCTGCTCTGCTGCTATGCAAGTTTGGTCTGTTGTGCGCCTATAGATATCACATGTCAGATTAGGATAGTTAAATAATCCATAGTGACTTCTTGACTTGGGGTTCTGTTGTATGTAACATGTGATCTTCTCCCCATTGGGTTCATTGGAATATTCCATGCTGCAATGTGGGACTTTTGCCCTTCTGGAACCTTTTAGCCCTCCAGTATAAATAATCCCTCTGAACTTGCATTGGGGTTTGGTCTCATACCTGTCCTGCATAAGCTACGTCCATGCACTAACTTGAGTTGCCCAGATCTTCAGCACTTCCAGGCCCAAGCAAGCCTCATCCCTGCACTCACCTCTCGAGGCACCTGGAACTTCCAATGTTCTAATCTTCCAACCTTTTCTGATGAATTTGTGACCAGGGCATCGGCAACACATCCATAGTCTTCTTCCATGTGCTACAATTCTGTTTCTTCTTTAGCTCCTTGTATCAAGTCTCCTCTCGCTTTCGGATACCAACTCAAGTATTCTCATGGTTAAGTCCTTCCCCCTCAGGTTAGTGCATACTAATTCTTAGGTTAGGATATTTCTGAAGACATTTATTTTTGAAGACATGAGTACGTTTGCCCTTATTGGACTTAGTTTGAGTATTATTTCCTGTAAGGCCCAGTGCTCTGAACTTTATCCTTGCAGTGTTTTGAACTCTTTTCGTACCTAAACTGAAAAGGTCACCTCTGTGTTTTCTTGACTATTTTATTCTGTATTTTGAGAGAAGATTGTTGAAGTTGAAATTGTGTTTGAGTTTGAATATGAAGCCTGTATGTTCCAGAGTTCCAGTAGATCTCCAGTGTGTTCTTGAAATGGTTTCTGCTCTCCTTCATGCAATGTTATGATGAAGTTTGTAAGTGGACCAACTGTACAAATAATTGTAGATCATATTGAGTAGGGAACTTATGAATAATTTTACCTCTTGTCGTTTTAGGGCATTACCCCTGCATTGAGGATATTGAGGTCCTGAGAGTTCTAATCCTACTACGTAGTGCCAGAAACAGATGAACAGTTCACTCTGTAACACAAGATTACCTTTTTCTTTTTTATCGCATCCCCTTTTTCTCCTTAGGCAGTGTTACTTGTTTCAATAAGCTGCCGCAGCTGGAATTGGAGGTCCAGCATCATCTGCACTGTTTGGAGCCAGGTGAGTGCGTGACACGTATTAGCCAACTTACAGGATGAATGGGTGTCTCTGAGAAAGGATGACTCTGATTGCAAATGCTGAGACATCAGTTTCTACAATGAATTTTCTGGTACAATCCAGATGCCTGAGAATGGGAGCCAATGTAAAAGCTTCTTTAAAAAATAGAAATGCCTCTTCTTGTTCTGTACACCATGCAAAGCATGCCCATTTCTTGTTTAGCTATGTATTTATAAGGACAAGAAGATTATTGATGAATTTTCTGTAGAAATTCACAAGGCCCAAGAGTGAATCCGCTTGATTAGATGGAGGTGGCCTCAAATCAACCTTTTTTCCAGATTGGCACATAATGAGTGTTCTGTGAGTCTTTGAAAAACCTTACTCACATGTTGTTGGTGTTCTGAAACAAACTAGAAAATATCAAAATGTTATCTAAATATACTACAATAAAGATATCTAGGATGTCTCAAAATATATCATTTACCAACTTCTGGAATACTGCTGATCTGTTACAGAGGCCAAAAGGCATAGCAAAGTATTCCAAATGGCATATCTTGTGTTGAAGGCTGTCATTCTGTTTGATTCGAGCCAAGTTGTAAGCCCCTCTTAAATCGAGTTAGGGAATACCTTAGCTGTCTTACTTGATCTAGCAAGACAGAGATTAGGGGCAGAGGGTAACTGCTTCTAATAGTTACTTGGGGGGTTATTCCTACAGGCTGGCGGTGCTTCTGGGGCTTTACCTCCGCGGTCAGAAAAGGGAAACCAGGGAATCCTCCACGGCGGCGCTGCAAGCAGCGCCGCCATGGGGATTCCGACCCCCTTCCCGCCATCCTGTTTCTGGCGGTTTTCACCGCCAGAAATAGGATGGTGGGAACGGGTGTCGTGGGGCCCCTGAGGGCCCCTGCAGTGCCCATGCCACTGGCATGGGCACTGCAGGGGCCCCCTAACAGGGCCCCATTGAGATTTTCAGTGTCTGCTTGGCAGACACTGAAAATCGCGACGGGTGCAACTGCACCCATCGCACACCAGCAACTCCGCCGGCTCCATTCGGAGCCGGCTTCCTCGTTGCTGGTGCTTTCCCGCTGGGCGGGCGGGCGGCCTTTTGGCGGTCGCCCGCCAGCCCAGCGGGAAAGTCAGAATGACCGCCGCGGTCTATTCTCTGTAGTAAATACTTGATGGGGCATTGGGCTGAAGATAGGGGTTGAGTAGTAGCAGTAGCAGTGAAAGCAGTGGCAATGATGGCTTTAGTAGTGCTGGTGCCATGTAGCACTGCAAGCTTGGGTATTACAAATTAGGGCACAGACACAGAAGGCCGATAAAGAGGCAGGCTGCACAGAGAAAGTGCACTAATAGCTTGGCACATTAAAAACAGAGGCCAGTGCCCATGTCTCAAGGTAATACCTGTTTTCAAAAACATTAAGGTCAGGGTTCTTTGTCTAGTGTCTTGCATTATTTAGAATGGAACCTTTTTGGCTCCCCTCGGACTCTGTATGAGTGTGACGTAATTGATAGAATAGAATGTAGTGAAAGCTTGGTTTAGGATGTTGGGGTTCACAGGTACACACAGGGAAATAAAGACGTGTGATTTAAAGCTCCGTGTGTGGCCTAGTCATGTGGCAGGTGCACTGGGGAAGACGTTCAAGTGGTGTCGAGATAGGAGATAAGTAGCCCGAAGAAGACTGTGCTCTCCTGTAAAGTTTGCTGTGGCCCAAGCAAACTGCTTACATGTGCCACGTGTGCCTTCACTGAAATGGTGAGTAGCCGGTTGGCATATGTGGAGTCAAAGCTCAACTCCAGCCTGTGTGAAGTATATGAATGGAACAATAGCTTCACGGAAAAGTCTACACATCATTGGTCAAAAAGTCACAAGCAAGATCATACAAGGTATTGCAGCGCCACACAAAATCAAATTATACATTGTATGGAGCGTTAACACTAAAAGCAGATTCAATCAGGTTTATAAAGTGCAGCAAAAAGACTATTATCATTTATCAAATAATTCTGCGAACAGAGGCACTGCAAGGCAGAGAATAACCAGTTGTAAGAGAACGCAAACTAAAGTGTTAAAAAAAAGTATGAAATAGATGATTTACCCAGCCGGCTAAAGAGAGTCATTGTGCCAGAGCAGTCACTGAAGTGGCTCAAGGAGAGGTACTCAGGGTTGTGCTTACAGAGCTGTCTGTGCCTGAAACAGTTGTTCATAGAGCTGCTGAGTGGGGCTCAGAACAACTTCATAGGTCTTCAGAGAGAAAAAAGGTTGAAGGCCCCAGTTGGATCTGTAAAGTTTTAAGATGGCAACTAAGAAAGAAGACACCATTCCCATTAACATTATGATCCTGAGACTCGCACGTCAAAAGACTTTAAAGAGGATTTGCACAACCATGATCATTCAACAGTGTCAGGGAGTGTAGGAAGCTGGCCTGGTGTGTGGTGGACACCTGTGGTGTTATCACCCTTTACCAGGTCCAGGTATCCCCTGTTAGTGAAGTGTAGGCAGTGTCTAGGAAGCCAGGGTTCTCTAGAGGTAGCTGCGGATGAGCAGCCAAGACGTATCTAGGACACATGCATTGCTTATGCAGTACCACTATAGTCACACAGCACTATCACACATGAACAAACCACATAGTGTTACAAAAATAAAGTATTAAATACTAGAATACTATTAAGCAGTCCCCCCAACTGGAGGTAAGTTAACACACTAATTATATACAAAATAGCAATCAGTAAGGAGCATAAAACCAACAAGCATTGGCAAAAGTGTTAGAAATAATGTAGGCCCTAGGGGAGGGGCAAACCATATACTAAATACGTGGAATGCGAGATACAGTCCCCAACCCAAGGATGTGGAATCATTAGAGGGTTGTTGGAGGAACTAGGAACCCAAGATGTGAGTATCAGAGTGACCCCCAGCGACTTGGAGAGCAGAGGTAAGTACCTGGTTTTCCCCAAAACCAACAGGACTTAGGAAAAGGATTGTGCAAGACCCGTACCAGACTGGAAGAACCCAAAGGTGGATTTTGTCTGAGAAGGACCTACAAAGGAAGGTGACTAAATCCAGTTCGTTATGGAGTGTCCGGTTGTGGCAGGAGCTCCTACCCACCCTCCTGTGGATGGAGGACCAGGTCGATAAGGGAAGAAGAAGACCAGCTGTGCAACGCTGAAGATGAAGAGGAGTTCCTGAAGTGATGCAAATGGTGCCCCATGTCGACTGTCAGGTTGCAGTGGGTTGGTGGTGCTGAAGAACCACCAACAAACCTTGGCAAATGCAAAAGAAGAAACGGGCGAGTTGTAAGGCTGAAGAGGACCGGCAAGGCCCAGGGGACTCGACCCAAGGAGGGGAGCCAGGGTGACCCTCAGCAGTCGGGAAAGTCACCAGAAGAGGATGCAGCCCCCACAGGCAACACACTGGCAGCTGGCACAGCACGTCGCAGTGAGGCCCACTCAGCACACCTGAAAAGGAGTCCCACGTCGCTGGCGCAGCAAAGAGGAGACTGTGCTTGGTAGGAAGAAGTGCTGGTGGCCGGGGCTACACGAGGCCTGAAGATCCCTTGGAGGAGGAGCAAACAAGCCTTGGTGGCTGCAAGAGTTACACTACACAGGGGTACTGTCCTGCAAGGAGAGGCAAGGGCTTACAGTCTCCTAAGTTAGACAGCTGGCAGGCAGAGAGGACCAAGGAGACCACTCCAGTCCACCACCTGTGATGCAGGATCCACGGAGTTCCAGAGGACAGCAGATCCACTCGGCTGGTTGTGGTTGCAGTTGGTGCCTGCAGATACAGGGGAGTGATTTCTTCACTCCAAGGGAGATTCCTTCTTACTTCTTGGTGCAGGATGAAGTCTCGTCGACCTCAGAGCATGCACAGCTGAGGAAATGTTGCAGTTGCTGGAAGAAGCCTGAGAAACAATGTTGCAAAGCTAAGTCTTCACTGAAGTTGCAGATTGTTAGTTCCTGAAGAGTCCAGTTGTGGTTTCAATGGCCATAAGATGAAGTAAACGATGCAGAGGGGCCGTGCTGGAATCTTGCACATCGAATTTGAGGACCCACCACCACCTTTTGATACAGCCAAAAAACAAAGTATTGGCAATAGATGGACTGCCTGGATAGAGACATTTGAAGATTTCATAGACGCTCCTGAAGAGACTGATAGCAGGAAGACTATTAAACATCTCAAAAATCTTTCTGGCAATGTTGTGAAAAAATTCATTGAGATAATGCCAAGAACTGACGAAAAAGTCACATACTGTTAGATTAAGAATGCGTTGAATCTCAAGTTCAATCCAGTACTAAGCGTTGATTATGAGTGATATGGTTTCTGTCAAGTACGCCAAAGAGTTAGTGAAACAATCAATGAATTAATGGAAAGACTTGATGCAGTCATCAAACACTGTAAGTTCAATGAATTTAATGATGAAGAAGCTATGTGGCTTAGAGTTATTGATGAATGCTTGTACATCCTTCAGACTCTTAGGCCCTCATTATGAGTTTGGCGGTCAGTGGACAGCTGCAGTGGATGTGGTGGTCGTACCACCGCAGGCCCGGCGGCAAAGAACGCCACATTACAAGTATGGGGAAGGCACCTGCAGAACACAGTCAAGTTTACTTCTGAACTGCCACTGTGGACGGACCGTGGCGGCCAGCGATATGCATCTGGAGGCCAGCGGTCAGGCTGTTTCCCATGACCATATTACAAGGCTGCACACTGCTACGATTTACGGGGCAGTCTCAGTGCCATGAAAAGCCTGGTGGAAATGAACTACATAAAAGGGAATACTCACCTTCAGGAACACAGGCACGTCCGTAGGTGCCATGGCACGCGAATTGCAAGTCTTTCCAATGCTCCTGCTGGCCATTGAACACCAGGACCAGAATCGGCGACCAAGACAACAACCGTAAGTACACCAGCCTAGTACACACTTGAGGGAAGGAAATTAGTACAAACACACAACACACACACACACACAAAATAGCACTTTCATAAAAGAGATATGTATAGGGAAAGCCAGGACAAGGCTGTTACAATCAACACCAACGGTACAGGGGTGCAGATATTATTAAAAAAGACAATAAAATATGCAGAACTATGTACCTGCCCTATCACCCTCCCGATCTAGACATGGGCCCTCATTCTGACCCTGGCGGTTCTCTACCGCCAGGGCCAACGGGGGCGGGAGCACCGCCGACAGGCCGGCGGTGCTCCCTTGGTCATTCTGACCGCGGCGCTTTGGCCGCGGTCAGAACGGGAAAACCGGCGGTCTCCCGCTGGTTTTCCACTGCCCCTTAGAATCCTCCAAGGCGGCGCAGCTCGCTGCGCCGCCGAGGGGATTCTGACCCCCCCTACCGCCATCCTGTTCATGGCGGGAAAGCCGCCATGAACAGGATGGCGGTAGGGGGGGTCGCGGGGCCCCTGGGGGCCCCTGCCGTGCCCATGCCCATGGCATGGGCACGGCAGGGGCCCCCTAACAGGGCCCAACTAGGCTTTTCAGTGTCTGCGATGCAGACACTGAAAAGCGCGACGGGTGCTGCTGCACCCGTCGCACGCCTTCCACTCCGCCGGCTCGATTCCGAGCCGGCTTCCTTGTGGAAGGCGCTTTCCCGCTGGGCCGGCGGGCGATCTGAATCAGATCGCCCGCCGGCCCAGCGGGAAAGTCAGAATACCCCTCGCGGTCTATTGACCGCGGGGCGGTATTCAGGCGGCTTCCGACGGGCGGGCGGCAACCGCCGCCCGCCTAGGTCGGAATGACCACCATGGTTCTTATCTCTGTGCACACAGGGACTCCAGCTATCCCAACCTTCCCTGGCTACTGACACCCAGGAGGCATCCAAATACAGCTGCTGAAAACCGTTTCAATGAGGCCCACAGTAGGACAAGACGGTCACTGATGTGCCCAGAGCGAGTCAGTCATGAGTGTGAAAAGTAATTTGAAACAAAAGACTGAAGGGCACAAAGTAATATCAGCACGCAAAGAGAAGTTGGGTTATAGATGTGGATATTCATTTCCACATGAAAGAAAGTGTCCCACCATTCGTTAGATTAGTAAAGGCTGTGGTAAAGAGAACCATTTTGTGACAAAGTGCAAAGCAAAGTAAACGGAAGAGCATCATGGTGTGAAGACGAAATGGCTACCAGAACGTTCTAGAAGTAACGTTCAATGCGCACCTACAAGGCTAAGCGGCAACATCAGTTTAGGCAAATAGGGACTAAATGAAGATAATGGACATATAAATCATTGTCAAACAGTTCTTCCGCCTCAATAAGTGAAAGATCACATTGACATTAAATGGATGTTCAATACCTTTCATTATCGATAGTGGTGAATAGATAAATATAATGCCTGAAGAAAAGTACAATGAACTGTCTCCGTTATCACAGCTTGTGCCATTCAAAGACCAAATTGTGTACTTGAGCTGCATCGACACCCATAAAGGGTCGAGGTTCATTTATAGCAACAGTGAAACATAAGAAAACAAAAGAACAAGGACTGATTCATATACTTCAAGGTACACCGGTTAGGAAAGTTTAAAAACTATGAAAGCTACATATTAATGAGGATGTCCATCCTGTTGCTCAGAGACATGGACAAGTTGCTTTTCATTTACTAGAAGCTGTTGAAAAAGAACTTCAATCATTACTTAAGCATGACATTAGTGAATGTTCCACTGGTCCAATGCCATGGTTTCACCCATAGTAGTAGTGCCTAAAAAGTACTGTGAAGGAGCTGTGTGCATATTTGTTGACATGAGCCAGGCGAGCTTAGCAGTTGAACAAGAATGACATCCAGAAAGGTTATCATCAGTTAGAACTTGAATAGACCAGTAGGTATATTACAACCTTTACTACACATGTTGATTTGTTTGGATACAAGACACCTAGGGCCAGATGTAGCAAGCATTTTGCATGGTGCAAACTGCGAAAATCGCAGTTTGCGCCATGCAAAATACCGTTTGCGATGCTCATTCACAATTTGCGAGTCGGTACCAACTCGCAAATTGTGAATGCGACTCGCAAATAGGAAGGGGTGTCCCCTTCCTATTTGCAACTCGCATCGCTATGCTAAATCGCTTTGTGACCGCGAACGCGGTCGCAAAGCAATTTGCAGTTACCACCAGTGTCACACTGGTGGTAACCCATTCGCAAAAGGGAAGGGGTCCCAAAGGGACCCCGTCCCCTTTGTGAATGTTGCCCAAAATGTTTTTCCAGAGCAGGCAGTGGTCCAATGGACCACTGCCTGCTCTGAAAAAACGAAACCAAATGGTTTCGTTATTTTGTTTATTTTGCAACTCGTTTTCCTGTAAGGAAAACGGGCTGCAAAAAAAAAAAAACTGCTTTATTTAAAAAGCAGTCACAGACATGGAGGTCTGCTGACTTCAGCAGGCCACCATGCCTGTGAATGCAGGGACTCGCCATGGGGTCGCAAAATGCGACCCACCTCATTAATATTAATGAGGTGGGTCTTTGCGACCCCATAGCGAGTCGCAGACGGTGTCTGAGACACCGCTCTGCATCCGATTTTGCGAATCAGAAATTGCGAGTCGCACCGACTCGCAATTTCCGATTTGCAAAATCGGAACTACCTACATCTGGCCCTTAGAGCCTGATTGAAATCTTAACAGATATCAGTCCTCCCATTGGTATTCCATTAGATAATCCGCCGCGGACTTAGCAGTCGCCTGCTCTATTTAGATGTTGGCAGGACCACAGACGATAGACCACCTGAGTCCCACTGACTCCACCAGAACTTTACATCCGCGTCGACGGAGCCATAGGAAATAGTGGCTGGCGGCGGGACATCTGTCATACATCTGGTCGCAGCCATAGGAACATCGATAAGGGCCAATTTATTTACTGTGGAAGCAGCTTGACCACATGCTGCAAGAACTTGATTGCCCTACATACTAATTGAAAATGATGACGGTTTAGAAGAGCTATTACTGCAGGACGACAGGACCCAATTTGCAAAGCCCTTAAAACAAGGTGTAACAGTTTTCGCCTCAAGGGTAAAAGAGGTAAACATGTACACAACAAATGAAGTAGAGTTCCTTGGCTGTTGCCGCAAAGGCGGCATTTAGTGTCCGGCCAAGACTGATTCCAAGAAAGGACACAATCCTTGGAAGGGTATACCCCCAGGCTGATTAATAACAGTGCATTTTTAATAGATGCTGCTATATGTGTCGTCAAGTATGGTTGTGGGGACCATGCAGAATATGAAAGCAACACTGCCAAAGCCTGCATTTTATGAGCATACTCTACCTTATCAATGATCCATGAAAGTTGTTTTGAGGCCCTATTGGTGATTTATTTAAAGGAACTATAGGCCAAATTGGAGTTATAAACTGTACCAAGTTTTAACTTGTCCAGTGCCTGCTGTAACACTGTTGGCCAGGAAGATTTCCCGTGTGGCTGCCTCTCTGTTTCCACCCAACACCTGGTAGAAAGCGAAGCTTGGGGGGAAGCTCTTAGCTTCTAACAGAATTTGATGGCTGCACCGCTTCTGACTGGGCCTTCGTGGAACAGGCCAAACTCCAGTGTTAGTTGGGATTGGGATATCCATTGAGGAAGACAAAAGAGACGTTTGAATAGTGATGACTGCAGCAAATTTAGAGTAGTTGTGTCATTTCTCTTTAATAGTTCGGAGGCATACATTAATAATGGTAAAAATGTTGCTCTTAGTGGGGTCACCTAATACTTCAGAGAGTATTCTGTCTCTGTGTCCAAGACGGCCATATAGTTGTTAAATAAACACAGGGCTAATACGCACCCCTGTTTCAAAACGGAGTACTTGGGAATTTTTCAGGTGGTATAATAGCCACTGCAGATTTTGATTTGGACCCAGTTATCCAAGTACAAATTAAATAATGGCATTGAGTAATTTGGGAGCATTCCTCAGTTGGACATTTTGGCCCAAAGTCGATTGCTTGGGACCCGGTTGAATGCTGCTTTCAGGTCCACAAAGCAAGCATAAAATCTGGAACTTCTTACTTTTGCTTTTTCAACAATAAGTCTGACAACTAAGAGTTTAGTTGTAGTACTCATACCTTCTCTAAAGCCAGTCTGGGTTCCTGGTATGATGTTGGCTGAGCTAATCCAGTCTTGCAAGTCTATCAAGAGATTTGAGGCGTAAATCCTTGTGTCGACATTGGTTAGAGCAATCAGTTTATAATTAGCTGGATTTGACTACAAGCCAAATTTATTTATGGGATGCAGGATGCTGCCTCTCCAGTAAGGCGGTATAACATTGGTTTGGAAGGCATAATTGAATATTGAAGAAAAATAGTTGGCCCAGAATTGTTGGTCAAACTTGAATAGTGCATTTGGAAGGCCACTGAGGCCAGGGGCTCCCCTTTGATCTAAGATGTTTAAGAGAGTGCTGGACATGTGACTCATCCCCCCACGGGCTGAAAAGAGGTTGTTACCTCTATTGAGGTGTTATGAACGAAAAACCCTGGCTGGGCTGAGTCTGTGCAAGAAGGGTAGACAGTTTACGCCATTGAATAAACAGGTGTTATATGTCTGAGCCACTCAGCCTCAGTTCAGTTGTGGTAGCGAGAGATCCCATTCACAAATTTGTTGATCTCAGCCCAAAATAAACTGCTGTTCTTTAGTTTGCTTGTATGAAGCAGACTAGTCCATATATTTGTTTGATGACCAGATTTAGCCGACCAGAAGACCTTTCTATAGGCTTTCCTCATAGTTGAGAGTTTCTTCATGGTCTCTTGATTAATGGAGGGATTTACTTTAAGGGTTCGTCGGGTCTCCCTATTTAACTTCCTCTTCATCAGTCAAAGTTCTGGAGAAAACCACGCTGACCCAGATCTTGTTCTATGAAAGGATGTGGCTTTTGTTGGAAAAGTAGCAGTGAGGGCTATGGCCAATGACTTCCAAGACTGCACTGGTGAGGATTGACATGTGGGACCTGGTTGTTTAATGGTCACATACGCGCTGACAAAGTCCTTAATTCCCTCTGCTATAGACCCCTACCATATTAAGCGTTTTAGATTAAGGCCCCCATTACAACCCTGGTAGTCAGTGATATAGTGGTGGTAATACCGCCAACAGGCTGGCGGTAATAACTATGAAATTATGACCACGGTGGAACCCGATCAGACAGACAGCCACTTTAACACACTGACCGCCAGGACAAAATCAACAGGCACCACGGCGGTAACCGCCTACAGACAGGCGGAAGACAATGTCCCACCCACTGTATAATGACACACCAATCCGTCACCTTTTCCGGGGCGGTACCAACGACATCAAAAGCCTGCTGGAAACATTGCACAGAAGGGAAACCACTCACCTCTGGAGACTCAAGGAAGAACCACGCAGCTATGGATCCCAAGTTGCTTGTGTTCCCCATGCTCTTCTACATTCTGCTTCACTATGAACACCAATGCCGGCGAATACGACCACAGTGAGTACTGCCACCTACCACACAGGAGGGGGGAAATGAGAGTGAAGCACACACGCAACACGCAACACCCCCACCCCCAACACCATGCACACAAGCAGATGCAGTAATGTTACATATTCACCCGGTACCGCTCAGGAATAATGCAAGGACAACTACAATAGAGTAAAAAGAGTGTAATAAGATAAATATAGTAGGAGTACGTGCATCAAAATAAAAAAGTATATACATATTTACAAATCAAGGGACACTGCCCAGACCTCAATGTTCATGGGCCACAGGGCCACATCACAAAGTCCAAGGCCCCACCTCACTCCTGCAACAACACGGAGAGAACACTGTAGGGGCATCAGGTCGAAAATAGCCAGGCACCTCAGGGGGACGGGGAATGGGCGGAAGAGGGTACAATGCCTCTGGTCCTGGAGGGGGCAACATGCCCATCACTCTGCCCTGGGGAGTGCAAGGCCACAGTTTCTCAAGTGGCTGACTTGCCTACTGACTTGTCCAGGGGAGTGCAAGGCCACAGTCTCTCAAGTGGGTGACTTGCCCACATGCCCTGGAGGAGGTAGCATGCCCTGTGCTTGATCCTGGGGAGTGCAAGCCCACAGTCTCTCAAGTAGGTGACTTGCCCACATGCTCTGGAGGGGGCAACATGCCCTGTGCTTGGTCCTGGGGAGTCAAGGCCATAGTCTCTCAAGTGGGTGACTTGCCCACATGATCTGGAGGGGGCATTGTGCCCTGTGAGCTTCATCCTGGGGAAGATGGGGTGAGTAGATGGCTTCTCCACTGGTTCTGGAGGGGGCATTGTGCCCTCTGATGCAGATCTTGGGGAGTGCAAGGTCACAGTCTCTCATCTGGGTGTCAGACCCAAAGGATTTGCAGGGGCCAGGCCGCACAGCAGCCCCTGGATGCATGACTACACACTGTCCGCCGGCGGTGACGGCTGGTCAGTGGTGGCAGTGGTGGTGCTACTGGTGGAGCTGGCAGTGGTGGGGGAGGCTCCAGCCCATCCCCTGCGGCCTCGGACGGCCGCCCAATGGGGCTGCTGCTGCTGGTGGCAGTGCTGGCAGCGGTGGGGGGAGGCTCCAGCACATCCCACGCAGTCTCGGACTGGTTGGTGGTGGGGGCTCTGACTGAGTCCCAGCACCAGGCCCCTTGTCTCTACTACCTGCTGTTGCAGGCCCTTTGCCATTCCTTCCTGCAGCTGGGGATGCCTCCTTGCCCATCCTTTCTGCAGCTGGGTCTGCCTCCTTGCACTTCCTTCCTGCAGTTGGGGCTGCCTCCTTGCCCTTTCTTCCTGCAGCTGGGGCTGAGTCCTTGCCCTTCCTTGACGGACTTGGGGCAGGCACCCTTTCCGTCTGGCTGGCTGGTGGCCGGGATCCTTTCCCACCTGGAGTAGCTGGGGACACTATTGTGCCATAGACTGGATGGCTGAGGTGCTTGCCTGGGTTCTGACCACCCTGGCCTGACGTGAGGGACAGGGGAGGGAGGACTAGGGAAGAGGTCAGTGTTGGCGAGGAAAAGCTTCTTAGGAACATTGGGGTGGGATGAGGTAGATGATTTGGGAGTGGAGGAAGAGAGAGTGTAGTAGGAGGTGTCAGTCTGCTGTGTTTGGGTGCAGGTGCATGGGCTGGATGCTGTTGTGAGGTGGATGGCTGTTGGGTGTCTGAGTGCTTGCGTTTTGTACTTTAGGAAGAGGGGGCACAAACACAGTGGGAGAGGACACAGGGGATGTGTGCATGGATGTGGGGGTGGTGACTGCCCGTGATGGGTGTGTACTGATAGGTGTGCTGGTGATGGTGGTAACGGGTGAGGATGTAGTGCATGCAGGAGTGAGTGTAGACGCAATTGGGAGGGATATGGAGGTGGAGGATGAGGAGGAGGGGGACACAGTGGAGGCAGTGGATGTCGGTATGTCTGATTCTGGATGGTGTTTGTGTGAGTGCTTGTGGGATGAAGTGTGGTGTTTGTGTTTTCCATGTCCACTCTTGTGTGTTGTCCTGGGTGCATGCTCGTCTGACTGTGTGCTTGGGATAGGTTGGGGTTGGGGGGACTGGTACTGGGAAGAGGAAGTTCGAGGTGGGAGGGTGGAAACAGGGACAATGGCTGCATCAGAGAGGAGGCCAGAGCCTGGATTGATTTCTGTTGGGTCACCAAGCCAGTGTGAATGCCCTCCAGAAATGCATTGGACTGTTGCATTTGGGCTGCCAGCCCCTGGATGGCATTCACAATGGTTGACTGCCCAACAGAGATGGATCTCAGGAGGTCAATAGCCTCCTCACTCAGGGCAGCAGGGCTAACTGGTGCAGGGCCTGAGGTGCCTAGTGCGAAGGAGATGCCCACCCTCCTGGGTGAGCGGGCACGGGAAAATCGCTGAGGGGCTGCTGGGAGGGCGGTGCTGGTACGGGGGATGGCGGCTGTACCTGTAACTGGGGTCGGCACAGAGGTGTTCGCCACCACCAGGGAGCTTCCATCGGAGGACGTATCCGTGTCCGAACTGTCCCCTCCACTCTCCGCCGTGGTGCTTCCCTCGCCCTCCGTCCCACTGGTGTCCTCACCACCGGTGGATTCGGCCTCCTGGGTCCTGTGGGATGCAGCTCCCTCCATCGCCGGTGCCTCTGCTCTTCCGCCAGATGATGCCAATGCACATAAAGACAGAGTGACAAAACAAAAAGGGGGAGGGAGACAAAGGATACACTTGGTCAATGGCTGCACCAACACCACAGTTGCGTACACAACACACTCACACACAGGGAAAAGCCCTACGCCCTATGCATTGCACTACCAGTTATTTTGCTAGCCACCAAGGCATGGGGAGGGGCACACACCGCCAAATGCAGCACACCTGGCACCCACGCAGCCCTGACCAGTTATGGATGCCTACGACCTAGGTAGCATGATTATCTCTTCAGGACCCTTGCCACCAGGGGACCTACTCTGCAGTGTCAGCCCTGGGCTAGGGGCACCCACTGACACACTTCCCCCACTCGGATACCACCCTACCATGTGTCAGTTGTAATGATGGGCACTGTACTCACCCCCTTGTGGCTGCTGTGATGCCCTCAAGCGCCCATTCAGCTCCGGATAGGCCACTGCCAGTATGCGGGCCATCAGGGGGTCAGGGTTCGACGGGCACTCCTTCCTCGTTGGGAGGCCATCTCCAGCTGGGCCTCCGCCATCTTCCGTGCCCAGCGTCTCAGGTCCTCCCACTGTTTCCGACAGTGGGTGCTCTGCCTGCCGTAGACCCCCAGGTGTCCCCACGTCCTTGGCGATGGCACGCCATATACCCTTCTTTTGATGGGCGCTGACCTGCATGGAAATAGACACAGGGAAAGGTATTAGTCTGACCGTCCTGCCAGTTACACTCCTGGCCCACCATGCCCCTTCCCATCCCCATTATCACAGACATAGCCCACCATACATGGTGTACGCTACCAGGGCCCACCCACCAACCCCCCCTACATGAGGCCTTCACACACAGCACTCCATGCATTCACGCCTCATGCATCGTACTCACTGTGTACTCACCTTGTCAGGTCTGGAGGCCCATACAGCAGTCGGTACTGGGGTAGGATCCCATTCACCATTGGCTCCAACTCCGCCAAGGTAAAGGCAGGGGCTCTTTCCCCAGTAACACGAGCCATGGTTGGTTCCAGACACAGATCAAAGCAGCACTTGCAGTGTAGGTCCTCTCCTGTTGAAGGTCAGGTAACAAGTGAGTGCACAGATAGAAAATGGCAGTCATGTCCGCGGCGGTGCATCACTATTGGCCACTGTACCTCACAGGGCCCAATGATAACCAATGAGGAGATGTACAGCGGTTCTCGACCGCCTCCCACAACGGCGCACAACGTCAGTGGAATAACCTCAGTTCCACCTGTCCCTCCATACAGGACAGGCTGATGTCATTTCAGGGGGTGTGCAGGCCATGGATCCTAACTGCATCACAGTACACAAATGTTCTATTTGGACATCTCCAACAAAATAATGTTACAATCACAATATGCATTGAACTGTAGTGGTTGGAATGTAGAGATAATGACCAGCTGCTCACTCTTTTGCCCCATAGATTTCAACTGCTGCGTAGGAATAGGAGATGGAGACATCCCCCGTGTGCAGACCCATGGTGGACTTGGCAACAATGGAGGACAGGCACATTATCCTCACCTGCAGGCTTGACAGGGCTACTATCATGGAGCTGTGTGCCCAATTGGAGCCTGATCTGATATCTGCTATCCGTCATCCCACCGTGATCCCCCCTCTTGTGCAAGTTCTATCTGTGCTCCATTTCTTTGCAACTGGCTTTTTCCAAGTGACAGTGGACATGGCAGCAGGAATGTCACAGCCAGTGTTCTCAATTGTGCTGACCAGAATGTCGTCTGGTCTGCCCTGATTAAACACATGTGCAGCTACATCGTTTTCCCCCAGGTGGAGGATTTGGCTACAGTGAAAGCTGACTTCTATGCAATGGGACATATCCCCAACATCATTGGTGCAATCGGTGGAACACATTTTGCATTTGTCTGCCCCACCGCCCCCGGCGAAATGAACAGCTGTTCAGAAATTGAAAGAGTTTTCACTCCATGAATGTCCAGATGGTGTGCCTGGCGTACCAGTACATCTCCCATGTCAATGCAAAGTATCCTGGATCTGTGCATGATGCCTTTATCCTGAGGAATAGCAGCATCCCAAATGTGATGGCCCAAACCCCAGAGGCACAGGGTGTGGCTAATAGGTGAGCCCTAGTTCCCACCCAGTGGATGTTGTTGTATGGGTATGGTGTGGGCCCTAAGGGTGAGTGTGTGGCTAATAGTTGTCCCTCAATATTTGTGGGTGACTCTGGTTACCCCAACCTCTCATGGCTACTGACCCCTGTGAGGAATGCCAAGACAAGGGCAGAGAAACGTTACAATGAGGCACATGGGCGAACAAGAAGGATTATAGAGAGAACCTTCGGCGTCCTGAAGGCCAGGTTTTGTTGCCTCCATCTAACAGGTGGATCCCTGTGCATCTCACCCAAGAAGGTCTGCCAGATCATAGTGGCATACTGTATTTTGCACAACCTTGCCTTGCGTCGCCAGGTGCCTTTTCTGCAGGAGGAGGAGGCTGGAGATGGCCATGTGGCAGCAGTGGATCCTGTGGACAGTGAAGATGAGGAGGCAGAGAATGAGGATGAGGACAACAGAAGTGCAATTATTCGTCAATACTTCCAATGAGACACAGGTAAGACAGTGTTAATACACATATAATTGACAGTTTGATGTGTAACATTGTCACTGGCAGGCTGTGTATTTCTACTTCTATGCCCACTCATTGTACCTTTTGGCATCTCTTTTTGCAGATGTTGGTTCCCAACTATTGCTCCTGGTGTGTTCAATGCAGCCAACTATAGGTCTTTCCAATGTAAACATTACTGTACAGTTGAAATGCAATGTTTGAACCTGGCTAAACAAATACATTTTGAAAACATTTGACATACACCAAAATTGTATTTTATCAAAGTGTGTTTATTGCAGTGCTCTGGAGAAGAGGGGGTAGTGCAATGGGCTGGGGTGATGATGGAGGAAAGTCCAGGTTAGAGTCCAGTCTATTTGTATCACAGGTGCATTGTCCAAGGGGGCATAGGAAGGGGAGCAATGGCAACTCAATGTGGACAGGGTGACAGAGTGGGACACAAGGCTGACAATCATGAGAATTTTGTTTCCTGGAAGGGATCTTGGCAATAGTCTCTGGCTTCTGCCTGGATCGCAAGGAACGTTTGCTGGGTGGTTCTCCTTCTGCAGGAGGAGAGATGCTGGTGGCCTCTTGGTCCTGTGACGGGGCCTCCTGTCCACTAGCGGCAGCGAAGGTGTAGGGCTGTTCAGTGGTTTGGCTAGTGTCAGGGGCCCAGTGGTGTGCCACTGCCTCCCTCATACTGTTGGCCATGTCTGCCAGCACCCCTGCATGGAGACCAGGGTGGTGTTGATGGCGTTCACGTCCTCCCTGATTCCCAGGTACTGTCCCCCATGCAGCCGCATGTTCTCCTACAACTTGTCCAGAATCTGGCCCAACGTATCCTGGGAATGTTGATATGCTCCCAGGATCGCTGTGGGTGCCTCCTGGAGGGTTGGTTCCCTAGGCCTGTCCTCCCCCTGTCACACAGCAGTCCTCCCAGCTTCCCTGTTGACCTGTGCCTCTGTCCCCTGAACCCAGTGCCCATTGCCACTGACCCCAGGTCCCTGATTGTCCTGTGTTTGTGGGGTGCCCTGGGGTCCTTGTAGTGGTGGACACACTGCTGATTGACGTGTCCTGGGGACAGAGGTATGGGCCTGCTGGGTGGGTGCTGTGGTGGTGTTTCCTGAGGGGGAGGCTCTGTGGTGGTGTGAGAGTGTGCCTGGGTAACCGACTGTCCGTAGGTCTCTGGTGGGCCAGGTTGGTCATCCAGATCGAGGCGACCAGAGCTGCTGTCATCACTGTGGGCCTCTTCTGTGGGGGGACTGGATGCTGCTGGCACCTCTTCGCTGGTCACATTGGCTGGGTTACCTGTGGGGATGTAAATGCAATGTTATTGTTTCTATGTGTGACATATTGTGCATGGGTGTGTTGCCCTCTATGGTTGTTATTGCCCTGGCAGCTTTGCCTTGTGTGAGTTGTTCTTTGGTGGGCTAGGTGATTCTCTCTAGTGTGCATGCTGTGGTGATAGGTGTCCATGCAGGTCTGTGAGGGGTGTTCATGCATTGGTGTTGCATGCAGGGCTTGGTACTGGGATGAGTGGGTTGTGATGGTGGGGTGTGTGGGAGGTGGTGGACTGATGGGAATGAGGGTGAGGGTGGGGGTATGTGAAGGCATGCAGGTAGGGGGGGGTGACAGTAATAGAGAGTTGACTTACCAGAGTCCAGTCCTCCTCCTACTTCTGCCGGGCCATTAGGATGCATGATTGCAGCGACTTGTTCCTCCCATGTTGTTAATTGTGGGGGAGGAGTTGGGGTCCACCGCCAGTCCTCTGTACTGCAAGCTGGTGTCTTGCTGCAATGGAAAGTACCTTCCCCTGTAGGTCATTCCACCTCTTCCTGATTGCATCCCTTGTTCTGGGGTGCTGTCGCATGGCGTTGACCCTGTCCCTGATCCTCCGCCATAGCTCCACTTTCCTAGCAATGGATTTCTGCTGCACCTGGGATCCACCTGGATGATTTCCTCCACCATGACCCTTAGCTCCTCCTCAGAAAACCTGGGGTGTCGTTGTGGTGCCATGAGTGTGGTGTGAGTGGTGTGGGTGAGGGTGTGTAGGGTGATGTGTTGGGGTGTATGTTGTGATGTGCGTGGGTGGTGTATAGGTGATGGTGGTATGTGGCTCTGGTTGTGTGGGTGCTCTTGCTGTCTCTCCCTCTCTGTTGGCAGTGGTTTGTAGTCGTAAAGGCTTGTGGGTAATGTGGGTGTGTGTTTTATAGTGGTGTGGGTGTGTGGGTGTGGTGTGTGTAAAGGTGTCAGGTGTGTGTTATTTAAATTGTCTAATGTGGTGTTGTTTTGTATCTGTGAGTGTATTTTGAGTGGTATGTACCGCAAATGGTTTACCGCCATTGAATGTCTGTGTGATTTGTGGGTAATAATGTTGTGGGCGTTGTACTGTTGGCCGCCAGTTTATCACTGACCTTTGGGCTGGCGGACTTGTATGTGTGGCTGTATAGTGATAGATTGGTATGTGTGTTTCATAATATGGTTGGCGGATATCGGCGGCAGCGGCGTTATGTTGGCGGCAGTCAGCATGGGGGTAAGTGGAATTTACCGCCAATGTCATAATGAGGGCCTAAATGTCCTAGGTGGTGATAATAAGTCTCATGCACATGGAATCCTTGAAAAACGCAGTAGTAACTCAACTTGTTGGGGAAAGTGATCGCTATCCTTTCGAGCAGATATGGTGTAAGTCTTAATCAGTGGAAATAGCTCTGCATCTGCAAAACTGTAGTACAGTATCAGTGATGAAGTTGGGGTTACTCTAGAATGGGCAGCTGGTTGATCCTCCGAAAGACAAGGGGTGACTTGCAAAAGAACTCTCATTCAGAAAAGGAGATTTGGTGATCGTTCGACAGATACCCAAAAGAAAATCTGATACTTCTTACGATGCTGAACCTTTTCCAGTAGTGTCTACCAAAGGATATATGGTGACTGCCCAGCGCCCTGGAAAATCTATTGCCAGTGATTCTACTCAATTCAGGCCTGTGTTTGACGAGTCTTAACTCCAGATGGTGGAAAAAGACTGATTCTGAAAACACTGTGACTATTGCTGATTCCTTACCACCAATAACAATCTCCAACATTGAAGATGATAGTTTACAGCTAGCAGATTAATTGAAGAAATATAGTTGCACATGCTTCTACATATAGATATTTGTATAAGTCCAAAGATTTTCTAAAATGTTTAATTTGTCATTTAACAGAGTGGAAATGTAGTGTCTTGCATGACTTTAAACAGAACCTTTCTGGCTCCCCTCTGGGTCTGTATCAGTGTGATGTAATCACTAGATAATATTGTAATGAAAACTTGGTTTAGAATGTTGGAGTTCACAGGTACACGCAGAAGAATAAAGACAGACGATTTATACCTGCGTGTATGGCCTAGTCATTTAGCAGGTACCAGGCTGGGGAAGACGCTACACTTTCTTCTAGTGACCTGGAGCCTAACAGCTAAATGTGGACAATACAGTGAAAATGAATGTATCATGATTCTGCACAACTTGAAATACTGTGTAGGGTCACTCCTTAGTACCAACATCAATACTGTATGCAACTACTCTACTAGTACATTTTCTGAAACAGGCCTTGTCTGCATATCATAACACAAAACAGGGTATTGACAAGAGGCACTTATGGTACTTCATACCAGCCTAAAGTCAGGGAGCACTCAATGGGCCAAATGAACCATGAATACAGCATTAGACTGCACTGATCGGAAATACTATGGGCCCAATTCACAAAAGTAAACGTAGACCAAAAGTCTAAGTTTAGACCAAAATTCTACAAGTGTAAGTTTACAAGCCGGTGTCAATGTTGTGGTGAGTATTCCTCTGGGCCAGCGGCCGGAAATGCTGTTTTACCAATTCAAGTGCCGTCCATCATCCTGAATCTGTAAATAAAAAACATGGCACCCATGGCAATCAGTAGGTGTGCTCTAGTACAGGTAAAGATATATATTTTTTTACCAATTCAAGTGCCGTCTACCATCATGAATCTGTAAATAAAAAACATGACACCTGTGGCAATCAGTAGGTGTACTCATGCATGGTGACATACACGCACATACAACATCATGCATGTGGGTGGCTACGTAATGATGTGGCACCAGTACCTCCATGATAAGAACATGCTATGCACACTTTGTATCATGATGCAATTTCTTTTCACTAATACCAGGGCCGGCTTGAGGGGGGTGCAACCAGTGCGGCAGCACTGTGCGCTGACCTACGGAGGTGGTACTGTATTTAGCAATAACTTACAATTTAATAGTACCAGAAGCAGAGTTCCATGTGTGTCCAGTTGTGAGGCAACAATAAAAAGGACAAGATAACTTTTGTGATTAATGTTCATGATAGAGAGAAAGATCAGAGCTTTATCGAGCAGTGCATAAAGTAGCGCAGAGGGTTAAAGTGCCGGCTGCTAAGAACAAATCTGTATTTTAAGTGATTAGTAAAGCTAACCTTTACCAGTGCTTTAAAACAAATGAAATGTATGTAAGAGAGGAACTATGGAGAGCTGAGGGGCTTTTTTGCAGGATGATAGTGCTGGAATCCAAAGAGGAGGTAATGGGGCATGGTTTGAAATTACAAATTGAAGGTTATTTTGCACATCCAATGATAATCTGATGCGTTAAATCCCTCAGTCTTTGATAAACTGCAGCTGATGAAAAGAGGTGCACCGGGCGCCAACAGGGAAAGTGCACCTTATTATGGTGAATGTGCTGCCCTCAAGATAGCCGCGACATCGCGGCCCTGGTGTAGTACATTCAAATGAAATATGGAGCAGCTGCTGCTACATGTATCACTGTGCAGGCAGCAACCCACCTGCGCTTTCAGGAGGAGATCCTCTTGCATGCGGGTGCAGTGAGTAACTGCACATGCTTGCAAGGGATTATCTGGGGAATCAGCGGTTCTTTCTTTCTCGCCCTCCAGCACTTGGCTCTCAGTGGTAGCGTGCGTCTAGCAGCCCAAGACTTTTCAAGAGGGAGGTTGATGCAGGGCTTATACAGAAAGACACAAAATCCAAACAATAACGGCAATAAAATAATTGTCCAGTCAATATTTGCTTTTGTGTTAAAAGTAGTATTTAATATAAGCACACAAAGCATAGAAACAACATACTAAATAAAAAGTACAGTCCCTTAAGTTCAGAGCATTCAGAGCACTAGCGTCATCCTGGGTGGTATCTTGAGTTCCTCTTTCCCTTCTAGTGGGGCTAGTTATTCCCCATTTCAGAATAGAGGAAACTTTCAGATGTGACCAAGCTAGTCACCAATAAACAAAATCTGATTTTGGCCTTAAAAGTCAGCTTCAACAGCGATACATGCTACATTTCCGCAAGTCCTGGGAGGCCTGATGGTTTAGCACAGTTTTACCCAGCCGGCAAGTGAAGGAGGATCAGTGTGCGTCTTCACCTCCTCCGGTCTCTCATTGCTTGAGGACTGTGACCTCTTGCGGTCTTTTTTTATTTATGCTTCTTATAGTTGCCAGAGTCTCAGTGTCACTGTCTGGCATCTTCTACAGGGCTCCCTTAGCTTTCTGTAAGTTTTACAATGGGAGTGGTCCCTAGAGCAGGTCCCTCATGGCGGATCCTCTGGCGGGTATCCCCCTGACACAACATTCCAGGTCAATAGCCTTAATTCACAGTGGCCCCAAGCTGTCATATGAGGGGTTGCCAACTTCACTCTACAAGGGTGAGAGCCCTAACCTGACGGTGGTTCCCACCTTGCATATGGGGTCAGCAATTCCCACAAGAAGGGGTGGATGGCTCGCAATCTAACAATGGTCCCAAATGAAATAGACATTTTACACTTTCCCCTTGGGGGCTCGCTCCTCTCTGGCGCTCTTTTTCCCCTTATAGGATCTGCTGGTCTTGGGAGGCAAAATGGGTGCTAAATAGCGCTCAATGTAACAGGACACAAATAGTAAGTGCCCACTTGCGCTTGCTAAATGTTCCTTTGCGGTAACACTTTTCCCCCCAAATCAAATGAGCAGGAGTACTCATGTAATTATCATGGAAGTACCCAAATGACTCCAATTAGTCCGGCGTAATTTATATTCCACCCAGGCCTAGTAAACAGCTGGTGCTCCAGACTCAGGGAAAGAAGTCCTGACTGGGTGATGGCCTCTTACCCAGCAGGGAGACTAGCATACCTGGGTCATTAATCCTAGCTACAGCAGCTAGAAGATCTTTTTTCCACACTGGGGCACTATTTGTGGCACTCACACTCCCACCTTTATGGTCCATATCCAGACATGGATGTGATTAAGGCCCTCATTGAGACTTTGGCGGTAAACCCCACTTACCGCCATGCTGACTGCCTCCAACATACCGCGGCGGATATCGATTCACCATATTATGACACACTCACACCAATCCGTCACTATTCAGCCACACACACAAATCCGCCACACCAAAGGTCAGTGATAAACTGGTGGTATCAAAACCCACACCGTTACGCCAATAGAACAACACCCACAACATTATTACCCACGAATCACCCAGCGGGCATTCAATGGCGGTAAACCATTGGCAGTACATACCGCCGTGCTCAAAATATACACACACTCAAACAAAACAACACTACATTGGTCAATTCAAACTATACACACCTGACACCCATACACACACCACACCCACACACCCACACCACTATAAAACACACACCCACACTACCCACAACCCTTTACGAATACAAACAATTGCCACCAGAGAGAGATAGCAAGACCACTCACACAACCAGAGCCACATACCACCATCATCTATACACCACCCAAGCACCTCACAACACACACCCCAGCACATCACCACACACACCCTCACTCACAATACTCACACAACACCCATGGCACCACAACGACACCCCAGATTTTTTGAGGAGGAACTAAGGGTCATGGTGGAGGAAATAATCCGGGTAGAGCCACAGCTATTTGGAGCACAGGTGCAGCAAATATCCATTTCTAGGAAGATGGAGCTATGGCAGAGGATCATGGACAGGGTCAATGCCGTGGGGCAGTACCCCAGAACAAGGGATGACATCAGGAAGAGGTAGAACGACCTACGGGGGAAGGTGCGTTCCATTGCAGGAAGACACCACAGGACTAGCGGTGGACCCCACCTCCTCCCCCACAACTAACAACATGGGAGGAGCAAGTCTTGGCAATCATGCATACTGAGGGCCTGGCAGGAGTAGCAGGAGGACTGGACTCTGGTAAGTCAACTCTATACTACTATCACACCCTACCTGCATGCCATCACATACCCCCACCCTCACCCTTACTCCCATCACTCCACCACCTCACACACCTCCCACCACCACATCTCACTCATCCCAATGCCAAGCCCTGCATGCACCACCAATGCATGGACAATACTCACAGACCTGCATGGACACCTATCACTAAAGCATGCTGTAGGAAAGTCATCCTTTTTACCCTGGTCACCCCCAAACGTTTTGGACAGGTACTGGTGGTTACTGACTCTTGGCTGTGCCCTGGGTACTGCTCACCAGTCCCAGGGCCAGTGCTCTGTGTAAAGTGGATATGCACATTAGGCTAATTATAATTGGCAAAGTTAACCTACCTATAAGTCCCTAGTATATGGTAGGGCTTGGAGGTTTAGGGACCTCAGCAGAGGTATTGTCCCCATAGGTACACTGCCGAGGTTCCTGGTGTAATTTTAAAGGCAGGCCTGCCTTGCTGGCTACTTTTAAATTAGAGTTATATGCAAATTCGACTTTGGAAATAAAAGTAGTTCCAAAGTCTTAAACTACCTTATTTTTACATATAATTCACCCCTATGGTGTGCCATGTAACTATAAGCAAGTACCTTATAAAAATAGTTTTATAAGCCCTGGTGAGGTAAAACAGGAAAATTTGTTTTTCCCTCATTGTAATGAATGGCCTTCATAGGCTAGAATGGGGAAACTTTATTTTAATTTTAAAAGTCCCCTTAAGTAACAGATGCCAAGAGTTTGGTATTAAATTAATTGTTATAATAACTCCCACAACTTCCAGTGTTGGATTTAATATAACTTGTTCAGGTAAAGAGTTTTAAACTTTACCTGAAAAGTTGCCAACTTCAGCCCCGCAATGTTTTTGCTGCTGTGCTCTGATTGGCCAGCCTCTGGCAGCCTGGCCAGGCTGCCTTGATGAGGTGTGAAGTGGCCTCACTTCACAAAAAGAGATGTGCCTGTGGGAGGTGATCCCCCCTCAGCAGATGGCGAGGCAGGAAGGGGGAGGGCTGCCAAACTGGTCTTCAAAAGCAGAGAAGGGCATTTGGAGCAACCCAGCAACACCCCCACATCCTGCACACCCAGACAATTAGGTGCCCCCTTGATTATATGAGGAGAGGGCAGGAGAGGGGTGTGTTTAGGATTTTTAGTCACACCAGTGGGTGTGCTCAGCCAGATGTAACCTCCAAAAATCACTTTCAGCCATGAGGAATTTTTGAGGAATGTTGCTCCCTGGGATTGATTTTTGCCACACTTCCCAGGAAGTGTTCATCACAGGGGGAAGGACCCTGCATCTGATTGGAGAACCAGGGTGCCCCCTACTAGTGCAAGGGGTTCGCCCTTCTCTGCACAAAGTCCTCAGACCATATAGGAAGAAGTTGGCACAGAAACTGAAATAAAAGACAAAGTTTATTAAACCTCAAGAGGTGGTACTACAGGTCAGACAGCACCCTTCGGCAATGTTTGAAGTAGCACACTGAACTAAGAGAGCATGGTCCTTTTATACCCACGCAGGGGCTAAAAAGAAGGTGGTACAATTATAGAAGCAAGACCTATATACATATTAGGTCATATGGAAATGCACAGTCAACAGGTAGGAGGGGCTAACAGTTTTCAAGGACTAGTAGACACATTACTGTCTGTTACTAATTACTAACAACTGCAGACCTTACTGGCATGTGCGAAAGTGGGAGATGCTAAATATAACTTGTCACTAGACAGGTTTTCAAGAGCAGTTAACAGAAAGGTAGGACAGAGCACATGGCGAGCACATGGCAGCATGTGGCAGAGATAATGGCTGCCATGAGTACAAATGGATTCCGCAAAATGTTCACAATAGTTGCTAAATACAAGATGTCTTCTGCTAATGCTTAATCTAATCGCTACTAAATTACAACACCACAAGAAGGACTTTGCCTCGCTTCAACTGGTTCAAGGAGGGACTCCCTGTTTGCTACAAGTGAAAACTTGCTAACCAGAGTCCACTGCACCAACTCCTGAGGAAACCAACCAGCTGACCACTGTCCAGTGGCCAAAAAGGAGTTTGGGCCAGGTGCATTCTGGGAGTTGTAGTCCATACCCCCAGGGAGCATCTCAGAGCTTCTGGAACCCTGGGGTGAGCTGTGGACCCCAAAAGAACCTTAAAAGAACATCTGGAAGAAGATCCAGAAGTTTGGAGAACTTTGGAGAACTTTTGGAAAAAAGCTCCATAGAGGGACCGACCCGCCGCGGCAGCTTTAGCCGCCTTGCCTCAACCGCGACCCGGTCTGACTTGCAGGTTCGTCCCGGTAAAGAAAATCTCCAAAAAAGAGACTAAGTCCGATCGTAGGAAGTTGACCGGGACCTCCCAGCCAGCGTATCCGAGGAGGGCTCCAAGGACATCGGATCAAGATCCAGGTTTGCCCCGGTCAAAGGATTTTCACCTCGAAAAAACAACTAAGTCCGAAGGTAATAATCTCCACCGAGAGCTCCCGTGACACGTATCCGAAGAAAAGTTCCAGGAGGTCAGATTGGACTGGCAGGTTCGTCCTGCTGAAGAAAATCTTCAGAAAAACGACGAAGTCCTAAGGTAAACATTTGACCGAGGCCTCCCGCGGGCAGTAGCCGAGCCAGGCTCCATCGCGGTCGGCCTTAAACTTTGACTTTGCCCCGGTCGTGGTGTGACCAGATGACCAGATTGGCGCTTTTTGTTTCTAGGCGCTAGAAAACAATAATTCTTTAAACATTCATATCTCCGGTTCCCCTTATCCGATTTTATTCGTTTTTGTGTCATTTTAAAGATAAAAATATAATCTATTTTTATAAATTGATTTTGGATATTTAAGCTGTTTCCTGTGTTTTATTAAATTACCGTTTTGTGATATTTGAATGCTTTACACTCTGTCTCCTAAGTTAAGCCTTGTCGCTCGTTGCCAAGCTACCAAGGGTTGAGCTGGGTTTAATTTACTGAGACCTGACTGGACCTAAGTGGAGGTTGTGGCCTATTGCTAAGTGTATTCCCTTACCAATAACCCATTTTCCAACACATGCACACTAGAGGGAACTAATCATCCCACCATACACTAACATACACAAGTAAAAGCTGCCAGGGCAAAAACAACAATAGAGGGCAACCCATCCATGCACAACATGTCACACACAGAAACAATAACACCTCATTTACATCCTCACAGGTATCCCAGCCAATGTCACCGGAGAAGAGGTACCAGTAACATCCAGTACCCCCACAGAAGAGGCCCACAGTGATGACAGTGACTGCTCGCCTGGATCTGGATGTTCAAAATGGCCCATCAGGGACCTCGGACAGTTGGTTACCCAGCCACAGTCACACACCACCACAGAGCTTCCCCCTTCAGGAAACACCACCCAGCGTGCCCATACCTCTGTCTCCACGTCACATCAATCAGCAGTGTGTCCACCACTACGGGGACCCCAGGGCACACCACAAACCCAAGACAATCAGGGACCTGGGGTCAGTGGCAGTGCGCACACGGTTCAGGGGACAGAGGCACAGGACAACAGGGAAGCTGGGAGGACTGCTGTGCACCAGGGGGAGGACACGCCCAGGGAACCGACTCTCCAGGAGGCACTCACTGAGATCCTGGGAGCAAACCAACATTCCCAGGATATGCTGGGCCTGATCCTGGACAACGTGCAGGAGAACAGGCGGCTGCAGGAGGGACAGCACCAGGGGATCAGGGAGGACTCGAAGGCCATTAACACCACCCTGGTCACCATTACAGGATGCTGGCAGACATGGCCAACATTATGAGGGAGGCAGTGTCACACCAGCGGGCCCCTGCCACTAGCCAGACTACTGAACAGCCCTCCACCTCCGCTGCTGCTAGTGGACAGGAGGCCCCGCCACAGGACCAACAGGCCACCAGCACCCCTCCCCCTGCAGAAGGAGAACCACCCCGCAAGCGTTCCCTGCGATACAGGCAGAAGCCAAAGACTAATGTCAAGATCCCTGCCAGGAAATTAGACTCTCCTGATTGTCACCCTTGTGTCCCACTTTGTCACCCTGTCCACCTCGAACTGCAATTGCTCCCCTTCCTATGCCCCTTGGACAATGCACCTGTGCTACAGATAGACTGGATCTATAACCTGGACTTTCCTCCATCATAACCCCAGCCCATTGCTCTTCTCCCTTTTCTTCATAGCACTGCAATAAACACACTTTGAAAAAATATGGAGTATGTCAAATGATTGAAGTATGTATTAGTTTAACAAGGTTTAAACATTGCAATTCAACTGTACAATAATGTTAACATAGGAAATACCTTTAGTTTGCTGCAGTGACAACACCAAGAGCGATAGTGGGGCACTAACATCTGCAAAAAGAGTTGCCAAAGGTTACAGTGAGTGCCCATAGAAGTTGGAAATCACAGCCTGCCAGTCACAACGTGAAACAAAAAACTGACAATGAAATGTGAAGTACCACTGTCTTACCTGTGTGTTATTGGAAGTATTGTCTAATCACTGCAGATCTGTTGTCCTCATCCTCATCCTCTGCCTCCTCATCTTCACTGTCCACAGGGTCCACTGCTGCCACATGGCCATCTCCAGCCTTCTCCTCCTGCAGAAAAGGCACATGGCATCTCAAGACAAGGTTATGCAACATGCAGCATGCCATGATTATCTGGCAGACCTTCTTGGATGAGTAGCTCAGGGATCCACCAGTAAGATGGAGGCACCGGAACCTGGCCTTCAGAAGGCCAAATGTACGTTCAATGATCCTTCTTGTTCGCCCATGTGCCTCATTGTAACGTTCCTCAGCCCTTGTCCTAGGATTCCTCACAGGGGTCAGTAGCCATGATAGGTTGGGGTAACCTGAGTCACCTGCAAATATCGCTGGACAACTGTTAGCCACACACTATCCCTACTGGCCCACACCATATCCATATACCAACATCCACTGGGTGGGAACCAGGGCTCACCTATTAGCCACAAACGGTGCCTCTGTAGTTGGGCCATCAAATTTTGGATGGTGCTATTCCTCAGGATAAAGGCATCATGCACCGACCCAGGATACTTAGCATTGACGTGGGAGATGTACTGGTCCGCCAAACACACCATCTGCACATGCGAGTGAAAACTTTTTTCGATTTCTGAAGACCCGTTCATTTTGCCGGGGGGACAAACGAAAAGTATGTTCCATCAAGTGTGGCACAATGGTTAGAGTGGCAGACCTTGATACAGAGATCTGGCTGGGGACCAGGGTTCAATTCCTGTCTCAGCATGTTTTGGGCTCAATTCCCTTGGACCAGATAATTCTTGTCTCGGTGCCTAATCTAATTAATGGGTCCCACTCTGTAACTCTGGGCAATAGCCTGCTTAATCTCCACAATGGCCCTGACAGTGCTTGGATGCCTGGCTTCACCCTGGGGCTGTCCAGGAGTGGGTGCCTCACAGGGAAAAGCCAGGAGGGGTTCCACAGTGGTATGCGTACAGCACCTTGAGACCCTAAAGGGTGAGCAGTGCGCTATACAAGTGAAAAGTTTACAGTTTTTATCAATCGCCCCAATTATGTTGGGGATATGTCCCATTGCACAGAAGACAGCCTTCACCATGGGCAAATCCTCCACCTGGGGGAAAACAATGTAGTTGCACATGTGTTTAATCAGGGCACCCAGCCTTCTTGTCAGCACAATTGAGAATATTGGCTGTGACATTCCTGCTGCCAAGCCCACTGTCACTTGGAAAGAACCAGTTGCAAGAAATGGAGCACAGGAACGACTTGCACAAGAGGGGAATGCCCTGGGGTGCTGTAACAAAGGGTTACAGTTCCTGCATGGGGAAGGTGAGAAGCATATCCACCCAGTACAGGCTTTGTTACTAGCCACAGAATGACAAAGGCACTCTCCCCATGTGGCCCGCAACATGTCTGGAGTGTGGCAGGCTGCTAAAACCAGTCAGCCTACACGGGTAGTCGGTTAAGGTTTCAGGGGGCACCTCTAAGGTGCCCTCTGGGGTGTATGTTACAATACAATGAACACTGGCATCAGTGTGCATTTATTGTGCTGAGAAGTTTGATACCAAACTTCACAGTTTTCAGTGTAGCCATTATGGTGCTGTGGAGTTCGTGCATGACAGACTCCCAGACCATATACTCTTATGGCTACCCTGCACTTGCAATGTCTAAGGTTTTGCTTAGACACTGTAGGGGCATAGTGCTCATGCACTTATGCCCTCACCTATGGTATAGGGCACCCTGCCTTAGGGCTGTAAGGCCTACTAGAGGGGTGACTTATCTATACCTGTAGGCAGTGTGAGGTTGGCATGGCACCCTGAGGGGAGTGCCATGTCGACTTAGTCAGTTTATCCCCACTAGCACACACAAGCCGGCAAGCAGTGTGTCTGTGCTCAGTGAGGGGTCCACAGGGTGGCATAAGCCATGCTGCAGCCCTTAGAGACCTTTCCAGGCATCAGGGCCCTTGGTACCAGGGGTACCAGTTACAAGGGACTTACCTGGATGTCAGGGTGTGCCAATTGTGGAAACAAAAGTACAGGTTAGGGAAAGAACACTGGTGCTGGGGCCTGATTAGCAGGCCTCAGCACACTTTCAAATCAAAACTTAGCATCAGCAAAGGCAAAAAGTCAGGGGGTAACCATGCCAAGGAGGCATTTCCTTACACAAACCCCCCCAAACGAAAGAGGATGAGACTAACCTTTCCCAAGAGAGTCTTCATTTTCTAAGTGGAAGAACCTGAAAAGGCCATCTGCATTGGCATGGGGAGTCCCAGGTCTGTGTTCCACTATAAAGTCCATTCCCTGTAGGGAGATGAACCACCTCAACAGTTTTGGATTTTCACCTTTCATTTGCATCAGCCATCTGAGAGGTCTGTGGTCAGTCTGAACTACAAAGTGAGTACCAAAGACGTATGGTCTCAGCTTCTTCAGGGACCAAACCACAGCAAAGGCCTCCCTCTCAATGGCACTCCAACGCTGCTCCCTGGGGAGTAACCTCCTGCTAATGAAAGCAACAGGCTGGTCAAGGCCATCATCATTTGTTTGGGATAAAACTGCCCCTATCCCATGTTAAGAGGCATCTGTCTGCACAATGAACTGCTTGGAGTAGTCTGGAGCTTTGAGAACTGGTGCTGGGCACATTGCTTGTTTCAGGGTGTCAAAGGCCTGTTGGCATTCTACAGTCCAGTTTACCTTCTTGGGCATTTTCTTTCAGGTAAGTTCTGTGAGGGCTGTCACTATGGATCCATATCCCTTCACAAACCTCCTGTAGTACCCAGTCAAGCCAAGAAATGCCCTGACTTGAGTCTGGGTTTTTGGAGCTGCCCAGTCCAGAATAGTCCGGATCTTAGGCTGGAGTGGCTGACCTTGGCCTCCACTTACAAGGTGTCCCAAGTAAACCACAGTTCCCTGCCCTATCTGGCATTTGGATGCCTTGATAGAGAGGCCTGCTGCTTGCAGAGCCTTCAAAACCTTCTTCAGGTGGACCAGGTGATCCTGCCAGCTGGAGCTAAAGACAGCAACATCGTCAAGATAAGCTGCACTAAAGGACTCCAAGCCAGCAAGGACTTGATTCACCAACCTTTGGAAGGTGGCAGGGGCATTCTTTAAACCAAAGGGCATAACAGTAAACTGATAATGCCCATCAGGTGTGGAGAATGCTGTCTTTTCTTTTGCTCCTGGTGCCATTTTGATTTGCCAGTACCCTGCTGTTAAGTCAAAGGTACTTAAGAACTTGGCAGCACCTAGTTTGTCAATCAGTTCATCTGCTCTTGGAATGGGATGGGCATCTGTCTTGGTGACAGAATTAAGTCCCCTGTAGTCCACACAAAACCTCATCTCTCTCTTTCCATCTTTGGTGTGAGGTTTGGGGACTAAGACCACTGGGCTAGCCCAGGGGCTGTTAGAGTGCTCAATGACTCCCAATTCCAGCATCTTGTGGACTTCTACCTTGATGCTTTTCTTAACCTGATCAGATTGTCGGAATATTTTGTTTTTGACAGGCATGCTGTCTCCTGTGTCCACATCATGGGTACACAGGTGTGTCTGACCAGGGGTTAGGGAAAAGAGCTCAGCAAACTGTTGCAGGACCTTCCTACAGTCAGATTGCTGTTCGCTAGAGAGGGTGTCTGAATAGATCACTCCATCAACTGAGCCATCTTTAGGGTCTGTGGAGAGGAGATCAGGGAGAGGTTCACTCTCAGCTTCCTGGTCCTCATCTGTTACCATCAACAGATTCACATCTGCCCTGTCATGGAAGAGCTTGAGGCGGTTCACATAGATCACCCTTTTGGGGGTCCTGCTAGTGCCTAGGTCTACCAGGTAGGTGACCTGACTCTTCTTTTCTAGCACTGGGTAAGGGCCACTCCATCTGTCCTGAAGTGCCCTGGGAGCAACAGGCTCCAAAACCCAGACTTTCTGCCCTGGCTGAAATTCAACCATAGCAGCCTTTTGGTCATACCAAAACTTCTGGAGCTGTTGGCTGGCCTCAAGGTTTTTACTTGCCTTTTCCATATACTCTGCCATCCTTGAACGTAGGCCTAGTACATAGTCCACTATATCTTGCTTAGGCTCATGAAGAGGTCTCTCCCAGCCTTCTTTCACAAGAGCTAGTGGTCCCCTTACAGGATGGCCAAACAGAAGTTCAAAGGGGGAAAACCCTACTCCCTTCTGAGGTACCTCTCTGTAAGCGAAAAGCAGACATGGCAAGAGGACAGCCCATCTCCTTTTGAGTTTTTCAGGGAGCCCCATGATCATGCCTTTCAATGTCTTGTTAAACCTTTCAACAAGACCATTGGTTTGTGGATGGTATGGTGTGGTGAATTTGTAAGTCACCCCACACTCATTCCATATGTGTTTCAGGTATGCTGACATAAAGTTGGTACCTCTGTCAGACACCACCTCCTTTGGAAAACCCACTCTGGTAAAAATACCAATGAGTGCTTTGGCTACTGCAGGGGCAGTAGTCGACCTAAGGGGAATTGCTTCAGGGTATCTAGTAGCATGATCCACTACTACTAGTATGTATTGGTTCCCTGAGGCTGTGGGAGGTTCAAGTGGACCCACTATGTCCACACCCACTCTTTCAAAGGGGACCCCCACCACTGGAAGTGGAATGAGGGGGGCATTTGGGTGTCCACCTGTCTTACCACTGGCTTGACAGGTGGCACAGGAGACACAAAACTCCTTGACCTTCTGGGACACGTTGGGCCAATAGAAGTGGTTGACTAATCTCTCCCACGTCTTGGTCTGTCCCAAATGCCCAGCAAGAGGAATGTCATGAGCTAAGGTTAGAATGAACTCCCTAAACTCCTGAGGCACTACCACTCTCCTAGTGGCACCAGGTTTGGGATCTCTTGCCTCAGTGTAAAGGAGTCCATCTTCCCAATAGACTCTATGGGGGTCATTCCAACCTCGGCGGTAAAAGGCGCTTACCGCCGTGCAGTAGACCGCCATAACACCGCCGCGGTGCGGTAAACTGCCACGGTCATTCTGACCCACAACAGGCAAACCGCCAAAATACAGACATCCACAAAAGTCCGCCACACCAAAGGCCAGCGAGAAACTGGCGATGACCAAACCTCCACCGTCACGCCAGCAGAAATACGCCCACACTATCACGACACACGAATCCACGCGGCGGTCTTTCAACCGCGGTAATCCATTGGCGGTACACACCGCCGCGCTCAAAATACACACACTCTTACAAAACACAACCACATTGGACAATTCGAAATACACACACCTGATACACATACACACACCACTCCCACACACCCATTACAATATAAAACACACACCCACATCACCCACAAACCTCCACTCCTAGAGATTCGTGAACACGCACCGAGAAAAGACAACCGAGCACCCAGACGCCCAATTCCCTGTCACCCAGCAATATTTGTACGCACTTCACACAACACAACAATACACATCACCACACTTAGCACCACACAATCCACCCCACACATCACCCACACCACCCCATGGCACCGCAAAGACGCCCCAGGTTCTCTGATGATGAACTCAGGGTCATGGTGGAGGAAATTGTACGAGTAGAGCCACAGCTGTTCGGGACACAGGTGCAGCACACCACCATTGCCAGGAAGATGGAGCTATGGAGCAGAATAGTCGACAGGGTCAACGCTGTGGGATAGCACCCAAGAAATCGGGACAACATCAGGAAGCGGTGGAACGACCTACGGGGGAAGGTGCGTTCCATGGTATCCAGGCACAACATCCTCCCCCAGAATTTACAACATGGGAGGAGCAGGTCTTGAACATCCTGCATCCTGAGGGCCTCGCAGGAGTCTCTAGAGGAATGGACTCTGGTAAGTGAAATCTTCACTACTTCATCCCCCCCACCCCACCTGCATGCCAACTCATACCCCCACCCCCATCACACCTACTCCTTGCAAATGTCTCACCATTACAACCCACCCATCCCAACACCTAGCCCTGCATGCGTCCACAAAGCATGGACACACATCACCAAAGCATGCCCACTGCACATACACATACACATACAACCCCCCCCCCCAAACCACTGTCACAACAGCCCCCACAAAGGAATGCCAGCACTGGGGTACACAGGCACCCACCCATTGCACGCTATGGCACACACAGATGCAATAACCATACTTTTGTACCCCTGCAGGACCCGAATGCCAGGTCACCGCGCAGGAGGGTCCACAAATGTCCACTCCCCCCCCAGAAGAGGCCCACAGTGAGGACAGCAGCTCTGTCTCCCTGGATCTAGATGACCAGCCCGGTCCATCAGGGACCTCGGGACAGTCGGTTCCCCTCAGACAGCCACAGGCCACAGCAGACCTTCCCCCCTCTGGGAACACCAGCACAGCACCCACCCAGCGGGCCCATACCTCTGTCCCCAGGACACGTCAATCAGCGGTGTGTCCACCACTACAGGGAACCCAAGCTAACCCACCACCCCAACAACAACAGGGACCTGGGGGCAGTGGTAGTGGGCACACGGTCCAGGGGACAGAGGCCCAGGGAAACAGGGGAACTGGGAGGGCTGCTGTGCGACAGGGGGGGGACAGGCCCAGGGAACCCACTCTCCACGAGGCCCTCACCTCCATCATGGGAGCATAACACCACTCCCAGGAGACGATGGCTACGGTCCTGGCCAGGTTTCACGAGATCCAGCTTCTGCAGGAGCAACAGTATATGGGGTTCAGGGAGGAACTAAGAAACATCAGTTCCGCCATGGGTACCATCGTAGTGGCCCTGAATCAGGTAGTCACCACATTGCGGGACACTGTGGCACCTCAAAGGGCCCCTGTCACTAGCATGGACCAAGAACTGCCTACCACCTCCGCCGGCGCTAGTGGACAGGAGGCCCAGACACAAGACCAACAGGCCACCAGAACCCCACCCCCTGCAGAAGGAGAACCACCCCGCAAGCGGGCCCTGAGATCCAGGAAGAAGACAGAGTAAGATGCCAAGACCCCGCCAACAAAGGATACCGCCCTGATTGTCATCCCACTGTCCCACATTGTCACCCTGTCCAACCTTAAACTGCCCCTGCTCCACTTTCCACAGGCATTTGGACAATGCACCAGTGATACTGATAGTCTGGACTCTGCCATGGACAATCCTCCACCATCACCCCTCACCGATTTGCAACCACCCATCCTATTTAGAGCACTTGAATAAACACACTTATTGCACATAAACAATCTGGAGTCTGGCTGTGATTTTGAATAAATGTATTAGACATGACCGTGCCAAAAAGTTCATTCACATTGTGATGCCAACAAACCGCTGTCACACAGCTGTAGTCCATGGGGAAGCAAAGCAGATGTCACGCAGTGGGGCCCACATCTCTGAAAACGGAAGGGAAAGTCACAACACAGTTACCATGCACTGGGGGAAAAGGTCAGACAGTAGAGAGGTAGGAGTCTTTAGGTAAATGTAATATGCCGGTGTGTACTCTTACCTGTATGTCATTGAAAATACTGCTGTATTACTGTGTTCCTGTTCTCTATGTCGTCCTCTTCGGCTTCCTCCTCTTCACTCTCCACAGGCTCCACAGCTGCTACAACATCACCATCTTGACCATCCTCCTGCAGAAAAGGCACCTGGCGTCGCAAAGCCAGGTTATGAAGCATACAGCAGGCCACGATGATCTGGCACACCTTCTTTGGTGAGTACATTAGGGATCCACCGGTCATATGGAGGCACCTGAACCTGGCCTTCAGGAGGCCAAAGGTTCGCTCGATCACCCTTCTAGTCCGCCCATGGGCCTCATTGTACCGTTCCTCTGCCCTTGTCCTGGGATTCCTCACTGGGGTCAATAGCCAGGACAGGTTGGGGTAACCAGAGTCCCCTAATAGCCACACCCGGTGCCTCTGGAGTTGACCCATCACATACGGGATGCTGCTATTCCGCAGGATGTAGGCGTCATGCACTGACCCAGGGAACTTGGCATTAACATGGGAGATGTACTGGTCTGCCAAACACACCATCTGTACATTCATCGAATGATAACTCTTCCGGTTCCTGTACACCTGTTCACTCCTGCTGGGGGGGACCAAAGCAACATGTGTCCCATCAATGGCACCAATGATGTTGGGAATATGTCCAAGGGCACAGAAGTCACCTTTCACTGTAGGCAAATCCCCCACCTCAGGGAACATGATGTAGCTCCGCATGTGTTTGAGCAGGGCAGACAACATTCTGGACAACACCTTGGAAAACATGGGCTGGGACATCCCTGATGATATGGCCACTGTTGTTTGAAATGACCCACTTGCTAAGAAATGGAGTACTGACAGCACCTGCACTAGAGGGGGGATCCCTGTGGGTTGGTGGATGGGTGACATCAGGTCTGGCTCCAGCTGGGCACACAGTTCCTGTATAGTGGCTCGGTCAAGCCTGTATGTCAGTATGACATGTCGTTCCTCCATTGTCGACAGGTCCACCAGCGGTCTGTACACAGGAAGATTCCTCCATCTCCTCGCATGTCCCAGCGGACGGTGCCTATGAAGGACAACAGCGAGTACAGAGTCTATCAACCCACAGGTACGTAACCACAGTTTGCACATAACACGATTCCCAATGCATTGAAAGGTTTTTATGAGTGTCGATGCAAGGCCTAGGTATGTGTGACGCAGTAGAAATTAAGCCATGTGGGCCCTTGAAATGGCGGCTGCCTGACCTGTGAAGTGCGACAATGGGATGTGAGGTCAATGCGCTGGCGTGGCACACTGTGGCGGTAGGCGGTCGAAGACCGCGGCGCAAAGCCGCATTGGTTAACATTGAACCCTATGGGTTTCAGGAGCCAATGACGATGTGCGCGGGCTGTCGCGGTACGCACCGCCGCGGGCGTGACCGCCATTTTCTATCTGCTTAATCACTCGATACCTGAACTTCCACAGGAGAGGACCTACACTGCAAATGCTGCTGTGACCTCGGTCTGGAAGAGACAATGGCTCATGCGACTGGGGAAAGGGCCCCTGCCTTCACTGCGGAGGAGTTGGAGAAACTTGTGGATGGGGTCCTCCCCCAGTATGCGCTACTCTACGGTCCTCCAGACCAACAGGTAAGTACACTGGGACCATGCTTAGTGGGCAATGCCTGTGTTGAGTCGGGTGGATGAAAAATGGTGGGGAGGGGATCGATTGAGGCATGCATCAAACGACAGATGAGAACATGTGCCACATGGCAAGGGTGGGGATGGGGGGCCACTCACATCGAACATGCAGAAGGTGATGACTATTTTTCTCTCCCTGTACATGTCACATAGGTCAGCGCCCACCAGAAAATCGATATTTGGCGTGCCATCGCCAAGGACGTCCGGACCCTGGGGGTCCACAACAGACGGGGCACCCACTGCCGGAAGAGGTGGGAGGACATTCGACGCTGGAGCAGGAAGATGGCGGAGGCTCAGCTCGGGATGGCCTCCCAACGTGGGAGGGGTGCCAGTCGTACTTTGACCCCCCTGATGTCCCGGATCCTGGCGGTGGCCTACCCCGATTTGGATGGGCGCGTGAGGACATCACAACAGACACAAGGGGGTGAGTACAAACACATTCTGCTGACTTTGCACGCAGTGGAGGTGTCTGGGTGGGGGAGGAGGGCTGTGGGTATCCCTAGGCCAGGGCGATTTCTGTAGGCTAGGCCCCTCCGTAAGGCATGGCCCTGTGCCCCCGACCCCACCTCTGTAGGGTGCCAAGTACAGGTATCCATGGCCCTGTGTCATCTATGTGTGAAGTTGTCGTCCGTAGGCTTGTAGGCCATGTCCCACGGATTGCGTAGTGGACCCCAAGTGCGCGGCGTAGTGCAGGGGGCTTCTGTGTCTGTCCTCTCCGCCAACGGTGTCGCCAATGCATGCACTCAACATGTCTTTATTTCTCCCCCCCACCCTTTTTTGTGGTCTTCCTGTTCATGTGTGCATTAGCATCATCAGGCGGAGGAGAAGTGGCATCGGAGCACGAGGGAGCTGCATCCCACATGGCCCTGGAGGGCCATGCAACGGAGTCCGAATACACCAGTGGGACGGAGGGCGAGGGGAGCTCCACAGCGGGGACTCGTGCTGATGTCAGTGACAGCAACTCGTCCTCTGAAGGGAGCTCCCTAGTGGTGGCGGCAACATCCGTGCCCCCCGCAACAACAGGTACAGCCGCCACCCAGCGCACCAGCACCGCCCTCCCAGCAGCCCCTCAGCGTTTGCCCCGTGCCCGCTCACCCAGGAAGGTGGGCATCTCCTTCGCCCCAGGCACCTCAGGCCCTGCCCCAGTCACCCCTGCTGCCCTCAGTGAGGAGGTCATTGACCTCCTGAGGACGATCATTGTTGGGCAGTCTACCCTTTTGAATGCCATCCAGGGTGTAGAAAGGGAGGTGCACCAGAGTAATGCATACCTGGAGGGCATTCATTCTGGTCAGGCTGCCCATCAGTGATCGTTCAACGCTCTGGCCTCAGCACTGATGGCAGCCATTGTTCCTGTCTCTAGCCTCCCCCCTCCAACTTCCTCCACCCAGACCCAATCCCCTGTACCTCTGCCTATCCCAGACACACCATCAGACCAGCCTGCACACACCTCAACACCCAAGGGAAGCTCATCCAGACATAAGCACCACACATCACACAAGCATTCACACAAGCAACATCCACATGCAGACATACCAACACCCACTGCCTCCACTGTGTCCCCCTCCTCCTCGTCTCCCTCCTCCCTCCCTGTGACGTCTCCACTCACACTTGCATGCACAACATCTTTAGCCACTACGTCCATCACCAGCAAACCCACCAGAACACTCCGCACACGTGCAGTCACCACCCCCACTACCATTTACACGTCCCCTGTGTCCTCTCCCAGTGTGTCTGTCACCCCCTCTTCCAAACTACACAAACGCAGGCAGCCAACCACCCAACAGCCATCCACCTCACGACAGCCTCCAGCCCAAGCACCTGCACCCAAAGACACCAGACTTCACACTCCTACAACCACATCCTCTTCCTCCACTCCCATACCCACTACACCTACCCGTCCCTCTCTTTCGAAATTGATTTTCCTTTCCAAAGTTGACCTCTTTCCAACAACTCCCCCACCCCGTCCATCTCATAAGACTCCAATCAGCACCTCAGCCACCACAAAACCGGGACCCATAAAGACTGTTTGCCATGGACTGTGGAGTCCCCCACCCTCAAGGGCAGCCAGTTCAGCTAGGAGCCAAGGCACAGCCAGCCCACCTCCGAAGATCAGGACCAAAATCCCTACCCTGGCTCCGGCAGGAAGTGGGGTGCCACCTGGCACACCGCCAGAGGTGGGAAAGGGCCACAGGCGACCAGGGAAGGATGGGAAGGGCAGCACGCCCGACAAGTCCGGCAGCAGGCCAGCTGGCCAGGAGGGCCCCATCCCAGGTGTGCAGGAGGACACCCACAGGCCCGGTACTGCAGCCCAGGAGGGCCCTGCAAGCCACGTCCCAGGTGGGCAGGAGGACACCCACAGGCCCGGTACTGCAGCCCAGGAGGGCCCCGCAAGCCACCAGACAGATGGGCAGGAAGTCCCCACCAGCCACATGTCAGGTGGCGAGTGACATCCATGCCATGGCCGGATCCGCTGAGCTGGACACTCATCTCATGTACCGCTGAACTGGGCACCGCCGTCTCAATTACCGCTGAACTGGGCACCGCCGTCTCAAGCACCGATGAACTGGGCACCGCCGTCTCATGTACCGCTGAACTGGGCACCGGCGTCTCAATTACCGCTGAACTGGGCACCGCCGTCTCAATTACCACTGAACTGGGCACCTCCGTCTCAAGCACCGCTGAACTGGGCACCGCCGTCTCAAGCACCGCTGAACTGTGCCCTTTATCTCAAGTACCGCTGAACTGGGCCCTTCATCTCAAGCACCGCTGAACAGGGCACCGCTGTCTCAAGCACCGCTGAACTGGGCCCTTCATCTCAAGTACCGCTGAACTGGGCCCTTCATCTCAAGCACCGCTGCACTGGGCACCGCTGTCTCAAGCACCGCTGAACTGGGCCCTTCATCTCAAGCACCGCTGGCCCATTGGCAGAAGGGGCAGGCCCTCATCTGTGTCGGGCAGGGCTGCACGAAGCACTCTGGGCACCATGCTCCCTCCAGAGCCAGTGGAGACTGTCATCCACTTGTGAGACTGTGGCTTTGCACTCCCCAGGATTGCACAGTGGGCAAGCCACCCACTGTAGAGACTTGAGAGACTGTGGCTTTGCACTCCCCAGGATGGCAGAGTGGGCAGGCCACCCACTGTAGAGACTTGAGAGACTGTGGCTTTGCACTCCCCAGGATGGAACAGTGGGCAACCCACCCACTGTATAGACTTGAGAGACTGTGGCTTTGCACTCCCCAGGATGGAACAGTGGGCAACCCACCCACTGTAGAGACTTGAGAGACTGTGGCTTTGCACTCCCCAGGATGGCACAGTGGGCAACCCACCCACTGTAGAGACTGTGGCTTTGCACTCCCAGGATGGAACAGTGGCCATGGAGGCCCCTCGTGGATCTGGCGTCGTGGACTCATCTGGCTGAGGTGCCCCCCCTTCCCTTTCCCCTGAGGTGCCTGTAGTTTTGCTATCTGATGCCCCTGCAGTGTTCTCTCCGTTGGTGTCAGGTATCCTGTGTGGGCTTTGCCCATGTGATTTGGGCCCAGTGGTCCACGGACAATGCCTGCAAAAATTATCGGACTTTTAATATTTATGTATATAATTATTTTGGATGTGTGATATATTTATAAGCCATTAATACAATATATTCGACTGTTTATGATCATTTCCTTTTGTCTTTGCATTCTTCTGGGGGGTTTGGGGGGGGAACTGTGACGTATTTCTATGCATTGATGTGTGTGTTGTAGTGGGTGAGGGTGGGGGTGGGTGTGTCGCGTATGTGTGTCCCCGTAATTTTTTCCCTCCCCCCTCCTCTGTGTCGTAGGTGCAGTACTCACCGTTGTCTTCTGCGCCGGCGTTCGTGCTCCTGGTAGAGGAGCAGGAAGACAATAGCTGGGAGTATGTGGTGTTCGGGTTCTATGCTGTCCAGATTCCACGTGGGGTGTATGGAGGTGAGCGTTTTCCGTTTGAAAAGGCTGTTTCCGCCGTGTTTTTTATCGGCGGGGCTACCGCCCCGGAAAAGGTGGCGGATTGTTGGGTTGTGATAGGGTGGGCGGTACATTGTCTCCCGCCTGTCTGTTGGCGGTGACCGCCGCGCTGTTTGTTTGTCCCGCCGTGGCGGTCGGGGTGTTGAAGTGGCGGTCTCTGTTGGCTGTTTCCGGCAGGGTCGGAATTCCATTTTTTTAACCGCCAGCCTATTGGCGGGTTAGCCGCCGCTTTAACACCGACCGCCAGGGTTGGAATGACCACCTATGTGTTCCTGTTATTTTTCCATTGGACTCTTCAGCAGCTTGATGCCTAAGGCCTTCAAGAGAGGGACAGGTTTCTTGCCCCTTACACAACTGTTCCCTTGAAGGTCCCCCTGGGCCTAGGAGCTCAACCTGATAAGGTTCTAACTCCATGGGCTCAGTTCCCTCAGAGGGCAGAACTTCTTCCTGAGAAGAGAGGTTCTCTTTTTCTTGTTATGTTGCAACTGGTTTCCCAGTTATCTTTCCTTTTCTCTTGGAGGGTTAGGCCCTTTTTCCAGGCTCCAACACCACTTTTTCACCCTGAGCCTTGCACTGTGCCCTTGTCTTGACACACACTAGTTTAGGGATACCCAGCATGGCTGCATGGGTTTTCAGTTCTACCTCAGCCCATGCTGAGGACTGCAGGTCATTTCCAAGCAAACAGTCTACAGGGATATTTGAGGAGACCACCACCTGTTTCAGGCCATTGACCCCTCCCCACTCTAAAGTTACCATAGCCATGGGATGTACTTTAGTCTGATTGTCAGCGTTGGTGACTGGATAAGTTTGTCCAGCCAGGTATTGACCAGGGGAAACCAGTTTCTCTGTCACCATGGTGACACTGGCACCTGTATCGCTCAGGCCTTCTACAATTTGCCCATTAATTAAGAGTTGCTGCCTGTACTTTTGCATATTAGGGGGCCAGGCACCCAGTGTGGCTAAATCCACCCCACCCTCAGAGACTAGTGTAGCTTCAGTGGGGACCCTGATTTGCTCTGGGCACACTGTTGATCCCACTTGGAGACTGGCCATTCCAGTGTTAGCTGGAGTAGAGTTAGATGTGGAACCTTTCTTGGGACAGGCCTTGTCTCCAGTTTGGTGTCCAGGCTGATTACAGCTACGACACCAGGCCTTTTTGGGATCAAAGTTTTTACCCTTGTACCCAAAATTGGATTGTGAAGAGGCTCTGGGCCCACCCTCCTGAGCAGGTTTTTTGGGGCCTGTAGAAGACTCTTTACTATTTTTCCCCCTTGGATGTCTCAACACTCTTCCCCTGGGGAGGCTTTGTGGCCCCTTTCTTTTGGTCACCCCCTGTGGAAGTCTTGCCCACCCTAGTCTTGACCCAATGGTCCGCCTTTTTTCCCAATTCTTGGGGAGAAATTGGTCCTAGGTCTACCAGATGCTGATGCAGTTTATCATTGAAACAATTACTTAACAGGTGTTCTTTCACAAATAAACTGTACAGCCCATCATAATCGTTTACACCACTGCCTTGAATCCAACCACCAGTGTTTTCACTGAGTAGTCAACAAAATCAAACCAGGTCTGGCTCGAGGATTTTTGAGCCCCCCTGAACCTAATTCGATACTCCTCAGTGGAGAATCCAAAGCCCTCAATCAGGGTAGCCTTCATGAGGTCATAGGATTCTGCATCTTTTCCAGAGAGTGTGAGGAGTCTATCCCTACACTTTCCAGTGAACATTTCCCAAAGGAGAGCACCCCAGTGAGATCTGTTTACTTTTCTGGTTGCACAAGCCCTCTCAAAAGCTGTGAACCATTTGGTGATGTCATCACCATCTTCATATTTAGTTACAATCCCTTTAGGGATTTTCAACATGTCAGGAGAATCTCTGACCCTATTTATGTTGCTGCCACCATGGATGGGACCAAAACCCATCTCTTGTCTTTCCCTTTCTATGGCTAGGAGCTGTCTCTATAAAGCCAATCTTTTGGCCATCCTGGCTAACAGGAGGTCCTCTTCATTGAGGCTGTCCTCAATGATTCCAGAGTTGCTGGACTCTCCTGTGAGAGAACCAGTATCTCTGACTATCACATTTGGAATCAGGGTTTGAGGAGCCCTGATTTCCCTAACTAGGACTGGAGGTGGGACTTCCTCCACATCACTAGTTTCTTCCTCTGGGAGGTCATCCTCAGAGGGGTTGTTTTTGGCAAACTCTGCCAAGAACTCCTGGAGCTGAAATTTGGTAGGGTTTGAACCAGTTTTAATACTTTTTCATTTGCAGAGATACCTTAACTCTCTCATCCTAAGATGGAGGTAAGGGGTGATGTTGAGTTCCACCACATTCTCTTCTGCATTATACATTATGTTTCTAAAAGTTGGAATACTGTTTAAGAATCTAAAACTATTTCAGGAACTTAATTCAAACTTTTACAAAACTTTTAAACTCTAAAATAAATGCTAACAGGGACTAACACAATGCCCTAGCAAGACTTTTAAAAATTTTGAAAAATAGCTCAAATGTCAAAAATCAGTTTCTAATGACAATTTTTGGAATTTAGTCGTGTGATCAGGTATTGGCTGAGTAGTCCAGCAAATGCAAAGTCTTGTACCCCACCGCTGATCCACCAATGTAGGAAGTTGGCTCTGTATGCACTATTTCAAAGTAAGGAATAGTATGCACAGAATCCAAGGGTTCCCCTTAGAGGTAAGATAGTGGCAAAAAGAGATAATTCTAATGCTCTATTTTGTGGTAGTATGGTTGAGCAGTAGTCTTATCAGAGGAGTAGTGTTAAGCATTTGTTGTACATACACAAGCAATAAATGAGGAACACACTCTCAGAGACAATTCCAGGCCAATTGGTTTTTGTATAGAAAAATATATTTTCTTAGTTTATTTTAAGAACCACAGGTTCCAGATTTACAAGTAATACTTTAAATGAAAGGTATTTCGGGTAGGTACTTTAGGAACTTTGAATTAGCAAAATAGCATATACAGTTTTCACATAAATGACATATAGCTATTTAAAAACTAGACACAGTGCAATTTTCAACAGTTCCTGGGGGAGGTAAGTTTTTGTTAGTTTTTGCAGGTAAGTAAACCACCTACGGGGTTCAAGTTTGGGTCCGAAGTAGCCCACCGTTGGGGGTTCAGAGCAACCCCAAAGTTACCACACCAGCAGCTCAGGGCCGGTCAGGTGCAGAGGTCAAAGTGGTGCCCAAAACGCATAGGCTTCAATGGAGAAGGGGGTGCCCCGGTTCCAGTCTGCCAGCAGGTAAGTACCCGCGTCTTCGGAGGGCAGACCAGGGGGGTTTTGTAGGGCACCGGGGGGGGGGACACAAGTCCACACAGAAAGTACACCCTCAGCGGCACGGGGGCGGCCGGGTGCAGTGTGCAAACAAGCGTCGGGTGTTCAATAGAAATCAATGGGAGACCAAGGGGTCTCTTCAGCGATGCAGGCAGGCAAGGGGGGGGCTCCTCAGGGTAGCCACCACCTGGGCAAGGGAGAGGGCCACCTGGGGGTCGCTCCTGAACTGGAGGTCGGATCCTTCAGGTCCTGGGGGCTGCGGATGCAGTGCCTTTACCAGGTGTCGGGTCTTTGAAGCAGGCAGTCGCGGTCAGGGGGAGCCTCGGGATTCCCTCTGCAGGCGTCGCTGTGGGGTCAACTCTGGCTACTCACAGTCTCGCAGTCGCCGGGGAGTCCTCCCTGAAGTGATTGTTCTCCACAAGTCGAGCCGGGGGCGTTCGGTGCAGAGCGCAAAGTCTCACGCTTCCGGCGGGAAACGTGTGTTGGTTTCAAAGTTGCTTCTTTGTTGCAAAGTAGCAGTCTTTGGTGAACAGAGCCGCTGTCCTCGGGAGTTCTTGGTCCTTCCAGATACAGGGTAGTCCTCTGAGGCTTCAGAGGTTGCTGGACCCTGGGAACGCGTCGCTGGAGCAGTGTCTTTAGAAGTGGGGAGACAGGCCGGTAGAGCTGTGGCCAAAGCAGTTTGTGTCTCCGTCTTCTCTGCAGGTTTTCAGTTCAGCAGTCCTCTTCTTCTTAGGTTGCAGGAATCTGAGTTCCTAGGTTCTGGGGAGCCCCTAAATACAGAATTTAGGGGTGTGTTTAGTCTGGGGGTTAGTAGCCAATGGCTACTAGCCCTGAGGGTGGCTACACCCTCTTTGTGCCTCCTCCCGGAGGGGAGGGGGGCACATTCCTATCCATATTGGGGGAATCCTCCATCTGCAAGATGGAGGATTTCTAAAAGTCAGAGTCACCTCAGCTCAGGATGCCTTAGGGGCTGTCCTGACTGGCCAGTGACTCCTCCTTGTTTTTCTCATTATCTCCTCCGGCCTTGCCGCCAAAAGTGGGGCGGTGGCCGGAGGGGGCGGGCAACTCCACTAGCTGGAATGCCCTGGGGTGCTGTAACAAAGGGGGTGAGCCTTTGAGGCTCACCACTGGGTGTTACAGTTCCTGCAGGGGGGAGGTGAGAAGCATCTCCACCCAGTACAGGCTTTATTACTAGCCACAGAGTGACAAAGGCACTCTCCCCATGTGGCCAGCAACATGTCTGGAGTGTGGCAGGCTGCTAAAACCAGTCAGCCTACACGGGTGGTCGGTTAAGGTTTCAGGGGGCACCTCTAAGGTGCCCTCTGGGGTGTATGTTACAATAAAATGTACACTAGCATCAGTGTGCATTTATTGTGCTGAGAAGTTTGATACCAAACTTCACAGTTTTCAGTGTAGCCATTATGGTGCTGTGGAGTTCGTGCATGACAGACTCCCAGACCATATACTCTTATGGCTACCCTGCACTTACAATGTCTAAGGTTTTGCTTACACACTGTAGGGGCATAGTGCTCATGCACTTATGCCCTCAACTATGGTATAGGGCACCCTGCCTTAGGGCTGTAAGGCCTGCTAGAGGGGTGACTTAATACCTGTAGGCAGTGTGAGGTTGGCATGGCACCCTGAGGGGAGTGCCATGTCGACTTAGTCAGTTTATCCCCACTAGTACACACAAGCTGGCAAGCAGTGTTTCTGTGCTCAGTGAGGGGTCCCCAGGGTGGCGTAAGCCATGCTGCAGCCCTTAGAGACCTTCCCTGGCATAAGGGCCCTTGTTACCAGGGGTACCAGTTACAAGGGACTTACCTGGATGCCAGGGTGTGCCAATTGTGGAAACAAAAGTACAGGTTAGGGAAAGAACACTGGTGCTGGGGTCTGATTAGCAGGTCTCAGCACACTTTCAAGTCAAAACTTAGCATCAGCAAATGCAAAAAGTCAGGGGGTAACCATTCCAAGGAGGCATTTCCTTACAAGGGGGGATCCCAGTGGGGTGACGGATAGCAGATATCAGGTCAGGCTCCAATTGGGCACACAGCTCCATGATAGTAGCCCTGTCAAGTCTATAGGTGAGGATAATGTGCCTGTCCTCCATTGTTGCCAAGTCCACCAGGGATCTTTACACGGGGGGATGTCTCCATCTCCTATTCATCCGCAGTGGTAGCAATCTATGGGACAAAAGCGTGAGGAGCCGGTCATAAAATGTAAATTGTAGCCACTACAGTTCAATGCATGATGTGAATAATGTTAAATATATTAGTGGCATATGCCCTGCATGTGCAAATGTGATCTCTGATGCAGTTATGTACGATGCACTGCCCCCCCCCCCCCCCCGAAATGGCGTCCACCTGTCCTGTCTGGAGGGACAGGTGAAAGTGAGGTAATTCCGCTGACGTTGTGCACCATTGCGGGAGGCCGTCGGGATCCTCCGTGCAACACCTCATTGGATAAAATTGGGCCCTATGGGGTACAGTGGGAAATGGTGATGTACGCCAGTGGTGAGGGTATGCAGCGCCGTGGACGTCACCACCATTTCCTATCTGTTCCCTCACTTGCTACCTGACCTTCAACAGGAGAGGACCTACACTGCATGTGCTGCTTTGACCTGTGTCTGGAGCCTACCATGGCCCGTGTGACTGGGAAAGGGCCCCTGCCTTCACCTCGGCGGAGTTGGAGAGACTAGTGGATGTGGTATTCCTCAGGTGAGTACACTGTGAGCACGATGTATGGGGCATGAATACATGGAGTGCTGTGTATGAAGGCCTTGTGTGGGGGGAGGGTTGGTGGAAGGTCCCTGGGCAGCATGTAGAATGTATGCTGGGCCATGTCTGTGCGAAAGGGGATGGGAAAGGCTATGGTGGGCCATGAGTGTAACAGGCAGGACAGTCTAACTAATGCCTTTCCCTGTGTATATTTCCTCTGCAGGTCAGCACCCATCAAAAGAGGGGTATATGGTGTGCCATGGCCAAGGACGTGTGGACCCTGGGGGTCTACAGCAGGCAGAGCACCCACTGTCGGAAACGGTGGGAGGACTTGAGACGCTGAGCACGGAAGACAGCGGAGGCCCAGCTGGGGATGGCCTCCCAACGAGGAAGGGGTGCCCGCCAAACCCTGACCCCGCCTGATGGCCCGCATACTGGCGGTGGCCTAGCCGGAGCTGGATGGGCACTTGAGGGCATCACAGCAGCCACAAGGGGGTGAGTAAAGTGCCCATCATTACAACTTATGCCTGGTGGCGTGGTATCCGGGTGGGGGATGTGTGTCCGTGGGTGCTCCTAGACCAGGCCTGACATTGCAGAGTTGGTCCCATGTTGGGCATGGATCTGATGGGAAATTCTTCCAACCTAGCTAGTAGGCATCCACTACTGGACAGGACTGTGTGGGTCCCAGGTATGCTGCAGTTGGGGGTATGTGTCCCTCCCCATGCCCTGATTACTAGCATTGTTACTGATAGTGCATTGCATAGTGCGTAGGGCTGCTCCCTGTGTGTCAGAGTGGTATGTATGTCAACAGTGGTGTTGGTGTAGCCATTGACCAAGTGTATCCTTTGTCTCCTCCCCTTTTTGTTTTGTCACCCTGTCCTTATGTGCATTAGGGTCATCTGGCGAAAAAGCAGAGGCACTGGCAACGAAGGGAGCTACATCCCACAGGACCCAGGAGGCAGAGTCCACCGACGCTGAGGGCACCAGTGGGACGGACGGTGAAGGAAGCACCATGGTGCAGACTGGAGGGGACAGTTTGGACACAGATACCTCCTCCCCGTCCTTCACGTCTGGCCAGAGTGTGTAAAACCCAGGCAAGCACCTCAGCAAGCCAGACCACGGGCCCAGTAGTGTCCACAGCAACTTGTGGTGGTAAAGGATCCAGGCCACCAGCCAGCCACACAGAAAGGGTGCCTGCCCCAAGTGCTGCCAAGAAGGGCAAAGAGCCCTCCCACCTGCTGCCATGAAGGTCAAGGTGCCACCCCCAGCTGCTTCCAGGAAGGTCAAGGTGCCATCACCAGCTGCTGCTAGGAAGGGCAAGGTGCCACCGCCAGCTGCTGCCAGGAAGGGCAAGGAGCAATCTCCAGCTGCTGCCAGGAAGGACAAGGAGCAATCCCCAGCTGCTGCCAGGAAGGGGAAGGAGGAATCCCCAGCTGCTGCCAGGAAGGGCAAGGGGCCTGCACCAGCAGACAGAAAGGACAAGGGGCCTGGTGCTGGTACTCAGTCGGAGCCCCCACCACGAACCATGGTGGTGCAGCCATCTGAGGCTGCAGGGGATGGGCAGGAGCCTCCCCCACCACCACCACCACCAACAGCAGCAGCACCACCACTGACGGCGGACAGTCTGTTGTCCTGCATCCATGGGTTGTTGTGTGGCCTGCCCCCTGCAATTCCAGTGGGTATGACACCCACCTGAGAGACTGTGACCTTGCAATCCTCAAGATGTGCATCACAGGGCTCGATACCCCCTCCAGAACCAGTGGGTATGGCACCCACTCACCCCATCCTCTCCAGGATAAAGATCACAGGTCACGATGCCCCTTTCAGAACCAGTGGGTAAGACACCCACTTGAGAGACTGTGGACTTGCACTCCCCAGAACCGAGCACAAGGCATGTTGCCCCCTCCAGAGCATGTGGGCAAGTCACCCACTTGAGAGACAGTGGCCTTGCACTCCCCAGGACCAAGCACAGGGCATGCTGCCCTCTCCAGAGCCAGTGGGCAAGTCACCTACTTGAGAGACTGTGGCCTTGCACTCCTCATGACCAAGCACAGGGCATATTGCCCCCTCCAGGACCAGTGGTGTTGTTCCATCTCCCGGCTGAGGTGCCCCCCGTTCCCTGAGGTGCCTGCTTATTTTCGAACTGATGCCCCTCCAGTGTTCTCTCCGTGTTGTTGCAGGAGTCAAGTGGGGCCTTCGACTTTGTAATGTGGCCCTGTGACCCACGCACATTGAGGACTAGTCAGTGTCCCTTGTTTGTACATATTTATATACTTTTAGATTGAATGTTTGTATTTCTACTGTTTAATATTATTAAACTCACTTTCATCTATTCCTGTGGTCCCTGCATTATTCCTGAGGGGTACAAGGTAAATATGTTATGTTACTCCATCTGCTTGTGTGTATGGTGTTGGGGGTGTGGGTGTTGCGTGTTGCATGTGTGTGTCACTCTCTTTTTCCTCCCCCCTCCCCTGTGTGCTAAGCGGCTGTACTCACCGTGGTAATCTTCGCCGTCGGTGTTTGTGGTGGAGTAGGACTTAGAAAAGCATTGGGAAGATCTGCAATTGGGGCTCCATGGCAGCGTGGTTCTTCCGTGAGACTCCAATGGTGAGTCGTGTACATTCTGTGCAGTGTTTCTGCCAAGCTTTTTGATGTCATTGGTACCACCCCAGAAAAGGTGGAGGATTAGGCTGTCATAATACAGTGGGCGGAACATTGACTTCCGCCTGGCTGTTGGCGGCTACCACCGTGGTGCCTGTTGATTCTGCCCTGGCAGTCAGTGTGGTAAAGTGGCTGTCTGTCTGAGTTCTCACCGCCATGGTCAAAATTTGGCAGTATTTACTGCCAGCCTGTTGGCGGTATTACCGCCACTTCATCAACAATTTGCCATGGTTGTAATGAGGGCCTAAGTGTCTTGTTCTTTGAAATTCATGCTGAGGGAGTTGACTCCTCTGACGTGCTCTTTCCTGTGTCTTGTTGTTTGTCAAATGACAGTCTGCCACAGCAGGTGCATATACAGTTCCAACTGACTCACAACTGAGGTCAAGGAAGTGACCAGGTATCACACCTGGTTCTCATCCTCCACATAAATATGTCTCACTAAATTTCAGCCCATACGTCTAATTTGATTACCTGGCCCTACAGTGCCAGTATTCTCAGACCCACTGTCTCGCCTCACAATGAGCCCAGATCCAACTGACAAGCAACTCATCCCTTAATCAAAGACACCTTTGATGTGATCAGAAGATCCACTGCTCCCCTTTCTCAAGTGTGTATGTTCTTACATCAGCCCTCTAGAATGCCAGCAATCCACATCTATCTCGCAGTCCTCATCTTCAACTAGCCTTTCTAGTTCCATAATGAAACTCGCAGACCTTCATGTCATGTAACATGCACAAGCACACATACATCTCAGCATGTACATGTAAGCCACACGTGTTGAATGGCACTATATACAAACATTGTGTATGCCAAGGATGAGTTACGTACACAGCAGCAGAGCTTTACATAAGTGGGCCAAAAGGCACCACTCTCATGACACAGGTAAGAGAGGCCTGGTCATATTACTGATTACTATCAAATGCAAAACAGGTATGCTGACACCACCAGAATTGTGTCACTTAATTCATGTCAAGGGCTGTAGCCCTCTCCTGCTACAGGGGTACCACTGGAAGAGCTGCTTCCAGTCTAACAAGACTGCATTATCATGCGACATACTAGGTCAAAGTGCATATGAATGATATGTGTTCGCTGATTACCAAAATGAGTACCAGCGGTCCAGATATCCTAGCAGCTGGCGCATTCAAGACAGGTCCATCATCATGCAAGGGACTTTTGTGTCTCAACAAGCTATAAACGATCGGTCCAAACCTGTCAAGCCAATATGCCCTAAAGGTGTGACCTCCCTGGGCCGATTAAAACCGGCTTCCCCCTGCTTGGAGCTTTTTGGCAGTGGCAAATCTAATTCAGAGGGCCCTCAGCAATAAGTTATCTGGCCTCATGGAGTCCTTGTTAATTAAAGCTTGCAGCCTTTGCCCGCTGGAGGGTTGAGAGCAGGGTTGGTATACCCGACCCATGTTCCATTGTGGTCAGCCTGAAATCGCACCTTTGTACCAGTCTATTGCGACCAGTTGACTATTTTTGGTGTGTAACGCTCTTTGGTGCTATTTCTACTTAAATATTTTCAAATTCATATTATTGGTTTGTCTCATTGGGTTTTTGTTGTTTTGATGTTTTCATTAAATTATTAACTATTTTCTAATTTGGAGTGGGATTTTTATTGTGCTGTGTTTTTGACATTTTAACTGTCTTGGTGCTTCTAAATGCTTAGCTCATTGTTCTCCAACTTACGTCTTTTTGCTCTGTGCCATAGCTACCAAGGGTTGAGCCCAGGTTAAAATAACTGGAACTTCTGACTGGAACTAGAAAGACACCCTTAGGCAAGGGTCGCTCCCCTGGGGGGACAAATTGTATTTAGACCATTTCTGCCCCCCTTGGGGGCAGATCAGCCAATTTTTGTTAAGCCTATCTGTCCCCAAGGGGGGCAGAAACCACTAGGCACCGGGGATTTTTTTATCGCCAATTTCACGCAAGGGGAGCGACCCCTTGGGCAAGAGTCGCTCCCCGGGGGGCTAATTTATTTTAGGTCATTTCTGCCCCCCCCCCAGGGGGCAGATCGGCCTATTGTTATTAGGCTGATCTGACCCCCGGGGGCCAGAAACCTCTAGGCACCAGGGATCATTCTTTTATTTCGTTTTTTAGCGGTGGGGAGCGACCCCTTATGCAAAGGTCGCTCCCCTGGGGGGGGCAAATTGTATTTAGACCATTTCTGCCCCCCTTGGGGGAAGATCGGTGTATTTATATTAGGCCGATCTGCCCCCGGTGGGGGCAGAAACCACTTAGGCACCAGGGATTGGTGTGTGTATGTGTGTGTTTTCTTTAGGGGGGCAGGAACCAGTAGGCACCGGGGATTTTTTCTTTTTTGCGCCAATTTCACGCAAGGGGAGCGACCACTTAGGCAAGGGTCGCTCCCCTGGGGCGGCAAATTATTTTAGGCCATTTCTGCTACCCTTGGGGGCAGATCGGCGTATTTCTATTAGGCCGATCTGCCCCCGGGGGGGGGAGAAACCACTTAGGCACCAGGGATTGGTGTGTGTATGTGTGTGTTTTCTTTAGGGCAGCCCCTTGGGTAAGAGTCGTTCTCCCTGGGGGCACATTACTGTTGCCCATATCTGCCCCCCTTGGGGCAGATTGGCCTATTTATGAAAGGCCCATCTGCCCCCAAGGGGTGGCAGAAAGCCCACCAGAGACCAGGGAAGTTTTTTATTTCAAAATAAGAGGGTGGGGGTATGGCCATCCACCCACCCTAAATAAATGAGGCTAAAGTTGTTCTGCAGATGGGGCAATTACCCCTGATCCACACTCCGGGGGGGGGGGGGCAGAAAGTCTACTAGATGTCAAAGGAATTAAAAAAAAAAAAAGTAGGGTGGTGGCTACTAACCAGTATGGACCTGGTTATGCCCCCACCCCAACTGAAGGGGGTAACAGTCTTTCAGCTCTCCCCCGCACACTAAAACATCTTATCCCACAGCAAGCTAGGAGACATTTGATTATTTTGGGTTTTGGTTTTACATTTGGGCAATGAGAGCTTGGCTAGCTCTCAAAATCGTCCCACTTGGAATGGTGAGGGCTGGACTTTATGGACTTTGGGACGCTGCCATGTAGAAAAATCCACAAGACCTAGACACAAAACTAAACATCTGGGTGATTCCAGGGTGGTGTGTTTCACATGCACCCTGAGGAAATTCGATTTTTAATACGATCGTATCGACCCGCCATTTTGTGGCCCGCCGCCATTTTATGTTGCCTTCACTCAGGCAGCACAGCGAACGAAGTCCATTCTGCCTTTTCTGCTTATTCTGCAACATGGTGTTCAAAACAGCCTTCTGCCTCTATCTTTACAAGGCTGGTATTAAGGTCTGACCGAGTACACTAATCCCTGTCTGGTTTTCTAATCCTTGTTTCAACTATCTGTAGGCTCACACTATTCTCCGCCGATCTTATCTTATCGTCTGGCCTTCGCTGTCCTTTGCTAGTATTCTCTCATTTCACAACTGTCCTCCAAACGCACACAAACTTATCACACCACATGCAACTTCGTTGTGGATCGGTTAATGAATTAGTTCAAGGGAGGGGTGACAAACACAGCTGGAGGGGAGGCAACCTTAAGTCACTTGATACTTTGTTTTCCGATTCCTTCTATTGGTGCTGTCTTGTTTTCCGACATTTCTATTGGCTCTGTTCTATCTTTACATTATTCTTACTGGCTCCTTTCTATGTGTTCTGGGAGTGTATGTAGTTAATAAATGGTTTTTATACGGTATATAAGATTGTGCGCCACAAAGTAAAGTGGCAGTCTCCTGAGAACATACCTTGTGTACTTCTTGGACAACTGTACTAGCTGCAGCTAATAAAATCTGATCTTTTACGCCTGACAGAGTGTCCCGTGTCTCTGTTAGTTGAGGCAGGTGAATCCAAGGAGATTTCAGGCGTACCCTGCGCCGCCAGGCCCATAAGGTTCTGGTTCTTCAACTGGCGCCCAACGTGGGGCGGCTTCAGCGGTACCGGTTCTGCCTGAAGGTCGTGAGGAACCCCGCAAGAAAATTCTGGAGGAATCGCGAGCCACGTCAAGCGACCCCTGTATGTCGAAGTGGTCCGAAGGTCTTTTTCAGCGCGGTTACTCCTTCCTGACGGCTACTGACGACTGCTGCCCTGACTGCCGCCCTGCCTTGGCCCTTTCTTTGATGATGTATGGTAAAGCGAGACGATAGACGGGCCTCTGTTGGTGTAAGAAGACATCCTTAGTTAAGTATTTGGTGGGTCGCGCCCACAAATTTTGGTCTTTGTTTTGTCCTTAGGTCCTTAGATTTGGCCATTGCAGTGGCCAAAGCCGAGGGGAAGTGCATTTGTGCTGTGTAAACTGAAAGTTTTACCCCCTTGATGTTTGTGAACAGCCAGTAAAAATCGTGAGATGTCTGGTCTGACTAAGTTTGGAAAACTTTGTTGCTTTGGTTGTAATAGGGACTCCCAGCTTGAGGACTCCTGTCCGATTCCTTCGGTTGGAACTCCCACATATGAGCTCTATTCTAAACATGGTGTTGGTCCTATTGCCTTTAATAAGACATGGACCCGATATACAAAGAAAGATGGTGTTTTAAAATGGCCAGAAAATGGTAGTTTCGAAACTGATGTGCTAGATAATTTAGAAGCAACGTTATTTAAAAGAAAAGCCCGGCCGGCAATGTTTGACTCTTTTCGCCTTTGGCGTAAGGAAGCCAAACAGAGAGAAATTAAACAAGCGAAACGAGATAGGAAAACACAGGGAATGACGATTATACAGGCTGCTCAGCAATTCAAAGATGATGAAATAGATAATGCAATGGAAATTTCAGACAGACAGCATCGAATGGCAATAGATAAATGCTATCCGACGTTGCCTATCTCTTCCCTTGATAAGAGAAAAGATTTTGAGGAAGATTCCTTAATGTCCCACTTATTGAAATTGCCTCCGCCCTATGTACAAGGTGCTAATGCACCCCCGATGTTACAGCCTGTTCAGCCGCCAGTTGTGCTTCCGCCTGCTCCAGCTTTTCCACATTTGCCTCCTCAAGTATTGCCTATGCCAGCTTTGCCTTTAACTCCTTTGCCTTCTGCTCCTTTGGCAATTCCTAATGCTCCTTTAGTTAATTCACCTAATACCTTGTCCCCTATCCTTATGTCAAATTCTCCATCTATGCGTAAGCGATTTGCAGATACTGTCTCTGGTCTCTTATCACCTTTCTTTGAAGCTTTAAATGTGTCTCCAGCTTTTTCTCGAAGACAGTCTCGTAGTCAATTCCCAGACTCCGAAGAGCGAGAAAAATTGGACTCACTTGCTTGTAGATGGATCAAGAAGGGTCCCCAATATAGTACGTCTGATATTATGTCCACCTTTCTGCAATGGAATGCACCTACGCAGAGATATGTTTTTAAAGTTATGTGCGATACTCTCGCTAAAGAATGGGAGGATATGAATTTGGGTTCGGTCCCACAGGATCTGTTAGATGTTCAGGCTGACTTTGACAAAGGACTTATTGTGGGTCCTAAGGTTGAAAACGCTGTCAGAACACTTATTTCTTTCAGATCCCTATTGTTCTCACAGACTTTTCCTGATTCTGATCCTTCAGTTAGGACAGCACTGAAAAACTATCCCATGAGAGAGGTTTCTCCAATATGGAAGGAAGAAGTTGCAGCAGCAGGTGCTAATCCAGCTATTCCTGCGCATTTTCAGCGCATATGGATACATGTCCCCTGGAAAAGGTCTGAAGTTTTAGCACTTAAACAGTCACTACCAGATTCACGCAAAAATCCTGCTGGTTACTATAAAGAGTTGTCGCAAACAGTTGATGCATGTACTATGAATCTAGCAGATATTGACATGTTGATGGGAAATGTAGTTCCACAGACAATATGGGCTAAAATTCGTAGAGAGGATCACGCTCAAGAATTAGGCGGCGATTGGAACGCTATTATTGCCGCAGATAGAGGTCAAGTAGGTGGTGCAAAGCCCGACGCTTTGATCTCAGAACTCCCTGGTAGGATTATTACATTAATGAAAACAATGATGCCTGCTTTGAGAGTTAATTGGGATAAGCTAGCAGCATGTAAACAAAAGAAAGATGAAAGTGTTTCCGATTTCTTTACCCGATTCGAGGAGACATTCATTGATCACAGTGGTCAAGATATGGCTACAGAAGGGGGACAGCGATTATTTGTGGATAAGTTCGTATATAACTTGCTTCCTGAACTATCACACAAGCTAAAAAACTCCGAGAGTTCATGGGCAGTTTCTTCTTCCGCCCAGATATTGGCTACTGCACAATATTATGAAAATAGAGACAAAGAAGAAAGGGAAAAACAAGAGAAAAAGACGAAAGAATTAAAAACTAAAGTTCTCTTGCAACAGGCTTATCCTCCTCGTTATGTTCAGCCTCAGTTTCAACAGCCTCCGCAGTTTCAGAGGTTGTATCAAAAGCCTGAACCATTCATTCCAAGACCTTTGCTAGGTCCCAATCAATGTGCTTATTGTAGGGAGGAAGGTCATTTTAAGAACAGTTGTCCGGCATTGTTGCAGCGTAATGGAGCAACATCTGCTTCACGAGGTCGTGGTGGTCTTCAGTCAGCAAATAGAGGTAGAGGTCGAGGTGTGTTAACCCAAGAGCAGCGTTCTTTTGTTCCTCCAAATTCCGGAAATTACTTTGACCAGCAAAATGTTAGGTCTACACAGTATTACAGTGAGGATCAGTATATTGAAGGAGGGAATGAAAGTCTTCATTTTGAATAGGACAGCCATGGACAAAGTAAGGGGGTTACGTCAATTCCAGTGGATCAGAATGGACCTTATGTTAATGTCACTACAATGGGTGTTTCAGAGCCATTTCTTTTAGATACTGGTGCCATGAGAAGCTCTATCATTCATTCTAAACTCCCTGGCGCACCTTTGTCTGGCTTAACGAATGTATCTGTAGGATTTTCTGGCGCCCCTGTTCGCAATCCAGTTTCTTGCCCTTTGCCTGTTTCAATAGGCCCTTATGACTTAGAAGCTCCGCTTCTTCTGACGAATGGTTGTGGTGAAAATCTGTTGGGTTTAGATCTATTAAAAAGAATGCATGCTACGATATATTGTTCACCTTCTGGTGTATACCTCACTCTAGGACAGAAAATGACTAGTCCAATGTACTTATCAAAAGATCAATTCCCACCTGAATTGCTTTCTCTTCCCGAAACGCTTTGGGCTACGGGTCCGAATGACGTTGGTTGTCTTGAGATCCCACCTTATGTTGTTACTCTTAAGCCCAATGCTGAAATGCCACGTATTCCGCAATACAGAATCTCTACTGAAGGTGAGAAAGCACTTCTGGAAATTGTCCATGATTTGATTCAGAAGGGTGTGGTTGAGGAAACGAGAGGAAATACATGTAACAGTCCTGTTCTTCCGGTTCTTAAATGCACTGATCCTTCTCAGCCTCCTGTTTATCGTTTTGTAATTGATCTTCGGGAGGTAAACAAGATTGTCGTACCGCAGTTTCCTGTAGTCCCAGATATCACTGCTCTGTTGACGATGATACCTTCTACAGCGACTTGGTTTTCAGTTATTGATTTAAAGAATGCTTTCTTTAGTATTCCCATCGCCGAAGAGAGTAGAGATATTTTTGGTTTTTCCCTCGGAGGCCGAAGCTTCCGGTTTAAACGCGCACCTCAAGGTTATTGTGAAAGTCCCTCTATTTACAGTCAAGCTCTAAAATGTCATCTTGATGCCTTTTCCTTACCGTCCGGTGCCGCTCTCATTCAGTACATGGATGACTTATTAGTTGCCGCTGATTCAGAGGAGATTTGCAAAAACGTGACCGTTGCACTGTTGCGTCATTTGTTTGATCTGAATCACAAGGTTTCTCCTTCTAAATTACAATATGTCTGTCGCGAGGTGACTTATTTGGGTCATCTCTTGTCAAAGGAGGGACGACGATTGACCCCCGAACGAATTCAGGCAATTGCACAAATGTCAGTGCCATCCACACAAAGAGAGGTACGTGCTTTTTTGGGCATTACTTCTTATTGTAGACAGTGGATTCCGAGTTTCTCTTTATTGGCTAAACCGCTGTTGGGGCTAACTTTAAAAGATACGCCTCAGCCTCTTCCGTGGACTGACGAATGTCAGAAGAGTTTTACTGATTTGCGTATTGCTTTGTGTTCTGCTCCTGTATTGGGTACTCCTGATTACAGTAAGCCCTTTACGCTCTATGTCCACGAAAGAGAGGGTTGTGCATTGTCAGTCTTAAAGCAGCGTTTTGGAGATCAACAGCGACCATGTGCATATTTCTCAGCTACGTTAGATCCAGTAGCTAAAGCATTGCCTAGTTGTCTTAAGGCGACAGCGGCAGCAGCAATTTCTATTCGACAGTCTGCTGGAGTAGTGCTAGATAATACTCTCATTGTTATGGTGCCACATGCAGTGGATACTTTACTAAATAGGACAAAAACGCAGCATCTTACGAGTGCTCGGTTGTCCGGATATGAGCTGACGCTTTTGGCTAGTCACATACACATCAAACGATGTAATACCCTGAATCCAGCTACTTTGTTGCCTCTTCCAGAAGAGAGAGATGTCTCTGAACAGCATGATTGTTTTCTCCGTACTGAAGAAGAGACTAAGGGTAGAATTGACCTAAAAGACACGCCATTAGTGAATCCAGATGGAACACTATGGGTAGATGGTTCTTGTTTCAAGCTCCCGAATGGAGATACAGTTTCAGCCTACGCTATTACTACTTTGCATACGATTGTGGAGACAGCACGCATTAGACATAATTCAGCTCAGGCAGCTGAATTGATAGCCTTAACTAGAGCGTGTGTGTTATCCAAAGGAAAAAGAGTAAACGTGTACACTGATAGCCAATACGCTTTTGGTGTAGCGTTTAACTTTGGGCGCTTATGGAAGGAAAGAGGATTCTTTACTTCCCATGGTACTAAGATACAACATGGTCAATTAGTGACTGAACTTCTTGAGTCACTTACAATGCCTACTCAGATAGCGATCGTGAAGTGTAGTGCACACAAAAAGATTGTGGACGATGTTGGTCGAGGAAATGCATTTGCAGATGAGGTAGCGAAAAAGACAGCCAGAGACAACACAAGTCGAATGTATGTTGCAGGTCCCGCAAACTGCGTAAGAGAAAAGGGAATGTGTGAAGATACAGTAGAGAGTGTGAAATCAATTCAAGGAGAGGCTACGGAGAATGAGTTGAGAAAGTGGAAGGAAAGTACAGGAATGTTAGATGAGATGGGATGTTGGGTTGAATTATCAGAACATCAACGTTGGCTGTTACCAGATGCTTATGTACTACCTGTAGTTACTATGGCACATGGTCCAGCTCACCTAAGTGCAAAAGGAATATGTAAACTTCTGGCTCCAGTGTGGCAAAATGAGGGGATCCCAAAGTGTGCAAATAATGTAGTAAAACATTGTATTGTTTGCTTGATGTACAATCCGGGAAAGGGAACCCCAACTCCAGCAGGTCATTTTGCTCCTCCAACATATCCATTTGAGGTGTTGCAGATCGATTATATTCACATGGAACGATGCAACAACCTCAAATATGTTCTGGTGGTAGTATGTGCTTTTTCTAGATGGGTAGAAGCCTACCCTCTGAAGGACAATACTGCTTTATCAACTGCCAAAATACTTTTGAAAGAATTCTTCCCTAGGTTTGGTTTGCCGCGCATTGTCTGGAGTGACAATGGCAGCGAATTTGTGGGTCAAGTCATGCAAAAAGTTTGTGCAGGTCTTGGCATAAAACAGAAGTTCCACGCAGCGAATCACCCACAGTCGGCTGGTTTAGTAGAATGCTACAATGGAACCTTGAAGCTTAAAATTGCTAAGGTGCAAGCTAGCACAGGACTTAATTGGCCTGATGCTTTACCATTGGCTCTTCTGTCCACCAGAACAGCAGTACACTCTCGTTTGGGGCTTAGCCCTTACGAAGTGATATTTGGTCGCCCAGCTAATGTATGGGGAGTTCCTCGCCCTAAAAAATACTCAGACTTGCCATACCCGATGTTGATTGACTACTTGCATGACCTTACAACTAAATTGCGTGTTCTTCATCAACAGGTTCAGAGTGCTCTACCAGAGGCTTCCACAGACCCAGGTCATTCCATCCGACCAGGTGACTGGGTCTGCACGAAAAATTTCCAACGACAGAGAAATTTGGAGCCCAGATGGAGAGAGCCACGCCTGGTTCTTTTGACCACAAGAACAGCAGTTAAAGTCGAAGGAAAGAAAAACTGGGTGCATGCCGTGCACTGCAAGAAAGTGCCTTTGCCCTTGCCTTTCGATCAGTGGGTCCGTAGAGGCATCAGTGACTCTGAAAGTGAGAAAGTTCCGCAATTTGTACCATTCAGTGATGCGCGTCTAATTGGAACACTTTCTGAGAAAGAGGACGACGACATCCTTCAAGAAGCAATACCATCGCATCGTCGCTTGAACACGACAAATCCAGGAACATTGTTTCAAAACCAGACTGCCTCTGGACAGGAACGCTATAATTTGAGACCAAGACCAAAGAACTTGTAAATTTCTCTCCTATGTAGTACTCTATCCCGGTTGCAGGGTCACGGTAGGAGTCTTAGTTACGACCTGAGTAAGTGGCAATAGGCCTGCAGGACCTCACAGTGTCATAGGACGGTAGATAATCGTGACTACAGTGATTGAGGAAGATTGCCGTGAGCATCCACTTAGAAAGATGGAGGCTACATTAGATAAAATAGAAAGTAAAAACGTAAAGAATAATTGTAAAGAAATATATAGTCGTTGTAGTATTGCTCTATGCGTCATTATATTGTCGTGTATTCTTTTGGCATCTGTAAACTGGATCATTATTACTCTGCAGCAAAAAGTTGTCTCTTCTCCTACCTCTACATCTTCTTCTACTATCTCTCCGCACCTATTTCACACTCTTCCCCAGCATGAACTCATCAGAAGAACTGAATACTTTAACAATTCCTTCGTCCAGTTGTTACATCAACATCAGATAGTGATCAATACAACTGACTGTTGGGTGTGTGGACTCATACCACATACGGTAGAAAAAGGAATGCCATATTTAGTTCTTCCATTCTCCTATGAAGGTTCCGCTTGGGCTTATTTTGTCATTTTCAATAATGCATATCAAAGTAAAATTAAACAACCTGTCAGTTCACATAGTGTTGGTTCAAATTTCAGTCATAGTTTATTGATAAAGGGAATGGTAGCTATGGCTAAAATCATGGAAAAAAGTGAAGCTTCCATAGATGAAAGAAAAGCATATACCAATTGGAACATAACTAATTACATTTCCAGCCTCAATGATAAGGTTAAGCAAGGAAAATCTCCTCCGATACGGGTCATACCCCAACAAGGAAATTTCTGTCTGCAAATAAATGGTAGAACTCCAAACACCGGACAAAGAGAAAGTTTATGTTCCCATACATATGTTTATTCAGCCCTGAATTCACTGCCGTTAGTACCATCTCAAGGTACATACTTCGTTTGCCACGATAGGGCTTATACATGGTTGCCAGCTGATTTCTCTGGTACTTGTTATATAGCCTTTCTTCTTCCCCCTACATACACCGCTCCTGCGAACCATCATAAAAATAGATATGGCAGAGGGATTGTGGATTCGAAAGACACAGCAGGACAAGAGGGAGGAGATTTCCTCAAAGGATTTCTTCCCTTCTGGGGTCCAATGGCCAACAGCAGAAATATAAGGCAATTGGTTCGTGTCGTAGAAACCACCATAGACATCACTGTAGGAGCTTTAAGTAACATTACAGCTGAACTACAGGCTGATCGTCTTATGACCTTGCAGAACCGTGTTGCCTTAGACTTTGTTCTTGCGGACCGTGGTGGAGTATGCAAATTGATCGGATCAAGTTGCTGTATTTTCATACCTAATGACGCTCCGACAGTATACCAAGCTATCTCTAAGTTACACATAATCTCCGAGTCGATTCATCAGGACGAAGGAGATTGGTCCTTTTCAGAGTGGTTTTGGGGATTACTGTCCAAATGGGGTTGGAAGGTATTGACATTCTTTGGAGTAATTTTAGCTTTTATATTCTCTTGTTGTCTTTGTATGCACTGCGGTCCTGCCATCTGTAACCTATGTGCTACTGCATGTATTCCCAAACCCAAGTCACAAAGAGCAGAGAATATCAAAATGATGGTACAGCAACAGCTTGATGACCTCATGGCCATAGACATCGACTCAGATTAACATGAGTTTGTGTATCTTGCCTGAGTTCTGGCAAAAGGAGGGTCTGAGGAAATTCGATTTTTAATACGATCGTATCGACCCGCCATTTTGTGGCCCGCCGCCATTTTATGTTGCCTTCACTCAGGCAGCACAGCGAACGAAGTCCATTCTGCCTTTTCTGCTTATTCTGCAACATGGTGTTCAAAACAGCCTTCTGCCTCTATCTTTACAAGGCTGGTATTAAGGTCTGACCGAGTACACTAATCCCTGTCTGGTTTTCTAATCCTTGTTTCAACTATCTGTAGGCTCACACTATTCTCCGCCGATCTTATCTTATCGTCTGGCCTTCGCTGTCCTTTGCTAGTATTCTCTCATTTCACAACTGTCCTCCAAACGCACACAAACTTATCACACCACATGCAACTTCGTTGTGGATCGGTTAATGAATTAGTTCAAGGGAGGGGTGACAAACACAGCTGGAGGGGAGGCAACCTTAAGTCACTTGATACTTTGTTTTCCGATTCCTTCTATTGGTGCTGTCTTGTTTTCCGACATTTCTATTGGCTCTGTTCTATCTTTACATTATTCTTACTGGCTCCTTTCTATGTGTTCTGGGAGTGTATGTAGTTAATAAATGGTTTTTATACGGTATATAAGATTGTGCGCCACAAAGTAAAGTGGCAGTCTCCTGAGAACATACCTTGTGTACTTCTTGGACAACTGTACTAGCTGCAGCTAATAAAATCTGATCTTTTACGCCTGACAGAGTGTCCCGTGTCTCTGTTAGTTGAGGCAGGTGAATCCAAGGAGATTTCAGGCGTACCCTGCGCCGCCAGGCCCATAAGGTTCTGGTTCTTCAACCCGTACCATTTTTTTACCCACAATGCCCTGCAAACCTCCAACTTTGCTGGAAATCACACATTTTCCCCATGTTTTTGTGATGGAACCTTCCGGAATCTGCAGGAATCCACAAAATTCCTACCACCCAGCATTGTCTCATCTACACCGATAAAAATTCTGCTGCACTTGTCAGCCTAAATATGTTTTTTCTCAAACTGCCCTTTTGGACCTGCTTTGGTGCACCCTCAATTTCAACATGTTTTTGGCTCTTCCCTGTCAGAAGTACTTGGCCCTCCTACACAAATCAGGTATAATTTTTACTGGGAGACTGAGGGGAACGTTGGGTGGTATGAAATTTGTCCCGGTGCGGTGATCCCACACAGAAATGTGGGAAAAATGTGATTTTTTAGCTAAACTTGAGGTTTGCTGAGGATTCTGGGTAAGAAAACATTGGGGGATCCACGCAAGTCACACCTCCCTGGACTCCCTCGGGTGTCTAGTTTTCATAAATGTCCGGGTTTGATAGGCTTCCCTAGATGGCTGCTGAGCCCAGGACCAAAAAGACAGGTGCCCCCACAAAAACAGGCAGTTTTGTATTTCATAATTTCGATGTGTTCAGATAGTATTTTGGGGCATTTCCTTTCGCGGGCAGTAGGCCTATCCACAAAAGTGAGGTACCATTTTTATTGGGAGACTTGGGGGAACACTGGGTGGAAGGACATTTGTGGCTCCTCTCTGATTCCAGAACTTTCTGTCACCGAAATGAGAGGAAAAAGTGTTTTTTGGGCCAAATTGTGAGGTTTGCAAAGGATTCTGGGTAACAGAACCTGGTCAGAGCCACACAAGTCACACCATCTTGGATTCCCCTAGGTGTCTAGTTTTCAAAACTGCGCAGGTTTGCTAGGTTTCCCTAGGTGCCGGCTGAGTTAGAGGCCAAATTCCACAGCTAGGCACTTTGCAAAAAACAGCTCTGTTTTCTTTGGGAAAATGTGATGTGTCCATGTTGTGTTTTGGGGCATTTACTGCCGCGGGCGCTAGCCCTACCCACGCAAGTGAGGTACCATTTTTATTGGGAAACTTGAGGGAACACCGAATAACAAAACAAGTGTTATTGCCCCTTGTGTTTCTCTACATTTATTCCTTCCAAATGTAAGACAGTGTGTAAAAGAGATGTCTATTTCAGAAATGCCCTGTAATTCACACGCTAGTATGGGCACCACGGAATTCAGGGATGTTCAAATAACCCCTGCTTCTCAACACCTTCTCTTGTGGCCATTTTGGAAATACAAAGGTTTTCTTGATACCTATTTTTCACTTTTTATATTTTGTTGGCAGGTCATGAATAAAGAACGTCAGGACTCAGTTTGGCAATTAATATGAGCATTTATGAATAACGGCCGGGAGGGCAGCACAGCCTTAAGTCTGAAACCGCACTCGAAATCATCGACTCAAGCAGCCCTTTTTATATGTTTTTGCCACCTTGAAGTCGTCTTATCACTCGTCATGCATTTTTAATTTAAGCGCTTGTTTGGTACATTGTATCACTACTTACGTCAACATAAAACCACGTTTCTCATGAAAAAACATCTAATTACACGTTTGCAGGAAAGCGAAGGTTACATATCTGTCATGTGCACATTTATTAATAAACGGCAATACCTTTTTATCTCACGTTCTAAAGGCTGTCTGTATTTCCTCCTTTTCTAACTCCAGACTTGGAACCCCCTGTCTGTCTGGCCTCCCTCACACAGCTGCTGGCCTTCAAGCATCAATGCTCATTGTGTTCCTGTCCTGAAACTCCCTTTACTTATGAACATGGATTTGAAATGTGTGCCGTTCCTGTGACCATTCAAGCTTCTAGGCCCTTCTACGTGCAATTGCATTGTGAATAACAATGCCTTTGTCTCACTTCTCTGCCTCCTGCACTGACCTTTTACTTGGATGCCATGAGCACTTGGGGCCTGTATTCCTCTCTGAGCATATATGACTCTGCACGTTTTCCTCCTAACTCATGCATTTGCAAAAATGGGCCTTCTCTTTCTATATTTTCAGTAACATTCCCCCCTTTAGTTGAACTTTCAACTACTATTCCACCCTCTCTACTACATTCATTCATTTGGATATATACGTGATCCTCATCCTCCTTTACGATCCTGGCTACCCTAATAGTGAACATCCCACCTAACTTCTGGCTAACCTTCTTGCAGCATCCTACCACTAGCTGGAAAATACAGAACATCAATAAGATCACCACAAGTATCGGGAATAACCCCTTAATCAGTCCTGATAACCAGGATGGCATCCATACAAACCATCCTGAAAACTATCCATAGGGGGCACCCCTCTCGCCTGCCATCTTCTTTCGCAAGTTATGTAGAGTCTGTATGGCCTCTGTGATTGTTCCATTGTCTACATCGTTGGCCGGCACGTATGTACAACAGGCAGTTCCGATCTTGGCACAGACCCCACCCTACATGGCCGTCATCAAGTCTAGCACATACCTATGTTGCATAAGCATCACTCTCACAGCCCGCATCTCTTCCTTGACTGCATTGAATCCATCTTCAGTTGCATTTATTGTCTTCATCAGTTCCCATCGTGTTATCTGCAGCCAGCGGGCCGTGGCCTTTGCTTGAACAAAGGGGAAGATGCTTCTAAAGAACAATTGGGCATCATTAAACAACCTGTGCTCTCGTGGAATGTCTTCCCAGGTTGTAGTACCCATGTACTCTGCATATCTCTTTTTCCAATGATGCAATAGAGTCGTTGGACGGCTCATGGGGTGATCATATAACTTTGAGATGTCCACCCCTGGAATCACCAGGGAGGGGGTGTGCACAGTTATTAAGGAACAGAGACCTTTCCATCCGGAAGGAAGTCGCGAATACAGCTATTCTCCGCATTGCCAATAATAGTCCATCAGACTGGAGGTGCCCCATTGCATATCAGCATTGTACTTTGTGGTGATGCAATTGATGTTCCTTCCCACGGGGACTGTTCCATTCTCTCTGAAACATGAAAAGAAAACAATTGGTGTTCTGCCTGCTCGGAGAGTTGTTGGTGTTTCCACCCAAGTTAATCTAGATATATTTTCATCCCATATAGCCTGACACTTCTGCTGGGTGCTATTATCAGTCTGATTACCCATCCAGAGAGAGAGAGAGCTCTACATCCAAATGTTGCACCGTGGTACCACTGACCACAAACATACTCTGATCCATTTACTCGAAAATATGGCCTTTCCTGACAATCTTGGGGCATGGGTGAAGCTGAATAATTCTTACAGAAAAGTGTAGATCTCGATATTCCCAGGAATCCCTGTTCTATTATTTTGCTCTTCCAATTTCTACTTTTATATTTCATTATTCCTGTCTCAGCCATCCTCCCTAACTTCACTACTAATTCCTTACGATCTGTCAGGACATCTGTTATATCGGCTAATTCCTCCTCATATTGTGTGGTGTTTACTAAAAATGCTCCCTGTCTTATCTGCAAGGGTTGCATCCGTGCTCTCATCCTACAAAGGTACAAGTGCAATAAACATTGAGTAATATTTGGAGATACCTCTTTTGACGAATGTAGCCTGTCTGTGTCACTAGCATGTGACATCAAAGAACAAACAAAACTTGATTCATTAGTAGTTTGCATGCCTATCTCTGTCATGTGCTGATACCATACATTGTCTAATAAGCTAGCATGAATATTGTGGGATATATTTTCATATTTATATACTTCTCTCTGCAAGCGCTTAGTATACTGACACATTGCCATGCGTGGACTAAAATACCATTGAAAGGTAATCGCTAACATAACAAAGCATGAACAGAAAAACAAAATCGAAATACATAACTGTCCACTAGTAGTGTCGAGTAGAAGTTCCGCTGGCCTCTTTAGGAAGGACGCTGTCCTTCGTCTTTGTCTTTGTCTTGCTGTAAATGTTCCTGTGAAGATGGTGATGTATGACATGAAGCCGGGGACAATCGAACGTCTGATAGGTGTATATATGGCTTCCTGCCCTCCACCTTCACCGCTGTGGGGGTGCTCTGGGTCACTAAGTAAGGGCCCTCGAACTTGCTGTCTTTCCATCGTTGCACAAAATTGCGGATGTACACTTGCTGGCCCACGGAGATTGGACTGGTCTGCTGGGCTGCGTTGGTGCACTTCTCTTTTCGTGCCACCTGTTTAGAGAAGAACTTGACAGACTTCAATAACTGAGATAGATAACTACTCATTTCCTGTCGTAGGACCTCAGCTGTCTTTTGAGCATCTGTTCTCTGTCAAGCTATTGTTAAGGGAGTTGGCATAGGCCGTCCTGTTACTATCTGGTGAGGGGTCAAATGATGGTCACTTCCTGGTTGGTTTCTGAGGGCATATAAGGCTAGGGGAAGGCAGTACAGCCAGTTTTTCTTCATTATGACACATAATTTACAAATGTTGTTCTTCAACAGGCCATTAAGGCGTTCCACAATACCATTACTTTGGGGATGATAAAGAGATGATAATTTATGTTTTATTCCTAAAGAGGTGCAGATGTGCTGAAACATGGCATTAACAAAATGGGTGCCGTTATCTGAACGTATTGCTTCTGCGATTCCCCACCTTGGTATGACCTCTCTTATCAAAAAATTAGCTGCAGCTTTGGCATCATTATGTACACATGGTACTGCCTCAATCCACCTTGAAAAGGGGCAAACTACTACGATAAGGTATCTGTAGTTATTATATCTTTCAATCATGTCAACAAAATCTATGTGTAAATTTTTAAATGGGCCTGTTGGACGTGGTATAGTTGAGGTAATTACTTTTAGTGTAGGTCTTGGACTGTATTGTTGGCATACTGTGCATTCTGCAATGTACATCGTAATCATTTCAGATAACTGCGGAATGAACCAGTCTGCCTGTAATGTGGCAAGAAGGTATTCTTTGGCAGTGTGTGCAGGGAGGTGTAGTTGCTGAAGGGCAATATACAGCAGAGCTTGAGGCATCACTGGCTTGCCTGTACTTTCTTGCCTATAGATAAAATCTGTTGGCGACTGTATACACCCTCGCTGCTCCCACAGCTCCCTTTCATGAGGTAGTGCTTGTTCTTGCAATTTGCGTAAGTGCAATCGTGCTGTCTCAGTGTATAAGGGTGGTAACTCAGTAGCACTCTGTTGTCTGTTTATCATCATCCCTAACATGTGTTCATCTTGTTTACCGAAGTTTGGAGATGTTTTAGCTGCTTCTTTTGCTGCCCAGTCTGCCAAGGCGTTTCCCCTGGAGATGAGGTCTTGCTGATTAGTGTGTGCTGCACATTTTATAAATGCTACCTTAGATGGCAGTGTTAAGGCTTTTATCAATTGCTCTAATAGATCTTTTTGCATTACAGGGGATCTATCAGATTTGAGAAACCCCCTCCTTTCCCACCGGCGAATACTAGAATGCACAGTGGTGGTGACATATGCGGAATCTGAATAAATGGTGACCTCTAGTCCTTCAGCGTGCTGTAGTGCTTCTATCATAGCGACTAACTCTGCAGCTTGTGCTGAGAAATGGGATGGAAGTGGTATCTGGCTCACTATTTGTAAGGTGTCAGAGGATCCCTGCTGCTCGGCTCTAATAACAGCTGCTCTTGAATGCTGAATCCCAGTCTCCTGATTTATAAAAGAGGACCCATCAACAAAGAGTAGCATGCTCCCAGGGATGGGGTCCTCTCTTACCTCGCTCTCTTCCTCTGGGGTGTAAGTAGCACAGTCATGTACCTGCTCATCCTCAGAAACTGGGTGTGCAATGAATGTTGCTGGATTAACTGTGTGACACTGTACCACTTGCAAGAATGGTATTGACAGTATTACTTCATATCCAGATACTCTCTGAGTTGTAAGAGTGCTTTTGTTTCTCTGTAAAATGGCAAATACCGCATGCTCTACATACAGTGTTAAAGGTTATCCCATCACTATGGTGGCGCTCTTTTGAACCGCAAAGGCTGCTGCTGCCAGAGCTTGCTCACATGGGTAATGCCCTTTCATGACGGGATCTAGCAGCCCACTGTAGTAGGCAATTGGTTTGTGCCCCATAGATGTCTTTTGAGTCAGTACTGCTGTCATTGTTGTTCCATTACAATGACAAAAGAGGTAGAAATGTTTTTTGTAATCAGGTGTAGCTAACACTGGAGCGTTTGTTATGGCTTCCTTTAGCTCCAGGAAGGCTGTTTCCCTGTCATCGGTCCAATCTACTTTATTTGCGTTTGCGTGGGACTCTTTTAAGGCAGTGAGAAGTGGTGCAGTTAGGGTGGCATAATCAAATATCCACTGTCTCACATAATTGCAGAGTCCTAAAAACCTCTGCATCTGTTTAGTTGTTGTGGGCTTAGACATGTTCCTAATACTCTGTACTCTGTCTGGTGTCACCCTCCTCCCATCTTTGGATATTATCTGTCCCAAGTAGTGGACCTCTGTCTGCACATACTGTAATTTGTTCTTATCCACTTTGTAACCTTTTTCTGCAAGCATGCAGAGGAGACCAATGGTGTCATCTCTACATATGTCTTCAGTAGCGCTGCAAACCATGATGTCGTCTACGTATTGTAACAAGGTACTCCTACACTCTATGTTTGCTAAATCCTTCTTCACTATTCTGTTAAAAACACTTGGCGATTCACAGTAGCCTTGAGGTAATCTCCTGTAGCAAAGTTGAGTCTGTTTAAATGTAAAAGCGGTCAAATATTGGGAATCAGGATGCAGTGGAACGCAGAAAAATGTATTCTTGAGATCGACCACTGAGAAGTAAGTGGCCTCTTTAGGAATGTTTGTTAGTATGATTGATGGGTCAGGTACCACTGGAAACTCTGGTATCACTACATCATTAAGAGAGCGAAAATCTTGAACCATTCGCCAAGTTCCCCCCTTTGCCTTTGCGTATCGGGAAGATCGTAGTATTGCACGGTGACGACCTCTCGTATATTACTCCATGCTCAAGTAATGCTTGTATTGCTGGGAGAATACCCTCTTCTGCTTCCTTGGATAAGGGGTACAGGCGTATCCTGGGCAGAATTGCTCCAGGCTTCAAAGTAATCTTCACAAGCTCAGCCCCTTTGATCAGCCCCACATCATATGGACCCTTGGTCCACAGTACCCCGGGACCTTTGCCAAGTCTCTCTCAATTATTGTTGAGTCTCGTGCATGTCTGGACGCTGTTCTGTATTGTAACTGTACTCTAATATCAATGTCCATCTCAAACACAACTGTCTCAGTTTGGGGGTAATCATCAAATAGTTCTTCATCTGATATATCTCTTAATTTTACCCCAGGATCTGTAAATATTATTGAAGCCCACATCTCCTCTCTCCTGTCAGTTGCGAACAAAACAGCATATGTGGGTCTGATTTCAAGGCCAGATATTTCTAATATCATTTCACGTTCTTTAATAGGATCCACAGGCTCATGAGGCCTGAACAGCAGTTCTTTTGGTAACTGCACTGTTTTCCCTTGCAGCGCTGGTGTGTGCGCTATTAGGGCATACACACCGCGCAAGAAAGCTTCTGTATCAACAGGAGCTGCTCTGACCTGCTGTCCTAGCTCCTCATGAGCTATGAGGGACAATATTCTGCTTGGCGTAACACCTGGTGTGTAGCATACCATTGACCCATCTTCCAGAAAGGAGATGGTCATATTCAGTTTACTCATCAAATCTCTCCCAAGAAGATTAACCAGTGACTCTGGGGAATATAGTAGCGGTCCTTCAATTTGCTTATCTCCCACAGTCATGTTTACTGATTTGGTGAATGGAACCCTACTCACAGCCCCAGAAAACCCTTGTGTGTCCATTGAGTAGCAAGAAAGAGGTAATCTCCCTTCCTTAATACACGATTTGGTGGCCCCAGTGGTGATTAGTAACTTATAGGGGTGACCTTCTATGGCTACCGTCACAGTGGGTTCCTCGTCTGATCTGTGGGTTACCGATAGTATTGGACACACAGTGGCTATCTGCGGGCTCTGTCATTGCATGTAGTTTTGAGTTGGTACTCCCCCAAACATTTGGGGTGTTGCTTGGAAGGGGTTGCCTCCTTGCACTATTACCCCTCCCACCTGTGCCTGTCCTCCCATTGTATTGTTAACACCTTGTGGCCCGCCTTGTGGCATTGGCCCCTGAGGTGCAGCCCACTGAGCTTGGGGCCCTGGCGGGGGTCCCTGCATGGCTTGCTGTTGGGGTGCCCACTGCACCTGCTGAGGCCTCATCGTTTTTCCTGGCTCTGCATTCTCGTGCAAAGTGGCCCATCTTACCGCAATAATAGCATTACTGTCCTGCTCTATAGTTTCCCTGCCTTCTCCCTTTTGTTGTCCCTTGCTCTCCTGTAAAACTCCCCTGTCCTTTCTTTATATCACTTACTGGTTGTCCCCCTGGTGTCTGCACCTGTACTGGCATGGTGACGGACATTGGTGGTGCAGCCACGAGTGCCCCTTCTGTACTCGGCTTCTTAAGTTTTTGTTGCACCAACTTCGCTGCGGCCCTTTCTGCGTGCTCTGTCCTCTCCTTGTCTTTTTCTTGTTTTCGCTTAAAATAATGTATTATGTGGGCCTGTATTTCAGGCCACGGCTTAGCCTCTATTCCCACCACTCCATCTAGATTTGCTTGAATGTCAGTGGGAAGGCCTCGCTTTAATACATTATAAAACAAAATTGCATTTCCTCCCGTATTTTCCCAGTTACATCCTACCTCCTGAACCCATCGCTCTTTCATTCTGCTGATGAAATCTGCAATATCCTCAGTCGGCTTTATACTTTCTGCCATGAGGGCTCCAATGTCTGGCCTGTCTGGGTACGTCCGTCGGAGCGCATCCCAAACATGTTGGCGGACATTGTTAAAAGATGACCCATCAAACTGTGTATTTATCAATGTTGCCTGAGGGAACCCTGCCCTTACAAATATTGTGTTTACTTTATCTCCCACTAATGAGCTGAGCAGGCTTTTGACATCTCCTAAGGCAAGGTTAACCCCAGCAGTATGTTTTTCAAAACATCCTATCCATTTCCCTGCATCTTCAGACAACGGAGGCAATGCTCTCTTTAAGTTCTCTTTGTCCATTTGTGGCATTGGTACATATATGGGCACTTGCCCTCCCTTAAAAATAAGGGGCAACTGAGTTATTGGTCGGGGGCTTCCTGATCTGCGGCTTAATCTTGGATCTGGTCTAGTACTACGTATCACTTGAGTTGGTTTGCCTTCAACATACTTTTCCCAGACTGCAAGGCATTCTTGCATGTAAGGGTAATTCCAACTTGGGTCACCCTGTCCATGTCGTATGCAATCTTCTGCAGTCGCTAAATAAAAGGGTTGAAAAGACCCTTGTTGGGGCCACGGTTTCCTTCCTTCTCTTTTAGTCCACCTCGCCAAATCATTTGAGACGGGGTAACAAAAATAACTACCCTCCTCTTGCTCTATTATCTCTATGGGTGTCAGTTCTGACCTCTTTTTGAGTGTTGACGCTCTTTTTGTGACTGAGACACCTCTGGCTGTCATTACTAGTTCTCGTTGAGGGCGCGGACGAAAATTGTATAACCTTCTATTAACTCCTTGCTCATGTGCACCCCTATTAAACCCATTGTCCCATTCCCTATCCTCTTCTGCCCCCGCTATGCCTTGTGAGCCTTCCGGGGGCTCCTCGTATGATGGCGTGTCTACACCTCCTTCCCCCCCTCTTCTTCCTTCATCCAGTCCTCTGCTGCCTCTCTTAGTGTCTCTGCAGACGTGTCACCAAGCCTGAGAATAACCTGCTCTGTAGTCCATTGTCCCCGAAGGGGGGCAAGACTCCTAGATTGCTCCGCCTGTCTCACTGTGTGTTGCAATTCACTTACTAACCTGTCTCTCCCGCTCAGCTCTGGGTCAGCTCGAGGGACCGAAGGGACAGGAGTGGGGGTTGCCTCAGCTCCCTGTGCCTCTAACCTCTCCTCCTTAGGTTCAACCCGAACGGGATCTTGGTACCCTGCAGCTGGCAGGATAGGGTACAACCCATAAGGTGGGGGCTCCCCCAGCGAATTTCCTGGGGACTCTGTTTGAGTTTGTGCCACTTCTTGTATGGGCGTCACTGCCTCTTCGGGCGTGGTAGACTTGTCTCTTCCTTTTTCATGACAGAATACTCACCATAGTGATAGAATAGCTTCCCTCTTCTGTCTTTTCTTTTTCTTATATGTTGAACGAATGTAAGTTAATGTGTGTTCAACTATGTCGTGGTCAAATGTCCCATCTTTTGGCCATGGTTGAGCGTGACCCTCAGTGCCTTTATGCCACTGTTTGCAATATTTTAGTATTCTTCCCTTATCTGAAGGGAACGTTTTCATCATATGGTCCAAAGGGGTATCCATGATCCCCATAGGACTGGTGTTTCCTATGCGTACCTCTAGCAGCGTAACTGATGCGTTTTTTTTTTTTTTTTAATCCTTTGTCTGTTATCTTGTGCGTATTTTTAACTATGCCACTGTCACTAACTTACAACAGTATTGTATAAGGTCGGTCCTACTCAGTATTACCTGACTTCACATATATTGTTGTAAGACCATATCGGTGGACATCAGCCATGCTTATTGCTAGTCTGTGTAACACTTCTTCTATGGTGATGTCTGGGCCAGGTGAATTTATGGGGGTTCTAAGTGGATTTGTAGCTGAAGCAATGCGTGTTATAACGTTGTCATGTATGTAGATGAGTATTTGTGGTGCTCGGGGACGCGTTGAGCCATTCATTATTTAAAGCAATGAAGGTACGAATATCTGTGAGGAATGCATCAAGAAGAGCCTCCAATATAAGGGGTGATTGAGTTATTATTTCAAACCTCGGGTGTTACATGGGCATGGGGGTTGGCCGTGAGCCCACTTAAATACTAATTTTATCTCAAGTGTATCTGTTTCCTGCCACAGAGAATTATCAGCCTCACTCATAGGGATTTATTATCAACCTTTACTTGCTTTTGTGTTATTTATTTGGACCTCCTGTGTTTTTATTTTCACTAATTATTTCCCCTTTATGGAACGCTTTAAGGGTGTCCATTGGGATGTCAAAAATATGGCAGAGATCTCGCACCCTCTCCTCTTCACTTATATCTGACTGCGTGACAACTGGTGGGGACACCTGCCATTTATCTATAACCTGACCTATATGATTGTAAAACACAGTACTATTTTTGTTCTCTTTTTTACTCATTACTCATGAAACGCATTCACTGGTCGGTATTGCGCTTTGCAGGTTTGCAACCAGGGGTCTGACTGTACTCAGACTCCCACTAATATCTCAGCCCTGGTCGCTTCCCCTCAAAAATGCCTTCCAGAGGTTAGTAAATCTGGGAATGTGGTGAACCGGGCGTGTGACTCAATCAGAGCGAAATGTGCACACTTGTTACTCGGTCCACCTCACTATTTCCTACTCTAACCCCTCTGTTCTAACCGGAATATCTGTTAGGCATTCCCAAATCAATGTCTCTTCCAGGGGCTGCCCCCTAGGTAATGCACTACTGTCATCCAGGGGCTGCCCCCTGGGTAATGCACTGTTGTCGTCCAGGGGCTGCGCCCTGGGTAATACACTGCTGCCGTCCAGGGGCTGCCCCCTGGGTAAAACACTGCTGTCTATTACACCAGCTAGTCTTCCGGTCTGACCAGGGAATCACAGTGTAGTAATACCATACCATCAAAACATTGCTTTAACCCCCTGGCTAGTCTTCCGGTCTAACCGGGGAATCACAATTTATATTTTAGCATAACAGCATAACATTGCATTAAAACATTTAAACCCCACATAAATCATGCATGCATTTTGTCATATTATAGTTGCCAAAAAGAATCATGTAATTAAAAATAATAAGGTACAAGCCCGACCTCTCTCCACCCTTTAGGACAGCAACATCTGGAATCCCCGACTGCCTGGTTGAATAGGCAGGTGTAATGTCACCTGTTTATGTTGCGCGCAGTGTTCTATTCAAGCAGTACAGACGGCTCTTCCTTCAGCTGCGTCCGGAGAAGAGAAGGAGGGCTCCTGGCTGAGCTGCGCCAGATGTTGGCAGGTCACGAATAAAGAACGACAGGACTCAGTTTGGCAATTAATATGAGCATTTATGAATAACGGCCGGGAGGGCAGCACAGCTCTAAGTCTGAAACCGCACTCAAATTCATAGACTCAAGCAGCCCTTTTTATATGTTTTTGCCACCTTGAAGTCGTCTTATCACTCGTCATGCATTTTTAATTTAAGCGCTTGTTTGGTATATTCTATCACTACTTACATCAACATAAAACCACGTTTCTCATGAAAAAGCATCTAATTACACGTTTGCAGGAAAGCGAAGGTTACATATCTGTCATGTGCACATTTATTAATAAACGGCAATACCTTTTTATCTCACGTTCTAAAGGCTGTCTGTATTTTCTCCTTTTCTAACTCCAGACTTGGAACCCCCGTCTGTCTGGCCTCCCTCACACAGCTGCTGGCCTTCAAGCATCAATGCTCATTGTGTTCCTGTCCTGAAACTCCCTTTACTTATGAACGTGGATTTGAAATGCGTGCCGTTCCTGTGACCATTCAAGCTTCTAGGCCCTTCTATGTGCAATTGCATTGTGAATAACTATGCCTTTGTCTCACTTCTCTGCCTCCTGCACTGACCTTTTACTTGGATGCCATGAGCACTCGGGGCCTGTATTCCTCTCTGGGCATATATGACTCTGCACGGTTTCCTCCTAACTCATGCATTTGCAAAAATGGGCCTTCTCTTTCTATATTTTCAGTAACAATTTCAGCAAATTAATTGCTGTATACCCGGTATAGAATGAAAACCCATTGCAAGGTGCAGCTCATTTATTGGCTCTGGGTACCTAGGGTGAATCTTGATGAACTTACAAGCCCTATATATCCCCGCAACCAGAAGAGTCCAGCAGACATAACGGTATATTGCTTTAAAAAATCTGACATCGCAAGAAAAAGTTACACGTGGAGAAAAAAGGCTGTTTATTTCACCTCAATTTCAATATTCTTTTATTTCAGCTGTTATTTTCTGTAGGAAACCCTTGTAGGATCTACACAAATGACCCGATGCTGAATTCAGATTTTTTTCTACTTTTCAGGGATCCAGCACTGGTTTCTCACCCATTTCTGTCCCTAACTGGAAGGAGGCTGAAAGCACACAAAATAGTAAAAATGGGGTATGTCCCAGTAAAATGTCAAAATTGTGTTGAAAAATTGGGTTTTCTAATTCAAGTCTGCCTGTTCCTGAAAGCTGGGAAGATGGTGATTTTATCACCACAAGCCCTTTGTTTATGCCATTTTAAGGTAAAAAACCGCAAGCCTTCTTCTGCAGCCCTTTGTTCCCATTTTGTTGAAAAAAACAACATTTCCGCTGTATTTTGGATAATTTCTTGGCCTCCTTCAGGGGAACCCACAAAGACTGGGTACCTCTAGAATCCCTAGCATGTTGGAAAAAAAAGGACGCAAATTTGGCATGGATAGCTTATGTGGAGAAAAAGTTATGAGGGCCTAAGCGCAAACTTCCCCAAATAGCCAAAAAAAGGCTCAGCACAGGAGGGAAAAAGGCCTGGCAGCGAAGGGGTTAAGGGGTGTTGGAAAATGGGTTATTGGTAGGGCAGGTAGGTACCTACACCTAGCAACAAGCCACTAACCTCCACATAGGTACAGTTAGGTCTCAGTAAATTAATCCCAGCTCTACCCTTGGTAGCTTGGCATCGAGCGTCAAGGCTTAATTTAGGAGACAAAGTGTAAAGCATTCAAATATCACAAAACAGTAATTAAATAAAACACAGGAAACAGTTTAAAAATCCAAAACCAATTTATAAAAATAGCTTATATTTTTATCTTTAAAATGACACAAAAACGATTAAAATCGGTTCAGGGGAACCGGAGATATGAATTTTTAAAGTATTATTATTTTCTAGCGCTTAGAAACAAAAAGCGCCAACCGGGTCATCTGGTTGCACCAGGACCGGGGCAAAGTCAAACTTTCAGGCCGACCGCGATGGAGCCCTGCTCGGCTACGAGTCGCGGGAGGCCTCGGTTAAAAAGTTACCTTCTGACTTAGTCTCTTTTTTGATGTTTTTCTTCCCCGGGACGAACCTGCCAGTTGAATCCGACCTCCTGGAGCCCTTGTCCGGATACGCGAAGTCGGTTTCCTCGGTGGTGATTTTTACCTTCGGACGTAGTCGTTTTTTCGAGATGAAAATCCTTCGACCGGGGTAAACCTGGATCTTGATCCGACGTCCATGGAGCCCTTCTCGGATACGATGGCTGGGAGGTCCCGGTCAACTTTTTACGTTCGGACTTAGTCTCTTTTTTGGATGTTTTTCTTTACCGGGACGAACCACGAAGTCAGGCTGGGTCGCGGTTGAGGCAAGCCGGCTAGAATTTCCGCGTCGGGTCGGTCCCTCTCTGGAGCTTTTTTCCAAAAATTCTCAAATCTTTTCCAAACTTCTGGGGCTTCACCCAGATGTTTTTTTAAGGTTCTTTTGGGGTCCACAGCTCACCCCAAGGGTCCAGAAGTTCTGTGATGGTCCTTGGGAAGTGCGGACTTCAACTCCCAGAATGCACCTGGCGCAAACTCCTTTTTGGCCACTGGACAGTGGTCAGCTGGTCACTTTTTCAGGAGTTGGTGCAGGGGACTCTGGTTTAGCAATTTTTCACCTGTAGCAAACAGTGAGTCCCTCCTTGAACCAGTTGAAGCCAGGCAAAGTCCTTCTTGTGGTGAAGCCCAAGTGTGCAGCTGGTGCAGTCCTTCTGAGTGCAGGTTCCAGGTGCAGGCCAGGGGTCCAGCAGGGCAGTCCTTCTTCTCCTTAAGTTCTTTCTTCTTGAAATTTGGTGGGGATCTGAGGTGTGGGTGCAGGTCTGCCAGTTTTATCCTTGCTCCTGGGTGAAAAGCAGGGGTGCCCTGGTTCTCCAATCAGGGACAGGGTCGTCCCCCTGTGATGACCACTTCCTGGGAAGTGTGGCAAAAATCCATCCCAGAAGGCAACAGTCTCTAAAAATCCAACATGGATGAATCTGATTTTTGGAGGTTACATCTGGCTGAGCCCACCCACTGGTGTGGCTAAAAATCATAAACACACCCCTCTCCTGCCGTCTCCTAATCTAATCAAGGGGGCACCTAATTGTCTGGGGTTGCAGGATGTGGGGGTGTTGCTGGGTGCTGCAAATGTCCTTCTCTGCCTTTGAAGACCAGTTTGGCAGCCCTCCCCCTTCCTGCCTCACCATCTGCTGAGGGGAGATTCTCTCCCCCAAGCACATTCCTTTGTGTGAAGCCTGGCCACTTCACACCTCATCAAGGCAGCCTGGCAGAAGCTGCTGCAGGCTGGCCAATCAAAGCACAGCAGCAAAAACAATGCAGAGCTGAAATTGGCAACTTTTTAGGTAAAGTCTAAACTTTTTACCTGGACAAGTTATATTAAATCCCACAACTGGAAGTTGTGGGATTTATTACAACAATCAATTTGATACCAAATTCTTGGTATGTAACATTTAAGGAGACTTTAAAATTTAAAATAAAGTCTGCCTATTCTAGCCTATGAAGGCCATTTACTTCAATGAGGGAAAAACAAATTTGGCTGTTTTTACCTCACTAGGGCTTATAAATCTATTTTTATAAAGTCCCTGCTTATAGTTACATGGCACCCAGCCCTAGGGGCACATAGGGCACACCTTAGGGGTGACTTATATGTAAAAATAAGGTAGTTTAAGACTTTGGAAGTACCTTTAATTCCAAAGTCGAATTTGCATATAACTTTAATTTAAAAGCAGCCAGCAAGGCAGGCTTGCTTTTAAAATGACACTGGGCACCTCAGCAGTGCACCTAGGTGTGCACCACCTATGCTGTGGTCCCTAAACCTACATGCCCGACCATATACTAGGGACTTATAGGTAGGTTAACTTAGCCAATTATAATTAGCCTAATTTGCATATCCATTTTACACAGAGCACAGGCCCTGGGACTGGTTAGCAGTACCCAGGGCACCATCAAAGTCAGGAAAACACCAGCAAAAAGTGGAAAATGGGGGCAAAAATTTATGGGGCCTCTGCAATCAGCCCTGTTTTCTCACACAACCCCCCCCCCCCCCAGCCCACACGCCCAGGAGACTCAGCCCAACCCTGGGAGAGTCTTCCTGGCTTGTTAGGCGAGGAAGACAGTGAAGAAAACTGGCTGTCCCTTTGCAGGGCCTACTCTGCCTTACATCCTCCTGTCAGGGTCACTCCCTCTGGGTAGTGAAGCCATCCCAACAGTAAAAGGACCCAACTCAAACTGAAACTTCCCTCTAGGGGGGTCTTCCTCCTCTCTCTCTGCCAACTTGGGTAGTGAGGTGCCCACCTCCCCTACTCCTAACTTTGCTAGGGCAACACCTAGCTTACCTAAAGAGGTCACCCAACACTTGAGCAACCCCACCATGACCAATAGGGTCAGGGGGCCTACTTTGCTATTGGCCCTGGGGTCTGCCTCCCAGGCCAAGTACAGTGCTGCCAGGAAGGCTAGCACCCAGCAGAGGCTACTGACAGCTGTCAGCACCCAGAACCACACCCTAAGCTCTCCACTGACAGGTGGCTGAGCTGCTTTAGGGGCAACTTTGGGGTCCTGGCACCCCTCTTGCTGTCTAGAGTGGGGGGCTACCACCTCCTGTGGCAGACACCCTCCTTCCACTCTCTCTTCTGTCAGTGCAGGGGCAACACCCTGCATCTGGACAGCTGCCTGACTACTCAGGACTTCCTTGGTGTCAGGTGAGGCCTCACCAGTGCCAACTCTGGGCTCCCCCCTTACTGGGGCAGAAGGCCCTTGGCTCCCTGGAACTCTCTTTAAGAGTGGCCTACCCTTCCTTTTCTTCTTTCCTTTTCTTGGGGACCCCTGTCTCCTAACTGTAGGGACTGACTCCCCAGGACTTTGGGTTGGGGGGGCGCCTTGGGCGACCACCCCATCTGTGACCAGACTCACCTCTGGGAGGTCATTGCCCAGGATACAATCTAGGGGAAGATCAGCACTGACTACCACCCTAATCCAGTCAAGGATACCCTCCCTCTCTAGGGGCACTATGGCTACAGGTTTGGAGGTGACCTCCCCTGTGGCTATCCTGACTTTCTTTGTCTTTCCTGGGACATACATGTCTGGGGTCACTAACCGGTCACTCACTATAGTGTGACTGGCACAGGTGTCTCTCAGGCCAGTGGTAGGGATCCCATTCACTTGAATGTGGTGGAAGTGCCTACTCCCACCCTCAGGGATCACCAGCTTACCATCTGGTCCTGTCTCCCAGCTCAATGCTAGGAGGACTTCATCATCTGAGGAATCCTCCTCTATGGCTACACTGGACAGCCCAGTGCTAACCACCTTCTTTGGACAGGCTGCATCTCCTCTGAAGTGACCTGTCTGCTGACAGTCAAAGCAAGCCCTACTGTCCAAGAGCTTTTTTAACCCTGGGTCTAACTGTCTCTGCTGGTCAGAGTGGGATTTACTCTCCTCCTTCTTAGGGTTCTGGGGTATAGAGGGAGTCTCTGTGGTGGGCTTACCACCTCCCTCCTTAGGTTTTTGGGGACCTGACCCCCCCTTCTTGGAGTCTCCCCCCTGGGACTTGACAACCACCCTGGTTCTCAACCACTCATCAGCTGCCTCCCCAGCTCTCTAGGGTTGGTCTGCTTAGAGTCCACTAGATGCTGGCGTAACCTTTCTTGGATACAATTGGTCAAGATGTGCTCTCTCATGATCAGATTGTATAACCCCTCATAAGTATCTACTTTGTTACCAATAATCCAGCCCTCTAGTGCCTTTAGTGAAATGTCCACAAAGTCAACCCAAGACTGGGTACTGACCTTCTGGGTGTCCCTGAACTTCATTCTATATTGCTCTGGGGTCAGACCAAACTTCTTGGCTAAGCACCTCTTCATACTAGGGTATGAATCTGCCTCCTCCCCCCTTAAGGTCAGAAGCCTATCCCTCCCTGAGTTGGGGACCAACTCCCACAAAAGGGAACCCCAGTATTGAGGCCTAACCCTTCTCATTTGGAGTGCCCTCTCAAAGGCCCCCAGCCACTTATCAATGTCATCCCCCTCTACATAAGCAGGAACTACCCCCTTGGGGGTAAATCCCCCCACCCATGGACACCTCAGCTTCTTTATCGCTGCTTCCATCTCTTTTCTCTTTGTATGCCCACTTTTTCTTTTCTAGGGCCAGCTTCTCTGCTTCCAAAGCTATGTATGCTAGCTGGGCCTCCAGCTCTCTTTCTCTGATGGATGGGTTCTCTCCTCCTGAAAGGACCCCCTTCCCACCACTAGCTTTGGATCTGCCCCTAGTGACTGTATTTACTGAGGACCGTTCTTCCTCATCCTCACTTAGGGTCAGATGCCTTCCCTCCCCTGAGTGGTTAGAGCTTGCATTCTCCCTTCTTTCTCCCTCCTCTGGAGCTTCTTCTGACTCTACCTCTTGGGCCTCAGCCCATGCTGTCAGGGATGTGATCAGGATTTGCTTCCTGAGATCAGTGGTTGCAGGCAACCCTCTTTCAATACACAACCCCCTAAGCTGGACTACTGTCAGTGTGGGTAGGCTAGCCAGATCAAGCTCCATGGTTCCCTAGTTTTGTGTCAACAAAAACTTTTTGCAAAAATTGGAAACAACAATTTAGAAAAATTACAAAAATTCAATAATTGAAATTAATCCAAATTAATAAAAAATAAAAAAAATAAAAATTAAAAACAATGTTTGCACTAGGACAATTTAAAGGATTTTTAATTTGTTTTACCTAAAACTGTAACGTGATATTGAACACAAGTACAGGATCCCGTCGCTGCCTCCAATTATGTTGGAAAATGGGTTATTGGTAGGGCAGGTAGGTACCTACACCTAGCAACAAGCCACTAACCTCCACATAGGTACAGTTAGGTCTCAGTAAATTAATCCCAGCTCTACCCTTGGTAGCTTGGCATCGAGCGTCAAGGCTTAACTTAGGAGACAAAGTGTAAAGCATTCAAATATCACAAAACAGTAATTAAATAAAACACAGGAAACAGTTTAAAAATCCAAAACCAATTTATAAAAATAGCTTATATTTTTATCTTTAAAATGACACAAAAACGATTAAAATCGGTTCAGGGGAACCGGAGATATGAATTTTTAAAGTATTATTATTTTCTAGCGCTTAGAAACAAAAAGCGCCAATCGGGTCATCTGGTTGCACCAGGACCGGGGCAAAGTCAAACTTTCAGGCCGATCGCGATGGAGCCCTGCTCGGCTACGAGTCGCGGGAGGCCTCGGTTAAAAAGTTACCTTCTGACTTAGTCTCTTTTTTGATGTTTTTCTTCCCCGGGACGAACCTGCCAGTTGAATCCGACCTCCTGGAGCCCTTGTCCGGATCCGCGAAGTCGGTTTCCTCGGTGGTGATTTTTACCTTCGGACTTAGTCGTTTTTTCGAGATGAAAATCCTTCGACCGGGGTAAACCTGGATCTTGATCCGACGTCCATGGAGCCCTTCTCGGATACGATGGCTGGGAGGTCCCGGTCAACTTTTTACATTCGGACTTAGTCTCTTTTTTGGATGTTTTTCTTTACCGGGACGAACCACGAAGTCAGGCCGGGTCGCGGTTGAGGCAAGCCGGCTAGAATTTCCGCATCGGGTCGGTCCCTCTCTGGAACTTTTTTCCAAAAATTCTCAAATCTTTTCCAAACTTCTGGGGCTTCACCCAGATGTTTTTTTAAGGTTCTTTTGGGGTCCACAGCTCACCCCAAGGGTCCAGAAGTTCTGTGATGGTCCTTGGGAAGTGCGGACTTCAACTCCCAGAATGCACCTGGCGCAAACTCCTTTTTGGCCACTGGACAGTGGTCAGCTGGTCACTTTTTCAGGAGTTGGTGCAGGGGACTCTGGTTTAGCAATTTTTCACCTGTAGCAAACAGGGAGTCCCTCCTTGAACCAGTTGAAGCCAGGCAAAGTCCTTCTTGTGGTGAAGCCCAAGTGTGCAGCTGGTGCAGTCCTTCTGAGTGCAGGTTCCAGGTGCAGGCCAGGGGTCCAGCAGGGCAGTCCTTTTTCTCCTTAAGTTCTTTCTTCTTGAAATTTGGTGGGGATCTGAGGTGTGGGTGCAGGTCTGCCAGTTTTATCCTTGCTCCTGGGTGAAAAGCAGGGGGGCCCTGGTTCTCCAATCAGGGACAGGGTCGTCCCCCTGTGATGACCACTTCCTGGGAAGTGTGGCAAAAATCCATCCCAGAAGGCAACAGTCTCTAAAAATCCAACATGGATGAATCTGATTTTTGGAGGTTACATCTGGCTGAGCCCACCCACTGGTGTGGCTAAAAATCATAAACACACCCCTCTCCTGCCGTCTCCTAATCTAATCAAGGGGGCACCTAATTGTCTGGGGTTGCAGGATGTGGGGGTGTTGCTGGGTGCTGCAAATGTCCTTCTCTGCCTTTGAAGACCAGTTTGGCAGCCCTCCCCCTTCCTGCCTCACCATCTGCTGAGGGGAGATTCTCTCCCCCAAGCACATTCCTTTGTGTGAAGCCTGGCCACTTCACACCTCATCAAGGCAGCCTGGTAGAAGCTGCTGCAGGCTGGCCAATCAGAGCACAGCAGCAAAAACAATGCAGAGCTGAAATTGGCAACTTTTTAGGTAAAGTCTAAACTTTTTACCTGGACAAGTTATATTAAATCCCACAACTGGAAGTTGTGGGATTTATTACAACAATCAATTTGATACCAAATTCTTGGTATGTAACATTTAAGGAGACTTTAAAATTTAAAATAAAGTCTGCCCATTCTAGCCTATGAAGGCCATTTACTTCAATGAGGGAAAAACGAATTTGGCTGTTTTTACCTCACTAGGGCTTATAAATCTATTTTTATAAAGTCCCTGCTTATAGTTACATGGCACCCAGCCCTAGGGGCACATAGGGCACACCTTAGGGGTGACTTATATGTAAAAATAAGGTAGTTTAAGACTTTGGAAGTACCTTTAATTCCAAAGTCGAATTTGCATATAACTTTAATTTAAAAGCAGCCAGCAAGGCAGGCTTGCTTTTAAAATGACACTGGGCACCTCAGCAGTGCACCTAGGTGTGCACCACCTATGCTGTGGTCCCTAAACCTACATGCCCTACCATATACTAGGGACTTATAGGTAGGTTAACTTAGCCAATTATAATTAGCCTAATTTGCATATCCATTTTACACAGAGCACAGGCCCTGGGACTGGTTAGCAGTACCCAGGGCACCATCAAAGTCAGGAAAACACCAGCAAAAAGTGGAAAATGGGGGCAAAAATGTATGGGGCCTCTGCAATCAGCCCTGTTTTCTCACAAGGGGTATGACCGGAAACCTTATTTGACGTAAAAGATTATATAACTATTTACATTTTCTACTGTAATTGTTTCACCTATACCAGGAAAATGAAATGTGTCTCTCATTATAAACCTTAGGGGCCCAGGAAAGAAAGGCATGCCTGAAATGTGGAGCAGACAGGGCCGATGACGTTCACATGTTTTGGCAGTGTCCAGCAACTGAGATGTTCTGGCAAGACGTGGGTAAGGCTTTAACAGATATGTTTGGAAAATAAATAGAGGTAGGTCTTGCTCTGGTGATTTTCGGTGTGCTAGATGGTGTTGGGTCCTCACCAAAGTTACAGAGAACACTGGCATCACTATTATTTGTATTAATTCTTCTTGCACAAGTAGAGATTTGTCTGAAGTTGGTGTCTGTTCTACCCCCGCTACATACAGACTGGGTAATTTCTGCTTAACAAATGAACTGTTTGAATCGAAGCTGCCTATCATCTACGAGGGTTGAGATGTGGGAAGTATGGGAGCAATGGTATAAGACGGGGCACACTGATAGGTGAGAGTACAAAGGAATATCAGATGCGGGTCTAATGGTTATAAAAAGGAAAGCAAGTTGTGAAAGGAGAAGCACCAGGGCGCACAAGAGTTTTCTATTGTTGAGGGTTGCAAGAGGTTGTGAACCAGGTACTGGGAAGCTGCTGCTTGATAGCGGTAGTAGAAGGTTTCCTATCAAATATACATACCTGAGGTCATACCCTCCCCCGTTTCTTTTTGTAAATGAGGAATATATATTTTTTTTAAAGCACAACTTTTGACCACAAATATACACAGTTGAGGCTAAATGTATGTTAGATCTAAAAAATGTATTTAAGCCACTATGTTTTGCTTGGGAGTTGTGTTGACACATCTGATCCCGTTTGAACATGTAATATCTTTTAATGATTTGAAAGTGGAGCGTTCTCTTTTAGGGGTATGATCGGAAACCTGATTTGACATAAAAGATTGTGGCCCTCATTACGACCTTGGCGGGCGGGGGAGAAGTGGAGGTAATACGCCAACAGGCCGGCGGGAAACAAAATTGAATTATGACCATGGCGGTTACTGCTATGGTCATCCGCCACTTCTCCACTCTGACCGCCAGGGCGGTAACGACCGCTTGGCTGGAGACTTCGGTCTCCAGCCGGTTGACCGTCACTGGACCGCCGGTGGTATCAGGACCCTGCATACCGCCATGGATTTCGGGTGGTTTGGAACCACCACGAAATCCATGGCGGTAGGCACTATCAGTGCCAGGGAATTCCTTCCCTGGCAATGATAGGGGTCTCTACCACCCCCCTCCCCCACCCCTGAGTCCTCCCCCCACACCCCTGACCCCCTACCTCTCTCCAAAGGTGGCAGGACCCCCCTCCCCACCCCCAGCACCAACATCAACATACACACCTCCCTCCCCACCCCCTCCTCCAACATCAACATACACAACCCCTACACGCACACATACACTACAACACATACCCGCACACATACAAACAGACATGCAAACAGACCGACCCGCACACATTTTCCAGACACACAACACACCCCTGCATGCCTACACGCACTCACACACCCCCTCTACATGCTCGCACGCTCACCCCCATGCACGGTGATCCACCGGGAAGGGACGGGTTCCATGGGGGCTGCTCTGCCACCAGCTCCCCGTCACGAGAACACTGCCACACCGAATTCTGAGTTGGGATTCGGTGGGCAGTGTTCTGATGACGGGGCGGTGGACGTGGAGCAGCCTCCACTTCCCCTCTAACCGCCAGTATGGCTGCTGGCGGCTGTCCGTCCGAAAAAGGACAGAGGGCTGCCAGCAGTCATGATTCACTGTGCAGAAAACCGCCTGCACTGGCGGTCTTCAGCACAGCGGTACCTCCCGCCGAGTTTGAAATGAGGGCCTACATATCTATTTAAATTTAATACTGTAATTGTTTCTCCTATACCAGGATAATGAAATGTGTATCATGTTTTCTGTGCCAGAATCAGAAAAACAACAGTGTAGTACAACATATCTTATTAACTGAATTCATAAGCAAGCAGTGTCAGCCTGGTCAGAAAATAGGCCCGGGCAACAAAATAAAAGTGGCCCCCATTAGTGAATTAGAAAGCTAAAAAAGAGGCCCATGTTTTCAAATGGGGCCAGTTTTGAACTTGTAGAGACACTCTGGGGGTGATTCTAACCCCGGCGGTCTTAGACCGCCGGGGCCAGGTTCGGCGGGAGCACCGCCGACAGACCGGCGGTGCCCAGCAGGGCATTGTGACCGCGGCGCTTTGGCCGCGGTCAGTGCAGGAAAACCGGCGGTCTCCCGCCGGTTTTCCGCTGCCCCTTGGAATCCTCCAAGGCGGCGCAGCTTGCTGCGCCGCCGAGGGGATTCCGACCCCCCCTAGCGCCATCCAGTTCCCGGCGGTCCGAGCCGGCTTCATCGTGGAAGCCTCTTTCCCGCTGGGCTGGTGGGCGGCCTGAAGGCGGCCGCCCGCCAGCCCAGCGGGAATGTCAGAATTACCGCCGCGGTCTTTCGACCGCGGAACGGTAACCTGACGGCGGGACTTTGGCGGGCGGCCTCCGCCGCCCGCCAAGGTCAGGATGAGGGCCTCTGTGTAATTTGTATGTAAGGTATGAAAGACTGCATGGATCTGAGCTTGCTGCAATGTTTGTTTTAATAACATGTAAATTAGCAGTAGAAACTGGCCCAGCAGACCATAAACAGGCCCACAGACAGCCAAAAACCCGGCTCACATACTGAGCTACCAGACCACCAGGGGCACAGTTCCTAAATGCTTTTCTCAATGGTATGAAAGCAACAGAACGTCACGACAATGGTGAAAGATAGAAATGTTAGGCCAAGACTTAATGCTAAAATATTAACTACTCACGCTACATAGCTGTGAATGAATAAACTTCAGCTGTACAAAGCATCCTGCAAACACAGACTAGGGGTCCCAAATCTAACTGCGGCGCTTTACTCTTGTGAAACAGAGAGCAACACTTCGGCTTTAGCCATGGAATCCACATATTTTGTGCAAATATGCAAAGTGAGGACAGGGAGCATGTTTGGAAAATGGTCACAGGTTAAACCTCTGTTATAGCGCCTCTCATATAAAATTGTGAAAATGTTCACTTTTTGTGCGCCGCATTTGTGTCATTTTTGGACGCAAAAACGTGCAAACTTAGAAAATATAATTGTATTTTGTAAGTTTGTGCCGCGTTTGCGTCCAAAAGTGATGCAAACGTGGCACAAAAAAAGTAGAAAAATGGGCCCAAGAGCCAGATTTATCAAAGGATTTTATCTATTCAGCGTCTTTGGGAAAATGTGTTTGTACATATGGCCCAAAAATGTGTGCAGTAATTGAAAACCATCGCACCATCATGCTCTTCAAAATATTCCCTTGATGGGAGATAGTTAACAAAACACGACCAACAAAGTGGGAAAACAAAGAAAATGTCTGTACTGGAAGGGCCCCTCTCCAGTATATAACCTATGCTTGTCATCATACATACACCCTTGCTCTATGGTGCAAAGGTGCACTTGGCGCTATGCAGCCTAGAGCGAGCAGGGAGAGTGGGAAACAGTGTCATATCGTAGTAGACATGGCACTGTTCTGCTCTCTCTTTCTCGCTTTTGACAAACCCATGCTTAATCTGACAGCAGAATAAGGTTTCCAACGCATCTCTCTGCCAAACTACACTATTTTGAAGAGGCAGGACACAGTGATACGTTGCCTACACAAGGGGAACACTGGTGCACTTTATTTACATAGACACCATTCCAGAGACAACCCACACCTCATAGGTTAACCCCTTCGCTACCAGGCCTTTTCCCCCTCAGGTTGGCTATTTAGGGTACTTCGTTCTTAGGCCCTCATAACTTTTTGTCCACATAAGCTATCCAGGCCAAATGTGTGTATTTTTTTTCCAACATTCTAGGGATTCTAAAGGTACCCTGAGTTTATGGGTTCCATTGGAGGAGATCACGAAATTAGCCAAAGTACAGCTAAGATGTATTTTGTTTGTGAAAAATGGGAAAAAGTGCTGCAGAAGAAAGCATGTGGTTTGTTCCCTGAAAATGGAATCAACAAAGGGTTTGCGGTGCTAAAATCACCAGCTTTGCAGCTTTCAGGAACAGGCCGACTTGAATCTGAAAACCAAATTTTTCAACACAATTATGGCATTTTACTGGGACATACCCCATTTTTACTATTTGCTTGTGCTTTGGATCCCGGACAGCTAAACATTTCTGAAAAGTAGACAAAATTCTGAATTAAGCAAGGGATCATTTGTGTAGATCCCTCAAGGTTTCCCCTACAGAAATTAACAGCTGAAATAAACAAATATTGAAATTGAGTTGAGAAAAACAGCCATTTCTGTCCATGTTGTCTTCTGTAACTTTTTCCAGCTATGGAAGATTTTTTAAAGCAATATACCGTTACATCTGCTGGACTCTTCTGGTTGCGGGGATATATAGGGCTTGTAGGTTCACTGTTGGCATGGTTACCCCCTAGCTTTTTGCCTTTTGTTGATAATAGTTATGATTGAAAGTGTGCTATGACCCTGCTAACCAGGCCCCAGCACCAGTATTCTTTCCCTAAAGTTGTACCTTTGTCTCCACAATTGGCACATCCCTGGCACACCGATAAGTCCCTTGTAAATGGTACCCCTAGTACCAAGGGCCTTGTGGCGAGGGAAGGTCTGTAAGGGCTGCAGCATGTACTATGCCATCCTGGGACCCCTCACTCAGCAAATGCACACTGCCTTACAGCTTGTGTGTGCTAGTGGGAAGAAAAAGACTAAGTCGACATGGCACTCCCCTCAGGGTGCCATGCCCACAACCCACTGCCTGTGGCATAGGTAAGTCACCCCTCTAGCAGGCCTTACAGCCCTAAGGCAGGGTGCATTATACCACAGGTGAGGGCATAGCTGCATGAGACCTATGCCCCTACAGTGTCTAAGCCAATTCTTAGACATTGTAAGTGCAGGGTAGCCATAAAGAGTATATGGTCTGGGAGTTTGTCAAACACAAACTCCACAGTTCGATAATGACTACACTGAATACTGAGAAGTTTGGCATCAAACGTCTCAGCACAATAAATCCATACTGATGCCAGTGTGGGATTTATTGAAAAATGCACACAGAGGGCATCTTTGAGATGCCCCCTGCATACCAGCCCAACTACTAGTGCTAAGCTGACCAGTTTCTGCCAGCCTGCCACATCCAGATGGGTTTCTGGCCATGTGGGGTGAGGGCCTTTGTGCACTCTGTGACCAGGAAAAAAAACCGGTACTGGGTGGAGGTGCTTCACACCTCCCCCTTCAGGAACTGTAACACCTGGCGGTGAGCCTCAAAGGCTCAAGCCTGGTGTTACCTCAACCCAGGGCACTCCAGCTTGTGGAGATGCCCGCCCCCCAGACACAGCCCCCACCTTTGGTGGCAAATCCGGAGGAGATAACGAGAAAAAGAAGGAGGAGTCACCCTTCAGCCAGGATAGCACCTAAGCTGTCCTAAGCTGAGGTGACTCCACAACTGACTAGGCCCCAGCCCTACTGGCCTGTCTCCAGACTCAAAGAACCTGCAACAGCTACTCATTCAGCTGGACCAGCGACCTCTGCCGACTCAGAGGACTGCCCTGCAACCCAAAGGACCAAGAAACTCCTGTGGACAGCGGCTCTGTCTAATCTACAAAGAAGAAACCATCTTTAAAGGACTCCAGTCTCACTCCGGAAGCGTGAGTCCCCAACACTCTGCACCTGACGCCCTTGGCTCGTGTCCAGAAGAACCAACACTGCAGCGAGGACCCCCAGGCGACTCCCACAACATGGACACCCTGAGATGGCCTCCCTGCACCCCCATGTTGATACCTGCAGAGAGAATCCAGAGGCTCCCCCGGACCACGACTTCCCGGTAACAAAGAATCCAGTGCCTGGAAGATGCACTGCACTGCACCCGCAGCCCCAGCCCCAAGAGAACCAACTACCGGTGCAGGAGTGACCAGCAGGCGGCCCTCATCGTTGCCCAGTTGGTGGCTGGCCCAAGAAGCCCCCCTGTGCCCTGCCTGCATCGCCAGAGTGACCCCGAGTCCCTCCATTGCTTTCAACGCAAAACCCGACACGTACTTTGCACATTGCAACCGGCTACCCCTGTGCCGCTGAGGGTGTATTTTGTGTGCCTGGTTGTGACCCCCGCAGTGCTCTACAAAACACCCCTGGTCTACTCCCCAAAGACGCAGGTACTTACCTGCTAGCAGACTGGAACCGGAGTATCCCTAGTGTCCATAGGCGCCTATGTTTTTTGGGCCCCTCTTTGACCTCTGCACCTGACCGGTCCTGTGTTGCTGGTGCTGGGTGTTTAGGGTTAACTTGAACCCCCAACGGTGGGCTGCCTTTGACCCGGAGACTGAAGTTGTAAGTGCTTTACTTACCCGCTAAACTAACTTGTACTTACCTCCCCCAGGAACTGTTGAATTTTGCACTGTGTCCACTTTTAAAATAGCTTATTGCCATTTTTGACAAAACTGTGTACATTACTGTTTTACTTCAACGTTCCTAGCATGTGAATCACAGGGCATTTCTCAGATAGACTTTCGTACACACTGTCTTCTATCGGGAAGGAAAATATGTAGAGAAAGACAAGGGTCAATAACACTTGTTCTTCTATTCTGTGTTCCCCCACGTCTCCCGATAAAAATGGTACCTCAGTTGTGTGGTAGGCCTAGTGCCCACGACAGGAAATGCCCCAAAACTCAATGTGGACACATCACAATTTTCTAATGAAAACTGACCAGTTTTTTTGCAAAGTGCCTAGCTGTGGATTTTAGCCTGTAGCTCAGCCAGCACCTAGGGAAACCTATCTAACCTAAACATTGTTTAAACCTAGACGCCTAGGGGAACTAAGAATAGGGTGACTTGTGGGGCTCTCACCAGGTTCTGGCACCCAGAATCCTTTGCAAACCTCAAAATTTGTCTAAAAACACTTTTCCCTCACATTTCGGTGCTGCACAGTTCTGGAATCTGAGAGGACCCACAAACGTCCTTCCACCCAGCGCTCCCCCTAGTCTCCTGATAAAAATGGTACCTCACTTGAGATGTTGGGCCTAGTGCCTGCTACAGGAAATGCCCACAAACGCAACATGGTCACATCAAATTTTTACATTGAAAACTGACCTATTTTTTGTAAAGTGCCTAGCTGTGGATTTTAGCCTCCAGCTCAGTCAACACCTAGCAAAACCTAGCAAACCTATACATTTTTTAAACCTAGACAGTTAGGGAAATTCAGAATGGGGTGACTTGTGGAGCTCTTACCAGGTTCTGGCACCCAGAATCTTTTGCAAACCTCAAAAATTGGCAAAAAAACACTTTTTCCTCACATTTCGGTGATGGAAAGTTCTGGAATCTGAGATGAGCCTCGAATTTCCTTCCACCCAGCATTTCCCCAAGTCTCCCGATAAAAATGGTATCTCACTTGTGTGGGTAGGCCAAGTGCTGTGACAGGGAAGGGTCCAAAACACAACATGGACACATCAAAATTATCTATTACAAAACTACCTGTTTTTGAAATGGGGGCATCTGTGTTTTTGGTCCTGGGCTCAACAACCATCTAGGAAAACTCAGACATTTCTAAAAAATAGACACTGGAGGGAGTCCAGGGTGGTGTGACTTGTATTATATTGTATTGTATTGAGTATTTGTAGAGCGCATTCCGGCAAAAAAGCATCAAAGAGCTATTCGGACCAGAGATACAGGAAAAAGAGCACAAGCCACCCTGAATATCTAATTGGCGAAGAGCCAGGTTTTAAGACTTTTCCTAAAGGAGAAATTAGTCGATATTTGACGCAGCGAGAGAAGCAGACCATTCCATAGCCTGGCCGCTTCCACCGTAAAAGCCCGGTCTCCCCATCTAGTTATTTTGCAACGCGCCACCTTGATCATAAATTTGGAAGACGATCTCAGGTGTCTCGGTGGTTGATAAAACAACAAGGTGGATTTCAAATAATCGCATCCCTCCGACTGTAGTGCTTTGTGCGTAAGACAGAGTGTCTTAAAAATAATTCTCTTCCTAATCGGAAGCCAATGTAGGAATGCAACACATCTCTTGGCAGATATAGACTGAGGGAGATTCAAGGTTAAATGAGCTGCCACATTCTCAATTGACTGCAATTTATCTGAGGAAGATTTATTAGCATTGAGCAGCAACGAATTACAATATTCCAGTCTAGACGTGACTAACGCCAGTACCACCGCTCGTCTTAAGTCATCCTCTAAAAGATGTAAAAAAAAATCAAGTATTTTTAATATCCAAAAACAGACCTTGACCAGATGATTGATCTGTAGCTTAAAAGAAAATGAATAATCAAAAATGATGCCTAGATTTTTTGCAGCAGGCACAGGAGACGGGCAGCCCCCACAAGCGGGAGGCCACCAGCCATTGTCCCAAGGGGAGTTGTTACAGCCAAAGCACATAATCACTGTCTTGTCCCCGTTAAGTTTAAGCCAGTTGCAAGTCTTCTAATTATTAATAGCTAACATGCAGCGTTGAAAGTTTTCCTTTGTGTCCTCCAAATTGTGAGAAATGGTGTTGGAAAATGGGTTATTGGTAGGGCAGGTAGGTACCTACACCTAGCAACAAGCCACAAACCTCCACATAAGTACAGTTAGGTCTCAGTAAATTAATCCCAGCTCTACCCTTGGTAGCTTGGCATCGAGCGTCAAGGCTTAACTTAGGAGACAAAGTGTAAAGCATTCAAATATCACAAAACAGTAATTAAATAAAACACAGGAAACAGTTTAAAAATCCAAAACCAATTTATAAAAATAGCTTATATTTTTATCTTTAAAATGACACAAAAACGATTAAAATCGGTTCAGGGGAACCGGAGATATGAATTTTTAAAGTATTATTATTTTCTAGCGCTTAGAAACAAAAAGCGCCAATCGGGTCATCTGGTTGCACCAGGACCGGGGCAAAGTCAAACTTTCAGGCTGACCGTGATGGAGCCCTGCTCGGCTACAAGTCACGGGAGGCCTCGGTTAAAAAGTTACCTTCTGACTTAGTCTCTTTTTTGATGTTTTTCTTCCCCGGGACGAACCTGCCAGTTGGATCCGACCTCCTGGAGCCCTTGTCCGGATACGCGAAGTCGGTTTCCTCGGTGGTGATTTTTACCTTCGGACTTAGTCGTTTTTTCGAGATGAAAATCCTTCGACCGGGGTAAACCTGGATCTTGATCCGACGTCCATGGAGCCCTTCTCGGATACGATGGCTGGGAGGTCCCGGTCAACTTTTTACGTTCGGACTTAGTCTCTTTTTTGGATGTTTTTCTTTACCGGGACGAACCACGAAGTCAGGCCGGGTCGCGGTTGAGGCAAGCCGGCTAGAATTTCCGCGGCGGGTCGGTCACTTTATGGAGCTTTTTTTTCAAAAATTCTCCAATCTTTTCCAAACTTCTGGGGCTTCACCCAGATGTTCTTTTAAGGTTCTTTTGGGGTCCACAGCTCACCCCAAGGGTCCAGAAGTTCTGTGATGGTCTTTGGGGGGTGCGGACTTCAACTCCCAGAATGCACCTGGCGCAAACTCCTTTTTGGCCACTGGACAGTGGTCAGCTGGTCGCTTTCTTCAGGAGTTGGTGCAGGGGACTCTGGTTTAGCAATTTGTCACCTGTAGCAAACAGGGAGTCCCTCCTTGAACCAGTGGAAGCCAGGCAAAGTCCTTCTTGTGGTGAAGCCCAAGTGTGCAGCTGGTGCAGTCTTTCTGAGTGCAGGGTCCAGGTGCAGGCCAGGGGTCCAGCAGGGCAGTCCTTCTTCTCCTTAAGTTCTTTCTTCTTGAAATTTGGTGGGGATCTGAGGTGTGGGTGCAGGTCTGTCAGTTTTATCCTTGCTCCTGGGTGAAAAGCAGGGGGGCCCTGGCTCTCCAATCAGGGACAGGGTCGTCCCCCTGTGATGACCACTTCCTGGGAAGTGTGGCAAAAATCCATCCCAGAAGGCAACAGTCTCTAAAAATCCAAAATGGATGAATCTGATTTTTGGAGGAGAGATCTGGCTGAGCCCACCCACTGGTGTGGCTAAAAATCATAAACACACCCCTCTCCTGCCCTTTCCTAATCTAATCAAGGGGGCACCTAGCTGTCTGGGGTTGCAGGATGTGGGGGTGTTGTTGGGTGCTCCAGATGTCCTTCTCTGCCTTTGAAGACCAGTTTGGCAGCCCTCCCCCTTCCTGCCTCACCATCTGCTGAGGGGAGATTCTCTCCCCCAAGCACATTCCTTTGTGTGAAGCCAGGCCACTTCACACCTCATTAAAGTAGCCTGGCAGAAGCTGATGCAGGCTGGCCAATCAGAGCACAGCAGCAAAAACAATGCAGAGCTGAAATTGGCAACTTTTTAGGTAAAGTCTAAACTTTTTACCTGAACTGGTTATATTAAATCCAACAACTGGAAGTTGTGGGATTTATTATAACAATCAATTTGATACCAAATTCTTGGTATGTAACATTTAAGGAGACTTTAAAATTTAAAATAAAGTCTGCCCATTCTAGCCTATGAAGGCCATTTACTTCAATGAGGGAAAAACGAATTTGGCTTTTTTTACCTCACCAGGGCTTATAAATCTATTTTTATAAAGTCCCTGCTTATAGTTACATGGCACCCAGCCCTAGGGGCACATAGGGCATACCTTAGGGGTGACTTATATGTAAAAATAAGGTAGTTTAAGACTTTGGAAGTACCTTTAATTCCAAAGTCGAATTTGCATATAACTTTAATTTAAAAGCAGCCAGCAAGGCAGGCTTGCTTTTAAAATGACACTGGGCACCTCAGCAATGCACCTAGGTGTGCACCACCTATGCTGTGGTCCCTAAACGTACATGCCCTACCATATACTAGGGACTTATAGGTAGGTTAACTTAGCCAATTATAATTAGCCTAATTTGCATATCCATTTTACACAGAGCACTGGCCCTGGGACTGGTAAGCAGTACCCAGGGCACAGCCAAGAGTCAGTAACCACCAGTACCTATCCAGAAAGAGTGGGGGTGATCAGGCAAAAAAAAGGACTTTCCTACAAATGGGAACAATCATCTGCGTATCGTCTGCATAGGAGACAATCTGGGCCCCAAATGAACGTACCAGGTACGCCAAAGTCGCCATATAAAGATTAAAGAGTGTCGGACTGAGGGAAGATCCCTGCGGAACGCCACACGGGAGTTGGAAGGGAGAAGCCCGATGATCACCACATACCACCGTGATAGTTCTGTCCGTGAGGAAGGAGCTGAGAAGCTGCCAGGCCTTCCCTCTCACTCCAGCTTGGGCCTAACGATTACGTAAAATAGTATGAGAAATAGTATCAAAAGCTGCTGATAAATCTAACAGGACCAAGATCGAACCCTCTCCCAAATCGCCTCTTCGACGAATCATGTCTGACGTGAAGATGAGTGCAGTTTCCGTACTGTGAGCGCCCCGAAAGCCATGCTGCGAAGGGTCCAGTTTACCATTCTCCTGAAGGAAAACTGACAACTCATAGTTAAGATGTTTTTCTAATATTTTGGCCAACCCCGGGAGTAGAGAAATCGGGCGAAGATTAGTATGGTCCGCCACTTCTTTTCCTGGTTATTTAATAAGCGGGATCAAAGTGGCCTGCTTCCAGGCTGCCGGGAAGATCCCTTCCTGAAGAATCTCTGCAAACACCGGTTCAAGGGCCTCGGCCACCAGCTGAGGGGCTAACTTTAGAATGCGGGGTGGACAGAGATCTGTAGGTGCCCCTGATTTAAGAGCGATAAGAAGATCACAAATTTTGTTGACAGAGAGAGGTTGAAAATTATCCAATACTTGCAATGGTTCTGCCAAGCATAAAGAAGCTATGTCCTCTGAGTCTTCCAAAACAGGGAGAGGGGGACTGAAATTAGTCAGCAATTTGAATATTTTATTATTAAAAAAGTCCGCCACTGACTGACAGAATTGTGGGGAATTTTCCAACGGGCGATTGCTGCTGAAGGAGATGTTAAAGAACGAACTGCATTAAACAGTTCCTTAGACAAATTCAAGGCCCCTCTAATTACTTTAGAGAAGTGTGAAGTTTTAGCTAGCTTAATGGCTGTTTTATACTTCCTCAGTGCTTCCCTAAGATTCCCTCTTTCTAAGAGGGATTTATTCGAAAGCCATTTGCGCTTTTGCCTACGATAATTTCTTTGAAGACCTTTCAACTCCTCCGAAAACCAGGGTGCAGATTGCGCCCGACGGCCATTAGAATTTATCCTGGCCCAAGGAGCAAGCTCGTCAATGGCCCTTTTCAAACCCCACTCAAAAATCTCCAGATTGGATCCTCCTAATAGCTTAGCTTGGACCCAACTCACTTTCAAGGCCTGAGAAAAATTACACTTATTGATTTTGTACCATGGCCTTGTTTGGGCAGTACTGAAGAGGGGTTTAGATATAGGCGGTGAACGGGAAAGTGTAAAAGATAATAGAGAGTGATCAGACCAGTCTACCTCCCTATTATTGTACCTGGAGATCAGTCCTGGTCTTGAAAAAATGGCGTCTAGCCTATGGCCATCTCTATGTCAAGGAACGCTATCTCCAGAGAGCCAATCCAAACTCTGCATATAACTCGTAAAGTCCACCATACTAGGGTCAGCAAGATCATCTAAATGAAGATTGAAGTCGCCTAGTACCAGAGCATTCTTAACTAGGAGCAAAGGTTCCAACATTGACGGCCAGGCTGCCAAAAAAGCATTCTTGGGGCCAGGAGGTCTGTGTAGAAGAAGGCCTTCTATAACCTGGCTATTCTGAATTTTAATTTTAAAATAATTACTTTCACATATCTGGGGGCAGCCCTTATGTTCCATTAATGAGCAACTTAACTCATTTTTTAAAATAATAGCTAACCCTCCTCCTCTTTTTCCTATTCTATCTTGTCTCACAAAGGAGTAGCCTGGAGGAGAAGCAATTATAAAGTCTGGATTAGAGTCCTCACAGGCCCAAGTCTCCGAAACAAAGAGACAATCCAAGTTGTCTGACTTAATCAGTTCGTTAATTTCAAGGGCATGTTTAATTAAAGAACGGGCACTAATCAAACCCCATAACATGCTTTGCTTGGAAAGATTCTCATTACTATGCAAATCTGAAACATCCCCTTCTTCCAAATTGGGCGAGGGTTTCCAATGGCAATGATTACAGATCACGCTCAAATCTCCTGCCAGATCAAAACGACTGCAGCAATACCTAGCAGGGGTTTTATTTAAAGACAATAAGTCCAGATTAAAGTATGAAACAGACTGATTTGTAGCATAGTGTCCGGCCCGCGGCCCCTTCTGGACGCGGACGGGTGCAGACGGGCTTGCCTTAGGCACGCCTTCAGTGCGTCAGCGGCTCGCCCGCTGCGCGCGTCTGCTGCGCGTCAGCATTTAAAGTTAATGCCCCCCCAGAGATCAAAGCGTCAGCAAGCAACTAGCTTGCTGACCTAAATTCCCCCTAATATGTCTGCAGCTAGATGCCTCGTGGGAGGTGGGCTCTGACAGGCCCAAACCTCACGGCAAGCGTCAAATCAGCTGATTGGCAGACGGAGAACTCAGCCTTGAACAAGGAATGAGCCCCCGGAAATAGCTGCCGCGGGTAAGCCCCAGCGTGATATTTAAGCAGTAAAGCGATAAAGTGAAAAAGTGCCTCAAGAATAAAAAACCTTCACAATCTTAAAAGAATCACTGAAAACACGTAATTAAAACTCTTTTACAAGACAGGAAAAAGGTTAAAATATTGCCCGTAATCGAATCCCTTACTCTGATATTCCGCTGCGCGTCCGCTTTCGCGCCAGCATTTAAAGTTAATGCTCCCCCAGAGATCAAAGCGTCAGCAAGCAACTAGCTTGCTGACCTAAATTCCCCCTAATATGTCTGCCGCTAGATGCCTCGTGGGAGGTGGGCTCTGACAGGCCCAAACCTCACGGCAAGCGTCAGATCAGCTGATCCCCCAGTTTTTTCTTATCTAGAATCCTCAGCAAACCTCAAATTTAGCTTAAAAAATCAAATTTTTCTCACGTTTCTGTGTGGGATCACCGCACCAGCACAAATTTCCTACCACCCAACATTCCCCTCAGCCTCCAGACCAAAAATGATACCTCACTTGTGTAGGTGGGCCAAGTGCCTGTGACGGAGAATGGCCAAAAACATGTCAAAATTGAGAGGGAACCAAAGTGGGTCCAAAAGGGCAGTTTGTAAAAAAACATTTTAGGCTGACAAGTGGGGTAGCATTTTTATCGGTATAGATCCTATGGACCACTGCCTGCTCTGAAAAAATGAAACTGAAACATTTCATTTTATCAATTTGTAATGCATCTCTTTTTCCTTTAAGGAAAACGGGCTGCATTACAAAAAAAAAACTGCTTTATTTAAAAGCAGTCATAGACATGGTGGTCTGCTGTCTCCAGCAGGCCACCATCCCTGTGAGTGCTGCGAGTCGCAAGGGGGTCGCAAATTGCGACCCACCTCATTAATATTAATGAGGTGGGCCTCTGCGACCCCCTTGCGAGTCACAGATGGTGTCAGGGACACCATCCTGCATCCTGAATTGCGACTCGCAAATTGCTTTTAATTAGCGGTCTTGGAAGGCCTATGTAGCAAACATTGGCATAGTTAAATCCAGAAATTATAGTAGCATTAAAACAAGATTTAATTTGCCACTGAATGAAAAAGTGTTTCTTCTTCAAGATCCTCACTTTGAGGTCACAGCATGACACAAGTCACAGCATGACACAAGTTCAACAGCAGGATGCAGCAGGTAGAAATACCATCCTTGTAATGTTGTCTAGCGTAATTCATAAAAGCCTCGTGGGCAATCTCTGTGCCTAAACTAGGTCTTAAACTCATCGGGCTCGCATTTGGTAACAAGTCCTTTTTAGCATGCTTAGAAAGATGATGAGCCAGAACTTAGCACCAATTTTAGTGACTGCTGGCAATACAGAGATGAGGCTAAAGATAGCTTCTGGTCTGGAGTGTAAGTATGACTTCTTCAAAAGGGGTTTGATGGCCCCTTTCTTCCATTCCATTCACTAACGATAGCGACAGATGAAAACAGGTGTTAAGATAAAGGTAAAAGCAGGTATAACAATTTTAGAGTCCCGGACACACATCATCTGGGAAGCCTGACTGTAGGGAAGTAAACAAGGAGTAAAGATTCCCCTTTTCCTTAATTATTGGGTGAGCTGTTGCAGGACTGACAAAAAGGTTGTAATTAGACTACATGAGGCAGGAGGGTGGGGATGCAGCCCTGTTTGAGTTTCTCTGAGCTCAGCTGTAAATGCCAAAATACTTCTAGTCTGTCCCACTCTCTAAAGAGTGAAGCTTTGCTGTTTGTCAGACCATTTGTGTTTTTTTCTCCAGTACTATATACCTCATGCTTTCTGTTTTAAGGCACCAAGAGCAAAGACAGAGATGAAGATAAGGGTCTCATTTAGAATTTGGCAGGGCGAGAGTACTACCATAACACTGTGATATTTCCACCTCTCAGAACTTGCTGCTCCCTCACTCTGTTTGGAGTTAGAAGAAGGGTGATATTTACACTGGTGGAGACTGATGGCTCTTCTGATGTAAATTCTAACCTGGTGGACTATCTTTCAAAGGGGCGCCAGGTCACAATAAAGGTTGTCTCACTCTTTCGAGGGTGGAGGTACTATCACAAATTTTTCCTATCTGAGACACAATGGATACAGACAGGAAAATGTAGAATGGCTCTCACATGCAGGGAGTGAGATCCCTGCATGTCAGGCCACTTGTGCGATGAAAGTATTCATGGGGGCGGAGTAGGGTGGACATGGTGGGGAGGAGTGCAAAGAGTGATGGAAGGAGGGAAGAATGTTGGGTAGCACGGGAGGGCATGTAATGCTCCTTCATACCTTGAGTGAGGTTCAAGCAGGGGTTGTGGAAGGGTCTGGGCTACAGTGGTTTTCAATGCTCGATTTTTCAGCTGGTATTAGTGGGATTGTTGTTCCTGCACTCAATAAAACAGGAACACTGGACCTCTTTTAATTGTGCTGAATGGAAAACCGCTTCATTCTCAATTGGGCAAAGTAATTTATGGGTTCCTTGCAAGTGGGTTGAATAGGAAAATAGAGCATGATACCATGAGGCGCAAGATGCTTGAAAAAACAATCAAGTCTTCTCAACCTGTAAATGACTTTTGGATGACCTCAGTTGTTGAAGTGGGTGGGACCTATTGGGAAAAATGTTCCCAATATTTATAAATGTTACAATAAAAGTTTCCCTGGTTTTTGCTGAAAAAACTCTAACAGAACAGATAATGCCAAACCTTAGGGGCCTCTCGTTGAGAGGGAAGGGGAATGGTGCTCCTCTTCTGTGAAATCAAGGGAGGAGAATGCAGAAGAGACACACTTTCTCCTCAGGGTGCCCGCTACATGACAGAAATGTAAATGTGTGCAATTGGTTAATAAGCAATTCTAATGGCTGCTTGTAAGCCAGTATATGGCTTTAATTGATGGAGCCAGTTGAGACTTCATGGTGACAAAAATTTATTCTGTTTGAGAGGCAATGCAAGGATTCTTCAGCTTTGGAGTGCACACTTCTAATAAAAAGTTATTTAAAAAAGTTTTCTCAAGGTATGGTCTGGTTGCATATTACTAAAAATATAGATATTTGGCTCACTTATTTTATGTTAAACACTGAAGGACAGATTTACAAATTTTTCATGTAACGCAGACCAGCACTCAAAGTTTCTCTTCTGTGTTGCATGAAAGAGAGATAAGAACAGACCCATGTCTACTGTAATATGGCACTGTTTCTCACTCTCCCTGCGCTGGTGCAATTTCAGCTACATAGTTCCAAGTGCATATCTTTGCACCATAGTGCAAGTGTGTATGTGGTGACTTTTTAAAGTTACTCTACTGCTAACGCTTGCCTTGAGGATGCATATGTTGCTGACACAACTCATATTGTGTATAGTAGATTTTCAATGGAAAAGCATTACACAGTAAAAACACTACTTTGCGCTGTTGTGTAGCCATTTTAGCTATAGCTCCATACACGTTAGTTTAATACATTATGCCGCTGTGCACTTTGACCTAGATATATTTTATTCGGCTTCGCATTGTTATTTTTACAAATAACCAGTTTTACGGTCTTGTTTTAATTTCATCTATCTAACTGTTTTGCTTAGCCCAGCACTGTGTTCTCAAACAAGACATTTATCACTTTGTGCTTCAGTCAAGGCTACAGTTTGGTACATTGTGGTAGAAGTTTAGTCTCCAACATTCGTAGAAAATACACATCCTTACGTAGGGACATTTTCTTAGAACATTAGCTGTGTTATTATAAAAACACTTCCTAGTCCCATTACACGTTAAGAGGGAGATTCCAGCCAGGGAACCACGACTGTATGCCGACTGCTGAATGCTTCGCTGCCGATGCTAACGCAGACTACAGGCCTTTGCTCAGGTATGAGGGTTGATGTCCTCCCGGGGGAACCTGAAAGGTAGAATTAGAGCTTAACATGCTGTGCTCAAATTATGACTCAGATAGAAAATAGTCCATCGATTCTAGTGGCAATATGATAGCGTTATTCTTATGCTTCACTCTCATCGTCACCATTTTAATATTGTCATGTTGTGTCGTTCTGGTTATTGCAGCTCACGCTTTGCTATCTAAAATGCAGTCGTTCTATTAAACCAGTCTTTAAAACTCATACTGCTTTTATTGTCATTTATTTATGAGACTGAATTGCGAATGAGAGAACCGGATGCGACCTGAGTGACCACGACTTCCATGAGAAGTATGATATGTCATGCGTTTGGCTGCCCAATCACCTCTACCTTTTGGGAGAGACAAGGCACTGCTAGTTAGCCGGAGCAAAACCTGGATTTGGAGCGACAGGTGTCACCAACTGTGGGTCAGACTCAGTCTCCCACACTGTGGACGATCTTGCTGCTCAAAATCGAGTAGTCTCATTAGAATAATGGGAGCCTACGCAACATGGCGCAGCCAACGTTTGGTCAGGCTCTAATATTCGGGTCCTCCGAAGTATCTCTGTCTCATTATATATAATGACACCTCAATGCCTTATGCGGAGACGTCCGTGGTACTGAGGATTTCCACCACAGCTGTGTTGGTAATCCTACTACAACTGGCGGTTGTTCAAGCTTGAACTTTAAAAGGAAACCCCATTTTGCTGTGCCTTCTCTGAACTAATAGTGTTACTATCATGGCGAATCCCCAACATGTACAAATAGCTGTTAACATGAGACAACCTCTTACAGCACACTTACTAGCAATTGGCCTAACGGCCCTGGGAGGTCCAGTCACATTCGTTGTGGACACCCATGCAGCTTATAGAACAGAACTTTTTTACTCTTGGGTCACATTTCCAGCAGTTGATGGGAACACAACTACATTTCATCAATATTCACCTGCGAACGCGCCTGGACAAAACAGAGCATACGCATATTTAAAGATACCTCTATCTTATAAAGAAAATAATAATTGGCTTGATGGCTCCCTACCCCATACAATATTACCAATAAGGTTAGGTCCACTGCGTAATGACGGTCCTACCTGGCCTTTATTGGCCACCTATACAACACATCCTGCGGTTGGAAATTCAGCAGTAGCTGAGGTTCGTCGCTTATATATAGAATTAATAGCAATATATAGACGATTAGTACAATTCGTGATGCAAACATTAAATAAAACCCAGCTCATGCTTCTCAAGCTCATCCACATGCAGTAACACCAGGTATAAATCCTGCGACTGTACTTTCCATTATGTGTAAAGTACCCGCCAAACGAGAGGAAACTCCTTTTTGGTTAGCACAGAAAATGAATACCCTGGAGGCAGTATTTCCCCATACGGGACCTCAGGATAAACATAGAATATTAACGATGTGCTTGCCCTTCGGGATGGTCCCTACAGTAAAAAACTGTATTAGCTGGGGGCACGGTATTTGCCGCGCTCTACACAACCGCACATGGTACACCGACACGTGCCAATTTACCGGAAGTTCTGAAACAAATTCAAGATGAGTATGGGCCTGTCCCGGCACATGGATTTGGGGATGCATTTGATGGGCAATTTTGCCACAGTGTCCTCAATCATTTTAAGTAATCTTAAAGGGGAAGCATTTGCACTTGCAGTGTGCATGTGGCTTCGTGACGTTCCACAACAGGATCAAGAACGAGAGCTGCCTAAAATAATAGCAGAGACCTATTCAAGTAGCGGTCGAGATAGCCTAGGGGCAAGACCACAAAAACCTCAATTTCAGGCTAAATCAAAAAAGATACCCCCAAACAAACACCTGAGGGTAATAAAGAACGCTGGGATAAAAAGCAACAAATGCCTAAAAAAGAAAAGGGAGAATCTCCGCGTACGGAGACCCCACAGAATAGGTATAATCTCAGAAATAGAGATGATATCAAAATGCCTGATAGATATCAATATACTGATACACGCCAATCTCGTTCCTTTCAGGACTCATCAGAAAAGAGAAATGGGAGAGGTGGGCGATCAGAGCGAAGAACAGAGTACGTGAAACCGAGACAGGAATCACAATGCTCTTCTGAGGTTTTTGTTAAAAAGGAAGAGAAACCCGCCCAACAAAAACAACAATTTAAAAAGAAAAAAGTGTCAGCAGTCGCAGTCCGACATGCCACACAGGAAGAGGGTCCTCTTGTGAACAAGAATTGGGCTCTAGCTTTGCTAGACAGCGCAGCAGAGGTCACAACAGTTCTCCGGAATCTTCTAAAGCATCTGGAGGTGAAAGCAACTGATGACTTTATACAAGTAGAAACAGCGGACATGCATGTCTCCAAGCCTGATAGGGTGAACAAAGTAACGATACAGTTAGACGGAGACATTGAACGCACAATAGACGCAATCTTTTGGGATCACATAGTAAAAGTGCATGATGTTTTGTTGGCCGAACAAGATTGCCCGCCTTGCTTTGTCCATACCTGCCCATATGGAGAAGATGTCATTAAGCCTTCCTTCTTGCCCCTTGTTCCAGAGGAACTAGCTGAATCCTATTCCATTGAATGCGTTCTAGCACAAGCACCTGCATTATACAGAAATCACGTAGGATGGGATTAGGAATTCCCCTACCATACGATTCCAATTAAAAGTGAACCTCAGCCACAACCGCAGTATCCTATAAAACATGAAGCTAAAGCACCAGTGAGAGAAATACTCACGCAATTAGAGTACCAGGGTGTGATTGAACCCTGTGTCTCACCAATGAATAACCCTTTATTCCCCGTAGCTAAACCAGACCACTCATACAGAATAGTCTTAGACTACAGACATCTAAATAGTCATACACATACCTATGCTATACAAAATACATAACAACACTGGACATTTCCAATGGGTTTTTCTGCCAGAACATAGCGCCTGAAAGTAGAGACTTAACAAGCTTTAGCGCACTAGGCTCTCAGAAATGTTTTTGTCGTTTACCTCAGGGGTATAAGAACAGCCCAGGACTGTTCGCGGCTCGTGTCACTGCTATTTTGCACGAGATTGACCCTGAAGCATTGTCCTATGTAGATGATATATATCTCACGGATGATGAACTACTACAACATTTAAGACGGGTAGCCCGCATTGTTGAAGGGTTTTCTGAATTTGGTTACAAATTTAACTTAAAAAAAACAAAAATAGCCTTCCTCAGTGTCCTGTTTTTAGGATATGAGCTGTCAAGTGAAGGGAAGAGCGCCACAATTCATAGAAAAGTGTGCACAGTTACAACCACCGAATACGATTAAAAAACTCCAATCATTATTGGGTTTCTTACATTTTGGCGAACCTACATTCCAGATTATGCTACGCGCATTAAACCTTTATATGACTTAATACGTCCCGATTTTTCAAGTAAATTCTGGACAATTGAACATACATGTATTCTTAGAGAATTGCAGACAGACATGCTTGCATCACAACATTTACACACAAGGGACAACAAAACACATTTGGTCGTCAGAGTAATAGCTGGGGCCAGCAGGTTTCACCTATGTGACATTTAATGAAGGTGAGACAGTCCCGATTGCATAGAAATCACATTTGTATTCAGCAGCTGAACAACGCTTTGCTCCCACAGAGAAAATTCTCACTCCTGTACAGATGGGTGTCATTAAAGAAAGACCTCTTGCCCAAGGAAAACGCATTATTGTCGTTTCTCCAATCCCAGCCCTAGAGGCTGTTACAAAAGCTAGCATTCCAACCGCAAAACCACTACATCCACATTGGATGCAATGGGCTACGTCTCTGACAGCCACTGATGTAGAATAAATTTTTGACCCAAAGCTACAAACGCAGGAATTACTACAATATGAAGTAGAATATCCAGTTCCAGCAAATACTTTGCCGATTGATCAGTATCATAGAGTCATGTACACCAATGGCTCTGCACATCCTGCAATTGGAACTAAACATCAATATTCTGCTGCTTGCGCAGTCGTAAGTGGCTATATGGAAGGGGATACATTTTGTCCTATACATACCTTTACACAGACCCTAGGAGACTGTACAGCACAATTGGCTGAGCTAAAAGCTCTGCTGATGGCACTGGAACACACGGATCCGGCACAGCCTACGCTGATTGTTTGTGATTCATATTACTGTGTCCAGTCCTTTAATGAATACCTGAATTATTGGTGTCAGAATGGGTTCAGGGACTCCAAAGGCAACACCATTAACCGGTTCTGTGCCTTGGACGAGATGATCTCGTCCAAGGCTACAGTTCCCCTGTGCCTTGGACGAGATCATCTCGTCCATGGCACAGGGGAACTTGGGGGCGCGCTAGCGCGCCCCCCGTGCTCCCCCCCTCCCCCCCCAAGTCGGGGATGGAAGGGGAAGACCCAGGGGGGGCAGAAACCTCTAGGCGCCAGGGCAATTTTTTTTTCTTCTTTTTTTTGGTTTGTTTCTTTTTTTAGGGATGGGGAGCGACCCATCAGGCAAGGGTCGCTCCCCTGGGGGGCAAATTGTATTTAGGCCATTTCTGTCCCCCTTGGGGGCAGATTGGCTGATTTTAGGTCAATCTGCCCCCAAGGGGGCAGAAACAACTAGGCACCGGGGATTTGTTTTTTGGCACCAATGTCACGCAGGGGGAGCGACCCCGTAGGCAAGGGTCGCTCCCGGGGGGGGGTTGGGGGGGGGAGAAATTAATTGTAGGCCATTTCTGCCTCCCCGGGGGCAGATTGGCCTATTATTAGGCCGATCTGCCCCCGGGGGGGGGCAGAAACCTCTAGGCGCCAGGGCAAATTTTTTTTTGTGGTTTTTTTTTTTGTTTGTTTGTTTTTTTAGAGATGGGGAGCAACCCATCAGGCAAGGGTCGCTCCCCAGGGGGGGCAAATTGTATTTAGGCCATTTCTGCCCCCCTTGGGGGCAGATTGGCTGATTTTAGGTCAATCTGCCCCCAAGGGGGCAGAAACCACTAGGCACCGGGGATTTGTTTTTTGGTGCCAATGTCACGCAGGGGGAGCGACCCCGTAGGCAACGGTCGCTCCCGTGGGGGGGGGTTGGGGGGCAAATTTATTTTAGGATATTTCTGCCCCCCCCCGGGGGCAGAAACCTATAGGCGCCAGGGGTATTTTTTTTTTTTTTTTTTTTTCTTTGTTTGTTTTTTTAGAGATGGGGAGCGACCCATCAGGCAAGAGTCGCTCCCCTGGGGGACAAATTGTATTTAGGCCATTTCTGCCCCCCTTGGGGGCAGATTGGCTGATTTTAGGTCAATCTGCCCCCAAGGGGGCAGAAACCACTAGGCACCGGGGATTTGTTTTTTGGCGCCAATGTCACACAGGGGGAGCGACCCCGTAGGCAACGGTCGCTCCCGTGGGGGGGGGGCAAATTTATTTTAGGCCATTTCTGCCCCCGTGGGGGCAGAAACCTATAGGCGCCAGGGGAATTTTTTATTTTTTATTTTTTTTTCTTTGTTTGTTTTTTTAGAGATGGGGAGCGACCCATCAGGCAAGAGTCACTCCCCTGGGGGACAAATTGTATTTAGGCCATTTCTGCCCCCCTTGGGGGCAGATTGGCTGATTTTAGGTCAATCTGCCCCCAAGGGGGCAGAAACCACTAGGCACCGGGGATTTGTTTTTTGGCGCCAATGTCACGCAGGGGGAGCGACCCTGTAGGCAAGGGTCGCTCCCGGGGGGGGTGGGGGTTGGGGGGCAAATTTATTTTAGGCCATTTCTGCCCACCTTGGGGGCAGATTGGCTGATTTTAGGTCAATCTGCCCCCAAGGGGGCAGAAACCACTAGGCACCGGGGATTTGTTTTTTGGCGCCAATGTCACGCAGGGGGAACGACCCCGTAGGCAAGGGTCGCTCCCGAGGGGGGGTGGGGGTTGGGGGGGAGATATTTATTTTAGGCCATTTCTGCCCCCCCCCGGGGGCAGAAACCTCTAGGCGCCAGGGGAATTTTTTTTTTTTCTTTTTTTTTTCTTTGTTTGTTTTTTTTTAGATGGGGAGCGACCCATCAGGCAAGAGTCGCTCCCCTGGGGGACAAATTGTATTTAGGCCATTTCTGCCCCCCTTGGGGGCAGATTGGCTGATTTTAGGTCAATCTGCCCCCAAGGGGACAGAAACCACTAGGCACCGGGGATTTGTTTTTTGGCGCCAATGTCACGCAGGGGGAGCGACCCCGTAGGCAAGGGTCGCTCCCGAGGGGGGGTGGGGGTTGGGGGGGAGATATTTATTTTAGGCCATTTCTGCCCCCCCCCCTGGGGGCAGATCGGCCTATTATTAGGCCGATCTGCCCCCGGGGGGGGGCAGAAACCTCTAGGCGCCAGGGGAATTTTTTTTTTTTCTTTTTTTTTTCTTTGTTTGTTTTTTTTTAGATGGGGAGCGACCCATCAGGCAAGAGTCGCTCCCCTGGGGGACAAATTGTATTTAGGCCATTTCTGCCCCCCTTGGGGGCAGATTGGCTGATTTTAGGTCAATCTGCCCCCAAGGGGGCAGAAACCACTAGGCACCGGGGATTTGTTTTTTGGCGCCAATGTCACGCAGGGGGAGCGACCCCGTAGGCAACGGTCGCTCCCGTGGGGGGGGGGGCAAATTTATTTTAGGCCATTTCTGCCCCCGTGGGGGCAGAAACCTATAGGCGCCAGGGGAATTTTTTTTTTTTTTTTTTTTTTTCTTTGTTTGTTTTTTTAGAGATGGGGAGCGACCCATCAGGCAAGAGTCACTCCCCTGGGGGACAAATTGTATTTAGGCCATTTCTGCCCCCCTTGGGGGCAGATTGGCTGATTTTAGGTCAATCTGCCCCCAAGGGGGCAGAAACCACTAGGCACTGGGGATTTGTTTTTTGGCGCCAATGTCACGCAGGGGGAGCGACCCCGTAGGCAAGGGTCGCTCCCGGGGGGGGTGGGGGTTGGGGGCAAATTTATTTTAGGCCATTTCTGCCCCCCCTGGGGGCAGAAACCTCTAGGCGCCAGGGGAATTTTTTTTTTTTCTTTGTTTGTTTTTTTAGAGATGGGGAGCGACCCATCAGGCAAGGGTCGCTCCCCTGGGGGGCAAATTGTATTTAGGCCATTTCTGCCCCCCTTGGGGGCAGATTGGCTGATTTTAGGTCAATCTGCCCCCAAGGGGTCAGAAACCACTAGGCACCGGGGATTTGTTTTTTGGCGCCAATGTCACGCAGGGGGAGCGACCCTGTAGGCAAGGGTCGCTCCCGGGGGGGGGTGGGGGTTGGGGGGGGGAGACATTTATTTTAGGCCATTTCTGCCCATTGGCCTATTATTAGGCCGATCTGCCCCCGGGGGGGCAGAAACCTCTAGGCGCCAGGGGATTTTTATTTTTTTCTTTGTTTGTTTTTTTAGAGATGGGGAGCGACCCATCAGGCAAGAGTTGCTCCCCTGGGGGGCAAATTGTATTTAGGCCATTTCTGCCCCCCTTGGGGGCAGATTGGCTGATTTTAGGTCAATCTGCCCCCAAGGGGGCAGAAACCACTAGGCACCGGGGATTTGTTTTTTGGCGCCAATGTCACGCAGGGGGAGCGACCCCGTAGGCAAGGGTCGCTCCCGGGGGGGGTGGGGTTGGGGGGGGAGAAATTTATTTTAGCCCATTTCTGCCCCCCCTGGGGGCAGATCGGCCTATTATTAGGCCGATCTGCCCCCGGGGGGGGGGGGGCAGAAACCTGTAGGCGCCAGGGGAAATTTTTTTTGTCTTTGTTTGTTTTTTTAGAGATGGGGAGCGACCCATCAGGCAAGAGTCGCTCTCCTGGGGGGCAAATTGTATTTAGGCCATTTCTGCCCACCTTGGGGGCAGATTGGCTGATTTTAGGTCAATCTGCCCCCAAGGGGGCAGAAACCACTAGGCACCGGGGATTTGTTTTTTGGCGCCAATGTCACGCAGGGGGAACGACCCCGTAGGCAAGGGTCGCTCCCGAGGGGGGGTGGGGGTTGGGGGGGAGAATTTTTTTTTAGGCCATTTCTGCCCCCCCCCCGGGGGCAGATCGGCATATTATTAGGCCGATCTGCCCCCGGGGGGGGGCAGAAACCTCTAGGCGCCAGGGGAATTTTTTTTTTTTTTCTTTTTTTTTTTCTTTGTTTGTTTTTTTAGAGATGGGGAGCGACCCATCAGGCAAGAGTCGCTCCCCTGGGGGATAAATTGTATTTAGGCCATTTCTGCCCCCCTTGGGGGCAGATTGGCTGATTTTAGGTCAATCTGCCCCCAAGGGGGCAGAAACCACTAGGCACCGGGGATTTGTTTTTTGGCGCCAATGTCACGCAGGGGGAGCGACCCCGTAGGCAAGGGTCGCTCCCGAGGGGGGGTGGGGGTTGGGGGGGAGATATTTATTTTAGGCCATTTCTGCCCCCCCCCCGGGGGCAGATCGGCCTATTATTAGGCCGATCTGCCCCCGGGGGGGGGCAGAAACCTCTAGGCGCCAGGGGAATTTTTTTTTTTTCTTATTTTTTTTCTTTGTTTGTTTTTTTTTAGATGGGGAGCGACCCATCAGGCAAGAGTCGCTCCCCTGGGGGACAAATTGTATTTAGGCCATTTCTGCCCCCCTTGGGGGCAGATTGGCTGATTTTAGGTCACTCTGCCCCCAAGGGGGCAGAAACCACTAGGCACCGGGGATTTGTTTTTTGGCGCCAATGTCACGCAGGGGGAGCGACCCCGTAGGCAAGGGTCGCTCCCGAGGGGGGGTGGGGGTTGGGGGGGAGATATTTATTTTAGGTCATTTCTGCCCCCCCCCCCCTGGGGGCAGATCGGCCTATTATTAGGCCGATCTGCCCCCGGGGGGGGGCAGAAACCTCTAGGCGCCAGGGGAATTTTTTTTTTTTTCTTTTTTTTTTCTTTGTTTGTTTTTTTTTAGATGGGGAGCGACCCATCAGGCAAGAGTCGCTCCCCTGGGGGACAAATTGTATTTAGGCCATTTCTGCCCCCCTTGGGGGCAGATTGGCTGATTTTAGGTCAATCTGCCCCCAAGGGGGCAGAAACCACTAGGCACCGGGGATTTGTTTTTTGGCGCCAATGTCACGCAGGGGGAGCGACCCCGTAGGCAAGGGTCGCTCCCGAGGGGGGTGGGGGTTGGGGGGGAGAAATTTATTTTAGGCCATTTCTGCCCCCCCCGGGGCAGATCGGCCTCTTATTAGGCCGATCTGCCCCCGGGGGGGGGCAGAAACCTCTAGGCGCCAGGGCAAATTTTTTTGTGTGGTTTTTTTTTTTTTTTTTTGTTTTTTTAGAGATGGGGAGTGACCCATCAGGCAAGGGTCGCGCCCCAGGGGGGCAAATTGTATTTAGACCATTTCTGCCCCCCTGGGGGCAGATTGGCAGAGTTTAGGTCAATCTGCCCCCAAGGGGGCAGAAAACACTAGGCACCGGGGATTTGTTTTTAGGCGCCAATGTCACGTAGGGGGAGCGACCCCGTAGGCAAGGGTCGCTCCCGGCGGGGGAGGGTGGGGGTTGGGGGGGCAAATTTATTTTAGGGCATTTCTGCCCCCCCCCCCGGGGCCGGCTGAGCTACAGGCCAAACACCACAGGTAGGCACCTTGCAAAAAACACCTCTGTTTTCTGTGAAAAAATATGTTGTGTCCACGTTGTGTTTTGGGCCATTTCCTTTTGTGGGCGCTAGGCCTACCCACAGAAGTGAGGTACCATTTTTATCGAGAGACTTAGGGGAACGCTGGGTGGAAGGAAATTTGTGGCTCCTCTCAGATTCCAGAACTTTCTGTCACCGAAATGAGAGGAAAAAGTGTTTTTTGGGCAAAATTTTGATGTTTGCAAAGGATTCTGGGTAACATAACCTGGTCAGAGCCCCGCAAATCACCCCATCTTGGATTCCCCTGGGTTTCTAGTTTTAAAAAATGCACTGATTTGCTAGGTTTCCTCAGGTGCCGGCTGAGCTACAGGCCAAAATCCACAGGTAGGCACTGCTTTTTATAAAAAAATGTGATGTGTCCACATTGTGTTTTGGGCCCTTTCCTTTCGTGGGCGCTAGTCGTACCCAAACAAGTGAGGTATCATTTTTATCGGGAGACTTGGGGAAACGCTGGGTGGAAGGAAATTTGTGGCTCCTCTCAGATTCCAGAACTTTTTGCCACAGAAATATGAGGAACATGTGTTTTTTTAGCCAAATTTTGAGGTTTGCAAAGGATTCTGGGTAACAGAACCTGGTCCGAGCCCCGCAAGTCACCCCATCTTGGATTCCCTTAGGTCTCTAGTTTTCAGAAATGCACAGGTTTGGTAGGTTTCCCTAGGTGCTGGCTGAGCTAGAGGCCAAAATCTACAGGTAGGCACTTCGCAAAAAACACCTCTGTTTTCTTCCAAAAATTTGGATGTGTCCACGTTGCGCTTTGGGGCGTTTCCTGTCGCGGGCGCTAGGCCTACCCACACAAGTGAGGTATCATTTTTATCGGGAGACTTGGGGGAACGCTGGGTGGAAGGAAATTTGTGGCTCCTCTCAGATTCCAGAACTTTCTGCCACAGAAATGTGAGGAACATGTGTTTTTTTAGCCAAATTTTGAGGTTTGCAAAGGATTCTGGGTAACAGAACCTGGTCCGAGCCCCGCAAGTCACCCCATCTTGGATTCCCCTAGGTCTCTAGTTTTCAGAAATGCACAGGTTTGGTAGGTTTCCATAGGTGCCGGCTGAGCTAGAGGCCAAAATCTACAGGTAGTCACTTCGCAAAAAACACCTCTGTTTTCTTCCAAAAATTTGGATGTGTCCACGTTGTGCTTTGGGACGTTTCCTGTCGCGGGCGCTAGGCCTACCCACACAAGTGAGGTATCATTTTTATCGGGAGACTTGGGGGAACGCTGGGTGGAAGGAAATTTGTGGCTCCTCTCAGATTCCAAAACTTTCTGCCACAGAAATGTGAGGAACATGTGTTTTTTTAGCCAAATTTTGAGGTTTGCAAAGGATTCTGGGTAACAGAACCTGGTCCGAGCCCCGCAAGTCACCCCATCTTGGATTCCCCTAGGTCTCTAGTTTTCAGAAATGCACAGGTTTGGTAGGTTTCCCTAGGTGCCGGCTGAGCTAGAGGCCAAAATCTATAGGTAGGCACTTCGCAAAAAACACCTCTGTTTTCTTCCAAAAATTTGGATGTGTCCACGTTGCGCTTTGGGGCGTTTCCTGTCGCGGGCGCTTTGCCTACCCACACAAGTGAAGTATCATTTTTATCGGGAGACTTGGGGGAACGCTGGGTGGAAGGCAATTTGTGGCTCCTCTCAGATTCCAGAACTTTCTGCCACAGAAATGTGAGGAACATGTGTTTTTTTAGCCAAATTTTGAGGTTTGCAAAGGATTCTGGGTAAAAGAACCTGGTCCGAGCCCCGCAAGTCACCCCTCCTTGGATTCCCCTAGGTCTCTAGTTTTCAGAAATGCACAGGTTTGGTAGGTTTCCCTAGGTGCCGGCTGAGCTAGAGGCCAAAATCTACAGGAAGGCACTTCGCAAAAAACACCTCTGTTTTCTTCCAAAAATTTGGATGTGTCCACGTTGCGCTTTGGGGTGTTTCCTGTTGCGGGCGCTAGGCCTACCCACACAAGTGAGGTATCATTTTTATCGGGAGACTTGGGGGAACGCTGGGTGGAAGGAAATTTGTGGCTCCTCTCAGATTCCAGAACTTTCTGCCAAAGAAATGTTAGGAACATGTGTTTTTTTAGCCAAATGTTGAGGTTTGCAAAGGATTCTGGGTAACAGAACCTGGTCCGAGCCCCGCAAGTCACCCCTCCTTGGATTCCCCTAGGTCTCTAGTTATCAGAAATGCACAGGTTTGGTAGGTTTCCCTAGGTGCCGGCTGAGCTAGAGGCCAAAATCTACAGGTAGGCACTTCACAAAAAACACCTCTGTTTTGTTCCAAAAATTTGGATGTGTCCACGTTGCGCTTTGGGGTGTTTCCTGTCGCGGGCGCTAGGCCTACCCACACAAGTGAGGTATCTTTTTTATCGGGAGACTTGGGGGAACGCTGGGTGGAAGGAAATTTGTGGCTCCTCTCAGATTCCAAAACTTTCTGCCAAAGAAATGTTAGGAACATGTGTTTTTTTAGCCAAATTTTGAGGTTTGCAAAGGATTCTGGGTAACAGAACCTGGTCCGAGCCCCGCAAGTCACCCCTCCTTGGATTCCCCTAGGTCTCTAGTTTTCAGAAATGCACAGGTTTGGTAGGTTTCCCTAGGTGCCGGCTGAGCTAGAGGCCAAAATCTACAGGTAGGCACTTCACAAAAAACACCTCTGTTTTCTTCCAAAAATTTGGATGTGTCCACGTTGCGCTTTGGGGTGTTTCATGTCACGGGCGCTAGGCCTACCCACACAAGTGAGGTATCTTTTTTATCGGGAGACTTGGGGGAACATAGATTAGCACTTGTCTTTCTCTACATTTTTTCCTTCCAAATATAGGAGAGTGTGTAAAAAATACATCTATTTGAGAAATGCCCTGTAATTCACATGCTAGTTTGGTCACCCCGGAATTCAGATATGTGCAAACAACCACTGCTCCTCAACACCTTATCTTGTGCCCTTTTTGGAAATACAAAGGTTTTCTTGATAGCAATTTTTTACTCTTTGCACGTCAGGGTGCAGCTCATTTATTGGCTCTGGGTTCCTTGGGTTCTTGATGAACCTACAAGCCCTATATATCCCCTCAACCAGAGGAGTCCAGCAGACGTAACGGTATATTGCTTTCGATAATCTGACATTGCAGGGAAAAGTTACAGAGTAAAACGTAGAGAAACATTTATGTTTTTTTCACCTCAATTTCAATATTTTTCTTTTTCAGTTGTTATTTTCTGTAGGAAACCCTTGTAGGATCTACACAAATGACCCCTTGCTGAATTCAGAATTTTGTCTACTTTTCAGAAATGTTTAGGTTTCTGGGATCCAGCATTGGTTTCATGCCCATTTCTGTCACTGACTGGAAGGAGGCTGAAAGCACAAAAAATTGCAAAAATGGGGTATGTCCTAGTAAAATGCCAAAATTGTGTTGAAAAATTGCGGTTTCTGATTCAAGTCTGCCTGTTCCTGAAAGCTGGGAAGCTGCTGAGTTTAGCACCGCAAACCCTTTGTTGATGCCATTTTCAGGGGAAAAACCACAAGCCTTCTTCTGCAGCCACTTTTTCAATTTTTTTTTAAAAAAACGAAATTTTCACTGTATTTTGGCCAATTTCTTGGCCTCCTTCAAGGGAACCCACAAAGTCTGGGTACCTCTAGAATCCCTAGGATGTTGGAAAAAAAGGACGCAAATTTGGCTTGGTTAGCTTATGTGGACAAAAAGTTATGAGGGCCTAAGCGCGAACTGCCCCAAATAGGCAAAAAAAGGCCTGGCACAGGAGGGGGAAAAGGCCTGGCAGCGAAGGGGTTAAACACAGACTACTGTGGGGGGAAAGTAACTGACCTGAAAGAGACGCTACCGAATGTCCATGTTGTACATACACTTGGACACCAGTGCGTTAGAATCAATGTTGCTGGAAACACATTGGCTGATGAAGCCGCAAAGTCAGCAGTGGCAGTAGCCACTGTAGCTGCAGTGACTCGCTCGAGTTCCAAACCGGATGCAGACATTTGGGCTGCCGTGAAAGCTACGGCTGATGGTATGCCCCATCCTAAAGGATTTCCTAACAACTATCATTATCATATGGGAAGTATGGTGAACGCGGAAGTTAAGATACCAGGCGTAGGTGTATGAGACATCCCTAACAAAGATATAAGACCACAATTGATTAAAGCAGCGCATGAGGGGGTAGCATCTGCACATGCTGGTGTGGGGGCTACAATTTCGATCTTGCAGGCCTGTTATTGGTGGCCAGGTCTCTACAAAGAGACTAAGCAGTATGTCCTTTGTTGTGACATCTGTCAACAAATCAAAGTTTCCACTGCCAAATACCCTCTGCAGACACCCCTCTTAATTTCAAACAAACCACTGCGGACCTCTAACACCTGATAGTGCATACAAATATATACTAGTCGCTGTTGATTCATGCTCCAGATTTGTATGGATATGGCCACAACGCTCGCTGACGCTCGGACTGTTATTAAAGATTTGCGAGTCTTTATCGGTACATATGCAGTTGTGGCCTTCCATTCGGACCAGGGCCCTACTTTTGCCTCAAGGGCATTCAGGGACACCATGGCTTCGTTGGGGGTCCAACTCCAGTACTTGTCTCCATTTCAACCCGAGGGAAATAGTGTTGTGGAGCGATTAAACCGCGATTTAAAGCAATCCTTAAGAGCCAGATTCTTAGGTACGGGTCGTAGTTGGCTTAATCACCTGTATGGAGTCCAGAGAGCACTAAATAGCCTGCCTAGAAGGTCCGGGGGGACGTACTTCATATGAGTGCCTGTTTGGAACTCAAATGTATGTTTCGGATCTTGATGGTCCTGGCGTGGAGGCAGCAGAAACACCTTTTGACATAAATGAACGTGTCACTGTCTTACAGAAATTGCAACAAATCCGTGATGATAATTCTTCCAAAAGTGCCACCTTCACAGGAATTAAGGATGTGCCAGTAACATCTACCGGCTGGATTGCCAGAGTTGGGGATCTTGTACGTGAAAAAGTCACAGTGAAAAAGGAATTTGGCCCTTCTTATCGAGCACCAGTCCCTGTACTAGGGATACATGGTACCAGAACTGTTATTCTACCACCATTGGCAGGTGCCAAAGAAAATCGGTTTGTCTCTATTGACAATGTCAAATTATACCATGTGGCCGATCCTGCACAGCCGACCAAGAGGAACATCCAGTAGTTCCCGAATCCCTCTCACTACTGGCGAAGACGTTGCACTACAAGTTGTTTACACCAACACCGACACCTCTCCGAGCTTGGGGAGGGTGGAAGATTATCTTGCATTAGTTCCACTAACGTCAACTAACTTAGAAACATTTGACCAAGTCAATTCGACTTCAAGCCAAACGGATGGTGCTGTCTATAGTGTGCCACCGCAGGAAACACCAACTCCACTGCTGACAACGGCCCTGCCATTTGCATGAACTGCCTCTGGTTATTTTGCCGACTTCGACGATGATTTCTCAGACTCATTCGCCTCTTCGACAGCTGATTTGTCAAGTGCACGTAAGCTAACAAACTGGCTTAAAGAAATGTATTTCATTTTTCCATGAAACTATCTATGGCTTTTTCTGCTTGTCCTAGCCTTTCTACTTTGGATTGGGTTTGTTATTACCTTTTTCTTACTAATACATGGTCATTTTCTTCCTGAAAGATCAACAGTTGAACAGGTGGAGGAGGTTTTGAAACCACATTTTTCATCACACAAAATCCGAAACGATTTATCCTTTGTGAACATTTCTGCAGTGGCAATTCCTGATGGGATTGTTTGGGACAAAGTGATGTTTAATATATATGGTCCCACGGAAATTATTCAAATACCGCATGTGTTCAAATTATCAATGAATGATATAGTGATACCAGGCATTGTATCTGATGATTGGGATGTGAAAACAGTTGATGACAGAATTGCAATATTATACTGTCTTTGAAAACGAAGATGTTTACCAATTCAAAGAAAATTATGGTGATGTGTTTTGCTATAATTATTATGGGCACCACTTCATACATAGAGCGAGCAGTCCCAAAATGGTATTTAATTACACGCAATGGGAACATTGTCCAACTCCACCGCAAGGGAGTTCTAAAACATATTCTGAAAAGTTTGCATATTTTTCTGGGCACAACCAAAAGAATGCTGAGTCATATTACTTTAAGGTACCACCTACTAAGGATATACACATGTTATTGACCAATATGAAATGTATGTATTCAGAATCCTTTGTTTACCAGCTATCGATAGAAGGCTATGAATATTGGTCCAAATTAATTGATCTGAAAAGTGTCTGGGGAACAAAAATTGGCAAATTAAGGGAAAAGAAACATTGTTTAGAGCATGTCTTATTCCTGTTTAAATGATCTTCTTAAATGAAACAGTGCAACAAACAAGTTGTTTAGGCTTAGCGACAATAAGGGAATTAAACATGCCCAGTATACCTGCCCCTGCAAAATTTTACAAATGGCAAAAATACACGAATGCAACCAAAGATGAGCTCGATGAGTGGGTCCAGAATGGTACGTTTAATGCTTCACTGACACGTCCAGGCGGGTGGTTATAGATACCAATTGGTGTCATCAACATTTTATTAACTCCTTGGGGGTTTTAGGACGAGTAGGCCAGACCCTCGCTATATATCTCCAGAGCATGCAGATATCATTACAACATATAGTGTAGGAAAATTATGCCAACAGTGGCTAAAATCATCCTCACTGAACGCAGTTAGAGAACACCTCAATCTCCTGTCTAACTCCACTGACTTACAAGAGTTTTTGTCAGGCCCCAGAACACCACGTAGGAAGCGTTTCTTATATGCAGTATACAATGAAATATGGAAACTTTCCCAACAAGATGCTGCTGCCCGGTTAAGGCAAATAGATCAGGAAAATCAAAAAAAGGGATTAGCTGTTGTGGATAATGGTATTAACACCTTGTCCGATCAGATGTATACAATTAACAACATTGTCTCTTCTGCTATAGACATTATACAATCTGATATGTCTTCCTTACATCATGGACAGAGTCAGATCAGGTCCATTAAGTAGTTGGGTTGGACACTTTAAACATTGAAGGGGGGTCGCATTCCATGGCAGTATGTCAGTGCAAGGGAGATATGTTCTTCTTTTAATCTAACGCGACAACAACAACTAATGGCTAAGAAAGAAGCGACTTATGTCATGCTTAATATTGAGAAATTAGAAAAGTTGCCTTTTACCGTGGCCGAAATACCATCGGCTGAGTGGTTAATACATGGGGTTATTAATCTGCCTATTTCTACACTACAATTCACCGCCTGTTTAAAACACATTCCGGTAGGCAGATATGAAAAGCTGGGAGATAGTTACATCCATGAGGTGTGGGAGCTTCCCTTCTCGTACAAATGCTTAAATGGCATGAAAGAGGTCTTTCTTAGTGGCAGTGAATGTGAGACTTCAATCAGCCATTCGATGATTTGTAAACAGCTGCCCTTGCATGGGGCGTGTAATGCCTCGGCTGCAAACCTGGCTTGTTATCGTAAGGGAGTTCCAGTTCCCTTGATTAGACCTACATTCCAGGTGCTTTCAAACAGCAGCTACGTCCTTCTCAATAGTGAAGACTGTTGTGGCATGCGGGCCGGAATAGTTTACGTTGTTTCAGTCTCTAAGGTCGTTACATGCTGCGGGAACGTACTGTTTCCCCCCACTAAATTTAAGGAGGTAGCTGATATCTGGCCTTACATTGCTACTTCAAACGTGGATTTTGAAAAGTTAAGTCGACTCAAGGCTTTATTGTTTCAAAAGCATGTGGCCCTTACATCTGCACGCGAGACCTAAGCACTTCAAGTGGCAAGGTCATCAGCAGAAATACAGTCCCTGTTAAATACAAACTTTCCGAGACACTTGGGGGAACTCGTGGGACGAATATTTAATGCGTCCAGCACGACTGGAATAGCACATTTTTTCAAAGCTGTTGGTTCTGGTTTTGTTCACACCTTTTCCTCCATATTCGGTTTGATACCTTCAGCTATCCACTCAATTTTCAGTAGTATTTTGGGGGGATTTCCGATAACTTTGGCTTTATTAGCTGGCATCCTGCTGTTGCTGTTGTTTATGCGCAATGACTGTCCCACCGCAACGAGGACAAATGACGGCGCTCCCAATAGCGCAGCTGTGTTGTGAACGTATGATGCTGCATTTTGGAGAAACACTCCTGGAGCATTTGGAGTATGACTGGTCTTTGTCATTCAGACCGGTTTTGTATTGTGTGCAGCCCGTGATCTGGTGCCTCTGGTGCTCTTTTGAACATGCACTGGAAGTTTGTCTTTCACAGCAGAGCCCTCCTGTTTTCCCTATTGGACCCTTTCCTTTTCTCTGCAGGGTTTGATCTTCTTTTCTTTCTCTTATCTTTCCTGACTAATCTCTTTCTTGTTTTCTTCCTCTGTTCTCTGATTCTTCTCCACCTCTCTTCGTATTAGTTTCTTCTGTCTGGGCTTTCTCTTTCTTGGCTAACTCTTGGTTTTCCTTCCTATCAGGATTCCGTCTATTATTTCTTCTGTCTTCTCGAGCCTCCCTTGTTAGCCAGAAAACAAAATTCAGTAATTCCTTCTTTTATAATTTGTAAATGCATAGGCTCATTTTCAGCTTCCAAATACATGCAGAGAAAAAAAATAAAACAAACTATAGCTAATCCTTCAATACAAAATTTGAAATGAGCGTACCAGTTACCAGTCGAACTATTCCCTAAAATGCCCCTTTCTTCACCACCTTCCTCCCAAGGACCTCTCCATTCCCGTATACATTCACAGACCTGGACATGCCATGCTGCCTGGTGAGCGTGGCCAGGGCCAGGCGCTTATCCAGTCCCTCCGACTTCTGGAAGGCCCTGCGGCAAATGTAGTAGCCTCCAAAAGATGTCTTTGCTGTTTAACACCACTCCTACCTTCTTTCGCCCCTCTTACATTCTCCTCGTCTTCCTGTCAGGAAAATGTTTTTTTATGTCGGCTACATTGTTTTTCATTGCTCCTTTTTTACTTTTGGGGAGGATCAACATGGATGCTGAGTGTGACACTGAAGGCGTGATTGGTAAGGAGGAGCTCTTGTCGTTCTTTGATTCAACCGCCTCCTCATAGGTCATAATAGCTGTCAAGATTAGAGGTTACTTATGTGTGACAGTTTCTTGTTTTCAGTGGGTTTACCTGTTACATTCTTTATGTGTGGCACTCTCAATGATAATTTCTCTTGAGTAGAGAAGAACAGTAATGCCCCTCTAAAGATATGAATTTCACAAATTAGCCAATGCTGACAGTGCAACGATCTCATGAGTTTATGCAAAGACAGTTGTAGACCTTAAGCATAGAGCCTTGGTGTCAGCACTGTAGCTCATTAAGCGTGTATGTTAGACTGGACATATACTTTGGCTAATTAAAAGAGACCAGGGACAATAGGGAATCCACGTGTTACATCCAAAGAACTGATATCTGACTCATCAGGGATTGACAGCACAGGGAAATTTTCACCTAAAACAGTACATGAACCTCCTGGCAACCAATCAGTCAATGAGTGTCAGAAGCAAAAGGTGTCATATAACCACATTATGATGAGTATGTCAAAGGTGCCGGGTGGACACATGACGTGTGACACACCCTGCCTGGGTGCATTCTTGGACTTTTAGGCCTCTTACTTATCTATCCACCTCCACAGTGGTGCTCCAGTAGTCCCAACTCACAGACACTGGCTCAATTTGGGAAGAAAGGTTTCTTCCTCTCTTTAACTTTTCTGACCTGCAGGGTGCATTGCAGTCTAATTAAAGAGTGATGAAGCTGTCCCAGCAATGACCTCCCTGATAAAACAGACAGAGTCAGGGGTATCCATAACAACATCCCCTCTCCTTGTTCCCAGTCTCTACCTTCAGCTCTGTATAGCTGACACTTTGCATAGTGGTGCTGGTATTTATTTTTTCACAACCATGCTGAGAGCACTGCCCCTAGCTAACCAGGAGGAACTAAAAGAGGAGCTCTAATTGGCATGACATTGTATTTCAGTGCAGTAATGTGGGATCAAGCACTGCAATGTGTTAGCTTATCCCCAGATGTGTGGCATTTGGCAAGGCTGGGTAATAAGCACACTAACATTCACCTTGTGCTCTGCTCCAAACATATTTTCCGAAGGTTATTGTGTGGTCAATTTGAAGGCAGCTTTAAGAGAGTGGCTTATTAGTTAAGGGGTGGTAGATACTCACCTAAGGTAGTAACCACAATCCTTGTCAGGGTGAACAATTTAAGTCAGTAAATTGATCAGAGCACAACCCCCTGGTCGCTATGGCACAGAGCAGACAGGCTTAACTTAGAGGCAATATTATGCAGAACTAAAACAGTGATAAAGTTTAAAATGCAAAACAATAAAGATCCTAAAACAAATTAGAAAAATAGAGTAAATGTTAATAAACAAAATGACAATTAAAAAAAAAAAATTAAGTAGAGATAGTTTTATCCGGTCCTTCCTTTTGTAATAGGGCTGTGTGATAACGACAGCAGAACAACAAAATGTGGGAGACTGAGTCTATCCACGCATAGAGCTGCCGGCCTAAACCCTAGCTAGTTCACAGTGCCTCAACCGAACCTCCAAACCCACCATGGTACAGGGTGGAAACAGATCGTACCCCTTTTGTTCAGTTAATCTTGCAAGCTAAAGCAAACCATAGGTTTTCAACACATTTATTGAAATATTTGCAATCCGGCAAATAGTGAGTGAGCTGCGATAACTAGGCAGATGAAGCAAAGTAATCAGCATTACAAACATGGTAAAAAAGATAAACAGACCAATCATGATACATGTGGTTCTAGAGATTCTAAAACTTCCTACCTATCCCTGTATCTATCTCTGAGATCATAGTGGTTATAACCCTCTGCCTCGCCCAATCTAAGGGATGAGCCCCTTAGATTATCAGTAACCAGCCTGTTGTGAACCTCTCAGGGGACACAGCATGTGTCCCAGGGCTCATGATGGCCGGAATGCCCTCTACCCTAATTGGGCCAGTGTGCGGTTTATACACTAAACCATAATACATTCGAATTACAGTTCTGATTTAATGAAATGTCTCAGTGATAGAAGCTGCCTCCTAAATGGACAGCACTAGGTAGAATATTGTGTACCTCGCGTAACAGACTTAAACAAGCAGTACTGATTATATGTGGTGCAAAAGGCTGATTAAGCGAGCAGCATGTTCCTTGCCTTCCTAGAATAAAACTATTGATGAAATGTTTATGAAAAACCATCGCTAAAAGCATCTTCGCTTGCGCTAATAAAATATGAATATACATAAAGTATAAAACTAGGCTAAAACAGGGGTGACCAACTCGCGTCCTAAAAGGGTCCTGACGACAATAGCACCTAGAAGCACAAAGTGCCAATGACAGTCAACTGTTGCAATAGAACAGGGCTTAGCCATAATTTGATGCTGACCGCGATGGAGTACAGGCTGACTACACTATCAAGGTTTATCCTAGTCAAAGATTTTACCTTCTGACTTTAGTCCTGTAATTCACAATACATCACAGGAGTACATTTCTAAAGCCCGGGGACCTTAGGGGAAACATAGAGATTTTCACAAGGTGTCAAGCAGAGTCCACAACATTGTCCAATTCAGGTCCAATCGCTACTGGTCAACTTGTAGCTTATTGTGTCCCAGTAACTTTAACAGAAGATCAGTCTTATGACACTTGGAATCCACTTCTTTGTCCTAGTTATAAGAGGAATAGTAAGTCCAGTCTTCAGAGCTCTTCTCAGGTCACACACAACAGGTTGAGTCCTCTTCTGTTCTTCCTGTGATCCAAAAGTGATCTGAAGTGAGTGCCTGAATGTGCCATATTTATGCCAGACATGAGCTGTTGTTTGGGGTTACCACTGTGGACACCATAACCAATGGTGTAAAGGTTCCCAGGACTAACTACCCACTTCAGACATTTTGAGCATGGCAAAAGACTTCATCAGCACTAAACCTGGGCTCTAAGGGATAGGTGTGTATGTAAGGAGTGTATCATCGTAAGCATGGTTTCCTCCCACTACTAACACTAAATTCAGGTAGGCTGACCCTGTGCCGCCGAAAAACTCAGAGACAGAAGTGTGATAAAATCAAATCTCAGCATTCAGCAACCAGACAGTGGATATGCACAAAGTGTTTTGCAATTTAGTTTCCCTCCTTTGAAGTGCACTCCAAATTGTATATATAAACCTAGCAGACCTATCAAACAGGTTATGAACCTATAATGTGAAAAGAGACCCACAGTGATTGGTGCCTGATTGGCTGGTAAGACAACATAAGAGCCCAAGGGTCAGCAAACACTTGCCTGTGATGAGAGGCCTCTTTGAAATGTTCCACAAATTTCAAGTAGGATATGACATTCACGTAGGACTTGACACTTTAAAGTCAAATAGGATCCTCTGAGGCCCTCTGCATAATCTATCAGGTACAGAGGGGTCATCTCTGTCCAATAGGAGAATAAAAAGCAGATTTAGCTTACAGGGACTGCAGGCAGGAGAAAGATAACTTTCTAAAAGTAACCTTTTCATGCCATTTAGAACGAATCCAATGTCACCATTAAATTGGATTTTTAACAACTATTAAAATTAGTGTTTAATTATTTGTTTAGCTATTCCATTCTCAAGATACAGAATTAGTATTTAATATTGCATGTCTCTGTTTTCCTATATAACAGCCAAACCCGCTACAGTGAAAATAACTTTGGGGGCATTTTCACTGTTATTACCCTTTACATGTCCTACTTTTAAATACCATGCCTTAATGGATGGTAAGGGGTACCTAGGGGTGAATAATAAATATTTAAAAGGAGGGTTTTAGGGCTGTCAAATGGGGTTATTTTGAGAGGTCAACCTTACAGTTTTACCCAGCACACCCAGCTACCGGTGGCAGCCCTGCAGTCATGTTTACATTGTCACTTCAGCGGGTGGCACAGTGAAAATTTACCACTGTTCAGCAAGAACAAAGTGCACAGAGTTATATAGCCAGCAAAAATATAATTCCACAAAAAGATAAAAAGATTTGGGGTGACCCTGCAGAAAGGGGAAGTTTCCAACAGCAGCTTTGTAGTTAAAAATGCAAATACATTGTTGCTCTCTGGCACCAAAATGCTGCATTACTTAAAATAATCATACTGATATAGTTGTCTCCTAATGAGCTAATAAAGATTCAGACTTTTAACTCACTGTCTCTTAAATCACTTGGAACTCCTTGAAGGGTGAATTCCCGTTGTTTACAGCTATTTCTAATATGGAACATATGTAGGGAGAGCAACTCTTGGAGGAGGCACCAACAAAATGTCATTCCTCATGGCCCTCTGACGCCCCTTATTACTCACTCCCATTCTACCTCCCTCAGGTAGGCCTCCCATCAAAGACACGAGACCTGGATTCCTACCGCCTCTTCCATTATACCTCTGAAAAACATCATCCATCCTGCTAACGTCAAATAACAATACATGGTGTCTCGCTACTCTCCAAACTCTCCATAGGCGGTCTATTCCCCTCCCAACCAAGGACCCTGCTGTCTTCTCTCAATGAAAGGCGGGGCATGCTCTGTAAAGACAGCAGTTGTGACACCGACTAGGGGAACAAAATCCCCTTGTTCCGTGGGTCACCAGCATTCGTCTGCTCACCTCGGTTTTGACAAACAAACACACAATGTTTCTGTTTGTTTACAAACATTGCAGGCTTCGATACATAACCATAATAGAATTTTATATAGAACCTGATATGGCTATATTTTTAGTTCTGTGGCAGTGTTAATAGCAAATATTATCTTAAAAGTTTTAGTAGGGTTACATTGTCACATAATGCTGATGTAATGTGTTGTACAGGCAGCCAAGGGCTGAGACATCAAAGGCACTGACTATATTTTGTATATGGCCCATCTACAAAACCTAGAGTTGCTGCTGTGTTGGGACAGCCTTTCCAATAAAATTGCTCTTGACAACAAAGCGGAAGCAGTTTTGGCAAACACAGAAAATGCTGGCTCGTAGGCTAATATGCATCATTTTTCTCTAAAGACAAAGTCCGAAAACAATAGTTTGCTACTGGAGTATCAGTGCCCCTAGTGCACTGGGAGTTTTTGTTTTCTAGAGCACTGAGCACCTTGGGCTTCTCCCTGTCAGAACAGGAAAGAAATCAGCAGACATGGCAGAGTCCCTGGTGACAGAGTCAGTGGTGGCTCTGCCTTCAGAAACCAAGCACTTCCCCGTCTCTAAATGAAGCGAAGGAAGAGCTGGGTGGACAGGACAACCACTGGTTATTCTTGGGTTATGCCCCGTTGCCGCCCATCTCTAAATGAACCCAAGAATCTGAGCCACCTTGAGCCAATTCACAGCTACATGTGACTGTCTGCATATGTATTTACCAGTGTTCTGACACTGAGGAAATATTCCTCTGTACCGATCTAGATTTATTATAATTTATCAATCATGTAGCCGTACAGCACTCCTGTCACCAGGGCTCTAATTCACTGAGTAGGCCAGCATCAAACTTAACCCCGCACATCAGGCCACTGAGAAACTATGGCAGAGAACAGACACATCATAGCCATATCTCTCTGACTGCCCCCTCTGAAACACTAACAGCAGTTTGTAATTATCAACGAAAGTAAGACCTCAAGCCACATTTGAACCATCAGGTCAGGGATATCATCTGTGAACCCAGTTTGATGGTTCGCACATTGAGCACAATGGCCTTGGATCCCCTTGATGGATTGTTTTGAACTGGGTTCAAAGGCTATAATAGTATGGGGGCTTATGACTCTACTCAAGAAAATGCTAGGCTCACCTGGTGCTTGTGTCTATCCTTGTTGTCATGTATGTCTCTCAGTAAGAGGCACTATCATCATTACCAGATCCTGAATCTAATTTTTCACAGATATGATGTAGCAACAGTGGGTAATAGATTGTGTTTCCCATCCCACTTTTGACACGTCTTAAAGGAATTCAAGGCTTCTCTGAGAGCTTGTCAGTGCAACGCTGGAGAGCAAAGAGAACAGCTTTGCAAGGGGACGGAAGGCACAGAGGATGGCAGTGTGACAGGCAACCGGTTGGTTTTGTTTATATGTGGACAGGACGGAGAAGCCACTTTATGCATGGCTCCCCATTATTGCTATGCCCCTGCTTAGCAGTGTTAAAGCAGGGGCTGATGATTTTGGGGGCCAAGCAAAACAAAAAAAAAACACTTTATTTGCTGTTATCCATATATAATTCTATCTGTAACTGCTCTTTTCTATCAGTGCAAAAGGCTAGTTTTGTCTTCTATATAATATTAATGACTGGACATCAAGTTCACTGTGTTATTTAATGCCTGTATGTTGTCCCCGAGTCCAGCATCACCTACAGTATTCCTTGACTACTCAACTTTGTTGCTACTGGAAAATCAGGTACCCTTTTGGATGAACATGTTTTTGTGACCCTGGGGCATGTGTGTCATAGCCACTGACTACCCTATCTCTCTAAGAAAGGGCCTCGCAGACGCGTGTAGGTATGTTTTCTGTTGACCACGCTTTTGAATATCGTTTAACTAGCTATTTTATTCCGTGATTGTAAATCAAAAAGGCACCTCTATTCTGTTGTGCAAGACAAACTCATTGTTAGTGATGTGCATTTTGAATAGTATCTTCTGAATTCTTATTGTTCTCAGAACTACTGGTATGTACTTTATATCCATGGGTCCACTCTTCGCTCACAGTCACTCTGCCCCTTGGTTCGGCTCCTCCCCCCAAAGCAAGGAGGGGGTGGGATATGACTGGACCATGGGCCTTAGTGGTGGCCCACCCGGCACTGAATGTAGGACACAGTGCTTCTGGCTATGACAAGGAGGGCAGAGGCTTGTTGAATAAAGAAAGAAATGGTGATTGAAGGATCGCTTGTAAATTGGAAAATTGCCTAATAAACTGCGGTCTCAATTCTTCCATAAAAGTGAAATTGGTGTGGCCTGCGTTTGTGGGATCCGGGAGGGTGACTAGGTGGGGGGTGCCATGGCTATGCCCACTTCAAAGGTGTGCAAAGATTCCCAACTCTACCAACTGCACACTAGCAGAAATGACTCCTTGCTGTTGCAAAGGGCCTCTGAGCTGTTTTTTCTAACATCTCTGTGTAACACTTTGTAAAGTTTGCAAAATATAAAAAAACAATGCAAAGTTAGGAGTTGCTTAAAAGTACAACTTCACACAACCCCAGTTAAAATGACAAGATAGATGGATAACACAGAACTCATTGCATACATTTTTCTTCTTTTATCACCCACAATGCAGCATGATGTGCCATTCTTTGCTGCATAATCTCATGCTCAATTCTATGTCAGGACCAGAGGCTTCGGATTATGTTTTCTCTTTCTTTACTGTCAACACACAGCAGCCAAAAAAACAATACTACATTTCCTAAGAGCTTTGCAGCCTCACTATGACCCCCATGCAGGGCCCGCCATCTAGTATATAGATCCTTAACACTATAGTCCATCCTCTTTCTTTGCTGTTTCACGCAGAGATAAGTACTTTCCTTATTTCCATTACGCTATTGTTGATTTAAATGTTGCGGCGCGGCTTATTGTCTTCAGGCGCCTAATATTAAGAAATTAGCTTAACTTAAGCGTGAAGAGTGATTAGGGAGGCCGCGCGACTCGCTGGAGCAGTCCACTTTCTTCCGTTCATCTAATGCATGCGCACAGACCCGTTTTATGGTTCTGTACGAGCACGTTTTCACCGGCAGACAGAGGCTTCCATTTGCTCCGTGCGCCTTCCATTCTACGCCCGAAGGGGCTGTAATAATTCTGCACAGCCTGGCTCTAGGGGACTTCTGGTGCTTCCTCCTCTGAAATTTATTAAAAAAATACCGGCAGGTACTGTTTCAGCCCTCTTAGCACTTGGGAGTCATAGCATTGATCTTTGGTGCAATGAGCTTGGGACCTCTGATATATTATAATTATATATTGCATTTTGAGAAAATGGCCCAACAATTTCCAGATGATGATCAGTATGGGGAATATGCTGCTGGACAATATGACCAGCACATTGAAGAGTGCTTTGTGGAAGCTTTGGACTTCCATGTTCAGGGTTCAGTAAATAAGGCCTTAGTGAAGGCCCTGCACCCGTTTGCGAAGCCTATTTTCAACTTTGGAGTTAGGCGCTTTGGCGCAGGCTCGGGGAACCCCACTCCAGTAGAGGTCAATATAAATGAGCCTGGCTGGTCAAATTATGACCCCTTTGAGCAGACCATTAATTAGGTCCTGAACGATCATGAATATGATGCCTTTTGGAGCCATAAAGCTACTCCTTCCTTCCAGGTTACTCAAAATACGACCAATGAGTCCAATTCTTCTGATTCAGATGACAACTCGACTTCTGAGAAACATAGGAGCAAACGCAAGCGCAAGATGCATCACACTGAGGAGTCTTGTACTCCTCCCTAATAAGAACCTACAATTTGATCCCGATAATATTGTACATCCCAGGTCCACAGAATGGACCCCATGCCAAGAAGTGGTAGAGTATGTTGAATCAAGACTTCAGAAAAGTTTTGAGAAAGACATTTGCAACATGTTCTGTTCAGAATGCCCTTGCGATGCCCCGTTCAGAATGCCCTCGCGATGCTCTCTCTGGCAAAGTTGCGGAGAACCCGGAACTAGATCCTTACATGGTGACCTTCCTTAAAAAGTATGCCAAGGACCCGTAAAAAAAGGCATTGATAGAGCTTGGCGGGGATGTCAGGACAAATTATAAGACATTTCTGGTCCCCTCACCAAGATTTTAGATCTAGCGGTACAAGCCAAGGAGGCACAAGAAGTAATAGGCCCTGACGTCCTGTTGGAATGGGCCCAGAGAACCATCTGTCTATTAGGAAACGCCAATTGTTCGATTTCCATGGAAGGACAGAAGTCGCTTCTGTTGCATATTGATCCCAAATTGGCAAAGTTAGCTCCCTCTCATGCAGGCCCAGCGGCTAATGGACTATTGTTTGGCAACAAGTTCGTCAAGGACCTAGCCAAAAATGTGGCTACGTTCTTGGCTTTGGATAAGGCCCAAACTTCAATTAACCCCTTCTGTGCTGTGGACGTAATGGTCACGTCCTACGGCACAGTGCTCATGTGCAGAGGATGTAACCATTACGTCCTGGGCACTGAGCTCAGAGGGAGCGCTAGCAGGGCAGAGATAGAAGGGGAAGCCCTTCCCCTTCCACTCCCACCCCCTCAAATCCTCCGTAATGACGTCAGCGCACGATCGCGCACTGAGATAATTACAGGTTGCCGGTCGCACTGGAAGCAATTTACTTCCAGGGCGTGATCGGAGAAACAGGTACGTTTCTTCTCCGGCGGGTGGGGGGTTTGGAACAAAGCGGCACCGGGGGAAAGGAAAGGCTTTACCTTTCCCCCGGTGTCTCTTTGAGCATTCCTGCTGCCCGATCGCATTGCGATCGGGCAGCAGGAATGCCCACTAGACGCCAGGGATTTTATTTTCTTCTTTATTTATGTAATGTTTTGTGTCGGGGAGCGGCCCCTTGGGCAAGGGTTGCTCCCATTTGGGGGTCATGTTTGTTGTGGACATTTTTTCCCCCCTTGGGGGCAGATCGGCCTATTATTTTTAGGCTGACCTGCCACCAAAGGGGGCAGAATCCACTAGACGCCAGGGATTTTTTGTTTTTGTTTATTTATGTAGTGTTTTGTGTTGGGGAGCAGCCCCTTGGGCAAGAGTCGCTCCCATTTTGGGGGCATGTTACCTGTGGCCATTTCTGCCACCCTTGGAGGTGGATCAGCCTATTATTTTTAGGGGGGCAGAAACCACTAGAACGCAGGGATTTTTGGTGTATGTTTATTTATGTGTGGGGGGGTGTCCCCTTGGGCAAGGGGCGCCTCCCCAAGGGGGACATTGAACTGTTGGCCATTTCTGCCCCCCTTGGGCAGATCAGCCTATTATTTTCAGGCTGATCTGCCCCCAAGGGGCGCAGAAACCACTAGAACACCAGGGATTTTTTAAATATGTTTATTTATGTGGGGGTTGGGGGTCATTGAACCTTTGGCCATTTCTGCCCCCCTTGAGGTCAGAGGAATAGTGTGTGTGTGTGTGTTAGTGAATGGGGAGGCGGCCCCTTGGGCAAAGGTTGCCCCCTTTGGGGGCGCTTGTACCAAGACCATTTCTGCCCTCCCCCCTGGGGCAGATCGGCCTATTATTTTTAGGCTGATCTGCCCCCAAGGGGGGCAGAAACCACTAGAACATCAGGGATTTTTTAAAGTATGTTTGTTTATGTGGGGGGCGTCCCCTTGGGCAGGGGGGCACCCTCCCGATGGGGGCATTGAACTGCTGCCCATTTCTGCCCCCCTTGGGGGCAGATGGGCCTATTCTTTTTAGGCCCGTCTGCCCCTAAGGGGGCAGAAGCCACTTAGACACCAGGGATAGTGTGTGTGTTAGTGGATGGGGGGTGCAGCCCCTTGGGCAAGGGTCATCCCACGTGTACCAAAGCAATTTCTGCCGCCCTTGGGGGCAGATGGGCCTATTTTTTTTTCTGAGGCCCATTGCCCCCAAGGGGGACAGAAGCCACTTAGGCACCACGGATAGTGTGTGTGTTTTTTTGTTTTGGGCAAGGATCGCTCCCAATGGGGACACTGCTAAATGTATTTTCTGCCCTCCTTGGGGGAGATAGGCCTATTTGTTAGTAGGCCCATCTGCCCTTATGGCAGAATCCACTTAGGCACCAATTTCTAAATGCTTGATGGTTGGGTATTTGTCAATTGACAAAGTATTTGCATTTGTGATTAAAAAAATCTCTTTTTTGTTCTAGTTCAAAGCTTTTGCTTTGCTTTTTTGGCGGTGGTTGACCTGTGCTTTGCAAAGTTCCATGTTTTAGGTCAATAAAAACAATTTACTCCAAAGGAATATTGTTGCCATGCATGAATGACATGTTTGTAGGTGGTGTACTAAATGCAGGTTTGTGTGTGAAATTGTCCTTAGATTTGTGCACAATGATATTTGTATTGTCTTATTTCTAATTTGCTTTTCTTTCTTTCTTTTTAGTGGGATATCATTGGTGATTGCTGTGTCTGTGCAGAGTAGTTGCTGGTGAGTCAAGCTTTTTCAGGCAAGTGAGTGGTATAGTTTTTGAGTGTATAACTCTTACTGATAAAGCCATACTTTATTACTTATCTTACACAGTTCTGGTTGTTGGTGGTGCATTTGTCCAGTTAATTTTCGTAGGAAAGATCATGGCTAGCCCCAGGATGACTGCTCAGCAGGTGGTTGGTATGCTTTTTGAGTCATTGTCTGATCATGATTATGAGATGGACTCTGCATCTGAGGCAGAGGAGGAAGTGAGAGTTTCGGGCAGTGAAGTTTCTGTCGGAGAGGAATCTTCTGACGAGGAAGCCAGACTCAGTGCAGATGAAGGGCCTGTTTTAGAGGAGGACACTGATGTGCAGCAACCTGGGGCTGAAAGGTTTCCCGTTAGAAGACCTGAACTCTGGGTTGCCCCAAACATGGAGCAGTCAGAGTTACCTGCCTTTACTGGTCTCCCAGGGTGTAGAGTCAATACAGAGCACTTTTTGCCTGTCAATTTATTTGTGGATGATGTGTTTTTGGAAGAGATTGTTGAGCAGACAATTCGTATGCGGAGCAGTATTTGAGGACAACACTGCTAGACGTAGGCCACACTCTAGAGCTACCCAGTGGATTCCCACAAATTTGGAGGAGATGAAAATGTTTTGGGGTTTGACTCTTTTAATGGGGTTGATAAGGAAGCCGTCACTGGCTTCTTATTGGTCTACTAGTCCCTTGATGGCAACAGCTATATTTCCTACAACCATGAGTTGTAATCGGTATTTGCTTCTTCTTAAGATGCTGCATTTTGTTGACAATGCATTAGCCTTGCCACGAGATCACCCTGATTCTGACCGTCTTTTTAAGATTAGGCCTGTCCTTGATCATTTTGCAGATCAGTTTTCAGAGGTCCAGGCAAAGAAATAGCTGTGGACGAGTCTTTGGTCCTCTTAAAGGGTCGTTTGGTTTTTAGGCAGTACATTCCTAGCAAGAGGGCACGATATGGAATTAAATTGTATATGCTGTCTGAAAGTAGTACAGGATATGTGCATAGTTTCTGTGTCTACACTGGTAGGGATTCCAGTACTGACCCCCGTGGTTGTCCTCCCACTTTTGGAGTTACTAAGAAAATTGTGTGGGAACTTGGTAGACGACTGTTCAACAAAGTTCACCATTTGTATATAGATAACTTCTACACTGGAGTGCAGTTGTTCAAGGGATTGTTTAGAGTGGACACTGTTGCTTGTGGCACAATTTGTTGTAAGCGGAAAGGCTATCCAAGGGAGCTTGTCTATAAAAAACTTGAGAGGGGACAGTGCAGTTCATTGCGGAATGATGAGCTGCTAGCTTTGAAATTTTCAGACAGGAGCGATGTCTCCATGCTAAGTACCATCCATGATGAGAGTACTTACCCCGTGGCTGTTTGGGGCCAGGTTGCTGAAGTGAGCAAACCTGTGTGCATTTTAGATTATAATAAGCACATGGGAGGTGTAGATATAGTTGATCAAAGGTTGGAACCTTATAGTGCTATTCGTAAGTCTTATGTCTGGTATAAGAAGTTAGCAATTCACCTCTTCCACTTAGCAACTTTTAATGCTTTTATTGTGTTTAAGGATACGTCTCCAGAGTCAAAGATTACATTTGTGAAATTTCAGAAGTCAGTGATAGAGAGCATTATTGTGGTGGAACAGGCCAGAGTTCCTAGAGAAGCTGTGGTGGAGGGTGTGGCTAGATTGAAAGATCGCCACTTTGCTGAGCACATTCCTCCCACACCCAAAAAAGACTTTCCAGCTAAGAAATGTAGAGTGTGTGCTCCAAGAGGTATCCGGAGGGAGGGAGACTTGAATGTACTGCCCAGATTGTGCTTCAAAGCCTGGGCTGTGTGTGGGTGGTTGTTTCAAGATTTATCACACCCAGAAGAATTACTGGGAACAACCATGAGTGTAAACTGCCTGTTTTGTATTTTCATGTGTTCAGTTTCTTGGTTGGCATTTCTGTCATGTACTTAGTTTGAGCTTTTGTGTTTGTAGTTTTGTAATTATTTCTAATTAGTTAGTGGTTTCGTTGTTTAAAAAAAAAAGTGATGCCATTGTGTGTGGAGTGGCGCTTGGCTGACGGTGTACATATTGACTTGCTGTTGGCTACTGCAACACACTGCCAGCCAAACGCCAGTCCACACACTCCCATCAGCTGGTGTGATTGCTGTATCAGGCATGTGGGCGTATATAAGTGATGGACCCTTGAGTGGCGCTGTCTGTCAATGCAAGTGTTGTAATGTGCTGGGCCCATGGCTGGCGGCGTGAATGGTCTTGTGCATGTCATGTATGAAAGGTGTGTGAATGGACTGTAAAGAGGTTGGTGCCTTGCCGTGGCATTACGGCTCACGAGCTGTGAGTCATTGGTTCAGTTTTTTGGCCTTTCAGTTATTAACAGTGCATTTCATTTTTGTGAAATTTCTTGTTAATAAAATTTGATCCACTGAACCATCACTCGCCATTGTGCCAAATCCACCCAGTATGTGTGGTAAAAATGACAATACCTGCACCGCTGTAATCAGGTGTTGCAGCACACCTGTGACATGCTAGGTGTCTCGGGTGGGACCCCGATGCTGAAGTATGCCACCTACTTGGTTGGTGGGTAAGGGGTCTTTTTTAATATAACCTAAGTGTGTTTCTTTTCACAATTTTAGTGTTTGGAACATCACATAAGTATGGGGACACACCAAAATGATCTATTACAAAACTACCTGTGTTTGGGGGAGGGGAGCACCTATGATTTTGGCCCAGGGTGCGGCCTTCATCTAGGGAAACCTACCAAAACCAGACATGTTTTAAAAATAGACACCCCAAGGAGTCCAAGGAGGTGAGGCTTGCCTGGATCCCCCAACATTTTCTTACCCAGACTCTTCGGCAAGCCTCAAAATTTGCATCAAAAATCATATTTTCCTTACTTTTCTTTGTAGGATCACCGGTGCGGCACACATTTCCTACCACCCAGTGTTCCCCTCAGTACCCCAAGTAAAATGATACCTCACTTGCATGGGTCCCCAAAGCAGAGTCAGCCTAAAAGATGTATAAAAGAAAAATATGTGCTTTTCAACTCGCTGTACTATCCCCTCAATCTCTACAAGTTTTTGGCCTTTTTCTGTTGCGGGCACATGGCCAACCCACACAAGTGAGGTATAATGTTTATCGGAAGACTTGGGGGAACGCTGGGTGGACGGAAATTTGTGGCTCCTCTCAGATTCCAGAACTTTCTGTCACCGAAATGAGAGGAAAAAGTGTTTTTTTGGCCACATTTTGAGGTTTGCAAAGGATTCTGGGTAACAGAACCTGGTAAGAGCTCCACAAGTCACTTCATTTTGGAGTCCTCTAGGTGTCTAGTTTTCAAAAGCATGCAGGTTTGCTAGGTTCCCCTAGGTGCCGGCTGAGCTACAGGCCAAAATCTACAGCTAGGCACTTTGCAAAAAACAGCTATGTTTTCATTGTGAAATTGTGATGTGTCCACGTTGTGTTTTGGGGCTTTTCCTGTCGCTGGCGCTAGGCCTACCCCCACAAGTGAGGTACCATTTTTATCGGGAGACTTGGGGGAACGCTGAGTGGAATGAAATGTGTGGCTCCTCTTAGATTCCAGAACTTTCTGTCACTGAAATGAGAGCAAAAAGTGTTTTTTTGGCCAGATTTTGAGGTTTGCAAAGGATTCTGGGTATCATAACCTGGTCAGAGCCCCACAACTCACCCCATATTGGATTCCCTTAGGTGTCTAGTTTTCAAAAATGCACTGGTTTGCTCGGTTTCCCCAGGTGCCGGCTGACCTAGAGGCCAAAATCCACAGGTAGACACTTTGTAAAAAACACATCTGTTTTCTGTGGAAAGATGTGATGTGTCTACGTTGTGTTTTGGGGCATTTCCTTTCACAGGCGCTAGGCCTACCCACACAAGTGAGATACCATTTTTATTGGGAGACTTGGGGGAACGCTGGGTGGAAGGAAATTCGTGGCTCCTCTCAGATTCCAGAACTTTCTGTCACCGAAATGAGAGAAAAAAGTGTTTTTTGGGCCACATTTTGAGGTTTGCAAAGGATTCTGGGTTACAGAACCTGGTCAGAGCCCCACAAGTCACCCCATCTTGGATTCCCCTGGGTGTCTAGTTTTCGAAACTGTGCAGGCTTGCTAGGCTTCCCTAGGTGCTGGCTGAGCTACAGGCCCAAATCCACAGCTAGGCACTTTGCAAAAAACAGCTCTGTTTTCTTTGTGAAAATGTGATGTGTCCACTTTGTGTTTTGGGGCTTTTCCTGTTGCAGGCGCTAGGCCTATCCCCACAAGTGAGGTACCATTTTTATCGGGAGACTTGGGGGAACGCTGAGTGGAAGGACATTTGTGGCTCCTCTTAGATTCCAGAACTTTCTGTCACCGAAATGAGGGGAAAAGGTGTTTTATTGGCCACATTTTGAGGTTTGCAAAGGATTCTGGGTAACAGAACCTGGTCAGAGCCCCACAAATCACCCCATCTTTGATTCCCCTGGGTGTCTAGTTTTCAAAACCGTGCAGGTTTGCTAGGCTTCCCTAGGTGCTGGCTGAGCTACAGGCCCAAATCCACAGCTAGGCACTTTGCAAAAAACATCTCTGTTTTCTGTGGAAAAATGTGATGTGTCCACGTTGTGTTTTGGGACATTTCCTTTCACGGGCGCTAGGCCTACCCACACAAGTGAGATACGATTTTTATTGGGAGACTTGGGGGGACGCTAGGTGGAAGGAAATTTGTGGCTCCTCTCAGATTCCAGAACTTTCTGTCACCGAAATGAGAGGAAAAGGTGTTTTTTTGGCCAAATTTGGAAGTTTGCAAAGGATTCTGGGTTACAGAACCTGGTCAGAGCCCCACAAGTCACCCCATCTTGGATTCCCCTGGGTGTCTAGTTTTCACAACTGTGCAGGTTTGCTAGGCTTTCCTAGGTGCTGGCTGAGCTACAGGCCCAAATCCACAGCTAGGTACTTTGCAAAAAACAGTTCTGTTTTCTTTGTGAAAATGTGATGTGTCCACTTTGTGTTTTGGGGCTTTTCCTGTTGCAGGCGCTATGCCTTTCCCCACAAGTGAGGTACCATTTTTATCGGGAGACTTGGGGGAACGCTGAGTGGAAGGAAATTTGTGGCTCCTCTCAGATTCCAGAACTTTCTGTCACCGAAATGAGAGGAAAAAGTTTTTTTTGGGCCAAATTGTGAAGTTTGCAAAGGATTCTGGGTAACAGAACCTGGTCAGAGCACCACAAGTCACCCCATCTTGGATTGCCTTTGGTGTCTAGTTTTCAAAACTGCACAGGTTTGCTAGGTTTCCCTGAGCTACAGGCCAAAATCCACAGGTAGGCGCTTTGTAAAAAACACCTCTGTTTTCTGTGGAAAAATGTGATGTGTCCACTTTGTGTTTTGGGGCATTTCCTGTCGCGGGCGCATGGGGGGAGACAGAATAGCAAAGCAAATGTTACTACCCCTTGTCTTTCTCTAAATTTTTTCCTTCCAAATGTAAGACAGTGGCCCTCATTACGAGCCTGGCGGTCTGTGACCGCCAGGCTCGCGGTTGGCGGGAGCACCGCCGACAGCCTGGCGGTGCCCCTTAGGGCATTCTGACCGCGGCGCTTTGGCCGCGGTCAGTGCAGGAAAACCGGCGGTCTCCCGCCGGTTTTCCGCTGCCCGTCAGAATCCTCCAAGGCGGCGCAGCATGCTGCGCCGCCTTGGGGATTCTGACACCCCCTACCGCCATCCTGTTCCTGGCGGTTCGCCCGCCAGGAACAGGATGGCGGTAGGGGGTGTCGCGGGGCCCCTGGGGGCCCCTGCAGTGCCCATGCCAATGGCATGGGCACTGCAGGGGCCCCCGTAAGAGGGCCCCGCTTGTATTTCACTGTCTGCATAGCAGACAGTGAAATACGCGACGGGTGCAGTAGCACCCGTCGCACCTTCCCACTCCGCCGGCTCGATTCCGAGCCGGCGTCCTCGTGGGAAGGTTGTTTCCCGCTGGGCTGGCGGGCGGCCTTAAGGCGGCCGCCCGCCTGCCCAGCGGGAAACTCAGAATGCCGGCCGCGGTTTTCAGACCGCGGTGCGGTATTCCTGCGGCGCAACTTTGGCGGGCGGCCTCCGCCGCCCGTCAAAGTTGTAATGAGGGCCAGTGTCTAAAAACAGACGTCTATTTGAGAAATGCCCTGTAATTCACATGCTAGTATGGGCACCCCGAAATTCAGAGATGTGCAAATAACCACTGCTTCTCAACTCCTTATCTTGTGGCCATTTTGGAAACACAAAGGTTTTCTTGATACCTATTTTTCACTTTTTATATTTGAGCAAATTAATTGCTGTATACCCGGTATAGAATGAAAACAGATTGCAAGGTGCAGCTCATTTATTGGCTGTGGGTACCTAGGGTTCTTGATGATCCTACAAGCCCTATATATCCCCGCAACCAGGAGAGTCCAGCTGATGTAACGGTATATTGCTTTAAAAAATCTGACATTGCAGGAAAAAGTTACAGAGTAAAATGTGAAGAAAAATCGCTTTTTTTTCACCTCTATTTCAATTTTTGTTTATTTCAGCTGTTATTTTCTGTAGGAAACACAAATGACCCCTTGCTGAATTCTGAATTTTGTCTACTTTTCAGAAATGTTTATCTTTTTGGGATCCAGCATTGGTTTCTCACCCATTTTGATCACTAACTGGAAGGAGGCTGAAAGCACAAAAAATAGTAAAAATGGGGTATGTTCCAGTAAAATGTCAAAATTGTGTTGAAAAATTGAGTTGTCCAATTCACATCTGCCTGTTCCTGAAAGCTGGGAAGATGGTGATCTTACCACCGCAAACCCTTTGTTGATGCCATTTTCAGGGAAAAAAACACAAGCCTTCTTCTGCAGCCCTTTTTTCCCATTTCTTGGTCTCCTTCGGGGGAACCCACAAAGTCTGGGTACCTCTAGAATCCCTAGGATGTAGGAAAAAAGGACGCAAATTTGGCGTGGGTAGCTTATGTGAACAAAAAGTTATGAGGGCCTAAGCGCGAACTACCAAAAATAGCAAAAAAAAAGGCTTGGTACAGGAGGGGAAAAGCCCTGGCAGCGAAGAGGTTAAGAAGGTGGTCAACAGTGGCCTTTTTCACAGGGCCGGGCGCTTCAGAGGTCGAGCATCAGGTCGGTTCAACACCCAGACCTCTCAACCATACTACAGAGGCAGAGGGGTCTCTGGCTACCAAAGCAACCCCAACTTGTACCCGTCGCTAAGCCGAAACTATGAAGGCTGCAATCCCATAGGGCCTCACAGGGGAGGACAATACAACCAGAGTTCCTCTCAATCAGGTAACAATTCTTCCTTCCAGGGATGTTATGTTGGGGGGGCAGAGTGAGTATGTTTGTACACAACTGGTTGTTGATCACACAAGATGCATGGGTACTGGAAACAGTAGCAGGTTATCATCTAGAATTTTATTTGACTCCCTGCCAAACACTGATTCTGCCTCCTTTCAGTTTTTCCATCAAGAGAGTGCTTTTATAGATCAAGAAGTAGAAGCCCTTCTTCGAAAAGGGGCCATTATCCCTACTCACCCTCACCCCAGAGGGTTCATTAGTACGATCTTTCTGGTCCAAAAGAAGTGAGGGGGCTCTCGATTTTCGGCAGTTCAACAAGTGGGTTTTTTACCACCATTTCAAAATGGAGAGCATTCATCTCCTCCAAGACCTACAGTTAGAAGTGGAATGGATGGTCCGCTTGGACCTCAGGGCGCTTATCTGACCATTCCTATTTTCGCTCCTCACCGCCGGTTCCTTCAATTCTTTTGACAAAAAGGGCGTTACGAGTTCTCAGCCCTTTCATTGAGACTGTCCTCTGCCCCTTGGTGTTTCACCAAGATCATGCATCCAGTTTTTGCAGTGGCTCAGAGGAAAGGGTGTGCGTCTGATAGTTTATCTCGGGCGCCGCCAGCCAAACGGGAACCGCCAGAATACCGCTGCGCGGTCAAAAGACCGCCGCAGTTATTCTGAGTTTCCCGCTGGGCGGGCGGGCGACCGCCAGAAGGCCGCCTGCCCGCCCAGCGGGAAACCCCTTCCCACGAGGATGCCGGCTCCGAATGGAGCCGGCGGAGTGGGAAGGGTGCGACGGTGCCTGCAGCGCCGCCATGGAGGATTCCTCAGGGCAGCGGGAAACCGGCGGGACACTGCCGGTTTTCCGTTTCTGACCGCGGCTGTACCGCCGCGGTCAGAATGCCCTGGGATGCACCGCCAGCCTGTTGGCGGTGCATCCGCGGTCGTTGGCCCTGGCGGTAGACTACCGCCAGGGTCAGAATGACCCCCATAGTGTGCACAGAGTCCAGGGGTTTCGCAGAGGCTTGACAGAGGCTGAAATAGATTATACTAATGCTCTATTTCTGTCGTTCAGTGTAGTCGAGCAGTGAGGCTTATCAGAGGGTAGTGTTAAGCATTTGGTGGACACACACAATCAATAGAAAAAAACACACACTCAATGACTTAACTCCACACCAATACATTTTTATATGGAAAAATATGTTTTGTTAATTTATTTCTAGAACCACAAGATTCAGTTTGCAGGTAAGTACATAAAATGAAAGGCAGTTTGCATATATATAATCAGAGCTTTGAATAGAATTGACAATGTACACAGTTTTCCTTAAAATGGCAAAAAGCTATTTTAAAAGTGGACACTGCATTTTTCAATAGTTCCTGGGGGGAAGAAAAGATAGTACAGTTTTACAGGTAAGTATTCAACATACAGTTCCTATCTCCGGGGTTTAGGTAGTCCGTCGTTGGGGGTTCAAGTTAACCCCAAACACCCAGCAACACGGGGCAGGTCAGGTGCAGAGGTCTAAGAGAAACCAAATTACCGGGTGCAGTGTGTCCTTTAGGTGTTGTATTTCTTCGTCTGGAGCTCGCGGTCAGGGGGGTCAGCAGGATTCCCTCTGCAGGTGGCGTCGTGGAGGTTTGGAGGGGTCAACCCAGGATGGGCTCTTGCTCCTAATCATCTGGGGACCCTTTCTTGCTGGGTGGACCACCTGGACACGGGCCGTGGGCGTCAGGGCCACAGGGGTCAGGACTCACGCATCTGGAGTGAGGTGGGAGTCCTTAGTTGTAGGTTTCTTTTAGACAGAGCTGCTGTCCTCTGGAGTCTTGCTCCTTTTTGGTGCAGGGAAGTCCTCTGAAGTTGGCAGAGGTCGCTGGGCCTGATGGATGCGTTGCTGGTCTTTCTGTAGGTTCTCTTAAGCAGGAGACAGGCAGGTAAGGCTGGGGCCAAAGCAGTTGTCATCTTCCTTCTTCTCTGCTGGGGTTTCAGCTTAGCAGTCCTACTTCTTCTTGTAGGTTGCCAGGAATCTGGTGAGCTGGGTTCAGGGAGGCCCTAAAATCCTAGATTTAGGAGCGTGTTAGGGGTCAGAGGGCAGTAGCCAATGGCTACTGTCCTTGAGGGTGGCTACACCTTCCTCGTGCCCACTCCCTTTGGGGTGTGGAGGTACATTCCTATCCCTATTGGTCCCAGTCCTCCAAACCAAGATGAAGGATTCTGCAGGAAGGGGGTCACCTCAGCTCTGGACACCTTAGGGGTGGTCCTGGCTGGGAGGGTCACTCCTCCCTGTTTTCCCTAATTTGCCCGCCGGACTTGCTGCCAAAAGTCAGGCTTTGTCCAGGGGGGCAGGCATCTCTACTAGCTGGAGTGCCCTTGGGCACTGTAACCCGAGGCTTGAGCCTTTGAGGCTCACCGTCAGGTGTTACAGTTCCTGGAGGGGGAAGTGTGAAGCACCTCCACCCAGGACAGGCTTCGTTTCTGACCACAGAGTTTACAAAGGCACTCACCCCATGTGGTCAGATACTCATCTGAAAGTGGCAGGCTGACACAGACTGGTCAGTCATATACTAGCAGTTGGGCAAACATACAGGGGGCATCTCTAAGCTGACATTAGTGTGAGTTTATTGTGCTGAGAAGTTTGATACCAAACTTCCCAGTATTCAGCGAAGCCATTATAGTGCTGTGGAGTTCGTAATGACAAACTCCCAGACCATATACGTAATATGGCTACACTGCACTTACAATGTCTAAGAATGGACTTAGACACTGTAGGGGCAGGCTGCTCATGGAGCTATGCCCTCACCTGTGGTATAGTGTACCCAGCCTTAGGGCTGTAAGGCCTGCTAGAGGGGTGACTTACCTATGCCACAGGCATTGGTTTGTGGGCATTGCACCCTGAGAGGGGTGCCATGTCGACTTTGCCTTTTTCTACCCACCAGCACACACAAGCTGCTAGGCAGTGTGCATGTGCTGAGTGAGGGGTCCCCTAGGGTGGCATAATATATGCTGCAGCCCTTAGAGACCTTCCCTGGCCACAGGGCCCTTGGTACCATGGGTACCTTTTACAAAGGACCTAACTGTGTACCAGGGCTGTGCCAATTGTGGAAGCAAAGGTACAGTTTTAGGGAAAGAACGCTGGTGCTGGGGCCTGGTTAGCAGGGTCCCAGCACACTTTCAATCAAAGTTGGTGTTAGACTTTTCATCCTTAGCGTGGTCTCCCTTAACTTTTTGCCTCTGTTTCCCAGGTTGTTGATGTGTGTGTTGATTTTGCTGTTTTTTTATTACTCTGGGCACTTTACCACTGCTAACCAGTGCTAAAGTGCAAGTGCTCCTGTTTAAAATGTGTACGTAATTGGTTCTCCATGATTGGCATATTTGTTTTACTGTTAAGTCCCTAGTAAAGTGCACTAGAGGTGCCCAGGGCCTATAAATCAAATGTTACTGGTGGGCCCAGTGTTGCCAGATTTTACAAGCCTTCTATAGCCCAAAGCTGTTGAAGAACCAGCCCAAAGTAAGCCCAAATGAACCGGTCCCAGCCCAAAAAGTAGCCCAAACTTTTAACACTGAACTAATGCAATCGTAGGCTGAAGCAAACATTTTAAAGCATAAATCTAATTTCTATTGTAAGCAAATATGTGAAACTAACAGTGCCTAGATTATTCATTGCATTACACACTAAAAATGGAAATAAACATGGAAAAATGTTAACTCACTTTTTATGATGAGCAGCAAATTGAAACAAGTAGTAAATCTGGACTTGGTGAGAGACGTAAATCTTTCATTATGTGCACAGCAGTCCTTCTTTGACAAACCTTTTGACATTGAAGCCTGTAGCAGCTACTTTATTTTCTTTTGTTTGGAGACAGAAAGATGAACATCGCTTTGATCAAGTTCACAGCAGTCCTTTTGACACCAGTTTTGGCATTGTAGCCCTTTGTAGCAGGCAGATAATTTTCCTTCGGTTGCAGACAGAAAGCAAGGGCAGAAGCCACTTCCTAGGCAGCAATAAACTTGTTTCACAGTGTGAGGCATGCACCAGTAACTAAACATGGCTGGTAAAGTGAAACTGCAAACGGTTCATTCAATCACATACAGTTTGATCCTTTCTCGGATTCACAGCTTTTGGCTGAACATCGCTTTCATCAACTTCACAGCAGTCCTTTTGACACCAGTTTTGGCATTGGAGCCCTTTGTAGCAGGCAGATCATTTTCCTTCGGTTGCAGACAGAAAGCAAGGGCAGAAGCCACTTCCTAGGCCGCAAGATGCTTGTTTCACAGTGTGAGGCATGCACCAGTAACTAAACATGGCTGGTAAAGTGAAACTGCAAATGGTTCATTCAATCACATACAGTTTGATCTTTTCTAGGATTCACAGCTTTTGGCTGAACATCGCTTTCATCAACTTCACAGCAGTTCTTTTGGCACCAGTTTTGGCATTGGAGCCCTTTGTAGCAGGCAGATCATTTTCCTTCGGTTGCAGACAGAAAGCAAGGGCAGAAGCCACTTCCTAGGCCCCAAGATGCTTGTTGCAGAGTGCGGGGCATGCACCGGTAAGTAAACATGGCTGGTAAAGTGAAACTGTGAATGGTTCATTCAATCACATACAGTTTGATCCTTTCTGGGATTCACAGCTTTTGGCTAAACATCGCTTTCATCAACTTCACAGCAGTCCTTTTGACACCAGTTTTGGCATTGGAGCCTTTTGTAGCAGGCAGATCATTTTCCTTCGGTTGCAGACAGAAAGCAAGGGCAGAAGCCACTTCCTAGGCCGCAATAAACTTGTTTCACAGTGTGAGGCATGCACCAGTAACTAAACAAGGCTGGTAAAGTGAAACTGCGAATGGTTCATTCAATCACATACAGTTTGATCCTTTCTCGGATTCACAGCTTTTGGCTGAACATCGCTTTCATCAACTTCACAGCAGTCCTTTTGACACCAGTTTTGGCATTGGAGCCCTTTGTAGCAGGCAGATCATTTTCCTTCGGTTGCAGACAGAAAGCAAGGGCAGAAGCCACTTCCGAGGCCGCAATAAACTTGTTTCACAGCGTGAGGCATGCACCAGTAACTAAACATGGCTGGTAAAGTGAAACTGCGAATGGTTCATTCAATCACATACAGTTTGATCCTTTCTAGGATTCACAGCTTTTGGCTGAACATCGCTTTCATCAACTTCACAGCAGTTCTTTTGACACCAGTTTTGGCATTAGAGCCCTTTGTAGCAGGCAGATAATTTTCCTTCGGTTGCAGACAGAAAGCAAGAGCAGAAGCCACCTCCTAGGCAGCAAACAACTAGTTTCACAGTGTGAGGCATGCACCAGTAACTAAACATGGCTGGTAAAGTGAAACTGCGAATGGTTCATTCAATCACATACAGTTTGATCTTTTCTAGGATTCACAGCTTTTGGCTGAACATCGCTTTCATCAACTTCACAGCAGTTCTTTTGACACCAGTCTTGGCATTGGAGCCCTTTGTAGCAGGCAGATCATTTTCCTTTGGTTGCAGACAGAAAGCAAGGGCAGAAGCCACTTCCTAGGCAGCAAACAACTTGTTTCACAGTGTGAGGCATGCACCAGTAACTAAACATGGCTGGTAAAGTGAAACTGCGAATGGTTCATTCAATCACATACAGTTTGATCCTTTCTCGGATTCACAGATTTTGGCTGAACATCGCTTTCATCAATTTCACAGCAGTCCTTTTGACACATGTTTTGGCATTGGAGCCCTTTGTAGCAGGCAGATCATTTTCCTTCGGTTGCAGACAGAAAGCAAGGGCAGAAGCCACTTCCTAGGCCGCAAGATGCTTGTTGCAGAGTGCGGGGCATGCACTGGTAAGTAAACATGGCTGGTAAAGTGAAACTGCAAATGGTTCATTCAATCACCTACTCTGTTTGCTGCAGGTTGTTTCAAATCATTGGAATGGGCATGCAATTTTTTATGGCAGTACTTGAATGCAGCTTTGGTATCAGCTCATTTTATAGGGCCTTCAGTCCTTTTAATTCAGAAACCACTACTACTCCTTTTATTATATTGAGCCCACTTGCCCATGCTGCAATAATTAACCTGCAACTGTTTGGCAGCTGGGATAACCAGCTCAATGAATAACTGTCTTGTTGAGACGACCGGGGACTATCTGAAAGTGCAAAAGAAAGTGACCATCTCTACATCTGTACTGGCATAACTGTGGCAGTCCTAGAGCTAATACATGGCAATTGCACGGTCTTCATCGAAGTAAGGAAAGATAGGTTTTCCTGCTCTTGATACGTTTCGTAGAGAATTCTTGATGCATACCAGTGGTACACATAGGACACAACAGAAAAGTGTAACTTTTAAGACATCAATATTGCTTGAAAACCATACTTGGCTGGTGGTAAAGGGAAACTACAAATGGTTCATTGAATCAGGTTCTGGTGAAATTCTGATTTCTCTCCTTTTCTACCCATTTGATATCATTTGAAGTGGCAGCAAAAAGGATCACAGACACACTAGGTGCATTAGAATGTAAATGCTGGCGTGTTCAACAATTGTAAATCTCAATCACAAAGGTTGCAAGGAGATGTGGCTGTAAAAGGGTCCATTGCGAATAGTTATTCTCTTTCACCATTGGACCGGAAGCAAGTCAAACATCCATATTAAGACATGTACTTTTAAGTAAACAAAGCTGGTAACGGGAAACTGCGAATGACTCTTGGCATCACTCAAGGGTTGCAAGAATGTTAAGTGCCACATTCCATTTTCTGTACAGGGCGGCTTTAATCCCATAATGCTAAGGTAGCTGCTTACAACTGTGTGATGATTTTGACTATAGTACTTTAGGCACAAGAGCATGGATTTTCTCCCACCTACTTCCACAGAGCCACCGATCAATAAAGAGATATCCAGATTTTCCCAAATCTTGTTGCAGCCTTTCTTCAAAATAGGGGTGCCCATCTCTTCATCTCTTACTGGCATAACTGTGGTGATCCTAGAGTTAATACATGACAGTGGCAGAGGATCCATTAAAGTAAACTCATGGAAACAATGGGTGCCTGCAGCATCAGTGCAGTTATACACTTCCATTCATAAATTTACCAGGTCTGATGTCTTAGCAAATGAGCATAAATTGTTTTGGGACTTCAACCGTAGATCATCTCTACATCTGTACTGGCATAACTGTGGTAGTCCTAGAGCTAATACATGGCAATGACAAGGTCTTCATCGAAGTAAGGAAAAATAGGTTTGTCTGCTCATGATAAATTTTATTGCGCATTCTTGATGCATACCAGTGCTAGACATATGACACCATACAAAAGTGTAATTTTAAGATATGATGACACATTTCTGGAGCATCTTTCCTGCAGGATATTGTGCTAAAGTGTAATTTTAAGGCATCATTGTTCTATTAAACGCTCTACACAATCTGCCATCACTAGTCCTGCATTTCGCAAGGCGAAATAATGTCAGGGACAGGCCTCCATCCAATGTGAGATACAAATACCTGTAGTAGGCCCGGCGTTTTGGTGAGTGGAAAAAACAGTTGTAAGTTTCTCTGATCATCAATTCTATATTACCTGGAATGCTCCTTATTGCTTTCTTAGCAATGGTCTTAAAGAACTGGTAAATGCAGCACACAAGTTGCAAGGAAGGTTGCTTATCCTTCAACAAGGTGAATGCCGAGTGATGCTTTCTGCACATGACGCTTGCCCCATCTATGCCTATTAAATTTCCAATCTCAAGGCTACAAGCTTCAAGCAAGTTCTTTACTTCAATGTACGTAGCTTAAAGTAGGAGAAACTGGAGTATGGTGCTCTTCTGGGCTTGGCGCCACCATCAGGATTGCCATGCAGTGCTCTGGGATTGACAGTGGCAAGAGCAGCTCTGAGAAAGTGTTCTTCTGGTCCTGTCACTAGAGGGCAGGCAGGCAGGGCTCCTTATGCAGCTAACAGTGGTGAGGGCAGGTCTGAGGAAGTATTCTTCTGGTCCTGTCACTAGAGGGCGGGCAGGCAGGGCTCCTTCTGCAGCTGACAGTGGCAAGAGCAGGTCTGAGAAAGTATTCATCTGGTCCTGTCACTAGATGGCTGGCTGGCATGGGTCCTTCTGCAGCTGACAGTGGTCGAGGGCAGGTCTGAGAAAGTGTTCTTCTGGTCCTGTCACTAGAGGGCAGGCAGGCAGGGCTCCTTCTGCAGCTGACAGTGGCAAGAGCAGGTCTGAGAAAGTATTCTTCTGGTCCTGTCACTAGATGGCTGGCTGGCATGGGTCCTTCTGCAGCTGACAGTGGTCGAGGGCAGGTCTGAGCTGCATGTATTCGTTGGGGGAGGGCTGAATTTCGCAACTTTAATCATACATACTGCTATTAAATTTTGCAAGCAATTCCGGGGGAGGCACAAACGAATAGGACTCAATTCCAATGCGTTTCAGTCCAAACTTTATGTAGAGAATATTTGATAGTAGTTTTAGGCCCATTCTATTTCGTCTATCATTTTTCAGCAGCGTCATTTGGGAAAATACCCTTTCAACATGAGCTTTGGATTTCGGGAGTGTCAACATTTTTATAGCACCCATTGCAAGATTGTGAAAGCAATGTTTGCCAGCAGCATCAGTGTAGTTATACACTTCCATCCAGAAGGATTCCATGTTAGAAGTCTCAGGAAATGAACATGAGGATATCATTCTCCACTGAGACTCTAGTACTTCAAATGGGTATGTGAAAAAGGTGTGTGGTAAGTCAGTTACAGGAGGTTTGCAATCTGCAAGCACTTTTTGGGGACTCAAAACTTCTAACTTTTTAAGCATGCTTAGTGACTCTGGAAGGCGAAATTGATATTCACATGCCAATACTTTCAAGAACTCTAGGCACCTTTTCACAATGCCATCCTTTGAAACAGAGGTGAGTTTACTTTCTTCCCGCTTCTTACAGAAAGCAAGACCAAGATCCACATCCTCTTGAGAAAGATAAATGGCAGAACTTTGTAAATCTAGGCTCTGCAACTGTTCTTGAGGATTACTGGTAAAAACACTTGGTTTAAGTATCCTTTTCAGTGTGGACACATACAGAGTATATAGGTCGCAAAAGATGTGAAGTGCATCTCCACATTCCAGCTGAAAGATTTTATTAACAACTTTTATGTCTTGAAGAATAGGCTTTAAGAAAGTAAGGTAAAGTAGGTTGGTCTCATCGTGATACATTTCTTGGAGCATCCTTGCTGCATAGCAGTGTTCCACAGAGGATGCTGTGCTAAAGTGTAAGCTTAAGGCATCATATTGTTCTAATAAACGATCTACACAATCTGCCATCACTAGCCACCGTGTTTCGCAAGGCGAAATTAATTTGAGGGGCATGCCTCCGCCCAATGTCAGATACAATTCCCTGTAGTCGGCCTGGCGTTTTGGGGAGTGGGAAAACCAGTTGTATGTTTCTCTGATCATGAATTCTACATTGCTTGGAATGCTCCTTATTGCTTTCTTTGCAATGATGTCCAGGGAGTGACAAATGCAGCGCACAAGTTGCAAGGAAGGTTGCTTATCTCGCAACAAGGTGAATGCTGAGTGATGTTTTCCGCCCATGACGCTTGCTCCATCAGTGCCTATGCCTATAAAATTTTCAGTCTCAAGGTTACAACTTTCAAGCAAGCTTAACACTGCATTTGCTATATGTTCGGCACAGGCCTGATTTAATTCTAGCATTCCAAGGAAGGTGCTTACTAATTTTTTATGCTTTATGCTGAAATACTTCACACAATGCAAAGCAGTTTTTTTACTTCAATGTCTGTTGATTCATCAATTAATAAGGAGTACGGTGATGTTCAGATATCTTTCAGCATTTCGTCTTTGAAGTATGGGCCCAACACAGAAGTAATTAGTGCTGTACATTTGGTACGGTGCATTCGGAAGGCAGGGAATTCATCCTTAAAAATTTCACCATATCCGTCTATATTATTTATGGATGGGCAACAAGCAGTTTTATGGCAAATCTAATTTCTCTTCTTTTCTGGTCATTAGATAATGAAGGAATGGGTTGTACAAAGGATGCCATGGAAGCACTTGCTGAATTACAGCAAGAGCGGTGTTTTGTGGTTGCTGCATGTTGCTTCAAATCGTTATAATGGGCACGCAGGTCTATATGGCAGTACTTGCAGGCTGCTTTGGAATTATCCGATTTGACAGGGGCAATCCACCTTTTTAATTCAGGATCCAACTCCCACTCTTTTCTGTATATTTTTTTATATTGTGCCCACTTGCCCATGGTGCAACAATTAACCTGCCAGGTCAGCTGGGAACTGATCAATGATGAACTATGTCAAGATGAGAGCCCAGGGGACTACCTGAAACTGCAAAAGAAATTGCAATCATTGTCCCTAGTTCACGGATAATCATGTGCAGAGCAATAAATAAAACACTATCTAGAATTGACAATGGTTATTGAGCATACCTCTACTTTAAGTGTCCAAGGATGTCATGTACTTATTTTGGGGTACAACACAAGTGAATTCAATGGAGATACAAAGTGGTGTTGACTCTACGCTGGGGCAAGTGATTTGCTTCAGGCAGACAATTGACTCTTTGGATTTGTCATGTTTTGAAATGGGGAATGAGCCAAAGGATGGCAACTCCCTCATATTCAAGGTTAAGTAAGAGGTATGCTCTAGCTTTCAAACTGGTTTTACAATAAAGCAACAACTCACCAATAACAGCAAAAAGTTATACATCTTAATGGACTACCCCTCATACTTACTCAACTTTTCATGCCGAACTCAAGTTTGTCGAAAGAAGACCCAATGCTGTTTTCCCTTTGCATTTTACAGTTCAAGTCCTGTTAATCCCAATATGTCAGCCCCAACATGCAAAGATAACATTTGCTACATTAGCTCAGTCATTAACATATGATAATCAACACCCCCCAAATGGATTCAAAGCACAACCTTTGTTCTTTTCACTGCCTTTCAGATGCACACGGTAGATAAAGGTGAAATGCAAGTAGCCATCTAGCATTCCCAGTGTGTATCTGCAGTCTGCTCTACTACTGTTCTACTTTCTGGACTTTTCATTAAATGGCAGCAGACCAACATTTCACTCATTTCCTGCCTCCTTCGGACGTACTCAGGCACTACCCCTACATTTGTTTTAGCGGGCTACCTCTGCCCTGGACAGTGGAGGTCAACAGGGCCCTGCAGAAACATACATCCTTGTGTGAGGTGAAAAAGGCTGTTTGTGTGAGGCGATAAACACCCTTCTGCAAATTGCTACCAGAGGCCAGAACACAGTAACCCAAACTCCGTGAACTTGAACTTAAATTATTGGTAAAGGCTAGTGTTTTGTGTCAAATGCAAGCAATGGCAACGCTGAGCAGAGCATGACTACAAGTGATGTCAATAATTTAGGCACTAAGATCATGAACAGAACCATGCAGTGAGGCTGTGCACTGACCATGTACCCTCATTTTGCTTAGCTCAGCCAATGAGACCACATTTGTGCTTGCACTACCTGCAACTGGAGTGAAATAAATGAATAAATCAGCTGAGCACACAGCTCAAAGTGCATTAAAAAAAGTATGGGAACAGTGATGCTGCATGCAATGGGGCAGGGTTAAACGTGTGGCAAAAAACAAACAAAAAAAAAATAATATATATATATATATATATATATATTTCTTCAACAGATGGACAGATAGCCATCTGACGGCTGCATCGATCCCATCAAGTATCTCCCAAATCTCGAAATCGATTGAATCCAATGCGCTCGTATTTAGTTCATGAATTTATTTTGTTATACAGGTAACACAGAGTCCTGAGTGTGATGTCTGTCGACGCGTTTCGGCAAAACGCCTTCTACTGGACAGTTTGGCTGCTCAGCCAACATCATTTACATACAAATTTTAAGTCCTTCATTTATTTCCATAACACTTTAGTGTATTGAAAAAGCGGCGGCCATTTTGAAGCGTGCAATGATCATTATTTAAATACAACACTTAATAAGAGAAAGAACCTACATTAATGCTAATACTTTCAGGAAAAATTAGAATTAAAAAGTCATAAATATCAAATATAATAGAGAAAAGGCAATAGCTTCCAATAATTCATAATGTTCGGTCATATAAAGACATTACTCAAATGACAGGAAAAGTAACAATATAAATATAAATATAAACGAAGGAACTATAGTATCATATTTTTTAAAAATATTTCGATTGTCAATCGTTATATATAAATATAATTATTACTAACTAATTAATATCCTGTATTAAAATTCTATTTGATTATATTATAGTGCTTGAGTATATATCCAATGCCTATATGATCAAATCTGATTCATCTCTATCCTTATCTGTATAGCAGGTAATTCTATAAACACATGTAGATAGGTTGTATTCAAGTAAGGCCTCAGCATAAAGTGCAAAGTGCTAAAAATCTATACTGATAATAAGTGCAAAAAAGCATATAAAGTGCATCAAAGTGTTACAAAACTCCAATTAAAACAACCAATTCTATTGATTTCTTGGTCCCATATCATATTCCATATATATATATGTATCTCTATATGTGATATTACCTATTCTGCATTTTCCAAGTTACAGGGAAGTGAAATTAAACAATCATCATCAATAGCACAGTACAGATCTATATAATCATTCATAGGACCTAATGACACCTAAATTTCATCAAGCTATAGTGTGAACTCAGAATACAGAAAATTACTCAGTCATATCTACTTTACAAATTCTATCATGGCATGTTCATATGAGTTAATTATGATCTTCTCACCCATCCTTAAAAAGAGAATGTAAATAAAATACTGCTAAAATAGCACTGCTATTTTTAGAATTAGAAAACATAGAGAGTCTCTTTCTAAAATGAGAATAAAAGCAGTAAACGGTATATTATCATCTAAGATGGACATAGAGCTCAGCATCAAGATTGTGCCCCAAAGGGGATTCGGAACCCAATAGTAAAATCATTTTGGATTCCATTTGTCTGAGCTCAAGCGTTCTGTTGCCAGCTCTGGGATTGTTTTTGATATGTTTGATGCCATAAAAGGATAAGGTACTACATTCTCCTTTATGTGCCTCCCAGAAATGTTTGGCCAAAGGATAGGTTTTGTCATGATTTTTTATGGCTCTGAAGTGTTGTAAGAACCTGACTTTTAACTTGTGAATGGTACTTCCAATGTATTTTTTATGACATCCACATTCAATTACATAAATCACAAATTCAGTGTCACATGTGATTCGATCCTTGATCTCGCACTGGCGACCATCAAAAGTTTGGTATTTGTATGTATTTTGAGCGTATTTACAGGCCTTACAATGGCCACATTTCCAAAATCCCAAACTTTTTTGGCTCAACCAAGATGTGTTGGTTTTTGCTGAAAAGTAGCTTCTAGTTAGATAATCTCCCAAGGAACGTGCTTTGCGAAATGTTATGGACGGATGAGTTTCTATGTGATCATTAATAATAGGATCGTTCTGTAAAACGTGCCAATTTTTTTGGAGTATAGTTCTTAGTGAGTCATGTTGTTGGTTATACTGAAAGAATACTCTAGGTGCTGAGTGTTGGGAATCATTGCTGGTCACTGTGTTATTAAAAAGTAACTCATCTCTACTTTTATTCCCTACTCTGTATAGTGCATCACTTAAAATTTTTGGAGGATAACCTCTACTTCGAAACCTGTCCACCATTGCCTTGGATTCCAAGTCATATTGGTTCTCATCAGAGCATATTCTGCGAGCCCGCAGTAGCTGGCTGTATGGTATGCTCCATTTGAGTGCATGAGGATGCCCACTATTAGCATGTAATATGGAATTACAGGCCGTGGGCTTTCGATATATAGTTGTCTCAAGATGATTTTTTTCTACTTTTAGTTGGACATCTAAAAAGGAGATAGTATCTCTACTAAAGATAGCATCTAAATAGATGTTAAGTTGGTTGTTATTTAGTACATTTATGTATTCCAACAACAGTTGTTCTGTGCCGTCCCAAATAATGAACAAATCATCGATATATCGCACCCACAGTATCACTCTATCCATATAGATGTCGTTACTTTCTGACCATGCCACCTCCTTCTCCCACCAGCCCATATATAAATTGGCATAGGTGGGAGCAAAGGATGCCCCCATAGCTGTCCCTTGTTTTTGTAAAAAGCTTTCATTATCGAAAAGGAACAGATTGTGTGTAAGGCAGAATTGTAGCATCGATAGGAGCATATTAGTATGCTCCAGGAATTCAATGGATCGTGTTTGTAGAAAGTACCTACAGGCCTGTAATCCATATTGATGTTTAATGGATGTATATATATATATTCTGTTTCAGGCAGCCACATACATAACTCATGCCCTAAAATAAAAAAAAGTTAAATTAATCACTGTATATTATGAAACCTTTATTAGTTAATGCACTGAAAGGTCTGTGTGTAACCAAAAAGCCACAGAATTAAATCTTCACTGCTGCAATGGAGAATTGTGTATTGTGCAAATGTAAGTCATTAGGTTAAACTTGCATTACTGGCAGTATAAGACAGATTGCTACCAAACGTGCAAAAAAGTTTCAGATAAAATGGTTTAAGTAATACCCAAACTGAATGATTTATTTTTATTTAAATGCCCTGCAAAGCACACACTGCACAACTCAGCTGGTAACCCCTTTGCATTACCAGACGAACACAATAACTCTTTGTCATCACCAACCTTCATGTGATTCCACCCAGTGCTTAATTTGTGCTTGTTGTTTCCGGTGCAGAGTACTGGCACTTATTTTTGAGGGACAGCACTCTTTTTTCCTGCCTCAAGCATTTACTGCAAGCAAAAGACACATATGGGAAAGACGGAGGAATGCAAAAATGAAAAAGAGCGCCAGAAAGGGAGAGAGCAGAAAGCTGCAGGAGTGAGGTGAAACGGCTTAAAATGGACTAAAGAGGCCCAACATGGCTTTAGGATTACACTGCCCTAGTATTCCGTGTTTGCAAATTTAATTGCAGCTGCTGCGTGTTTAAGAGGAGAGCTGTGGACACCGACACGTTTTTATTTACAAATTAAGCACTGGCTGTGCCACTCATTCTTATTCAGTCCTGCCATGCTTTAGATCCTATGCACTGTCAATCCACAATTAGTCCCTGAATATTAAAAATAAGGAATACATCTACTCACAACAAGTCACAAAGGTACAAATTGAAAGACACTTACCTTGCCTTACGCAGCTGCGCACCAACCGGCCGCACGTCAGTGTAGGTAAGGGACGTAGGTAGCACCTACACAACAGGAAGGGGCCAGGGGGGGTGTCTCCCCTCTACCGGGCCCCAATCACGCACTCTGGGGCTGGGCGCTGGCTTTAATTTGGGGTCCAAGGCTGAAGCGCACAACAAAAGAGACTTTTCCAGGGGCGGTGGGGGGGCACCACACCTGTGCAGGCTGAGGGCTGAGGCTCACGGCAGGGCCAAAAAAGAAAAGAGCCACACACCAGAATACACCACCAGGTGCTCAGCGCAGCCAGTGAGTCAACAGTGTGCCACACACTGGCTTGCTCCTGGCTCACCACTGTTGGCGCCCACCCACACAGGCATTTTAAATAATGCCGCGGGGGCAGGCCAATACTTCTTCTCAGGGCCATCAATTGGTAGCGCTTTCGCGCGCTATTAGATTGATGGCCCTCTGCCCCCATCATCAGCTAATGTGGGGCGCGCTGCGCCCTGCTGCCGACTGCTGCTGCTGTGTGTGGTGCGGCGTGTGCGCCGCCGCGCAGTGTCGCACCAGGGGGCTGTCAATTGGTAGCGCTTTCGCGCGCTACTAGATTGACGGCCTTCTGCCCCACTGGAGCTCTCAGTGGGGCAGAAGGCCGTCAATCTAGTAGCGCGCGAAAGCGCTACCAATTGATAGCCCCCTGAGACACTGCGCGGCGCACACGCTGCTTCCTGGTGCTGTGTGCGCCGCCCGCGAGTCCCAACTCGCTATCTCACGGGCGGGGCCTGGCCGGGGCACCAGTATCTCCGGCGGCGCCACCCCGCCGCGATTTTAGCGCACACAGGGCTAAAAATAGCCCAACAATCGGGGTCCCCGCAATTGGTTTTTTTTCCCGCACAAATGGGAAAAATATCGCCCATTTGTGCGGGAAACCGCCCAATCTGGCAACACTGCCTGCAGCACTGATTGTGCCACCCACATAAGTAACCCTGTAATCATGTCTCAGACCTGCCACTGCAGTGTCTGTGTGTGTATTTTTACACTGTAAATTTGATTTGGCAAGTGTACCCACTTGCCAGGCCTAAACCTTCCCTTTTCTTACATGTAAGGCACCCCTAAGGTAGGCCCTAGGTAGCCCCAAGGGCAGGGTGCAGTGTATGGATAAGGTAGGATATATAGTAATGTGGTTTATATGTCCTGACAGTGAAATACTGCCAACTTCGTTTTTTCACTGTTGCAAGGTCTGTTTCTCTCATAGGATAATATGGGGGCTACCTTTAAATATGATTAAAGTGTAGATTCCCCTAGAGAGTAGATGGACATGTGGAGTTTGGGGTCCCTGAACTCACAATTTAAAAATACATCTTTTAGTAAAGTTGATTTTAAGATTGTGCGTTTGAAAATGCCACTTTTAGACAGTGAGCATTTTCTTGCTTAAACCATTCTGTGACTCTGCCATGTTTGTGGATTCCCTGTCTGGGTCAGTTTGAGAGTTGGGTTGTTTTTCACCTCACACTAGACAGTGACACAAAGGGAGCTGGGGTGTAACCTGCATTTCCTGATTAGCCATCTCTGCTAGGAGGGAGGGGTGGAGTGGTCACTCTCATCTGAAAGGACTGTGCCTGCCTCTGACAATGCAGACTCCAACCCCCTGGTGTGTGTCTGAGGCCTTGCCTGGGCAAGGCAGGATTTCACAAGTAGGTGTGAGTCCCCTTTGAAGAAAGGTGACTTCAAAGACTAAAATGGGTATAAGAAGGGCACCCAAATCTACAGACTTTAGAAACACTTCTGGAACCAAGAGGAACCGCTGCCTGGAGAAGAGCTGATAGCTGAGGAAGAAGTGTTGCCCTGCCTGTGACTGTGCTTTGTGGAGCTTTCCTGCAGTGCTGCTTCTGGCAGAGTAATAGGGCAAAGACTGGACTTTTTGTGCCTTCCATCTTGTGAAGAAATCTCCAAGGGCTTGATTTAGAACTTGCCTCCTGTTGTTTGAAGTCTCAGGGACAGCAAAGACTTCTCTCTGCCAGCACCTGGAGTCTCTGGAGAGACTCCTGCTCTGACAAGTGGTGCCCGATCCAGTCCCTGGGCCCTTGAAAGAAAAGCTGATGGAAATCCAAGAAAATCGACTTCGGACGACTCCGGACCGACGCCGCTGCTGAATCCGGTAATGCCGCCTGCACCTGACGCCGTGACCTTCGCTGGAACACGCCGCTCTTCGCAGGCCCGACGCCGCTGCAGCCCCGCTGAAGTCCGCGACTCCGTGGAAGTCGCCACACCACGTCGTGACCGACGCAGCTCGAAGTGCACGGATTCAACGTTTCGCACAGACGCTGCGATCCCCGACTTTGCGCATCGGCTTGTTTTCACTCTTCACCAAAGGTACTGTACTTGGGGGTCTACACGACTCCGTGTCCGGCGCTGCTGGTGTCAGCTTGTTGGGAACGACTCCGTCACAATGCCGTGTTAACATCTCATCAAAGCATTTTTGTTTCTAAGCGCTATTTTTGAATTTAATCTTTAAAAATTCATAACTTGATTTGTGTATGTCGCATTTTTGTCGTTTTGGTCTTGTTTTGTTTAGATAAATATTTCCTATTTTTCTGAACTGGTGTTGTGTCATTTTGTAGTGTTTTTCATTAAGTTACTGTGTGTGTTAGTACAAATACTTTACACCTAGCGCTCTGAAGTTAAGCCTACTGCTCTGCCAAGCTACCAAGGGGGTAAGCAGGGGTTAGCTGAGGATGATTCTCTTTTACCCTGACTAGAGTGATGGTCCTTGCTTGAACAGGGGGTAACCTGACTGTCAACCAAAGACCCCATTTCTAACAGTTGGCATCAACACTAGACAAAAAGTGGGGGGTAACCATGCCAACAATTGCACTTTCCTACAGCTAGCTATCAAAAAGAAATTGAAGAAAGCCTTGTCTGCTCCTTCGATTTCCTTGAGGGTGCTTGATCGATTGGTGGGCCTCCTTGCTTTGTCCATTAAAGCCATTTTTCCAGGTCCACCACATTATCGGGCTCCACAGAGATTGAAGATTATGCATCTCCGCAAGGGTCTATCCTACTTGGATATTTCTGTCTAGCTCATCAAATTTCTAGTCCTCTCCCAGGTCCTTCCTCAGAAGGTGGAGATGATCTTGGTTACCCTATGCGGGAAAGCTCAATCGTGGCTTCCAGTGGCGTTGTCCCTATGCTGTGCTGCCCCGGTGTGAATTCTGCAATTGGAGGATCTTTTTTTGGACCCTAAGGGGCAGCCACATCCTCTAATTCTAGAGGAGCAATTGTCGCTCATGGCAAGGAGAATTTTGGGGGATCAGAACAAATCTCATAGGTTTCGGAGGGCACTAGATTCTTCCTCTCTCAATCCCTGGTGCCTAGTACACATAAGATATATGCCTCCGCCTGAAAACGATGGTTGGATTGGTGCAGTCAGGGGAGTGTGGATCCCTTGGGGGCCTCAGGGCAAATGTGTTAGACCTGACAGCCTTAGCTGGTGGTGACCCCTAACTTTTTGCCTGCCTCCCTCCACTTTTTGGACACTGTTTTTGCTGTTTTTTAGACTCAGCGCACTTTACCACTCCTAACCAGTGCTAAAGTGCATATGCTCTCTCCCTTTAAACATGGTAACATTGGATCATACCCAACTGGACTATTTAATTTACTTATAAGTCCCTAGTACAGTGTACTATATGTGCCCAGGGCCTGTAGATTAAATGCTACTAGTGGGCCTGCAGCACTGGTTGTGCCACCCACTTAAGTAGTCCCTTAACCTTGTCTCAGGCCTGCCATTGTAAAGCCTGTGTATGCAGTTTCACTGCCAATTTGACTTGGCACTTAAAAGTACTTGCCAACCCTAAAACTCCACTTTTTCTACATATAAGACACCCGTAAGGTATGCCCTAGGTAACCCGTAGGGCAGGGTGCTGTGTAGGCTACAAGAGACTTTGTTTGCTTCAAAAAGACTTAAGACACTTAGGCCCTCATTTCAACTTTGGCGGTCGGACGAGGCCGACCGCCAAGGCTGAACCGCCAGTCGGCCGACCATGCGGATGGAAACCCACCGGCTGCATTTGGACATCCCGCTGGGCCAGCGGGCGGGGATGTCGGCTGTAAGCCGCCGGCAATGTGGCCAGGCAGACAGTGAAAATCGCAACGGGGCTGTGCCTGGGGCCTGGGGGCCCCGTGACTCGCATTACCGCATTACCACCAGCCTTTCGCCATGCACAGGCTGGCGGTAAGGGGAGTCTAAATTCCCAGGGCAGCTCTGCAAGCAGCGCTGCCCTGGCGGATTCTGACCGCCGGGACATCCATGGCGGTAAACCGCCGGTCCCAGCGGTGTGAACGCAGCGCTACCGCAGCATCAAAATATACTGATTCGTACCGTCAGCCTGTTGGCGGTACGAACGCCACTTTAACCCTGGTGGACGGTGACCGCCAGGGTTGTAATGAGGCCCTTCATATCACTTTTCAGTGATATCTCTACATTTACTTATTGCATCTTTGATCGTTTTGACCTGCAAATATCCAGATAAATATTATATATTTTTCTAAACACTGTTTGGTGTGTTTCTGTGGTGCTATGTTGTGTTACTGTATGATTTATTGCACAAATACTTTACACATTGCCTTCTAAGTTAAGCCTGACTGCTCAGTGCCAAGCTACCAGAGGGTGGGCACAGGATAATTTGGATTGTGTGTGACTTACCCTGACTAGAGTGAGGGTCCTTGTTTGGATAGGGGGTAACCCGACTGCCAACCAAAGACCCCATTTCTAACTAAATGATTGCTAATTTTTTGTCCCAGTTAGTAGCTCAAGGTTTAGCGTACAGAAAGATTAACAACTTTAGGTCGGCTATTTCAGCCAAAAATCCTCAGGTTGACGGGAAGGCCGCTGGAGAGCATCCTTTAATATGTAAACTCCTACGTGGTATATGCTTGGTACATCCTCCTCAACCAAAATATTCATCCCTGTGGGACATTAATATCTGTTTTTAATTTTTAGTAGCCTAGCCATCCAATGAAGGTTTATCACGAAAATAATTGTTGTCAAAATTAACTATGTTACTTTGTCTGATTTCATGTCAGAGAGTGTCGGACGTCAAAACACTGGACATTGCGGGTAGGGTTTTTACTCCTACAGGAGTTTCTTTTTAGATTTCTAAGCTTACAAAATCGAACTCTACATGTATTTCTTATCCAAGTTTTAGAGACAACTCCAAATTGTTTGAAAGTGCGCGAGGATGTCACTCATGAACTTCATAGAGATCACTCTGGTCAATTATTGATTTCGTTACAAAAAACGTTTGATCCTGTTTCATCAGCGACTTTAGCTAGATGGGTCAGGTGGTTATTACAAGAAGCAGGAATAGATATTTCCATTTTTAGGGCACATTATGTTAGGGGAGCTATGGCGTCAAAAGCTTTTAATTCAGGATCAAGATTGGAAGATATTATGACAGCGGCAGATTGGTCATCTGGAGTGTCTGGCTCAGCTGGGCGCCACTGTCAGACTCTCCTTTTAGGTTGTTTTACCACAAACCAATTGTAGATGTGGGTTCTGGGGTTTTCACTCAGCTTTAAACTAGCAATAACCGAAGCCTCCGGTCCTGACATAGAATCAAAAATGTTCTAGCTTGTGCGACAAGAACTTTCAATTCTATTAAGGACACTGAGGCAAGGATTATCCTGCCCGTAAAATGGGTAACATTTGGTGTCAATGTCATATTGTGTTATGATAATTTTGGCCCACCCAATGTAATATGATGCATTTATTCCTGTTTGGGATGTTACGTTGTTCTCTTTCTTTTACAGATAAGAAAACTACTTAAAAGATCTCAGGGGAAATGTTCCTGAAGCTCGACATGACGAAGAGTTTGGTTCTAAGTTGTGTAGTTGAGTTTTTGTAAGAAATAAAGAAGTGACACAATTCTAATAATAATACGTCCGGGAGTACAGCACAGTTCTGTAACTGAAGCCACACTCAACTCAGCTCTTACAAACAGCAATTTTTATACACTTGGTGGGCATCTACGTTCCGCTTCCTTCGTTACCTTTACAATTAACAAAACACCATAATTCTTTAAACGGTATCTGACTGCTTGTTACAGAAATACAGTTTTAACAGATATAATATATTTATATCTTCCTACATAAGCAGTGACCTTCGATCCTACCCTTTGAACTCTATCAATATGTCCTCCCTACAGGTCTACCAGCCTTTGAGATTTTATGGTCTGCCCCCCACTTACTGCCAACCTTGAAATACAAACATCTAGTGCAGTGTCTCCCTTTCAGCCTGTCATGATTTACCCCTTCTCCTAACCCTGGTATCAGAAAGTGGCTCAGACTCTCCTTTGTGTATGAGTCTTTCTAAATTATCTATGGTATGCAAAGTCGATCTGTGACTGCTTATACCCTGCACCTGACCTCTCTCATCATTCTCCTTTCTGTCCCTGCATAACTGTGTGACCATTATATTCAAACCGAAGTCTGTACTTTTCACGTATCATGTACATTTCTTCACATTCGTTTTTTATGTTGTGTAAAATGTTGTGTTGTGTACCCACCAGAGTAGGCCTTCTGTCATTTTCTTATGGATTATAACAACCCCCCCTCTAGTTGAATTTTCAACTACTTGCTCATCTTTCCTACCCAAGGTACCTATGTTGTTGTAAGCGCTCTGCTTCTCCTTTCACACGTTACTAACTACCCTATTAGTAAACGTCCCTCCGAGCTTCTGACTACCAGTTTTACAACACCCTACAATAACCTAAACAAGACAATATACCAATAGGATCATCACAAGAATAGGAAGAAGTCCTTTAAGTAATTCAGGTAACCAGGACGGCATCCACAAAAACAACCCTGGAAACCATTTGTTGGAGACGCCCCCCTCTTCTACCATTTTCTTCTGCAGATTGTGAAAAGTCTGTATAGCCTCTGTTATTGTCCCATTGTCTGCATTGTTTGCCGGCACATATGTACAGCACGCTGTACCAATCTTGGCACAAACCCCACCCTCCATAGCCGTCATCAAGTCTAACACATATCTATGTTGCATCAGCATCACTAGCACTGCCCGTAGCTCTTCTTTGATTGCATTGACACCATCTTCTGTTGCATTGATAGCTTTCATCAGTTCCCAACGTGTTATTTGCAACCAACGAGCATGGCTTTAGCCTGAATGAATGGAAGGATGCTTCCAAAAAACAACTGGGCATCATTGAACAATCAGTATTCTTGTGGAACATCTGCCCATGTTGCAATGCCAAATTATTCAGCAGCTCTTTTCCTTCGATGGTGGTGTAACAAAGTCGTTGGACGGCTCATAGGGTGCTCCGGTGAAACATCCACTCCTGGAATCACTAAGGAGGGAGTGTGCATAGTAACTAAGGAACAGAGACCATTTCATCCTGAAGGAAGTCGCGTATATAACCATTCTCCACATTGCCAATAATAGTCCATTAAACTGGAGGTGCCCCATTACATGTCATAACTATATCTTGTGATGATGCAATTGACATTTCCATTAAAACATAAGGAGAAAACACTAGGTGTTCGCCCCACTCGAAGAGTTGAAGGTGTTTCTACCCAGGTGAAACTTTGTATATTCTCATCCCATATAGCCTGACAATCCTGTTGTGTATTAATGTTATTTCCACTCCCTCTCCATAAGGAGAGAGCTCTACATCCAAATACTGCTCCATGGTGCCATTGATCATGGACATATACAGAACCATTTACCCTGACATAAGGTCTCTCCTGACAATCATAGGGTTTAGGTGTGGCTGCGTAATCCTTACATAGAAGTGTAGATCGTGATACCCCTAGGAATCCTTGGCCTAGTATTCTAGCCTTCCACCTATCCCCCTTGTATCTTAAAGCTCCTTTCCTCGTCATTGCTTCTATTTTTATTTCTATTTCCTTACGGTCAGTCAGAACATTCATTATATCAGCTATTCCTTTATTATATTGTGTGATGTTTACAAAAAATGTTCCCTGCTGCACTTGTAAACGTTGCATCCGTGCCCTCATTCTACATGGGAAAAGATGGAGAAGACACTGTGTGATATTAGAAGATACTTCTTTAGATGAATGTAATCTATCTGAATCACTAGCATGTGGAATTAAAGTCATACTAAACAAGACTCATTAGTACTTTGCATCCCTACTTCTACCACATGCTGATAGCATGTATTATCAAACAACCCATGATGTATAACATGAGATACATTTTCATACTCATATGTCTCTCTTTTCAAACGCACAATATTTAAATTTGATAATACATATACAAAAACATAAACAAACAAATAATACAACGGTCCAAAAAGTCTGTTAGCTGAGCTAATACGGTGCTCCGCTCGCTCTTTGAAAAAGAACAATGTTATTTCTCCTTTTGTTCGCTCTCCTCCAAAGGTTCCTGTCCCAATGACGATGTTTGACACAAAGCAGGGGCCAGTTGAATGTCTGACAAATGTATCCACGGTTTCCTGCTTCCACTTTAACTGCAGTGGGGGTGCTCTGGGTGACCGGATAAGGCCCCTCAAACTTGCTGTCTTTCCATCGTCTTACAAAATTTCGTATATAAATGTGCTGACCCACAGGAATTGGGCAGATCTACTTGTCTGCGGTGGTGCACTTCCGCTACTGCCTCACCTGTTTAGAGAAAAACTCACCAGATTTCAACAATTGAGACAAATACCCATTCATTTCCTCCCCTAAAACTTCAGCAGTTTTATGAGCATCTGTCTTTTGCCTTGCTAAAGGAGTCGGCATAGGGTGTCCTGTCACTATCTGATGTGGTGTCAGGTAGTGATCACTTCCTGGCTGATTTCTAAGAGCATGCAAAGCTAATGGAAGGCAGTAAACCCAGTTCTTATGCAATGTAGCACACAGTTTACTTATTTTGTTTTTTAATAAGCCATTAAGGCGTTCCACTATACCATTACTTTGGGGATGATAGACAGATGACAATTTATGCTTTATCACCAGAGAGGTGCAAATGTGTTGAAAAGGGCATTAACAAAATGGCTGCCATTATCTGAGCGGATCGTTTCTGCAATTCCCCATCTAGGTATTACTTCTTGTATCAAAAAATTAGCTGCTACTTTAGCATCATTGTGTAAACATGGTTCTGCCTTGATCCAACTTGAAAAAGGACAGACCACGACTATCAAGTACCTGTAATTGTTACATCTATCGATCATGTCAATGAAATCTAAATGTAAATTTTTAAATAGACCTGTTGGGCGGGGATTGTTGATGTAATAACTTTTAATGTAGGTCTTGGACTGTATTGTTGGCATACTGCACATTCAGCAATATACATTGTAATAATTTCCGATAAATGTGGGATAAACCAATCTGCCTGCAACGTAGCTAGAAAATATTATTTAGCCGCATGCGCAGGGAGATGCAGTTGCTCCAGCGCTGTATACAACAAAACTTGTGGCATTACCGGTTTCCCAGTAATTTCCTTTCTATAAATGAAATCTGTTGGCGATTGTATACATCCTTGCTGTTCCCATAGTTCCCTTTCATGCAGTGGGGCCTCTTCCTGCAACTCATGTAAATGTAATTGTGCTGTCTCAGTGTATGAGAGTGGTAATTCAGTATCATTCTGTTGTCTGCTTATCATTTCCAATGTATTCTATTCTGATTCACTATAATTTGGAGATGTTATAGCTGCTTCCTTGGCTGCCCAGTCTGCCAGAGCATTACCCCTGGAGACTAGGTCTTGCTTGTTTGTATGTGCAGCACATTTTATTACCGCCACTTTAGATGGTAAGGTTAAAGCATGTATCAGTTTTGCCAATAAATCTTTGTGCATGTACTTGACTCACTATCTGCAATGTATCAGATGACCCCTGCTGTTCGGCTCTTACAACTGCTGCTCTTGAATGTCTAATCCCTGTTTCCTGGTCTATGAAAGAGGATCCATCCACAAAGAGCAGCACACTCCCGGGGATGGGATCTTCTCCCACATTAATCTCTTCTTCTGGCACATAATTGGCACAGTCATGTACTTGTTCGTCGTCAGTAATTGGGTGTGCAAAGAATGTCGCTGGATTAGCTGTATGACATCTAACAACCTGCAAAGATGGTAATGAAAGTATTACTTCATACCCAGGTACTCTCTGAGTTGTGGGAGTGCCTTTGCCTCTTTGCAAAATAGCAAATACTGCATGCTCTACATACAGTGTTAAAGGTGATCCAATCACAATCATAGTACTCTTCTGAACTGCAAATGCTGCTGTAGCGAGGGCTTGCTCACATGGATGGTGGCCCTTCATGATAGGATCAAGTAGCCCACTGTAGTAGGCAATTGGCTTATGTCCCATAGATATTTTCTGAATCAGTAATGCAGTCATCGTCATTCCATTACAATGACAAAAGAGGTAGAATTGTTTCTCGTAATTGGGTGTAACTAACACTGGAGCATTCATAATCGCTTTCTTTAGCTCCAGGAATGCTGTCTCTCCTTCATCGGTCCAATGTATTTGATTTGCAGTCGCATGGGACTCCCTTAATGCAGTGATGCTGTCAAAGTAGCATAATCGAACACCCAATGCCTCACAGAATTACAGAGTCCTAAAAACTGCTGCAACTGTTTAGTAGTGGTTGGCTTGGGCATATTCTTTATGCTCTCTATTCTGTCAGGTGTAACCTTCCTCCCATTGTTAGATATCAATTGTCCCAAATAATGAACCTTGCATGTACTGCAACTTATTTTTCTCCACCTTATATCCTTTGTCTGCAAGCGTGCAGAAGAGGCTAATGGTATTGTCTCTACATATATCTTCAGTGGCACTACAAAGCAAAATGTCATCTACATATTGTAAAAGCGTACTTTTACATTGAATGTTCGCTAAGTTCTTTTTAACCATCCGATTAAAAATATTTAGGCACTCGCGAAAACCTTGAGGAAGCCTACTATGGCAATATTGGCTGTGGATATGAAATGGAATGCTGAAAAATGCATTTTTCAAATCGATTATGTCAAGACGGGGCCACTCACCTGAAAAGCAGGATGTCTGCAGGAGCAATGGTATGCCCCTGACCTCCTGGAACACCTCTCGGCATTTCCTGGTGGACACAGAAACCCCAGCAGGTGTCCCAAAAGGAAAGGGGGAGTGGAAGAGAAAGAGATAAAACACTGCCACGTCTTGCCGGTCCAGCCAGGCACCCTGTATCTTTGGGGGGCCAGGTCGTTGTTCACAGAGTGATAGTAGAGTTAGTGCACTCAACTCCCTTGAAACTGAATCTCTCTTTCTGATATGGGCACAGGAGCGGTAGAAGAACACCGGTATCCTCCAGCACTTTTCTTGGATAATAATAACTTTTGGCACTACTACTAACACTGCATTACCAAAAACCCAAACTGAGTACCATAACAATAAGTACTGCAACACTAGGGCTGGCTTCACAGAGATTCACTGTTGCACACTACAATTAGAACTGTGGTTGCACTTATCATGCAATCGAACATCCAATGCCTCACAGTATTACAGAGTCCTAAAAACGGCTGCAACTGTTTAGTAGTGGTTGGCTTGGGCATATTCTTTATGCTCTCTATTCTGTCAGGTGTAACCTTCTTCCCATTGTTAGATATCAATTGTCCCAAATAATGAACCTTGCACGTACTGCAACTTATTTTTCTCCACCTTATATCCTTTGTCTGCAAGCGTGCAGAAGAGGCTAATGGTATTGTCTCTACATATATCTTCAGTGGCACTACAAAGCAAAATGTCATCTACATATTGTAAAAGCGTACTTTTACATTGAATGTTCGCTAAGTTCTTTTTAACCATCCGATTAAAAATACTTAGGCACTCGCGAAAACCTTGAGGAAGCCTACTATGGCAATATTGGGTTTCTTTAAATGTAAATCCGGTCAAATATTGACTGTGGATATGCAATGGAATGCTGAAAAATGCATTTTTCAAATCGATTATGTCAAGACGGGGCCACTCACCTGAAAAGCAGGATGTCTGCAGGAGCAATGGTATGCCCCTGACCTCCTGGAATACCTCTCGGCATTTCCTGGTGGACACAGAAACCCCGGCAGGTGTCCCAAAAGGAAAGGGGGAGTGGAAGAGAAAGAGATAAAACACTGCCACGTCTTGCCGGTCCAGCCAGGCACCCTGTATCTTTGGGGGGCCAGGTCGTTGTTCACAGAGTGATAGTAGAGTTAGTGCACTCAACTCCCTTGAAACTGAATCTCTCTTTCTGATATGGGCACAGGAGCGGTAGAAGAACACCGGTATCCTCCAGCACTTTTCTTGGATAATAATAACTTTTGGCACTACTACTAACACTGCATTACCAAAAACCCAAACTGAGTACCATAACAAGAAGTACTGCAACACTAGGGCTGGCTTCACAGAGATTCACTGTTGCACACTACAATTAGAACTGTGGTTGCACTTATCATGCACACGAAAGACAAACAAGGGCATTAATTATATCACATATAACTTTCCTGCATGCATAGGGTTAAACTAAAAGGAACAAAAACAATCAATAAATACAAATGTCCACTCTGGGTTCAAACAGTTAGGGTGGCACAGTTTGGTTTGGTTTCACTCTGTGTGAAAAACACTTCAAAAAGCAAATTCCTTAAACCTGAAACACAGGCATGTATTACAAAATTTAAATCCAAGAGTTATGCTATTAGAGAAAGAAAAGTCACGTAAATGCTCTTTTAAAATTGCACTGTCACTTTTTGTAGTACTTGAGCTCAAACAGATTTCCAGAAGCACATTTAGGCAAGTAACTACAATAATAATGTAGAATGTTCAGAAATGCATTTGTCTCTTCAAGATAAGCACTCTGCCAAAATACGAGGTCTGAAATACACTAGCTGTTCGAGAAAGGCGCGGCGCTCAAAGAACAAACTCCCTGGAGAATACTAGTCACTTAGCTGCAGTCTTTTCCGGAGTGCTGGGGGAATGCCTGGTGTCAGCTGGTACAGGAATGAAGAAAAGAATTGCCTCAAAAGTTCTGAATACGAGGATAACAGCAGGGGCTGGACTGCCAAATCAGATGCTGAGATCAGGAAGCAAAACAAAGCCAAGCAGGGAGGCATGCTTCACCCTGCTATTTATAGCCAATCAGGAAAGCAGTTGAGTTTCCACATGTGGATGAGTCACCACACCCAATTAGAAGCACGCGTCTACACTACACCCAATTAGAAGCACGTGTCTACACCTGTTCACTTTAGCAAACAAGCATTGGTAAAAAAAAAAAGCATTGATAAAACCAATTGTGTGACGCAGCACATTGGCCCTCATTACAATATTGGTGGTAATGACCGCCTACCGCCACGGCGACGGCCACCAACATACCGCCGCCATGGCTAGCAGCCGGAAACGCTTATTATGACTGCAATGGCGGCGGCCGACAGTAAGGCGGCGCCGCGGACAGCAGCACCGCCATGCCAGCAAAACACCGCCGACCGTATCATGACCAATGATACGGCCTGGCGGTGTTCTGCTGGTGGACGCTGCTGCTGCCAGCAGCGCCGCGGACCGTCTCCAGCCGGAGGACCCCCTGCAAGCAGGTAAGTCGGGTTCTTCGACCGGAGAGGGGGGTGGGGGTGTTGTGTGTATGTGGGGGGTGTGTGTATGTTTTGGGATGCGTGCATGCGGGTGTGAGTCGTGGTGGATGCATGCGTGAATGAGTGAATGTGAGTGTTGTGTGTTGGCGATGCATGTGTGTGTCAAGGTCTGTTGGTGTGTTGTGGCGCGTGGGTATGTATGTGTGCATGCGTGGGTGGTGGTGGATATGCGTGTGTGCATGTGTGTATATGGGTGCGTGTGTCGGTATGTACATGTGCAGGGGGCAAGAAGGGGGAGGGGTGCAGGGGAGACCCCTATCAGTGCCAGGGATTGGATTCCCTGGCATTGATAGTGCCTACCGCCATGGTTTTCGTGGCGGTACAGAAACCACAGAACCCATGGCGGTAGGCCGCGTCGTAATCCAGAGGGTGGGAATGTGATGGCCGCAAGGCTGGAGATCGAAGTCTCCAGCCCAGTGGCAGTTACCACCCTGGCGGTCGGTGTGTTGAAACGGAGGATTTGGATGGCGGTAACCACCAGGGTCCAAATCCCATTTTTTTTACCGCCGGCCTGTTGGCGGTATTACCGCCGCTTTAACACCGACCGCCAGGGTTGTAATGAGGGCCATTATGTTTCTAAGTAAACATGAAGGTTTAACCAAGAACAGAGATATGATTCAACCCTAATCCCTGGGGATGCTGACAGATAACGCAGGAGGCACCTTGGGGATTCCTGACAGATTACAGAGAAAAAAGTGGCATCTTTAGGAATATTTGTCAATATAACCGAAAGATCGGGTACTACAGGGAACTCCGGAATGTCAATATTGTTCAGAGAGCGTAAATCCTGAATCAGTCTCCAAGTTCCCCTTTTAGCTTTTCTTATCGGGAAAATCAGCGTATTACATGGTGTTGATCTTTCATATATCACTCCTTGCTCAAGTAACGCCTGAATTGTGGGTAGTATACCTTCCTCTGCTTCTTTGGACAGAGGGTACTGGCGTATCCTGGGCAATATGGCTCCAGGTTTCAATGTTTAAAAGGCTCAGCTCCTTTAATCAATCCCACATCATGGGGTCCCTTTGTCCATAACACTTCCGGTACCTTAGCCATATCTCTTTCATTCATCGTTGCCTCTGGCACATCTTTCAACACTGTCCTGTACTGCAGCTGCATTCTGAGAGAAATGTCTATTTCAAACACAACTGTTCCAACTAAAAGGTTGTTCTCTGAACAATTCCTCATCTGAAATATCTCTTAACTTGACCCTGGATCTGTGAACACTATTGATGCCCACATTCCCTGTCTTTTGTCTAACACAATGAGCACTGCATATGTTGGCCTTAGTTCAAGAACTGATATGTCCAGTACAATCTCTCATTCTGTCATTGGGTCTATAGGTTCGCATGGTCTAAATACTAATTCTTTTGGTAACTGCACTGTTTCCCCCTGCAGCGCTGGTGTATGCGCTATCAGAGCATATATGTCACTCAGAAAAGCCTCTGTGTTTACTGGTACTGCTCTGACCTGCTGTCTAGATTCTTCACATGCTATGAGAGATAAAAGGTGTATTACACACCATCGATCCATCTTCCAAAAACGAGATGGTCATATTCAGTTTGCTCATTAGGTCTCTTCCCAAAACGTTAATGGATGACTCAGGGGAATATAGCAATGGGCCAACAATTTGTGTGTCACCCACAGTCATATTTACAGAATTAGTAAAAGGAACCCGTCTGACAGCCCCAGAAAACTCTTGTGTGTCCACTGAGTTGCACGATAGTGGTAATGTTCCTTCATTTATGGAAGATTTGGTGGCCCCAGTGTCAATTAAAAACTGATAGGAGCGACCTTCTATGGCTACCGTCACAGTGGGTTCCTCCTCTGATCTGTGGGTTACCGATAGTATTGGACACATAGTTGTTACCTGTGGGCTTTGTCAGTGGGCATAATTAGATATCAGTGCTCCACTAGATACTTGGGGCGGTGCACAAAAGGGGTTACCTCCTTATACTACTACTCCTCCTACCAGTCCTTGTTCTTGTTCACCTGTGATGTTACTGCCACCCTGGGGCCCATGTTGCTGCAGTGGCCCCTGAGGTGTCTGGGGGCACTCGTGTCTAGTATACTGTTGTGGTCTCTATTGCATCTGCGGCGGCCTCACTACTTGTCTTTGTGAGGTGGGCCACCCCTGCATGCATTCATCCATCCTTTAAATTCAGCATTCCCTTACTAAATGATCTGACCTGCTGCAATAATAACATGGATGACCCCCTCTGTACCCTTGTTGGCTTCTCCCCTGCATTGCTCCTTGTTCTCCTACCGGACCTCCTTGTCTTCTCACTGTCCTCCTGGTACTTGCCCTTGCACTTGCGTTGCGTCAGTCGCTGATGGTGCTGTCACAAGTGTTCCTTCTGTACTTGGTTTCTTAAGTTTCTGTTGCACTAACTTAGCAGTAGCTCTCTCTGCCTGCTCCATTCTCTCTTTATCTTTCTCTTGTTTACGTTTAAAATTATGTATTATGTGAGCCTGTATTTCTGGCAATGGCTTAGCCTCAATTCCCACTACTCCATCTAGATTTACCTGTATCTCTGTGGGAAGGTCGCGCTTCAGCACATTATATAATAATAGTGCATTTCCTCCCGTATTCTCCCAATTACATCCTATCTCCTGTATCCATCATTCTTTCATTCTCATGATAAACTCTGCAATGTCCTCAGATGGCTTAATACTTTCTGTCATGAGAGCTCCAATATCTGGCCTATCTGGATATGTCCACCACAGTGCATCCCAAACATGCTGGTGGACATTACTAATGGAAGATACATCAAACTGTGTATTTGTCAGCTTAACTTGAGGACGTCCTTCTTTCGTAAATATAGTGTTTACCTTATCTCCTGCCAGAAAACTCAACAAACTCTTGACATCGCCCAGAGCAAGAGTCACTCCAGCAGTATGTTTTTCAAAACTTCCTATCCATTTTCCTGCACCTTCAGACAGTTGGGCAGTGTTCTTTTTTAATTTTCTTTGTCCATTTGTGGCCAAAGCACGTATGTTGGTGCCTGTCCTCTCTTAAAAATGAGAGGCAGTTGGGTGATAGGCGGGGATCCTGTTAACCTACAACTTAACCTCGTGTCTGGCCTGTTACTGCGTATCACTTCGGTCGATTTGTCTTTGGAATACAACTCCCAAACTGCAAGACACTCTTGCATGTATGGATGATCCCAACCCGGGGCACCCTGTCCCTATCGTATACAGTCTTCTGCTATAGCCATATCATAGGGTTGAAAAGACCCCTGCTAGGCCTTGATTTTCTCCCCTTTTCAGTCCATTCTGCTAATTCATCTGAAAAGGGTTGGCAAAAAATACCTGCTCTCCTCTTGTTCTATAATCTCAATAGGTGACACCCTCCTGAGTCTTGCGCTATCAATTGTAACCTTCTTATAGGACGGGGTCAAAAGTTCTACAGGCCTCTGTCTCTCCCTGCTGCACCCTCATTCATATCAGACTCATCATCCCAAATCCTCAACTGCTGCCCCAGCTCGTTTCCCTACTTGTTTCCTCCAAATAACTATCATATTGCGACCTTTCTACATCTTCTTCCTGCTCTCTTTCTTCCAACATCCACACTCCGGGGTCAAAAGTTCTACAGGCCTCTGTCTCTCCCTGCTGCACCCTCATTCATATCAGACTCATCATCCCAAATTCTCAACTGCTGCCCCAGCTCTTGTTTCCCTACTTGTTTCCTCCAAATAACTATCATATTGCGACCTTTCTACATCTTCTTCCTGCTCTCTTTCTTCCAACATCCACACTCCTGCTGCTTCCCTCAATGTATTCGCAGATGTATCACCTAATTTCAGAATAATCTGCCCTGTAGTCCATTGCCCTAGAAGAGGGGCAACATTCTCAAATCTGTCTGCCCGTTCTCCAGTGCGTTGCACCCTAGGTATCGCTCCTCTCTTTCTTCTCTGTTCATGCTCTGGCCGAGGAGCTGTCGGGACTAGGCTAGGGGTTCTCTCCGCCTCCTTCACCTCTGTCTCACCTTCCTCAGATTCAACCCGTTCTGGATCTTGCTATCCAGCCGCTGGCCGAATAGAGTTGAGACCATAAGGTGGGGGTCCCTCTTGAGCCCCTTCTGTGAACATTTCTTACGCTTGTGTCACTGTCCTTTCTACCATTGTCGATTTTAAGTTTGTCTTTGTATCACAGAAAACCCACCAAAACCACAAAATAGCTTCCCTTTTCTTTCTCTTTTTCTTCTGATATTTAGATTTTATGTAAGACAATGTATTTTCAACTATGTCCTCATCAAATGTTCCTTCCTTATGCCATGGCTGAGCATGGTCTTTAGTATTTCTATACCATTGCTTAAAATATTTCTGTATTTTCTTTTTGTCAGACGAAAATGTTTTTATCATATGTTCCAGGAGAGCATCCATGATTTTCCCCAGGACATACGCTTCCTGTATGTCTATATACTCTTTATTATCACCCTCTCCTTATGTCCTTTCTCTCCTCTGTATGTGTTCTTTTGTCAATTTCACTAATCTATAGCACTTCTTCTATCTCAATGTCAAGTGTGGGTGCATTTATAGGGGACAAAATAGATTGTTACCTAACACAATACAGGTCCCACCCTACTGTGAATGAGAAATATCAACAGTGGCACTTGGGGACATAGGGGGTGATTCTAACTCTGGCGGGCGGCCAAAAGGCCGCCCGCCAGCCCAGTGGGAAACAGCCCTCCATGAGGATGCCGGCTCCGAATGGAGCCGGCGGAGTGTAGGATGTGCGACGGGTGCAGTTGCTCAGCAGACACTGAAATTCTTTGTGGGGCCCTCTTACGGGGGCCCCTGCAGTGCCCATCCCCATGCCAGGGGCCCCACGACACCCCATACCGCCATCCTGTTCCTGGCGGGAGAACCGCCAGGAACAGGATGGCGGTATGGGGTGTCAGAATCCCCATGGCGGCGCAGCAAGCTGCGCCGCCATGGAGGATTCCTTTGGGCAGCGGAAAACCGGCGGGAGACCGCCGGTTTTCCATTTCTGACCGCGGCCAAACCGCCGCGGTCAGAATGCCCTGCGGGGCACCGCCAGCCTGTTGGCGGTGCTCCCGCCGACCCTGAAGGACCGCCGGGGTCAGAATGACCCCCATAATGTCCCTTTCTTCATTTAAAACCTCAGACACATAAATCTGTGAAAAATGCATCTAGGAAGGCTTCTAACACAATAATTCCCCATGTTATTATATGAAACCGAGGAGTGTCACACGGACATGGGGGTTGGCCATAGGCCCAATAAAATGTTAAAACTAGATCGACAGTATCTACTTCCTGCCACAGGGAATTATCAATCTCACTCATGAGGGGTTTTTATTTATCTTCCCTAATCTTGATATCATCTAATTTTAATTCTCCAGTTTTATTTGCACTGGTGTTTCCCCCCTCCTAGGACACTTCAGGTTTTTCTATTGGGATATCAAAAATATGACAAAGATCTCGCACTCTCTCTTCCTCACTTATTTCAGATTTTATAACCTCAGGCAAGAATCCCTGCCTTTTCTATACAATTTGCCCACTATGATTATGAAAAATCACATTCTTTTTAATCATCCTTATTACACATTGTTAACATCACATATTTTACTCATTATCATTACACTTTTCAAGTTTTCAACAAAAGGTCTGACTATGCTCCGGGTAAAGTTAATGGACACCGACCACTTGGTCGTCCCTTTGCCTCCTGTCAGACTTTACACATTACCTGATTCACTCCACTCGGTACTCTCACTCTCCGTACCTAACCAGGATACCTAATGGACACTAAGGGGCTCATTCTGACCGCGGCGGACGGCGGTCGCCGCCCGCCACGCGGTTCCCGCCGAAAGACCGCTCCGCAGTCAAAAGACCGCGGCGGTCATTCTGGCTTTCCCACTGGGCTGGCGGGCGACCGCCGAAAGTCCGCCCGCCAGCCCAGCGGGAAACACCCTTCCCACGAGGACGCCGGCTCAGAATTGAGCCGGCGGAGTGGGAAGGTGCGACGGGTGCAGTTGCACCCGTCGCGAATTTCAGTGTCTGCTAGGCAGACACTGAAATTCTTTTTGGGGCCCTCTTACGGGGGCCCCTGCAGTGCCCATGCCATGGGCATGGGCACTGCAGGGGCCCCCAGGGGCCCTGCGGCACCCCCTACCGCCATCCTGTTCCCGGCGGGAGAACCGCCAGGAACTGGATGGCGGTAGGGGGTGTCAGAATCCCCATGGCGGCGGAGCGCGCTCCGCCGCCATGGAGGATTCTCAAGGGCAGCGGAAAGTCGTCGGGACACCGCCGACTTTCCGTTTCTGGCCGCGGCGTCAGAATGCCCAGCGGTGCACCGCCAGCCTGTTGGCGGTGCTACCGCCGACCTCCGCCATGGCGGTAATTACCGCCAGGGTCAGAATGACCCCCTAACTGTCCCTCCAGGAACTATTTCCTAGGTTATCCACTAATACACCTACGTCATCCAGGAGCTATTCTCCTAGGTTATCCCCTAATACACCTAATGTGTCTTCCAGGAGCTATCTTGTAGGTTATCCACTAATACACCTAATGTGTCTTCCAGTAGCTATTCTCCTAGGTTATCGACAAATACACATAGGCCCTCATTACAACCCTGGCAGTCGGTGTTAAAGAGGCGGTAATACTGCCAAAAGACCGGCGGTAAAAAAATTGAACCATGGCGGAAACCGCCAACATAGACAGCCACTTTAACACTCCGACCGCCACGGCGGTAGAATCAAACACCGCAGCGGTAAACGCCAACAGACAGGCGGGACACAATGTACCGCCCACCATATTACAAGGCACCAATCCGCCAGCTTTTCCGGGGCGGTACCAATGCCATCAAATGCACGGGGGAAACAGTCTGTGGAACAGAAACCACTCACCTCTCAACACCCAACGAGGAACCAGGACGCCATGGAGCCAGAGTTACAGGTTCTGCCCATGTTGGTTTACCTCCTCTTCTATCAGGAGCAGCAAAGTCACCGTCGACGACCACGGTGAGTACTGCACCTAGCGCACAGGGGAGGGGAGGAGGGAAAAGAGAGTGACACACACATGCATCACTCAACACCCCCACCCTCACCCACAACACCATACACACAAATGCATGCAGCAACATTACATTTACACCCCGTCACCCCCTGGAAGAACACAAGGACAAAATGAAATGATTGTAACGAGTGTAATCTTCGGAAAATCAGATAGGCCAAAATTAAAATCATCAGTATATACAAATATGTACACCAACTACACAAGTCCGGATAGTAATGAAATCATTGTCCGTGGACCAGTGGTCCCAAAATGCATGGGTGAAGCCCACACATGATACCTGACTCGAAAAGGAGAGAACACTGCTGGGGCATCAGATCAAAAATAAACAGGCACCTCAGAGGGAGGGGGGCACCTCAGCCGGATGAACAGACGACGCCACTGCTCCACGAGGGGGATCCATGCCCACAGTTTGGTCCTGGGGAATGCAAAGCCACAGTCTCACAAGTCTCTCCAGTGGGTGGTTTGCCCGCTGCAATATCCTGGGGAATACAAAGCCACAGTCTCACAAGTCTCTCCAGTGGGTGGTTTGCCCACTGCAATATCCTGGGGAGTGCAAAGCCACAGTCTCACAAGTCTCTCCAGTAGGTCGTTTGGCCACTGCTATATCCTGGGGGGTGCAAAGCCACAGTCTCACAAGTCTCTCCAGTGGGTGGTTTGCCCACTGCAACATCCCGGGGAGTGTAAAGCCACAGTTTCAGAAGTGGATGTCAGTCTCCACAGGCTCTGGAGGGGGCATTGTGCCCAAAGTGCTTCATCCTGCCAAGGACTGTGTGAGTGGATGCTTTTCTCCACTGGTTCTGAATGGGGCATTGTGCCCAGAGTGCTTCATCCTGCTAAGGACTCTGTGAGTGGATGCTTTTCTCCACTGGTTCTGCAGGGGGTATTGTGCCCAGAGTGCTTCATCCTGCCAAGGACAGGGATAGTGGATGCTTTTCTCCACTGGTTCTGGAGGGGGCATTGTGCCCAGAGTGCATCATCCTGCCAAGGACTGTGTGAGAGGATACTTTTCTCCACTGGTTCTGGAGGGGGCATTGTGCCCAGAGAGTTTCATCCATCCAAGGACTGTGTGAGTGGATGCTTTTCTCCACTGGTTCTGGAGGGGGCATTGTGCCCAGAGTGCTTCATCCTGCCAAGGACTGGGGTAGTGGATGCTTTTCTCCAGTGGTTCTGGAGGGTGCATTGTGCCAAGAGTGCTTCACATGCAGTGTGGCAGGTCCCATTCCCTCACCTGGGTGTGTGTGCCATGAGATTGCCTGGGAACAGGTAGCATGATACTCCATGGAGGCAGAGACACACTCCACCCTGCTGTGACTTCGCCTGCCACCTGCAGGTACAAACAGTACTGGGTGTCGTGCCTCATGTACGCTGTGCAGAATCCAGGACGTCTCCTGCAGCCTCGGACAGCTGGCCACTGGGGATGATAGCCATATCAGCTGTGGTGGCACTGTCGGAGCACGTCGTGGGGCTGGTGGCGGTGGTTGCGGCGGTGTCTGTGGTAGAGATGCCTGATGTGGTGAATGTGTCAGCACCTGTGGAGGGACACAGCAGGACGTCTCCTGCAGCCTCGGACGGCTGCCCACTGGGGATGATCCTGGGGACTGTTGCTGAGGCAGCAGATGTGCAGGTGGCGGTGCAGGTGGGTGTGCAGGTGGTGGTGCAGGTGGCGGTGCAGGTGGTGGTGCAGGTGGCGGTCTCCACCGCTGTACGGGTTGCTGTTCTCGTTGCCAGAAGGGGTGACTCTGGTCCCTCAGCCAGAGGCTCCGTGCCCTGTCCTGACGTGCCCTTCACCTTGTGTCCCTTCCCCACCTTTGATGTCACTGCTGGTCCCTTGGCACTGTCCCCTTTTGGCTAGGAGGAGCCCTTGCTTGGTGTTTAGTGCGGCTTCCCCCTATGGCATGTGGGCACCTTCTTCACCTTGGCAGATGGCAGAATGGGCTGATCCTTGGCCTCGCTAGGTGGAACACTGATAGCCCTGAGGGGTGCCACACGCAATGTGACAGGACTTGCTGAGACCACAGTGCTGGAGGATTTGGTGGCTGAGGAGCTGGGCTGGGACCTGGGCATCTTGGCGGGGAAGGACTGGGGGGGAGGTGTAGGGAAGAGGTCAATGTTAGCCAGGAAGAGTTTCTTAGACACACTGGGATGGGAAGATGGAGGGGGTTGGGAGTAGAGGAAGAGGTAGTGGTTGTAGGAGGTGTACGTCTGCTGAATTTGGGTGAAGGTGCAAAGGTTGGAGGCTGTTGTGAGGTGGATGGCTGTTGGGTGGGTGTGTGCCTGTGTTTGTGTAGTTTGGGAGGAGGGCTCACAGACACACTGGGAGAGGACACAGGGGATGTGTGAATGGTAGTGGGGGTAGTGATTGCACGTGAGCGGTGTGTGGTGATGGGCATGCTGGTGATGGAGGTAGTGGATGAAGAGGTAGTGCATGCAGGTGTGAGTGGAGATGAGACACAGAGGGAGGAGGAGGACGTGGAGGAGGGGGACACAGTGGAGGCAGTGGACGTTGCTGTATCTGCATGGGGATGGTGCTTGTGTGAGTGCCTGTGGGATGTGTGGTGCTTATGTTTTCCATGTCCACTCTTGTGTGTTGATGAGTGTGCATGCTGGTCTGATGGTGTGCTTGGGATAGGCTGAGGTACGGGGATTGGGTCTGGGTAGAGGAAGTTGGAGGGGGGAGGCTGGGAACAGGGACAATGGCTGCCATCAGTGCTGAGGCAGGAGCCTGAAATGCTCTCTGTTGGGCCGCCACGCTAGAATGAATGCCCTCCAGATATGCATTTGTTGGCTGCAAATGCCTCTCAACACCCTGGATGGCATTCAAAATGGTTGATTGCCCAACAGTGAGTTATCTCAGGAGGTCAATAGCCTCCTCACTGAGGGCAGCAGGTCAGACTGGGGAAGGGCCTGAGGTGCCTGGGGTGAAGGAGATGCCTACCCTCCTGGGTGAGCGGGCATGGGAAACTCGATGAGGGGCTGCTGGGAGTGCAGTGCTGGTAGGGGGGGTGTTGGCTGAACCTGTTGTTGCGGTGGGCACAGAGGTGCCCGCCACCGCAAGGGAGCTCCCAACAGAGGATGAGTCGCTGTACATGGTGTCTGCTCCTGTCCCCGTAGTGGAGCTCCCCTCGCCCTCTGTCCCACTGGTGCCTTCTGACTCTGTAAATTCACCTTCCTGGGCAATGTGGGTTGCAGCTCCCTCCTGCTCCAGTGCCAATGCTCCTCCACCAGATGATGCTAATGCACACAAAGACAGGGTGACAAAACAAAAAGGGAGGGAAAGACAGAGGAGACACATGGTCAATGCCTGCAACACCACTACCATTGGCGGACACAACACACAGGGAGCAGCCCTATGCACTAAGCCATGCACTAAAAGTGCAGGAGAAAAGCACATGCCCATGGGGGACTCTGTCTAGACACATTTCATGCACAGCTGGAAACCATAGGAGCCTGACTAGGTGTAGAGGGCAATTAAAACCTTTGGGGTTGGAGTGGATCTGAGCTTGCAAATCAATGGGTCTACCTTTCCGCGTCTGCCTTGGCCTAGGGGAATCCAAAGCCCACCTTCCCCCACTCACACACCTCGTTAAGCGCACAGTCAGCTGAATGAGAATGTACTCACCCCCCTTGTGGCTGCTGTGATGCCCTCAAGCACCCATCCAACTCAGGATTTGCCACCGCCAGGATCCGGTACATCAGGGGGGTCATGGTTTCGACGGGCACCCTTTCCACGTTGGAAGACCATCCCCAGCTGGGCCTCCGCCGTCTTCCTGCTCCAGTGGCGCAGGTCCTACCATCTTTTCCAGCAGTGGGTGCTCTGTCTATGGTTGACCCCCATGGTCCGCACTCCCTTGGCGATGGCACGCCAAATACCCTTCTTCTGGTAGGCGCTGACCTAGAGGAATAGTGAAGTAAATAAAGGATGTCACTCCCCCGCACAGTTCTTCTCACACATTGGCCACAAACCTCCCACCCTGTCCCAGAAAAACATACACTCACCATCCTCACATGCTGGCCTGTCCCCCACCCCTGTTTCTTCCATCCACAACACTCCATACAATCATGTCCCATCCACCATGCACACGGTTCACTCACCTGTTTGTCTGGAGGACCGTAGAGTTGCGTGTACTGGGGAAGGACCCCATCCACCAGTTTCTCCAACTCCTCCACAGTGAAGGCAGGGGCCCTTTCCCCAGACACTGTAGCCATTGTCGCTTCCAGACGCAGGTCACAGCAGCACTTGCAGTGTAGGTTCTCTCCTGTTGAAGGTCAGGTATTAAGTGAGGGAACAGATAGAAAATGGCGGCCGCGTTGGTTCATGGGTCGTGATAGTGTGGGCTTATTCTTGTTGGCGTGACGTGTAGGTTTTGCTATCGACAGTTTATCACTGACCTTTGGTGTGGCGGACTTGTGTGGGTGTCTGTATTGTGGCAGATTCCGAGATGTGGGTCGTAATACCTGTAGTGGATTTCCGCTGCGGCCACGGTATGTTGGCGGCCTTCAGCGCGGCAGTAAGCGGAATTTACCACCAGGGTTGTAATGAGGGCCATAGTGTGTCTTCCAGGAGCTATTCTCCACAAACACACGTAGTGTGTCTTCCAGCCTGGCCAGGATATCACATTTCATTCCTACATTAACATTATATTATATATATTATATTTCAAAAACCCACACAAATCCTGCATGCACTAATTCCCCATACTGCAATTACCACAGAATTATGCACTTTTAACTATCAGAGTTTGAAGCCCGACCCCTCTTCACCCTTTAGGACAGCAGCCTCGGGAATCTCGCCCATCCGCTTGAACAGACAGGTGTAATCCTCACCTGGTTTGCGTGCAATGTACTATTCAAGCTACACCGGAGGTGGTTCCTTCAGCCACGTCGAGGGACTTGAGAAAGTAGCAGGCTCCTGGCTAGCTCGCCAAACTGTAGTCGAGTTTTTGTAAGAAATAAAGAAGTGACACAATTCTAATAATAATTGAGTATATTTATAAGTAAATAAAATACGGCCAGGAGTACAGCACAGTTCTGTAACTGAAGCCACACTCAACTCAGCTCTTACAAACAGTAATTTTTACACACTTGGTGGGCATCTAAGTTCCACCTCCTTCATACCGTTACAATTAACAAAAGACCATAATTCTTTAAACGCTATCTGACTGCTTGTTATAAAAATAGTTATAACAGATATAATATACATATCTTTCTACATGCACAGTGACCTTCGATCCTACCCTTTGAACTCTATCAATATGTCTTCCCTACATGTCTACCAGCCTTTGAGGTTTTATGGTCTGCCCCACACTTACTGCCAACCTTGAAACACAAACCTCTAGTGCTGTGTCTCCCTTTCAGCCTGTCATGATTTAGCCCTTCTCCTAACCCTGGTATCAGAAAGTGGCTCAGACTCTCCTTTGTGTATGCGTCCTTCTAAATTGTCTATGGTATGCGAAGTTGGTCTGTGGCTGCTTTTACCTTGCACCTGGCCTCTCTCCTCATTCTTCTTTCTGTCCCTGCATCCCTGTGTGACCGTTATATTCAAACCGAGGCCTGTACTTTTCACATAACATGTACACTTCTGCACATTTGTTTTCTATGTCGTGGGTTGGCCAGAGTGGGCCTTCTGTCATTTCCTTAATGCCTATTACAGTTGCATCGGTTGTGCTGGTTTGTTTTCCTTCACCAAGAAGAAGCCATGGGTTGGCCCTACGACTACGTTGGCTGGTGTTCGTTCGTGCCTTTGATTATTGGACTGGAATGAGCAAAGGAAGAGGACGGACTATAGTGTTAAGGATCTATATAGTAGATGTTGGGCCGTGATTGGGGTCATAGTGAGACTGCAAAGCTCTTGGGAAATGTAGTATTGTTTTTTTATTGGCTGCTGTATGTTGACAGTAAAGAAAGTCAAAAAGACGTCAAAAAGATAGGCGACAGGTAGGGACAAATCTGATCCTAAGTTTAAAGAACAGTACTTGGTTCTGTTACTTTTGAGTTCATTTCTCTCTCATATTTATTTCAAACAATTTGAAAAAAAGGAGCTATGGTTGTTCAATACATAAATAAATAAACATCACATCAAAGGTAAACACACATAATTAATACATAAACAATAGACGAAACATTACTCACGTTACTTACAAATGCTGTAGGGTTTAACAGTATAAGAAAACCACAGAGGGTTATGCCCTACACATTTAATCAGTGGTCACTATCGTGTGAATACACTTGTGATCCACTCCTCCTTGCTAAGGTTATGGGCTTTACATGCACTTAGCTATCAAAACGCTGTGTATTTCTTTCACACAGGCGTTATATAGTGCATCTCATGTCTTTGAATTATAATCCGTTGTTTAGCAAGTCCACACACTTGCAATAAAAGAAGTCAATGCGTTTCGGCCTTCTGATTTAGGGCCTCATCAGGAGTGGAGAAGGACAATATCATCTCTGAACTATAGGAGAAGGGGGGAGTTGCTGCCTGCCATCCTCTAGTGTTTTAATGTATAATCCTTGTTACTCGGATTGTTTTTAAATAAGCATGGCGCCGGGGATCAAACCATTTACCACGAACGGCGTTAGATCGTGTCCACACACATTACGGCAAACCTGCCTTAAGCTGAGTCTTCCGGATTGTTTGGTTGCTAAGTAACATCGCGAAAGTGAAAGTATAAACCTCGCCCCGTGTCCTTAATAGAATTGAAAATTCTCGTTGTGCAAGTTAGAACATTTTTGATTGCTGCTTAATTCCAGGTGCCCTGCCCATAAAGTGGGGTGCAGGTGGATCTGTGCCCAAGAGAAAATCATGCTACTACCGTACCCCATGCGAGGGAGGGAACTACCTGGGTAGGGTGGGGGTTCTGATATGTACCTCTAACCATTCTCTTGACCCCATCCCTAGTGCCACTGCCATTGACTTCTATACTAATTCTCTTTCCTACTGGACCACTCTGGTCAACCTCTCCCTCAGTCAAGGCTCCCTTCCTGTGTCCTTCAAAACTGGGCAGGTCACGCCTCTGCTAAAAAAAACCACTGCTGATGCGAACGACCTTAACAACTACCGTCCCATCACTAACCTACCCTTTCTTGCGAAAATCACAGAAAAATGTGTAGCGAAACAACTCTCTCGCCATATCAAGGAAAATGATCTTCTTGACAATTTCCAGTCTGGCTTCATTCAAAACCGCAGCACTGAAACAGCCCTGCTGCTAGTGATTGATGACGCGCTGCGGATACTCGATTCAGGGGAGTCTTGTCTTCTAATTCTTCTTGACCTTTCTGCAGCGTTTGACACTGTCAATCACAACACTCTCCTTAACACTCTTCAACAGAGAATGGGCATGGAGGGCACTGTGCTCAAATGGTTTGCCTCCTTCCTCTCTGATAGATCCCAAATGATCAAAATAGCGAACAGTCTTTCAGCTCCTGTAGCAGTCAGTCAAGGTGTTCCTCAAGGCTCCATACTTGCACCCACACTGTTCAATCTCTATTTAGAACCATTGGGAAATCTGCTGAGTAAATCCGGGATCCACTATCATCTGTATGCGGATGACACTCAGATTTACCTTAAGGTGGCCTCCAATCACGATCTCTCCTTCCTTAGCTCTACCCTCGACTCCATTCAAAACTGGATGGTAACTCATCAACTGATCCTGAATCCCTCCAAAACAGAATTCCTCCTCCTTTCCTCCTCCCTTTCTCATCCCCCAGTGCAAACATGGATGGATCAGATCAATCTAATGAACAATAAGCCCATCATTGTCGAGAGCGCAAAATCCCTTGGTGTCATTCTCGACAAAAAACTTAATCTACTCTCCCACATTAACTCCATTGCAAAGTCTGCTCGACACCAACTGCGCCTTCTTTGGGGGATTCGTCGCTTCTTCCCGGAGTACGACCTTAAAACCCTGGTCCAAGCGCTGGTTCTCTCCAGATTGGACTACTGCAACTCTCTTCTTACTGGCCTTCCCAAATCCCACCTTTCCCCCCTGAAGTCTATTCTCCATTCAGCAGCTCGTTTCATATATGGGGCCAAAAGAAGCGACCACATCACACCCATTTTATCCACCCTCCGTTGGCTTCCCATAGAGGCAAGATCTATCTACAAAACTGCATGTATCACCCACAAAGCCTTGCACTCCTCCTCCCCTCGCTACCTGGTGAATAAACTGAAACTCTCTGGGGGCTCCAGAACATCACGTAATGCAGAAAAGTTATTGCTTGAACCTCCCATTTTCAAGAAGGAAAGATTGATGGCCCAATCCTTTTCAGGCAACGCGGTGAGAATCTGGAACTCACTTCCGCCTCAGCTTCGGACCACCACCTCTTCCCAGGCCTTCAAAACTGACCTCAAAGCTCTCCTCCTTCAAAGACACTTCCAAAGTTAATTCAAGCCCTCTGTTTTCAGAAGGAAGTCCTTCCATTATAGGATATTCTGTTCTCCATGCCTATAGAAGTGCCTTCCCAGGGTGTTTTTGTGTTTTGAGTGTCTGCCATTTAGTGCAGTATTTTACCTCTACCTGTATCTTGTACTCGTTTGTAACATGCACACTGCACCTTTCCTTTTCAACGTATCATTTGCTACCTCTTATATCTTGTTTGCTTTTGATACATGCACAACGGCCACCACTGCCTCATGTAATGTAACTATTGTTTTAGTGTTTTGAGTGTCTACCATTGATTGCAACTTTTTTTACCTCTATTCGTACTTTATTTACTCTTGTAACCTGCACACGTCACTTTTTCCTCTCATAACGTATCGTTTGCTACCTCGTTTATTTTTTGCTCTTGATACGTGCACAATTATCACGATTGCCTCTTGTAATGTAACGCCTGTTTTTGTAACAGACTCACTTGTAATTTTTCTCCTCTTGTATCTTTACTTTGCCTATTGTGAAGCGCTCTGACACCTTCGGGTAAAGTCCGCGCTATATAAAAACGCATTAAATAAATAAATAGAATAGAGCCGCAGCCCTACCTAACACCCCTCTAGGACATTAACTTGTGCTTTGCCTATACTCTGTATAGGGTTCTGTTCTAGTGTGTATTAAAGTACCTTTCTTCCTAGCAAGCAAAGCACGAGGTTGATTTAGCTACTGCGAAACTGTCAATGTTGGGCTCTGAGACCAGTAACCCCACACACTACCTCCCTGAGAAGCCTGTGACTGCTCGCCATGGCTACCACTAAAAGCCAATTGTTCAAGGGGACAAGGGGCCAGGATGCCCCTAGGAGGTAACAGTGCGCTTGCAATTAGAAATCCTGCCTGTACTCCCAGATATCGTGAGGTATATCTGTCCGCCACCCTTTAAACATAAAAGAAACAGCGCAGACTTGGTACGGCGTTCCCTGCGACAAGCATATCTCAAGCCCAGGCTGCCTCGCTTTTGACTCCTCCCTCCGCTCCCCTCCTCTCGCCAAACCTGTTTTATAGGCTGGACATGTACTTTCACTTTCACTGTTCAGCTTTCTTTTCCGAAGGAAGCCGAAGGTGCCATGGGCAGAAACGGGTGATAGGAGAAGGTGACTGCTGCTGCCCCCCTCCAGTATTGACCTCACCCCAAATGTCTGGCCCATCACCTGGTAAGTAACTTCTCACCCTGCAGACACGCGAGAACTGTGTGCGCTGGCAAGGTAGATCGGCAGTTTAATGCGCCTGCAGCTGGCGACCCGAGCGGGCAGGATCATTATTTTTCTGTCGATAGAACGAGTGTTATTGAGCGTGGAGAACAGTAGCGCCGGTTGCTGTATAGCGCTGCAAGGCCAGTATGCGCAGGATAAGACTGCATCGCTAACACTATCAGGCAGGAAACAAGCAGACGTGGCCTGATTGCCCGCCCCACATTTGGGTGCAGTTCTCATAACTGGCTCTTGGCGGCAGTAGCTGTTCGCGTCCTAATGGACGTGGTCAACTTTCCCTGAATTTCGGTGATTCTGCTTAGCCTGAAACAAACCCCTATAGCGTTTTTTTTTGCATTTTTTTAATAGCGCGAACTCGAGCCGAAGGTATTAAAGCGCTTTACATGAGCACCAGTTAAATTACATAAAGTCACGTTCGTTATTTTATAAGCGCGGAGATTCGGTGATTTGCTCGGAATCACAGGATGGTTGAGCCGACTCCGAGTCTGGTTCTTAACTTTCACTTTAACCTAACAAAAGTATGCTTTTATATCGAGCAAAGGCTGTTCGGCACCCAACTGAATTACCGCAGTCAGTTTAATTTGTTTCTAAGCCCACTCGGTGCAAAACCTTCCTCTCTCTATTGCGCCTTATTTTATGTTCTTAAAGCATAAATGCCTTTACAGGACAATACGCACTAACGCCAATAAATCTCGGGGTGTTAGGGCGCTTTATAACATCCCGGAAGCGGTCGCTTTAAACCACGGACGTGGATTTTAATCTGCGGCCTGCAGGTTACATCAGTTATTTTGAAGCTGAAACATTAGGATCCGCCTTGGTGGCATTAGATCCTGTGACCTGGTGATGAGGACAGATTTATGTATTAGGTGCAGTCACACAATGAGCAGTCCAGTCAGATTCCTAGTGCCCACTAATGAAAAAAAACATTCTTAAAGCTGCAAACACAGAGTGGTCGCAGATTTACTAGTTTTGCCAATCCACAAACATTTTCAGAAGTATTCCTAGGAATCAGTACCAGTCACAAGTTTCCAGGTCTACTTCCAGCAATCCTTGTGAATTCCGTCGTCACCAGCCATCCACAGGAAATTATTGTGGAAAATATTTAAACTCTTACAATACACTAATTTTAGAAAAGTTTGCTTCTTTTTTTACACCTTAGTTTTGGGTCTAGTCCTGCTTGTAGTGTTGGGGGCCCTAGGTCCTCATGCTACTGAAATGATGTGACACAGACACAGTGGTAGTGTTCTGTTAATTGCCCTTGGGCACGTGTGCCCGGCCCTTTTTATTAGCAGGGTCTCCTGACTGGTGACACCTGTGTTGGATGGGTGTGGGGTGTGTGTGTAAAGTCAGCCCTCAGCCGAGTGGCTGGCTGGTGGAACACTAGAACGTGTCCAGCAGGACACTAAATTTCTTCCAAACTTTGAGGAACAAAACAAAGTCCAACTTGTAAAAGAAAACACAATAACAAAACACCACCATCAGTCTCTCAACCTTGAAAAGGCAGACTGCAGTATTGCAGTGGACAGGTGCAGCTGGGAGCACCCACACACCTCCGCATAAGTCCATAATTTGACCAGGTACGGCTGGGCACGAACACTGTGTGGATGGAGTCCGGACTCTGTGACAGTCAGATGGTTGGTTAAGTGTCTACTCATGCACTGTGGTTCAGTCGTATGGGCACTCGTGGCGAGGCTGGTGGTGTTTACAGTTCACTTTGTTCGAATTGGGTGCATCTAGACAATTGATGGAGTCCGCTCCAAGTATACTTCTTGAGACATCCTGGCTTCATGAAGGCCAATCCTTCGAAGACTGAAGACATATATGATGGTGTAAAGTCCTCCTCTGAAGCCTTGGCGCATCCTGACACTTTGTTGGTGTAGCAGCTTCCAGACCATCTCATTTGTGGATTCTTCACTCTGGAACTTCCTTGAGGCCCCTTCAATGGACTGCCACAGCACCTGCGTGGACTGTGCTGGGCTGCCTGTGGGCCATCTCTGGGCTGCTGTAGGCTCTCTGACAGATCTTCTCAATGTTGCAGTGGTGGCATTGTGCCACTCGGGTGTGCGATTCTCCTCTTGCGAGTTACTGCCAACTCCGACTTGAGGCAGTGTGGGGGAGGACACTCCTTGATCAGTCTCTGGCCCGTTGCAGGGCAGTGACAGCGGGTCACTTCCTATCCCACCTCCTCTTCACTGGAGGGCTGTGCTTAAGCCTCAAGGCAGCGCTGTTGCGGCACTAGGTCCTGCTTGAACCTGGGCGTGCTTTGCAGGGTTAGTCGCTTCTCTCGACCTGCTGTGTGATGGGCCAACAGTGGCCATCTTGTGTCGTGGTAAGGCCGGCTGGCACGGCCTCTTCTCCCTGGTGTTCTGTCACACTCACGGGGCCCTGTCCATCTTCTCGGGCTACTGCCCGTGTTGCTAGCTTCGGTGGCGTAGCTCTCTGTGCACCTCTGACATTGTCTCTTTTCCTTCTGGGCATCTGTTGCTGATGCCTGGCATGTCCCTCTCCTATCTTACGGTGATGTCCATCACTGCTGGGGCATGTGGTGTTTTTTCGGGAGTGACGACTGATGGCCGCCAGGGGCTGCGCAGTCCATGCACGCTCTCCTCGTGCCTCACGTGGCACCTGTGTCTATTTCTTACTGTTGCAGCTTGGCTGGAACAGCTGCAGTCTTCTCCGCTGTGCAGTGGTTGCACACTTCGCTCTCCGTCTTCTGTGCCGTTTCTACCCGTGGGCGCGCTGCTGGTCTTGCGCAGTCACTCTCTGGGGGTGCTGCCATGAATCTGCCTTTAACGATGCTTGCTTTCCCTTTAAAATAGAAACAGGATGCAGTACCTTTCTTTGGCCAGTAGATGCCACTGGGGTGCTTCATTTCAGCTTGAGAGACAGTCTTTCCTGCTATCGGGCCTCGTTTGTCCAAACAGATGGTGGTGAGGAGCCATGCTGCCAGGGAGGAGTTTGTCAGGCTGGTGGGGGCTTCTGTTTGTGTCCGGAGCTGCAAGTAACTGCTGTTTTCTTTATTTATTTCTTCTCTTTGTTTCTTCTGTTCTACTTTTTTTTTTTTTTCTTCCAAACAAAAAACAGCCTTGTGGGAAGAGGCAGACAAATTGCACGATGCTCGGGGGGGGAGGGTTGGGGGGGAGGCAGGGCGGGAGCCCTTTAGGCACTTCCTTGGTTCTTTTGGTGCGTGGCAGCACTTTTGTGCCTTCCATCCATGCTGTAGGCCGTGTTGTGGACATCCCAGGCCTGTCTCGCATCATTGCTGGGAAGGTGGCGGGGGGGCGGTCCTGGGCACTTTATTCTTCTTTCGGTGCGCAACAGCACGATCGCGCATCCTTCGTCTCGGCAGCTTTACCTGATTCTGCGGGCCATATTGCTGAGACGGGGAGGGGGCGGGCGGAGGCACTTTGCGCTTCGGTGCGCATTAGCACCATCATGTTAGCGGTGACCACAGCCGTCCTGGCAGTGCTGTGGGGGAGGGATGGGCCCTCGCAGCTTTTTCGCGCTGTATGTCCTTCTCCCTGCGGACACCGGCGCTACAAGTGAGGGGTACCTTGATTGCTGGGCAGGCGCTGGGTGTTAGCTCGCACAGCCGTATAGGCACCACTGGTGCAGCTCTGTTCAGGGTTGGCAGTGAGACGCTCTGTGCCAAGCTTCTTTTCAGGGTCCTGCCTCACCTCTCAAGGACTCAGGCCACTCTCAGTTCTTACTGCCCCTGTGTCACGCTGGTCGTGGGGCCTCATGGCTGTGGCTTTGGACCGTCGCTGATGGACGGTCTCTTCTCCTTTTTTTTCTCATGGCAGGGAGGTGCTTCCCTTTTGTTTAGTAGGTGCGCCTTATGCTCTGCATATTCTACCTCCTACAAGAAACAGCTAAGCGCTAGGTGGCATGCACGTGGGGTAAGACCCACTCATTGCCATTGTAGTGTTGGGGGCCCTAGGCCCTCATGCTACTGAAATGATGTGACTCAGTGGTAGTAATCTGTTAACTGCCTTCGGGCACGTGTGTCCAGCCCTTTTTATTGGCAGGGTCACCTGACTGGTGACGCCTGTGTTAGATGGGTGTGGAGTGTGTGTGTAAAGCCAGTCCTCAGCCGAGTGGCTGGTGGAACACTAGAACGTGTCCAGCAAGACACTACACTGCTTTCGTAAGAAGTGAATGAAAGCATTTAAATACCACACCATTTCTGTGCAAGGAAGTGGTAAGAGAGGGTTTGAGAAAACCCACAAATTTCCTATATTTACCAAAGAAATCCGTCCTGGAAGCCCCTGCTGCCCAGGGCTTGAGTAGGATTTACTCATGCACAATATTATACAATATTGTGTTGTGTGGGGCAAACGATTTTGGTACCCTGGACTCAGATACCCAGGCATTTGTGGGTGTAAATCATACTGACACATGAAAATCGCTTTGTGTGTGTATCACCCATAGAGTAAAGAGGGACAACTTTACTGTTATTGATTTCGAATCACTTGGCGCTATATGGCAAACAGCCTCTGTCTCAGGGCACCTGCAGTGCAAAGACCTGCCTTAAAGAAGCACTGGCAAAGCCAGTAGACCTGACATTGGCTGCCAACCCTTTGGCTGGTAAATGCTTGTTTTGCAATACATTTTTCTTGGGGAAGCTGCTGGGCCATTACTAATCTAAGGAAAAAAAAGACTAAAACCCCAAATATTTTTTTTTTGTCTCGTAAAATTCTTCTTAAGTATCTCACAAAGGGAATATTATCATTAAGTCTATAATTATAAATAGTGATAATATAATTTATTACAATATTTACATTATTTGACCCCAAGCTGTAAAGGCATAGTTGAAATTTATTAACCTGCACTGAGTCAGGCTCTGTGAGTATCTAGGTTTATTGCTGTTGTTTGTCTGTATTGTAATGTTAGTTGTTGTGTAGGTTGAATGCAATGCATGCATCGTTGCTTAGCCCAAGTTTAGACTTGTGGTGCCCTGTGTTTACTTAGGCTTGCTTTTGATTGGGGGTGCAGGTTGTGACTTTTTTTGTATGACTATGTCTTACTTAATCTCAGTGGCAAACATTTGTGTCACACTTTTTTATTTTTATTTTAGAATTATCCATCATTACAATCAGGACACACGAGGGATGCCCACTCATGATACATAGTGAAACAGCCATTTTTATAGCTTACCTTGCAATACATTTGTGGCATATGGGGCACCCCTTGTGCCACAGAAATCGCCCACCACCTGCTCCCTCCCTCAACCCACACTTCAAGGCATATTTATGAGCTTCTTACGCTGCAGTTGCGCCACTTTTTATGATGCAACCGCAGCACAAACCTTGAACTCGTATCTATGAGGCCATGCAAAGCCACTTCGCGTGGCTTTGAATTGCCTCATCAATATGGAGTAAGGCAAGGGAGCACAACTCGCTGCGTCGCCTTAGTCTAGACAAGAGAGACATTCAATGGTCTTTGCTGTGGGTGTTCCCACACAACACCCATGGATTTTGACGCATCCCCAGATTTACAAGAGGGATGCACCAAAACCTTACGCCTCCCAGGGGAGACTCAGTGAGGAAAAATATCTTTATTTCTCCTTGTTTTTTTCTATTTCTATGTGTTCTGCATTTTGCAAAAGCGCCCTGAGAATGTTTTTGTGCAGGAAGGGGAACCTTCCTGCATAAAAACAATCCTGCATGCAACACAGGCACGCTTGCACCATGATGCAAGGGTGTCTGCGTTGGCGAAAGGCTGCCAAAACTGTGCCAGTGCAGTAGGAAATAAATCCACAATATACCATAGATAAGTTGCCTTCCTGCCCTTTCCTTTCGTCGCAGGGCAGTACAACAAGGTGACTTGCTGCGCTGCTGTGCCTCAAAAGCCCATAAATGTGGGCCTTTATGACTATGTAAGAATCGGAAAGGAGCAACAGTATCACAGAACAGTGTGTGCCCTTACAAATTGCTAATCATGTTGTCAGTAGCATCATGTCTGACCCGATGCACAGATGACAAACACATCTGCGCAATAAGGTCCAGATTTATGGGCTTTGTGGTGCAGCACAGCAAGTCATCTTGCTGCACTGCTCTGCTTCACAGGGAAAGGGCAGGAATACACTGTTTTTATCCAGTACGGCGCATTCCTGTCCTTTCCCCCTCCACTAGCGCCCTTTTGGCTGCCTAGCACCAACGCAGGCACCCTGGCACTGTGGTGCCTGCGTTGCATGCAGGGTTGTTTCTGTGAAGGAAGGGGTACCTCAAGATTTATGATGCCACGCAGGGTCATGCAAGGGGGCCTTGTATGGCTTCATAAATCTCACTTAAGGTTTGCGTCTCTCTTGCACCATGTTGCGTGGTGTTAGAGAAACCCAAACCAGGCCATAAATGTAGCCCTCTGTGTGGCAGCCCTGATGGGCAAGCCACATGTGTTCTTAACAATAGGTGCTGCATCCTCAGGGGTGCTGCAACATCTCCCCCATTAAACAGTCATCTTCCACTTTATCAACACTTCAGACTTCTCTCATGCACCTCTCCCCTGCCAGGGCCCACTCCGCCATATCCCTGCTCCATGCCAGTACAGAACAACAACCATCGAATGGCCACCATTCTCTTCACCAGGACTAACCCCAAGAGCGCAAACCTGCATTGCATCCTACTGTTTTGGGGACATGGAGTAATACTCAAGAGACAGTGTTGTACCCTTTAGTTGAATACCCGCCACCTCTACTGACCACTGAGATACATTTCTCTAGCATGGTAGTACATTGGCGCAGCTCCAGGTTATATGCAGAAAGTCAGCGCCTCATACTACAAAAGAGGGCGCCCATCCGATCTGCTCAGGTAAATTTCACTTAGTCGTATGGGTGACAGATATGTACGGTGCAACTCACAGTAATGAGCTGGTTTGTAATGACCGTTGTCAGACACCTTGCCCTCCATTTCACATCTTCTTTTCCATTGTCTTTCCATTAGTGGCTCTGAGAGGTCTCTGTCCAAATTTGATCTTGTGGGTATTTCTACCCAAAATCTATCCAGTTTTAAGGTCTCATTTAGGCGGGATAGAAGACACCTGGTGAATCCCATATCAAGCAGGAGGAGAGTGTGTGTGCAAAAACTCCTCCAGACCGACCCCAAAGCTTCCCTGAGCATGCCAGAACAGGCTACAGTCATCTCCTGGATACAAGTCTCCCAATGTAGTACACCCACCCTCCTTCCAAGCCCCCACAGACACATACAGGCCACCAAAATGGTAGCTGGTTGGATAAAAGAGGAAAAGTTGGTCTGCATATGACTTTTAATGACAAGCTCCCATCAAATCAAATACGGGCATATCTTGGCCTTTCATCATCCGGCCACTGAACTTGTCAGCGGGTCTTGTACTTCCAGGACTCCGCAAGAAGCCATTTTTCCTAGCTGTTACCTTGAGCACACCATTGAGCTGCATGCTGAGGTTGGACTGAGTCTGGGCTGCTAGATAATACAACTCCAATTCAAGGAGACAGAGTCAGGATGACCAAGCAAACTTGACTTCTCCTCCCCACCCATAATGAGCCGATGAACAAGCTGTCGAGCCATTTAAATGTGCCCCTCTCTATTGGGCACTGAGTATTTTGAAGAACATAGAGGAAGAGGGGTAGCACTGTCATTTTTGCAATCACAGTCCTGACCTAACTAACAATAGCAGTTAGTTCCAGGAGGTAACGGAGGCCTGCAGACCATCCAGCACCCTACTGTAGGAGGCTGGCCTGGATTGTAGTGGGTACCAAGGGGTACTTACACTATGTACCAGGTCCAGTTATCCCTTATTTGTGTAGAAGAGGTGTTTCTAGCAGCTTAGGCTGATAGAAGGTAGCTGTAGCAGAGCAGCTTAGGCTGAACTAGGAGACATGCAAAGCTCCTACTATACCACTGGTGTCATATGCACAATATCATAAGAAAACACAATACACAGATATACTAAAAATAAAGGTACTTTATTTTTATGACAATATGCCAAAAGTATCTCAGTGAGTACCCTCAGTATGAGGATGCCAAATATACACAAGATATATGTACACAATACCAAAAATATGCAGTAACAGCAAAAGGAAGTAATGCAAGCAGTGTAAAGTTACAATAGATTGCAATAGGAGCACATAGGTATAGGGGCAACACAAACCATATACTCCAAAAGTGGAATGCGAACCACGAATGGACCCCAAACCTATGTGAGCTTGTAGAGGGTCGCTGGGACTGTAAGAAAACAGTGAGGGTTAGAAAAATAGCCCACCCCAAGACCCTGTAAGGTAGGTGTAATGTGCACCTACAACCCCCAGAGAGCACAGAAGTCGTGATAGGGGGATTCTGCAAGGAAAACCAATACCAGCAATGCAACAACAGTGGATTTCCGGACCTGAGTACCTGTAAGACAAGGGGACCAAGTCCAAGAGTTGCGACAGTGTCGAGAGTGGGCAGGAGCCTAGAAAATGCCAGCTGAGTGTGCAAGGAAGCTGCCACCGGATGGAAGAAGCTTAGTGTTTTGCAAGAACGAAGAGGACTAGGAACTTCCCCTTTGGAGGATGGATGTCTCACGTCGTGAAGAAGCTTGCAGGGGTGTTCCCACGCAGAAAGACTGCAAACAAGCCTTGCTAGCTGCAAGGGTCGCGGTTACGGTTTTTGGATGGTACTGTGGCCCAGGAGGGACCAGGATGTCGCCACTTGGATGAGGAGACAGAGGGGGCGCCCAGCAAGTCACGGAGCCCTCACAGAAGCAGGCAGCACCCGCAGGAGTACCGGAACAGGCACTTACAAGAGGAGTGAACCGGAGTCCACCCGAAGTCACAAAAGGGAGTCCCACGACGCCGGAGGACAACTCAGAAGGTTGTGCACTGCAGGTTAGAGTGTCAGGGTCCCAGGCGTGGCTGTGCACGAAGGAAATCCTGGAAGAGTGCACAGGAGCCGGAGCAGCTGCAAATCACGCGGTACCCAGCAATGCAGTCTAGCGTGGGAAGGCAAGGACTTAACTCCACCAAACTTGGACTGAAGAGTCACTGGACTGTGGGAGTCACTTGGACAGAGTTGCTGAGTTCCTGGGACCACGCTTGTCGTGCTGAGAGGGGACCCAGAGGACCGGTGATGCAGTCTTTTGTTGCCTGCGGTTGCAGGGGGAAGATTCCGTCGACCCACGGGAGATTTCCTCAGAGCTCCTGGTGCAAGAAGGAGGCAGGCTACCCCCAGAGCATGCACCACCAGGAAACAGGTGAGAAAGCCGGCAGGATGAAGCGATACAAGGTTGCAGTAGTCGTCTTTGCTACTTTGTTGCGGTTTTGCAGGCGTCCTGAGCAGTCAGCAGTCGATCCTTTGGCAGAAGGTGAAGAGGGAGATGCAGAGGAACTCTGGTGAGCTCTTGCATTCGGTATCTGAAGAATTCCCCAAAGCAGAGACCCTAAAGAGCCAGAAAAGGAGGTTTGGCTACCTAGGAAGGAGGATAGGCTAGTAAGAAAGGTAAGAGCCTATCAGAAGGAGTCTCTGACGTCACCTGATGGCACTGGCCACTCAGAGCAGTCCAGTGTGCCAGCAACACCTCTGTTTCCAAGATGGCGGAGGTCTGGGGCATACTAGAAGAGCTCTGGGAACCTCCCCTAGGAGGTGCAGGTCAGGGGAGTGGTCACTCCCCTTTCCTTTGTCCAGTTTCGTGCCAGAGCAGGGCCGGGGGATCCCTGAACCAGTGTAGACTGGCTTGCGCAGAGATGGGCAGTATCTGTGCCCATGAAAGCATTTCCAGAGGCTGGGGGAGGCTACTCCTCCCCAGCCATCACACCTATTTCCAAAGGGAGAGTGTGTGACACCCTCTCTCAGAGGAAATTCTTTGTTCTGCCTTCCTGGGCCAGGGCTGCCTGGACCCCAGGGGGGCAGAAACCTGTCTGAGGGGTTGGCAGCAGCAGCAGCTGCAGTGAAACCCCAGGAAAGGCAGTTTGGCAGTACCCAGGTTCTGTGCTAGAGACCCGGGGGATCATGGAATTGTCTCCCCAATGCCATGATCTTAGACATGTTACATGGCCATGTTCGGAGTTACCATTGTGATGCTATACATAGGTAGTGACCTATGTATAGTGCACGCGTGAAATGGTGTCCCCGCACTCACAAAGTCCGAGAAATTTGCCCTGAACAATGTGGGGGCACCTTGGCTAGTGCCAGGGTGCCCACACACTAAGTAACTTTGCACCCAACCTTCACCAGGTGAAGGTTAGACATATAGGTGACTTATAAGTTACTTATGTGCAGTGGTAAATGGCTGTGAAATAACGTGGACCTTATTTCACTCAGGCTGCAGTGGCAGTCCTGTGTAAGATTTGTCTGAGCTCCCTATGGGTGGCAAAAGAAATGCTGCAGCCCAAAGGGGTCTCCTGGAACCCCAATACACTGGGTACCTCAGTACCATATACTAGGGAATTATAAGGGTGTTCCAGTATGCCAATGTGAATTGGTGAAATTGGTCACTAGCCTGCTAGTGACAATTTGGAAAGCAGAGAAAGCATAACCACTGAGGTTCTGATTAGCAGAGCCTCAGTGAGACAGTTAGCCATCACACAGGGAACACATACAGGGCACACTTCTGAGCACTGGGGCCCTGGCTGTCAGGGTCCCAGTGACACATACACTAAAACAACATATATACAGTGAAATATGTGGGTAACATGCCACGCAAGATGGTACTTTCCTACACCTACCCATATTGTAATACTGCTTTTCAGCTGTATGTGCCATCCGTATCCCTAAGTATCAGAACCGGTCCAGGGCCAACCGTAGTCCCATCTTGGATTGTCGCCCCAATGCCTCTAGGGGAAACACCATTGACTTCTCAAAGTTCACATGCAAGCCAGAACTTTCTCAACTCAGCCAACAACCGTAGCGCAGATGTTTCTGGCTGCTGCAGGTACACAACACATTGTCGGCATATAACGAGATTACATGCTCTCCATTACTCCCCCAAATGCCTCACTGACCAAGACCTGACACAAATGAATGGCTCGTGGCTCCATTGTTAAAGCAAACAGTAGCCACCAGTACAGCGCAGTATGACTGAGTGGATGCAGTTGGTAAGTCTGTAAAAGGTTTATGAGGGAGGCTTCTGGCTGGGATGAAACCACATTGATCCTGATGCACTAAGGCTCTGATCACTCCCTGCAATCTGTTGGCTAATAGTTAGGGCAACACCGTAACATCCACCTTGATCATGGACAATGAGCAATAGGAAGCAGTCTTCCTAGGATCCATCCTGATAAACGTTACTATAAGTGCTTCATCTATGAACCTCATGAGTTCCCTTAGTTCTTTAGCTTCTCTAAAGACTTCCAGTAGTTTCTTGGAGAAGGGCAGTTCCGCTTATAACTGGTAACATTACAATAGTAGGCCATCGTTGCTCGGCGTTTTTATTCCCAGGCATGCCCTTAATACCTTCCATGAGGTCTTCTTTAGTTAGGTCCCTTTCCAGATGTTTCACTTTGCCCACTCCTAAATTGTGGGAGTGTCAATGCCCATGAGGGCCTTGGCACTCTCAGGCCGTTTATATAAAACAGTTCAGTGCAGCCTGGGTCGCAACTGTTTTACCTCTCTCGTTCACCAGTGCCATAATAGAAGATATTGGCCTTTCCCGCTTCAAAACCAGGCTAATAGCCTTCCTAGTTATGAGGAAATGGGAAGCAAGCTTACATAAATAAATGAACAAGAGCACCAAAACATTGAAGAAAATGGAAATATGACTCTCAAGAAATCAAACACCAATTTATAAAACATAGCTCGTATTTTTTTAATTAATGAAAAAGATCCACTGGAGGGTTTCACAAATAAAGACAGGCCTCGAAAAATCTACTGGCCCACTTGCTATGGCGAGATAGATTTTATCAGGTCGAGCTATTTTTTTAGGACCTACTTGTACCCTCTGGTGAGTGAACCTGAGCTGAGAAGGAACAGGTATTCTGTTAATTCAGAAAATCAATGAGCAATAAAGATGCCTTTAAATCTTGTTTTATGTAAACACGTTTGCTCTCTGTTCAAGAACAGAGGTCAAATGTCAGTTTGCCTTTTTACTAAGTGCTGCTTTTCTTTTCCTGAAAAATTATGTTTAACTTTTTCCTCTTACTACAGTTAGACAAATGTGTAAAGTGATCTTTCTGAAAATCTTTGTGAAACAAAAGGCTGTGGGATGTCGTTTTTTTGTTTCTAACACATATTAAATAGCTTGTAAATAAATAGTACAAATATTTCAGAATATATCAGGAATTACAAATTCACTATTTTTCTATTTCAGAAGTGTGATGCAATGATTTTAAATAGGAGCAAAACATTGGCTCCGCCGCCATGGAGGATTCTCAAGGGCAGCGGAAAGTCGGCGGGACACCGCCGACTTTCCGTTTCTGGCCGCAGCTGAACCGCCGCGGTCAGAATGCCCAGCGGTGCACCGCCAGCCTGTTGGCGGTGCTACCGCCGACCTCCGCCATGGCGGTAATTACCGCCAGGGTCAGAATGACCCCCTTGGTCTTTGTGGGCTCTCTGCACCCTCTCTCAGCTGCCTGGCTCCCGCCGTTCCTTGGCTTGGATTTTCTTTACCAAGTGTGCATGTCTGTGTGCTGAGAGCAAGGGCCGCAGATCACTTGTAATTGCTTATGCCCTAGGCACCCAGCTGTACCAGGGCTCCACAATTCTCAGAGATAGTTCACACTTCTGATCCTTACTAGGATCACACTTGCAGCTCAATCAGTGCACCTCAGTTCACACACTCCAAGCCCTCAGTCGTGCCAGTGCCAAGAACCCCACACACATTGTCTGCCAGAGCACCTCAGTTCTTGCAGTCAGTACCCTCTTCTGCTCCAGTACTGGGACCTCAGGTGCAGCTCCATCGATGCACCACAGCTCACAGACTCCAAGCCCTCAGCCGTGCCAGTGCCAGGAACCCCACACACGCTATCTGTCTGAGCACCTCAGTTCTTTCAGTCAGTACACTGAGCCTCTTCAATCCTGGGGCCTCCGGCGAGGCTCCATCAGTGCACAGTAGTTCCCACGCTCCAAGCCCTCAGCCGTGCCACTGCCAGGAACCTCACACGCGCTGTCTGCCAGAGCACCTCGTACTTGCAGTCAGTACACTTTGCTGCTTCAGTACTGGGACCTCGGGCACACCTCCATCAGTGCATCTGAGTTCTGCCCCGGTGAGGTCACTTCCTTTCCTATACTGGGACCCTGCTCATAAATAATTCCATTACAGCAGCTCAAGTCTAATATTCAGTCCCGCTGCCAAGCCAATACTGGACCTAAAAGAGCAAAACACAGGTCAGCCAGTACACCTCAGCATCCAGCGCCACTGTTAATGGGAACCACCATAGCTCCACCAGAATCCATCAATTCTAACATTCAGTGCAAATTTCTTCTCAGTACTAAGGCTCACATCCGCCATTCTGGATTCCTCACTTCTGTGGTTCAGAGGCAATTCCACTCCCATGCTGGCGCCACTTGCAGCTTCACCAGGGCACCTCCAGGCTAACACTCAGCAACACTGGCACACCAATACCTGGTTCCACACATAGCTCCATTAACATACCTCACTTTTGACCTTGGGTGCCCGTTACCATTCTAGGACTGCAGCCCACATACAACTCAGTCAGTGCACCTCAACCCTAACCTGCAGTGCCCCATTATTCCAATGCCAGGAATTACACAGCGCTCAGTTTCTCATTCCTCACCATCTGCCTTTTTGTTATTCCAGCACTGGGCCGGGACACAGCTCTATCCATACCCCAATCCTGATCTGAAGCACCCCAATATTGCTGTATTATTTTTCACATACAACTCGCTAATGTGCCTCCTGCTGTTCTCCAGTGCCCCCTGGTGTTCCACACTGACTTCTGTTTGAGGGCATGGGGGACCCAATTAAATCTATTCTTAGCTACCATCTTTATTTGGGAGGGTCTGTTTCCCTTATCTCACTCCATTCTTTCCTATACTCTGTTTACTTTCAAAATTGTCTTTCTCCCCTACATTTCTCTTTCCAGCTCTTAAAATCCACATGTTAACAGTTTCGCTCTTTCAACTGTTTAGTTTTACCCCTCCTCCTTTTATTTTTTATTTCCCTATTCCTCTTGTTACCTCCTCTTTCAAACTCGCAAAACATGGTTATTCCTTTCCTTGTTTCGTTCCTCTCTTTTTTTCTTCAAGCGTTCATTCTTTTACATTTTTTTTCTCTTACCTTAATTTTTTTCTTTGCCTATTTTCTTTGCTCTTTTCTTTGACTCAGTGTGCGTCCTTTCACTTTTTTATTTTATTTTTTTAGATTTTTTTTGTAGATCTTTCTTCCTTCCTTCCTTTCTCTGGTGTTTTTCTTATCTTTATCTGTAAAATCACGTTTTACTTTAAATCCCTCTTTTTCCCATCTGTATGTGGAAGCCACAAGTTACTTGTCAGACTCAAAGTGGTTTTCCCATTCTGTGTCTGTAGGAAATATGTCAGTAAGTACATGCGCTGGTTCTTTCACTGCTGGTTTCTCTCACCATCTCTATTTTTTTCTCTAATGTTCATTTTTCTCTTTCTTTTCACACTTCTTTCATTATTTTGTCCTCTATCTATTGTTTGCTAGCTTCCGTCCCTTTTTTTTTGGTTTCACACGTCTGCTCTATTTCTTCTCTTAGTTGTGTTTTAATTTTCTTGTACTTTCTTTCCTTGTTTTCTTTGCGACCCCTTCTCTTTCTTCCTTTTGTCTGTTGTATTCCCTTTGCTTCTCTTTTTCTGCCCCAGCCACTCTCCTGAGGCTTAGTTATCAATGGAGTAACAGGTGAGTGGCACCGGGGCCCAGAGACCTATGGACCTCACTCAACCCTAATTAATGCTGTATTTTTCTACTGAAATTGAGGTCTACCATGTTCCTTTCTTACTCCAGAGTATGTGACACCATTACTATGCCACTTGTCCTCTACATTTTTACTCCTGACTCCCTCTTTCCTTTCACCCGCCAATCCATCCCAAATGATGATTTTGTTATGGTGTTTTGAGCATTACACTCTAATGGCAAAAGTTTATTATAAAGGTTTATATGATAATTGTATATGTTTTAAGATAAGAGGAAGAAGGTAAATGGAAGTGCTTTAGTTAAAGGCTGGGCCTGTGGAATTATATCACAGGAAAAGATGAAATGATGAGGCAGGGTTGACCAATTTATCTTGCAAGAAAAGTCCAGTTATGAAATGACAATGCCAATAGGTCTAACTCACACAAGAAAGATGTGTCAGGGCCATTGAGTCTTAAGTACAAAATGACATACTACAAGTCTGTGCACTATGATGATCGCCTGTGTTGTAGAATTGCAGGGGTTGTCCTGTATTTCCCTCAGTACCCCTTGCCGCAGTAGGTCTTGTGTTACTGGAGCTATGCCCTCCTTTGAAATTTTGTATTGTGGAACTCGTGGCAGCGGTGCACTGGGATGTAATTTTACCTTCAACAGGGGTAGTCCAGTACCCGTCCCACATCATTTGCTTCTCGTGCCCAGACCTCACTAGGAACAAAGTCCTGCAGCTTTGGGAGAATTCCCTGTTCTGTCCCCTGGGGGCCATACCTCATGAATGCCTGTAATAATAGTTCATTTTTCCCTGCTTTCTAGGAATACCCCTTCAGGTGAGCAGCTGATGGTGCACTGCAACTTGCATAGCAGTTCCCTTCCCATGAGATTAATAGGACAGTATCTGCTGAAAATAAATTGGTGATCTACAGAAATGGGGCTAACTACTAACTTACACCTTTGCTAACTTCTTCAACGAAAAAATCTCAAGGATTGAACTCTCCCTAGAGACTGACAATCTGCCAACCACAGAGATTCTTCCTCCCAGTAAGGATAATAATAAACACCGTTCACTTTCCACGGACTCCCTACAATCTATCTCTCCAAAAATAAACAACAGATATCATCTTATCCAAGAACCTACGGCAACTCCCCGAAGCTGGAAGACCTTCAACTCGCTCTTGGAGGCAGACATCTCTGCATTATTGGCCACATCCAAACCATCCTCTCACCTGGCAGACCCCCTCTCAGCCTCCCTGTCAAAAAAACTAAACCAGACTCTTTACCCCATCTGGACCAAGATCATTAACAGCTCCCTGCAGACCCGCATGATACCAGACTGCCTCAAACTCGGCCAAGTCATGCCAGTGCTAAAAAAAAAAAACTGTAGCAGACCCGAACGACCTCAACAATTTCAGACCAGTCTCCAATCTACCCTTCCTCGCCAAAACTCTAGAGAGGTGTGTTCTCTCTCAGCTAAACCAACAGATAGACAACAACAACCATCTGAACCCTCTTCAATCTGGATTTAGAAAAGGATGCAGCACAGAAAGAGCTATTCTAAACAGTAGATTACCTTCACAATTCTCTTGATTCTGACCGATGCTGCTTGCTCATTCTCCTACACAAGCTTCTACTGGACTCCCTCCAAAAAAGAATTGTTGTGGAAGGAGTGGTCCTACGCTGGTTCTCATCCTCTCTACAGAACCGCTCTCAACAAATAAAAATAAGTAACATGACCTCTGACACAACTACGATCACCAGAGGTGTTCCGCAAGGCTCTGTCCTCTTGTCCATCTTCAACATCTACATGGATACCCTTAATGCCATTCTTAACCGAGCCAACATGCCCTTCCATCTGTACGCAGATGACACCCAACTTCATATGGAAATATCCTCAATAGAGGATGTACACCGATTAAATGCCCTCTCAAAGAAGTACAACTTTGGCTATCCTACAACCACCTAAAACTCAACCAAGATAAGACTGAAATTCTTCTCATATCGAAAGACAAAGCAGCTTCCCCAGATGAAAGAATGGCTAAATCCATAGACGCTCTCAAATGCAATCTTACCCCAGCAAACTCTTGTCAAGTCCCTAGGAATCACTCCAGACACCAATTTGACTATGCAGGACCATATGAAGAATAACGCGAAGAATGCTTTCTACAGCCTGAAACTGCTGAACAAAATCAAGCCATTCCTACCGCCAGATGACCTAAAAAATGCCACGCAAGCACTGGTGCTTTCCAGATTAGATTACGGGAACGCCATCCTCACCGGCACGGCTAAAGTCCAGCTTGCACCCATGAGATCCACTCTCCATGCAGCGGCCAGAATGGTTACAGGAATTAAAAAATATGACCACATTTCCCCTGCCCTGAAAGGAGTAAAATGGCTCCCAATCGCAGCTCGCTGCAACTTTAGAACTGCCTGTCTAACTCACAAAGCCCTGCACATTGGGAAACCAGCATACCTCGCTGCTAAACTCATTAAGGCAGGACAGACAAGAATACTAAGAAGCTCAAACACCTTTCTCCTCATCCCACCCAAAGCCCATAAAGAAAAAACCCGGTCATGCTCCTTTACAAGCAACGCCCCTAAAATCTGGAACTCCATCCCAGTACACATAAGGTCAAACCCCTCCCTCCAGATCTTCAAGAACCAGTAGAGGGAACTCCTCCTCAACCAACATCTCAGCTAGAGAGTCACCCATCACCCTAAGTCCCATCCCCCTCCACCCCACTCCTGCCTTCACTCCAACTTGCATGCTTATGTGAAACTATACCTGTATATAATGGACGTGCTAATCCTCGCGCTGCTGCTGGGCCACTCACAGGGCAGGAGCCCTCTTTAAAAACATTGTAGCGCTCCCGCCTCGCGGGACGCGCTAATCATTGCCGCTGCTGCTGGGCTACTCACAGGGCAGGAGCCCTCTTTAAAAACATTGTAGCGCTCCCGCCTCGCGGGACGCGCTATCATCGCCACTGCTGCTGGGCCACTCACAGGGCAGGAGCCCTCTTTAAAAACATTGTAGCGCTCCCGCCTCGCGGGACGCGCGCGGGTGGCGCCCGGGTGAAAACCAGGCCAAGAGCGGGCCCGTCAGAGCCCGGAGGAGGCTGGGCACCGCACCAACCCCGTCAGACCACGCACGCAACCTCGGATTCATCCTGGACCCACTTCTCACCATGACCAAACAAGTCAACGCCGTATCATCTTCCTGCTTCCTCAATCTCCGCATGCTCGGAAAGATCTTCCGCTGGATCCCTGCCGACACCAGAAAAACTGTGACCTACGCCCTCGTCACAAGCCGCCTGGACTACGGAAACACCCTATACGCAGGAACCACCGCTAACCTCCAGAAACGGCTTCAGCGAATACAAAACGCCTCCGCTCGCCTCATCCTCGACATACCCCGCAACAGCCACATCTCTGCCCACCTGAGACACCTGCACTGGCTTCCCGTCAACAAAAGGATCACCTTCCGACTCCTCACCCACGCACACAAAGCCCTCCACAACAAGGGACCCAAATACCTCAACCGTCGCCTCAGTTTCTACACGCCCACCCGTCAACTTCGCTCCGCCAACCTCGCACTCGCCGCTGTCCCTCGCATCCGCCGCACCACGGCAGGTGGGAAATCCTTCTCCTACCTGGCAGCCAAAACATGGAACTCCCTCCCCGCCAACCTCAGGACCACCCAGGACCACCCTGCATTCCGGAGGCAGCTCAAAACCTGGCTCTTCGAGCAGCAGTAACCCCCTTCCCCTAGCACCTTGAGACCCTCACTGGTTGTGTAGCACACTTTATAAATGTTTTTTGATTTGATTGATACCCTGTTGATATCTGGTTTAGAAATTTGCATAAACTTTGCCGTGACTAGCAAAGAGTATCTAATATAGTAACCCCATATTTATAATGGGGAAAAGAAAGCAAAATCAAATGGGGAAGGGTATCAACACAAAAACCCTGAGAAGCACTAATATGATTACCAATTATCTGACAGATGCAATGGGGAAAAGTAATGAAGAAATTATTAATGTTGAAGTACGTTTAGTGGCAACAAAAAATGTCTTACATGAGGCTATCACTGAAGTGAGTACTGAGGCTGTAGGTTTAATTACTGAATTAAAATCCCCAAAGGAAAAATTTACCGGGGTGGATCCTAGATTTTCCTTAGGTCCTTCACTACATACAGAGACAATAGAAGAAATCGATCCATCGAACAGTACAGATGACCAAATTCCTCCACCATCCAAGAAAAAAAGAAGTAGTCAGATCACCAAATATAAGGTTATGTTACCACCTCCACAGTCCCCTAAGGGCAGCAAAATAATTAATGAAATGCATGGGGGTCATTCAGTAGTACTACCATCAGGTAACGATGGTCCCTTACAAAAACGTATGGAAACTCTTCTCAAGAAATTGCATGGCAAGTGAGACCATATAGAGTCAAAAGTATTGTTAGAATTCAAGGAGATAAAAGAATGCATAACTAAGATAGAAGTAAGTGTTAATTCAGTAACTAAAGTGAAAATGTTGTCCCTTGGTAGTGATACTATATCAAATGAGAGTCAAGCGGCTGTAGATATAAGGAACAGTGCAATGACAGGGAAAGCAGATCCTAATAAAAGAAGTATGGAATGCTGGTACCCCATACAGGAAGAAATTCCCCAGTCTAAAGTACCTATGACTAATCAAATGGAGCAATCGGATAGAAATCATAGATGCCAGTCCTCCATTAGAAATAGATCTGTGAAAGAGGTATTACAACTACCGCCAGATGCTACTCCATACACAATCATTCTTAAAAATGTTCCCAAATTGGGACCAAACATCGTTGAGACCTGGCCAGATTTACGTAACAAAGTAGTACACTGGATGTCAGAGAATATATGTACACCAGATATACTATTTTGCTAAATTTTATATGCAAGGAGAGTTGATTGAGTGGGATATTTGGAGGAAGAAGAGGGAGATTGCATTGTGGTCAATTTCCGTAATCCTCGTTTTGTGGGTCAACTACTAGTGGACTTGGATATAAGACATCGAACTTGTAAAAATTTGAGAAGGGAGATTATGGCTGTTCCTCTAGGATATTTCTATAGAATGATGAATATCTCAGGTACAAAAGACATAGAGGCTACAAGGAATATACCCAGTAATTTAGATAGGCATAATAAACTAGAGTGTTCCAATCGATTCGCCCCCTTGACTAACATGGAGAATTTGGACGGACAGCAGGAGGACATGAGTAGAAAAGGGATCTTGCTACCTGACAAAATACAATCTATTACTGTAGTGCCCAAATTAAAATCTTTAAGCTGTAATGGTGATGTTGAGTCAGATGGGAGGTCCCTAGCAGGAGACTCAATTATACTCATGTCGTGGAATATAGCTGGAGTAAAAACAAAAATGATTGAGAAGGAATGGCAGACCATAATAAGTTCATCACATATAATCTGCCTACAAGAGACGTGGCATACGGGATCCTTTTTTATTGAAGGATATGCCATATTCTCCACACCAGCTTCTGCCTCAGCTAGTGGTAGGGCAAAGGGAGGATTAGCAATACTAATTTCAACATTGGTACCGTATATATTGGTGAAATCCTCCCTTGATTCCCCTTACTATCAGTTTCTATATTTTCAGATAAATGGAAATTTAGGAATTGTATTAATAACTATTATAATACTAAATTTGATGACACCAATAGAGGAGTGGCATCGACCCTCCAGGATGATCTACAGATCTTTATAAATTATATAACTTCTAGTTTTATAATAATATGGGCTGGAGATTTTAATATCGGGACATGCCAGAATTCTATAGGAAAGGCATGTGGATTTACAGACGATGGGGGAAGCGCCCAAACCCACTTTTTGCATCATAATTATGGAACTGTACTGAATGAAATAATATCTAGATATGATTTAGAATTGACGGAACAGGATGGGCTTAAAGGAACGAAGCTTCCAACGTTTATAGGAAGAGGACATTTTTCATTAATCGACCATATATTAATTTCTAAGAGTAATATAGACATGGTTGAATCCCTGAAGATTGAGCCAACTATCTATAGTAATCATCACCCCTTGTTACTTACTATGAGATTAGCTAAACCCTTTAACATAGGTGAACGATTAGCAACGAATATAGGAATAAGAAGGGAAAATGGAATTGTAATTAAATGGACTGGGGTAAATGAAATAGATGTGGTGATAAAAGTTGTGACACAACACAGTCAAGACATTTTCACATGTACAGAATATAATCAAAGTCCATACGAGATTTTAGGATCTTTTAACCAGCTTAGAAACGCCATCGCAGGAAGTCTAGTGAGAACATCTGGGAATAAAAAGAGAGAAAAAGTGGGGTGGTTTGATCATAATTGTTCACTAGCAAGCCAGGAATTAAAACAAGCCCTGCAGGCTCGACCAAGAAATAGGGAAGAAGTAATTATTAAACGCTCTAGCTACAAACATGTACTAAAGACCATGAAGGTACAACTGAGAGTCAGGGCATGGGTTAATCTTGAGCAAGCAACGACACTAAGAGATAGTACTCTATTTTGGAATACAATTAACCAACCATTCCTAAAAAATAGTGATGTACTCAAAATAACTGTACACGTTCCATCATTGGAATGGCTTTCTAATTTTGGCTCAGTTTTTAACCCAGATAATCTGACGATTCATTTATCGAATACTGGGATAATTGAGATCAAGCCACCCTTCTTGAAACCAGTTAGTTTAGGGGAAGTGAAATCTTCTATGGGAAGATGCTTGAAAGGGAAGGCACCGGGCCCCGACGGGGTGGCAGTAGATGCCTATTTGACACACGTCGATCTATGGTGCCCTATTTTGACCCACGTTTTTTTGAGTGTGACAAAGGGATATATTTTAACATCATGGACTGAAAGTATAATTGTTCCTATTTGTAAAAAGGGAGATAGAGGTGACCCCAAATGCTATCAACCTATTTCCCTTTTAGATACCTCTGTTAAATTGCTGGGAAGAGTACTCCTAGAAAGACTAGAGTTATGGGCAACCAACAATCATATACTCACAGAGGCTCAATTGGGATTTAGACCTGGGGTTGGTACTCTGGAACAATGTATAAACCTTAACTTAATAATAAGCAAATATACAATAGCAAGGAAGGGTCATGTGTTCCTTTGTTTTGCAGATCTTAGCAGCGCTTTTGATTTGGTGAATCATGCAAAGCTGTGGAAAGTCTTAACAGATATGGGTGCGCCCTTAGATATAATTAGCTTCTTGGCGCAATTATGTAACCACTTGACAGCGCGGGTGAGATATGGAAGAAACGGTGAGTGTACCCCAGGTTTTAGGATAGGGAGAGGAATACATCAAGGTTGTGTTTTGCCACCCCTTCTATTTTCCCTTTTATGTAAATGAAGTAGATGCCCACCTAAAAAATATAGAAATTGATACCCCTAAAATAGGAAAATGTCCTATCCCAGTCCTTTTATATGCAGATGATGCAGTACTGCTGTCACGAACTGCAAATGGGTTGCAGCGGCTAATCGAGGGCTTTGTGGAATTTATGGAGGAAAGAGATATGTTGTTGAATATGAGCAAAACTGTTGTAATGACTTGTGGACAGGGAAAGGCCAGGAAGAAAACTTATTTTATTAAGGGCCATAAATGTGAAGAGGTGAATAGATTTACATATCTGGGTATACAGTTTTCTAATATGGGTCATTGGAAACAACATCTAGAAATTACCAAGATGAAGTACATTAGGACAACTGAGGCTGTTTTTAGATTTTCAAAAAAAATTGGTACTAAACCCCTTAGGGAAATGTTGCAAATTTACAAAAGTAAATCAACTAGGAGCATTAGTTTCGATCTGCCCTTTGGGGTTTAATGCCCGAGATCCATTCATTACAAGTGCTAGAGAACAATTTTTTTTTGCAGACTACTTGTAGTGCCAAATACCACCTCCACATTTATGGTACATAAGGAACTGGGCTGCCCTTATGTGCAAGATCTAATATATACCAATGCGCTGTTGGCTTGGCATGGCATCTGGTCTAAAGAAGGGACGCAATTTACCCAAAAGATTATTAAAGATTGCCTTACATTAGAATATCGGGATAGAATTCCATGGTTCGTGCATTTAAAAGATTTGTTGAAAGACATAAATCTAGCTCCAAATTTGGACACTCCAGGTATTATCCTCCAATTTAGCAAGAAAGAATTGAAAAACCAACTAATGACATGGAGGGATAGTGATAGAGATAATAGAGAATGTAGGAAATCAGCAGAAGCACTTTATATGACTGAAATTAACAAGGTAATGCCAAATTATTTACTGACAGTTGCAAACACTCAGGATAGATTTTATTTGACTCGAATGCACTTTAGAATGTTGCACTTTTTAGTAGCTTTCCCAAGGGTGAGGATTTGGAGCAAAAGCCTACCGAAGTGCCCCTGTGTGGGACGATTTGCACAATCTACAATGCACTTTATTATATCTTGTAAATTTTATCTTGACATTAGGAAACATTTTTTAAAACCTTTATTCGTTAACAAATTATTTTATTGTAGAGAAGCTTTTAATTATTTATGTAAATTGGATACTAATGAGAAATGTGATGCAGTGATAAAATGTACCCTATATGCCATAGAACAAAGAAAAAAGCTGTCGTATTTAGAAAACCTCTGTTATGAGAATGAATAATTGCCCAATTTGTGGTAGCAAAGGTTTTATTAATTTATTTATTAGTAATGTGTTTTTTTTTTCTTTTTTGAAGTATTTTTTTGTATACTATTATCATTTTTAAAGAGATTGTTTATCTTTTATGGAGTAAAATCCGAATAAAGATTAATTTGAATTTGAATTTGGATGTGTTTGATAACATGTACTGTGGTAAAGCGCTCTGATACCCTCGGGTCTTGCCAGCGCTATAGAAAACTCTCTAAATAAATAATAACTTTAGGGGCTGTGTTGAATATTTGTCAATCAGTTGTCCTGTCATGCCCACTGCTGTTGTTTAAGTTCCTGATAGTGGTGCATCCAGTATGTCAGATGCCTTAAGCATTGACCTTGTCACCCCTGTATCTACCAGAAAGGGGACAGTCTTGCTCAACACAGTCCTGTCCACATATGGGCAGTCCCGGTCCACTGATATTACTGGGGTCATCAGACACTCTTTCTTTGTGATGCACCCATAAAAGTATTTTTCCGGGGGTGGGGGGAAACCATTCTCCTCATGAGTCCAGGGTCCGCCACCGCGTAGGCAGGGGGGCCTGTGGTCTATCCTGACAGGTCTGTGTAGTATTAGCAGCAGCAGCATCAAATACATTATCAGTGTAAGGGGGAGGCGGTGTGCTTTGTTGTTGTCTCTGTTGACTTTTGCCACTAGGTCCCTTATTTAGGAGGGGGCAATCGGCCTTCCAGTGTCCTTGCTGGTTACAGTGGAAACATGTTGTGCTTGGAGGTGGTTCAGAGGATGCTCTCTCATATTGTCCCCTTCCCCGTCCTCTACTTCTGCCCTGACTACCGCTGTAGAACTTCTCCTGCACCATCATCAACTTAACTTTCTCCCTTTTTGTCTTTTCTTCTGTCTTCTGCAGGTGCGTTTGGTAGTCTGCGCATTATCTGGCTGCGGCCACTAATATGTCTATGGGCTCCTGCTGCCAACAGACAAAAGAGGTCTGTAGATGTGTCTGGATGGGTTGTAGTAGCCCATATACAAATGTGGTAACAAACGTTGGCATTGCCTCACCCAATGGGTTTTTCATCCCACTGCTCTGCTGGTAGACTTGCAATGACTATCCACACTTTCGTTTCAACCCTGCTTTGTATGTATTATTTTCAACCTTATCTACCTTATCTCCTGGTACCTTTCACTTTATATGTTCCATCACCCTGCTTCATGCCTTCTCTACCTCTTCTTCAGGTACTCTTCCCTTACTCCTCGGTGGCTTGTATGTTGTCCAGGTCACCACTTTCTTGCAATCCTCTCACAAGTCTTTTGGGACAACTATGTTGAACAAAGTGTCCAGATCTCTCCATAGTAACCCTCCCATGGCAACTATTCTATTTAGTTCTGTCTACCACCTGTGTGGTTCCTCTCTCAATTTTGGAAGGTCTTTAGTGAACAGCATTAAGTCAGATCTAGTCGAAGGTACATGGACATAAGATGGTATTGTGGAGTCATCTTTCCCTGATGATACTGTATCTCTGTCAGGGGCATGGTCACTGTTGTATTTGTTAATACTGGGTAGATGGTGCCAGTGTCATTAATAACCTGGGCTGTTGTAATGCTTTCTAATAATACTTTCCATTTTTATAACTTCTGTATGGCATACCGCAATTTTTCTGTTAATTTGGTATCATCCCAAGACTGCAGTTCGCTCTCTGTGAAGCTGACCTGGGATGTGTCCCAGGTGTATGTTTGTGGTAGGGGGGGGGGCTGCACTTTTGCTGAAGGAAAGACAGGTTTCTGAAAAACTCCATGTCATGAGAGACTCGAGTCCAGTTCTGGGATTTCATTTCACAAATAGTTATCAGGTATATTAGCCCAAAACTACAAAACCCAGAATGCAGCTTTACGGTGTTTAATCATAATCGAAGAATGGAAATTGTTGTTCATGATTTGAATAAATATTGTCTATTAAACACGACGGAGAAAAGCTTAAAACTCAGCTAAGACCTTCCAAACGTGAGAAGCTGCTTGGGGGCATTAAAGCATCTTTGACCAGCTAAGAGGAAAGCAGACGATTGTGCCTGAGCAATGTCCTGTGAATAAGATCATTAATCCACTCCTGGGTCTGGTGTTGTGAAAATCTATCTCTTCTGGTATACAGATTTCACAGGGGCAGGATTGCCACCTTGCTGTATATCGAAAAAGCACGAGGTTCCCAATCATGGCCTTTTCTGGTACAAATTATTGTTATTAGACGAATTAGTCCAAATGCTTCAGTGGAAACCCAGTAAGACTAAAACTCCCAGAACACATGAGGTTGTCAAATGAAAGAGCATGATCTGCTGAGGACACGGAGTGAGGCGGCAAAACACACTTCGGGGAGAATAAACAAGGAAACCCAGTGTATCACAGTTCAACGTTAGTAAGTACTACAAATTGTGCAAGATTATGGAAATGGGGCACAAGAATGTAAAGTGATTTGCCCCTGATCGCCCAATTTGGTCAAAAAGGAAGCCAAGGCCAGTCCGAGATCTCTTGGCTCTGCAGCTGAAGGTGTTGCCCCCAGAGCACATCTGCTTTTAACACCCTGTGGTGACAAATAGGAAAACCCACAAGTGTGATTCTGGTCTGTACAGATGTGCATCAGGTCCCTGACATGAGTCCCCTCTTCTTGTATTTAGGGTGAGGCTTGGATTTGTTGGAGTCCATAGAGAACCTCGCTGAGCGCGTGGAACGACAGAGGGGTGGAATCCTCTCTGGACCTTCTTTTGATAGAATGGCTGTGTGGCCCTGGTCTCTGTGCCTCGTTATCCTTCTCCTCTGCATCTCAACCTCTCGCTCAGGTAAGGCTGCAGTCTAATTCCGCTTCAAATGTATTGTCAATTGTCTTGATGTAACGTTTTGACCAGGAATATTTCTCTCTTGAGAGAGTGTATACCAAATAGTTACATTATATACGATTAAACATGCAACTAAGTTAGAGTTCCAAGTTATAAGTTTGTGAAAGTGTGTACCGTGTGGTATGTGTATTCAGGTGGGATTCCAGGGAATTCTTAATTGGTTGAGTCAGGTAAGCAAGAACTGACAGCTTTGGAAATGACAGCAGAGGAATGCCCTAAAAGTACTGTCCCATCAAGAGAAGGCTGCTCTCCACCCAGTTCTTGGGTGCACTCGCCTCCATCCTCTTACATTTACACGCTGGAGATGGCCAGTGGGTGGCTTTACATTGTGTTTGCACCTGGACCTTCTTTTCCTTTTGGAATGCTACATGAAATCGTAGAGTGTTTTCTCTTTTTGTATGAGTCCAGACTAACCTCAGCAGGCATCCACCCCTATATGTATATTAGAAATCACATCAGAGTGAAAATACTCTTTAATCAGGTTTTAACTAAGCACGAGGCATCAGGCCTGTGAAGCAGTTCATTCTATTACAACATGAGAAAGACAAGTGGGAAGATGTCATCCTTAAAGTAATCTCTGTTACGAGCAACACAACTTTGGCAGAAATGTATCTTGGTTTCATGTGATTGCCTTGTCTTTCCCAGATATCGGGTCTGACCCCCATATACACATAGAGGGATATCAGGACAGTGGCATAAAGATTACTTGCACATCAGAAAGATGGGATCTGGCACCAGAACTGCTGTGGCAAGACGATGGTGGGAAGAACCTATCAGCAGCCTCAGAGAACATCAACCCAGATGAAGATGGACTGTTGAAAGTGGAAACCTCCTTCATTGTGAGCTCAAACAAGAAAGTATCCTGCCTGCTTCGAGCCCACAATGGAAGCCAGGACAGGGAGGCCACGCTATACATAGCAGGTAAGTGTAGGCTACAGTGGAGAGGCCATGAACAAGGAGGTCCTAACTCCCAAAGCTTTTCCTATGAGTACTTGTGTATTATTCCTGTCTTCAGTGTAAATTGTGCATAGTTCACAAAATCCTCTGTGAGTAGTTCTGCCTTATGAACTTCTAAGAGTAAGACATGAGTATGCAAGAAGTTTTCTGAATCACAAATGTTTTCTTTGAATTGCAGATCCAACTGTTTGAAAGTAGTGAGGCTACAACACAACTTCTCATAGAAAATGCTTTTTGAATTAAGCTTAGTCATTCAGAAGTAACTTTCATCTGCGACAGGAGTAAGACACAACAAAGCTTTGTTAATCGGGTCCAAATTATCTTTACTAACACTACAAAAATATACCTTTCCTAGCATGTTGATACTGAACCACCACTTTGAGACATTTCTGAAGAGATGATTAACCACACAAGGCTGTAACATGATTTGTTAGTGTTTCTATGCTTATTGCACATCATAATATCACATTGTGGAATTTTACGCTGCTGTCACAAGTGTTTGTACAGATCACCTACATTTCATTTCTTCTGGAGTTGCTGAAATTGCCCTCTGACGTAATATGCCAGCTGCAGAATCTGTGTGTAACTTCCAAGGAACGGGCTCTGGGTCCAGCAGGTCTAACTCTGCTGCTCATCTTCTTGATGTTGATAAAACAAGCCTCATTGAATTAGCTAGTGGTGACACCTCAGGTAAATGGAGTGCTAAAGACATCAGTAGTAGAGCTCTTAGGTAGGAGTTAAGAAACTGGTAAATGGGGAGATGTTATAGAGCTAGAGATGTCATGGATAATTAGGCAGACGTGACAGCAGTGATGAGGAGTTAGTCGGTACTCTAACCGGCGATGGATACTGGTAAAAATGTCAATAATAGGATCATGGTAGAAGCTGAGTTAGGATAGGAAAGGTGTAAGCCAAGCCTGTCCAATCCTGGAGATGTTACAGCAGTCACAAGGTTCAAAAACTATAATAGTCGAAGCATGGTGAGTACACCTGGTGAATTTATGATGTGGATAGGTGGGGAAGAGAGACAGGCAGCAGTGAAAACTATATTAAATGCCACGGTGGTGCTTGATGTTCAAAGTAGGAAGAAAAGTCAAGCATTAATCTAAGTGTTAGTGAGAGACTGGTTTTTGTCTTAGAAAGTGGGAAATGCAAAATATTTGTAGTTGTAGCATAGTGAGTTTCAGTGAGGGGAACAGAGTATCTTGAATAGTGGAAGCTGTGAGACTGGGGGCGCACTAATCTTCTGTTTGTGCCCTGGACTGCAGCTTCCAGCTTCCCCTGCGCCTGAAGGGCCGGGGGCCATCATGATGTGCGTAAGAGCACTTCAGGGAGCCCGCAACGTGGGAAACTAATCATCTGTTTGTGCCCTGGACTACACCTTCCAGCTTCCCCTGTGCTTGAAGGGGCGGAGACTATCATGAAGTGCTTAAGAGCATTCCAGGGAGCCTGCAAGATGCACTTATCTTCTGTTTGGGCCCTGGACTACATCTTCCAGTTTCTCCTGTGCCTGGAGGGGCAGGTTACCATCACGCTGTGCTTAAGAGCATGTCGGGGTGCTTGCAGCGTGGGACTCATCCAGGTGAAGAGCGAGCCCGTCTGTGCCCGTCAGAGCCTGCAAAAAGCTGGGCTGCCCCTCTTGCCCATGGGACCTGATCTGGGTTGTTTGGCTTTTAGGATATGTGCCAGAATTTTGTCAAGGTAGGCCAGTACTTTTTTATATTTTCGTATTTCCAGTTTGAGCAAAAGAAAAGCAAATCTGGCTAAACAAGACAAAGTTTTTGCAGCAACTTCTACCTTCTTAATTACGAACTACTTGACAACTGTTATGGGAACAATCCACACTGAAACTGACCTAGTTGAGGAAAGAATCAGTGTGGTGCAGCGTCCCTCCAATAATTCACCCATTTAATCTGCGCCAACAGAGACTTGGGGATGAAGGGAACATTACCAACCACAGACATAGGCATATGTGTGTGAAAAAGGTTATGGAAAACAGGTGCACTTACATCAAAAGCCTTGGCCTTAGTTTTGTAAGGCAAAAGGCCTCCTCCCCCTGCCTTCATCCCTGACCTTGTAATCCGGTATTTCCTTAACAATTTAAACTGCCCCCTATCCTTAAACTGCTCTCTCTTTCCTCATAACCCTGCGACTGTAACTAATATAACTTCTTGACCAACATTTAACTTCCTGGCTCATCCATGCATGCTGTTGTCTACCCACTCCCTATAAACCTGGACTGCCAGCTTGAACAACCGTACATTTCTGTACACCATGGCAACTTGCCATGCCCCCGTCACCCAGAAAAAGGCCTGTGATTTTTTTTTGGCCCTCTTCCCTCAGGTGATGTCCTGTAGCTGCTTCAACTGTTCCCTCATCTGTAGAAGATAGAGCTCCATACAGCGCTCCATACCCTTGAATGACAAGTGTACCCCATCTCCCCTAAAAAAACTCAGTCTTCTCAAAGGGCAGATCCACATGTTCCAGAACTGAGATACCTGAACTGAGATACCTCTGCTCACATAAAAAACCTCAATTTCTTTATAAATGTTCCTCCTTGTCCTCTTAATAGCCCCCGGCTGCTGTGCACCCCACCAGACTCTCCATGGAACAAATGCTGTCCAAATAATATGGCAGCCAACCCACTGTCTCTGAATTTCCTGCAGGTTGTAGGAAGCTGGCCTTGTGTGTGGTGGGTACCTATGGTACTTACACCTTATACGAAGTCCAGGAATCCCCTCTTAGTGAAGAGTAGGCAGTGTGTAGAAGCCAGGCTCTCTAGAGGTAGCTATGGATGAGCAGCCAAGGCTTATCTAGGAGACATTCAAAGCTCATGTAATACCACTGTAGTCACACAGCGCTTACACACATGAAAGAAAACAGTCAGTTGCACAAAAATAAAGATGCTTTATTTTTGGCACAAATCACCACAAAATACTAAACAGGTAACCCACCCTTAGTAGGCAAGTAATACACTAAACATTAGCAATCATAAATAGGCATAGAAAAGGTTAGAAAAAATTGAATGCGAACAAGGTATCCCTGCCTAGGTAAGTAAACTGTGTAGAGGGGAGCTCGGGGTATTAGAAAACCACAGGGGAAAGTAACACAGCACCTCCCCCCCCCCCGCCCCAGCGACCAGGAATGCAGGAGTAAAACAATGGATTTTCGACTTAACCGCCCAAAAGGAAGAAAAGAAGAAAAAGAAGACACCCAGAGAAGGCTGCAAGAAAACCAGCAGTGGATTCCTGAAGAAAGGAGACCTGTGAAGAGAGGCGACCAAGACCAGAAGGCACAACAGAGTCCAATGGGTGTAGGAGCCCCTACCCAGCACACTGAAGATGCAGGAGTTGGTCAACCGTACAGAACAGGTCAGCACTGCAGCCCAGAAGCCGGAGAAGAGTTCCTGTTGGATGCAGCTGGAAGGAAGATTGCAGATGGGTGTTGGTGCAGGAATTCCACGAACAAGCCTTGGCAAAGGCAACTTCGCGGTTGGAGGAAAAGAGGTGCTGCCAGGGACCAGAATGGCCCAGGAGGACTCAGCCCAGGAGGGGGAGTCACAGGGAACCCTCAGCGTCGCAGAGAGTCCACAGGAGCAGAGGCAGCACCCACAGGAGTTCCACAGGATGCTGACACAAATGGTGCACGAAGGAGCCCACGCAGCACAACAGCAGAGGATCCCACGCCACAGGAGAACCACGCTGGAGGCTGGGATTTGCAGGAGTGCTGGGGACTGGAGCTGCACAACGTCTTAAGATCCCTTGGAGGAGACGCAAACAAGCCGTGGCAGCGGCAAGAGATGCGGTGCACGGGGGGGGTTACTGTCCTGCATTAGAAGGCAAAGGCTTGGCAGGGAGGACCAAGTGGACTACTCCAGACCATCACCCGTGATCCAGGATCCACTCAGCCGGTCGTCGCTTGTTGTAGGTGCCTGCGGTTGCAGGGAGTGACTCCTTAACTCCAAGGGAGATTCCTCCTTCTCCTTGTGCAGGCTGAAGAGTTGCAGTCTTCTGATGATGCACTGCAAGGGAACTGTTGCAAAGCTGGCAGGAACTCTGGAAACAATGTTGCAGAAGAGTCTTCCTCGTCGATCTGCAGCTTGGAGGTTCCTGAAGGGTCCAGTCGTGGTTCCGGTGGCCAGAAGTCGAAGTAGAGGTTGCAGAGGAGTCCTGCTGGAATCTTGCAAGCTGAATCTGAGGACCCACCCCAGAGGAAGACCCTAAATAGCCCTGAAAGAGGGACTGATCACCTAACCAGGTAAGCACCTATCAGGAGGGGGATCGGACGTCACCTGCCTGGCCAGGTCACTCAGATGCTCCCAGAGTTCCCTGCCCATCTTAGAATCAAGATGGCAGAACCCAGGGTCCTTCTGGAGGAGCTCTGGGCACCACTCCTGGGGTGATGATGGACAGGGGAGTAGTTATTCCCCTTTCCATTTTCCGGTTTCGCACCAGAGCATGAACTAGGGGTCTCTGAACTGCTATGGACTGGTTTATGCACGGAGGGCACCAAATGTGCCCTTCAAAGAAAAACCAGTGGCTTGGAGAGGCTACCCCTCCCAAGCCAGTCATACCTACTTCCAAAGGGAGAGGGTGTAACACCCCTCTCCCAAAGGAAATCCTTTGTTCTGCCTTCTTGTGCTTGAGCAGATCAAGCAGCAGGAGGGCAGAAACCTGTCTGAGGGGTGGCAGCAGCTGGGGCTACCTGGAAAACCCTGGAAGACTGGTTGTAGCAGTGTTGGGGGTCCTCTAAGGAGCCTCCAGAGTGCATGGAATCATACAACGAATACTTGTAAAAGTATTGCAGTATGATTCCTACATGTTTGATACCAAACATGCCTAGGTTTGGAGTTACCATTATGTAGCTGGACATAGGTAGTGACCTATGTCCAGTACATGCCTAAAATGGAATACCCGTACTCACGAAGTCAAGGAAAATGGATCTGGAGTTCGTGGGGACACCTCTGCTAGTGCAGGGGTGCCCTCACACACGGGGACTTGCACCCTGCCTTCTGGGCAAGGAGGGCCTGCCATAGGAATGACTTACAGTGACCTGGTAGTGAAAGGGTGCATGCACACTTTCATGCAGGCTGCAATGGCAGGCCTTCAGAACACATTGCATGATACATGCTGCAACTAATAGGGATTCTCTGGTGCCCCAATGCCCTGGGTACCTATGTATCATATACTAGGAACTTACATGGGGTACTAGTATGCCAAATGTGGAATGGAAATGTACAATTTAGAGGAGGGAGAATGGTCACTGGGGTCCTGGTTAGCAGGATCCCAGTGAACACAGTCTCACACACACACACACACACAAACAGGCAGAAAATAGGGGCAACCATGCCAAGAAAGAGGGCACTTTCCTATACAATTCCTTTTTCATTGTATTGATCACCTGCAGCCCTTTTTCACCTACCAAGTCGTTCTCTCCCAGTTGCAATAACAATGTGTCTGAGCAGTAACCCCTACCCATGCATCCTATTTAGGCAAGGCAACAAATCTCTTCAACGCATTCCCCCTCTTTCCTCCCAGTGCACCCTAAACAATTTTAAATCCAAACCCAGATTCTGCCCCTGGCTGCTTCTCCAAGCTTGTCTTTGTGCCCATTTCACAAAGGAATGTCCCACCAACCAAATTGACAGGCTGTTGGATTCTGGTCCCTACACCAAACATGGAAAACACAAATAATAACTCAGCAACTACCCCCTGTACAATCTACTGCCCCTCACGCACATAACACTGGCAACAGCCTAACTTCCACCTACCTACGCGCATGATGTCCTCCCTGCCCCAACCCTGCCTGCCTGCTTCCATGGCCATACCTATTCTAAATGAGTGTGTCCCAAACAATGCTGGGTCTACATCAACCCTCCTCAGACTCTTGCAAAGGATGGACAATAACTGAAATGCGGTGGCCGGCCTCCCGTCCATGTGCTTGAAAACCTTGCCCGATAGATCTGCACCCTGTGCGCGTAAAGCCCAGGCCCATCGGAGTGGGCGGAGTGCCAGGGATGAGTACACCTTCAAATGCACCCACTTTCCTCTCCTCCTTTGATCCGTCTTGGAACCATGGATCCAAATCTCTACGCCATCCCCGCTCATATGTGTCGCCACCCACTCTAGTTCTCCCCCTTTGCCTTCTACCCAGGAGCTCTGATATTCTAAAGGCCCCAAAGAACATCCAACACATTAGCGTGCTAAAGAGGTTGGCTTCATCCCTGCCACTGCATATCGCCGGGAGGGAGCTGATAATCTGTCTCAACAGGTCTACCGTTATCTGCCTTCTTGCCTGTCCTGGCCCGCCCTCCTTCCTAGCCTAGTGCTCCCCTCCAGCATCCTTCTACCCAGTTCCGCTGCTGACTGGGCATACCACCACAGCATCTTGCCCAGGAAGGCAATTTCTGCCAGCTTGCCTGCAATCGTCGCCCTTGACTGTCCTCTCTCTATGAGACCCAGGATAAATTGTACAATGTCTTCTACCCTTTCCCATTCTTCTTGACGCTTCTGTGCTCCCTGCTGTAAAAATTCCTGCGACGCCTGTGCTTACATCTCCCGCGTGGACACTGCCATCGAGTTCACCACCAACTGCAGGAACTTCTGTCTCCTACTCTCCATAGCTGCAGTGGCATCGGAGTCCTGTAAGGTTCCACGTCCGTGGCCAGTCCATGGAACCTCTTCCACTGCGAACAAGACAAGGCATCTGCGATGTCATTCTCTACACCCGGAATATATCTTGTTCTGAACACTATGTCATGTTTCATGCAGTCAAACACAAAAACTGTAGCACTTGGGGGTCCCTGACTGACTGGTTGTTGAGTACCGATACTGCTGCCAAGTTGTCAACCACTTTTTTATGTGCCAACTGGTCACCCCAGACCTACATCGCAACCACTATGGGAAACAGCTCCAGAAAGGTGATACTCCTACTATCTTGCTTCCTCTCGGGGGAACATTTCTCCGCACACCACTTGCCCTGCCAATAGATGCCAAAACCGTTTCTGCCTGCCCCGCCAGAGAATATCTGAGCGTCCCAGTCCAGGTCCTGCCAAGCCTGCAATGGTATACCATTGAACTCCTTGAAGAAGATCCACCACATGCGCACATCTTCTTTTGCACCTACCGATAAGCGACTATGATCGTGCGGCAGCATCCTCCCTTACAGCGACAGGCCCAGGTGGACTACAGAAAGTGCGACCTGCAAGCACCACCCGACAAGCAACGTTAAGGTGGCCTAATAGCACCTGCATTTCTTAGACAGTAACCTTCTGTCTCCCCAAAATGATCTGCAGCAACCCCACCATTCGCTCCTTCTTATCCTGTGGTGAATGCACCATTGTCATCTGAGAATTAATCTCCACACCAAAAAAATGTCAGCACTGTGCTCGGCCCCACCGTCTTCTCGGGGGCCAGAGGGACACCCAATTCCCCCATGATGACCTGGAATCTGTACAACATTGCCCCGATTGCTGTGCGCCCACCAGGAAGAAATCATCAAGAAAGTGAGTTACAGAGTTGTGCCCTGCCTGTTTGGTGAAAAACCCATCGCAAGAATGTGCTAAAGCATTTGAAGAGAGTGCACGATATGGAGCAGTCCATTGGAAGTGCTTTATCCACGTACCAGTGGCCCTTGAATTGCAAACCTAAGAGCTCAAAATGTTCAGGGTGTACCGGCTGCAAACAAAAAACGGACTTTATGTCACTTTTCATCATCAGTGCCCCCTGTCCAACTACTTCTACTAGTGCCATCGCCACATCCACTGAGGCGTAAGTCACACTTACCCGCTCCTCAGGAATAAAGTTTATTAATAACATTTTCTTCCGGCCAAGAGAGGTACTGTATGAGGCAAAATTGACCCTCTTCCTTTTTCGCCACCACACCAGTGGGTGAGACTATCATGTTCTGCACCGGCGAATCCGTAAAAGGGCTTGCCATGCAACCTTCCCTCACTTCTTTCACCAGTTTGTCCTGTATCACTTGCTTGTGCGCCCCTACCGATTTCAGATTGTCTGCCATAGTTGCTGCCTTGGCCCTTTGTATCCCAGTGTGAAACCCACAGTTAACCCCTCCAGAAGCAGCTTTGCATCTTCCCTGCGCTTGTACTGGGCCAGCCAAAAGCTGTAGGAGCCTTTCCCACCAGTGCTGTGTGTACACCTGCCCCCCCTAAAACTTGGCTGCCAGTTGTTTTGCTGCACCCCTCACCCCCTCAACTTGGCCTCATCTGACCTTAGGTCCCTGCCCCGCCCCACCCCGCGTTGTGCTCCTGTAACAATTAACCAGTCCATGTCTACCCCTACATTTGGAACACTTGTGCTTAAACTTACAGTATTCCCTGCTGCAGGGCCCCTTGCTGAAGTCCCAGCATGTTCCAATCTGGCTGGGTCTTGCGCCGTGCCCAACCAACTGTCCTTTGCCTGCTGACCCCACCCCTCCGTGGGAAGCCCGCTGGACGTAAAGATCGTTTAACCAAATTTGGTGGGCCCCATGGTGTGCTGCCACAGGTCAGAGTCCATTTCCCCCACTGCATATCCGGGTCCAGTGCCTTGCGCGCCCTAAATTCCTCTCCGTATTGTACCCATGCATACTTGCCATAATTAATCTGCGCCTTCTGTATAATGTCCATATACTTGAAAAGTGCCACAGACCTCTCTGGGTACTTTGGGCAATACACGCTCGCAAATATGAGGAATGATGCCGTAAAATTCTCGATTGTGACTGGCACTTTTGGCCTCTTCACCAACTCGTATTCCTTTTCCTTTGAGCCCACTTTAGACCTTAACTCTCTATGCAGGAGCTTCATCATTTCAACGTACTCCCCCTTCCATATATTTTCTTTGGTGGCTAGCATTGAATGCTCCCCCAAGGGCTTGGCCATTTCCACATACAGCAGCTCATTCTGCTTCAACTTTTTGCTCTGTAGCAGCTCTGCCTTTGCATCCACTGTGGACTCATGTGGCCCATTATCCCCCCCCTGTTTCTTGTCTGACACTCCCTCTCCCTGGCTATCCCTTCTTGCTTCGTTAGCCCCACCTGCTGTCTTTCCTCTTTACACATTGTCCTTACAGCAAGTCTGTATCCCGGGTGTACCCCCCTTCCCTACTCACACCAGTATCTTTTACGTATATCCTTTTCCTTAGGCGTGCCTCCCCCGCTGCTCACATGTTCCTTGGCCTCCACCGCCACCAAGATCATATTGCACCACCATAAAGCACACTCACCTGCAGCTAAGGTCGGTGGCCGTTCCGGGGCCTTCTGCTTCGCCGTCCCTGTCTTCTGCGGTGCATCCTGTAATCCGCCAGGCCTCTCCACCACCTGAAATGACTTATGAACAGTCTGGTGAGATTTCCCCCCTTCCTTTACCCCTGCTCTTTCTGCCACCAATGTGTTACCTTCCTTTGTTCCTCTTCTTCCTCCCTACTCTCTCCCTGCTGCATACTCTCCTCATCGTAATCCAACATTCACTGCTCTTCCTCCCCGTACCAAAAGGAGGTCCCTGCCAGTGACCTGCATGCCTCTAATACCTTTTCTGTGAACATGTAGGAACTCATGCGGTCGCTGCTGAGGGGCCGTAACATGCCCTCTTTGCCGTTCTTCCCACCAGACATCACCTCTCCAAAGCTGTGGTGCTGTCGGGTGCATTGTCCTGATCATCTCACGGCAGTGTAGAGACTTCCATGAGGTTCTCCCCTTGCGTGTGGATCATCCAGTCTGACTACATCTGGCTAGCTTCCCGGGGCCCCGCCTTGACTTCCTCATGGAGCCTCGAGCCGTCACAAGGTCTCCCGGGTCCACCACCTCCTGGGTAAAATCCTACTTCAAACGATAACACAGGTCCGAAGTGCTGGGGGACCTCCCTTCTGACCCTACTTCCCAAACGACGTCCTGCCCTGCAAAATCATCTTCCAGGTCGATGAAAACTCTGCCACCCCCCTGGCCGCTCCCCCCCAAACTCTGCACTCTCCCCTCATTGCCTCTACTCCTGCGTAAGACCCTGCCACCTGGCTCCGCTTGCCATATACCCTCTTAGGAGGGATTACCGACCATGCGCGGCTCGCTCATGGCTGCCTCATACCTGCCACCTATGTCCGCCTCTCCTTCCTCACCCTTGTTGCTCCACTCAAGGAGCAACTGCGCCCATGCTGGTTCCAGGGACTCTCCTGCATCTCCCCCTCCCCCCACCCCCTTTTTTTGATCCTCTCCACTCCTGATTCCCCCAACTCACTGTGCAGCTAGCCACTCTTGTGGGCCTGTGCCTGCCTGGGCCTCCCCACGACTATGGGGGGGGGTGGCCCCGTACCTCCCTGGTGCACCTCTTCTGAACATGCCCCATCCCCTTGCCCCCCCACCCAGCTGCCTTCTCCCCTTTGCCCTTGATAGATTCTGTCCCCCCTCGCCACCCCACGTCCTCCCACCTCCCCTCCTGGTGACCCCATTTATTTTCCTGAGCAGGCTCCCCCGGCCCTTCCTGGCAGCCGAGCACAAGTTACTGGGTGCTCTGCCTCCCCCCCCCCCCCCCCCCCACCCCTTCTCTGCCCTGTTCAACCCACCTACGCCCCTCTCCTGCAGCAACGCATCCACCTCCTGTCGTTGTGCGCCGAGGCCCGCAGGATGCGAGGCCTTGTATGGCCCTGCTCTTTCGGCGTGCAGGTGATGGACCTTTGGCGCCACCGCCGCCCCTCGTGGTGGTGATGGCAGCTATTGGCTTCCCCGTAGCCTGCTGTGGCTTTTTTCCTGACTCTGGAGTGGTCCCACCCACAACCCTCTGGGCTCTTCCGAGGGGGTGAGCAAGCAAATACAGCTGCCGCCCCCACCTCTGACGTGAAGGTCTGCCACTTACCATGGTGCATTCTTTCAAAAAAGTCAAGCCTGCCTGCTTCGGTCATCAGAAGCATCACCTGGCCAATCTTCTCCTACGCCGACGTGCACGGAGCACCGCCGCTAGACACCAGGTGAAACCACCACACCATGCAATGCTCGACACAGAGGCCTAACTAAATACCAAAGGACCTGCACTAACCCCCCAGCCACCGTGTCACCAACAAAATGGTGGCGCTACCTAAAAAATGCCCGCTTATATACCCAGGGCTACAAGTAGCCCAAATGTAGCCCAACATATCCCATGACAGTTGTGGACTGCTCCCTTTTCCCAGACCACGGGGGTGGGGGGGGGAGAGACCTCCCAGTGATTGGCTGCCCCTCCCCCCAAAACCCCCTCCTGTACCAAATATGATAGTCGGCCTAGCTGCTAGAGGAGCTAGCAGTCAGACAGATTACTGAGGGGCAGAAACTCTGAGTGGTGCCATAGGTGTTTTAACTCCTAAATAGCCCCTATAAGCAACTTCTGTGTTGCTTCTAACTCTCAAAAACAGCCCCTAAACACAGCAAGCCCTCCCCAGAATGATGCCACCCCTCCATGTCATTCACGCAATAGAAGTGAGAGATTAACCCACGTTAGTGGAGGTGTTCATTTGCTAGGGTTCCCTGAGTGCACTCCCTGCGTTATAGTACTAGAGGCAGTTCCTATTTAGCCCCCGATAAGATGGATTTAAAACACAAAGCAGTACATTGGCTAGGGAAAATCACTGGGTGGTACAATGACTTGATCAGGGAAATGATTACAGTGAGAAGGGTTGCCTGGGCTGGCTATGAATCTAATCAATCAATGAGTATGTAGAAGGATGACATTGGTTAAAACAGCATCTGAACTACCTGACTACATTTTCTGGAAGAATACAGGCTGACACTCTCGGTTAATTTTATAGGCCACTCTGGAGCCAGTAATTTCATCCCCTGTTGTATGTTCCTCTGGGGGGGAACAGCACTCACTCTGGGTATAATCTTGAATCTAGAAACATCTATGTTCCCCTTGACGCCATGTAGCGTACTGAATGTCTGCAAGCTGTATATTCTTCCAAGATTGCTTACACCCTTCCAGCTTTGTTAACTCATGGGAATCAAGGGTTGTCCAGTGCCACAAATGACATATCTGTCCACCCTACCAAAAGCATTGATATTGCCCACTGTAAGCTATGGTCAAAGATGGGAAATCTGGGAGTGGAAGCGGCACTGGTCACTTTCTAAGATGCTTGCATCAGAATACCTCCGTAAAGATACTTTATGGGTCATATGGGGAGGATACTCCCTCAATTAGCTCCAATCGGGCACACGATAGGGATGCATTTTAGCTTCTTTTTGTTTTTGTTTCATATAAATGGTTTGGAAAGCTACCTCGTACATGACGTTCATACCAACACCCCTATATGCAGATGATGCAGTGTTCATTGCGAGAACTTCAAATGGCCTCCACATTGTGATGTATTTACTGTATTTATGACTGGTTTGAACCTAAAAGTCAATCTTACCAAGTCATTCATTGTAATCTGTGGTTCAAAAAATACTAAATCACAATTCATTGGGGGGCCTGTGGCCATTCCTGTGACCAGAGTAAAATCCTTTAACTTTTTGGGTAATGCCTTCAATTCCGATCTACACTGTGCCACTTGCTAAATTAAGATTGTAGCATTTCTCTAGAGCGGTTGAAGCAATTCCCTCTTTTTGCATCAAATTTAGGCCACAAACGTATGAAAGATGTGGCAGTTATATAAGAGCAAGTGCATACTTGTGGGACTGGGTGGGAGTCTGAAGGATCCTAACTCGGAAGTCCCACAATGGGTAGAAAATTGCGTCTTATGTAGGCTCTTGTCCTTCCCTCAGGGCACTGTAGTGAATATCTGTCACACTGAGGTAGGGGTGAATCATTTGATGGATACCATAGGAATTGCCCCTCTGATGCTATGAGTTATGTTCTGGTACACGTCAGAGGCAGGTTTTTCTGTAGTGATTCTTAAATACTATATAGCCCTGAATTAAATGTCTAAGATCTCTTGGCTTATTGATGTAGAAAAGGTTTTCTTGAATCTGGGTATACCTAACTCTTTCTCAACCATGAATCAGTTGATTCTAGCTCTAAACTGCGAATTAGAAAATATTTTTTTAATCATTGTACAAATGAGAGCTTGATAGAGGCTCAATCCAGAATCCAATGCAGAAAATTGGTATGTACACCCCCTTGATTACTACCCCAGTAACATTTTTTTAAACAGTTTTTATTGTTTTTTGTATATTACAACCAGCATTGTTATCGAGAGTCCAACTCCAGAACCCAAATAGATAGTATAATATAGTTCTCATTAGCGCAACAATGGCATCCAACCAACTCCTTCCTCTACCTCCCCCCCCATTGCACTCTCAGGGTGATGTGAGTGGCTCTTTTAGTATCGTCTAAGGAATCATGGCTTGTTCCCTTTTCTGTGCGAAAATATATCACAAGTGTAAGCGGGGTACCTGTTTCTTAGTGCTATTTTAGTGGCCAGTTTCTTGTGTTTTTGATCATCTGGTGTTGCTGGACGAGCTCCTGACAATGGGGTATCAGGATGTTTCAGGTACTCCACCAGTTCTTCCCATACCCTGGCCATGTCGAAGGGGCGTCGACCTTGGCGGGCTTCTCAAAGTAACACTCCCCCCTCATAGCCAGCTCATCTCTCCAGCTCCCTCCTCCAAGGAGTCAGTTTAGGTCAACCCACCGATTTCCAATTTCTAGATATTTCTCTCTGGGCCAGGAGGAACCCTAGGTCTTGGAACTTGCTCGTTGTTTTTCATCTTACCAGTGTGTGGGAAGTTGCTCAATAGGCAGGGTCATACGAAATAGCCTTATCCACTACCCTTGCTAGTGTGTCTTTGACTCCCGTCCAGTATGTCAGGCAGGCCCATATCATATGGAAAAAGTCAGCCTCTATCAGTCCACATCTTTGGCATTTCGTGTCAGTCAAGCTGAAACATGTATTGGCATGTCCAGGCGTGATGTATGCCCTGTGCAATTTGTAAAAATGTATTAGTTTAAATCTGGCGTTTCTAGAGATTTTGGGCACCCAATCTGGAAAGGTCGTCCAGCTTTTGTCATCTATAAGGATCTTAAGGTCCACCTCCCACCTGGTTCGTTGAGATAGTAGTGTTATGTTGATATTACTACCCCAATAGCAGAACCGTATTTGCTTTTAATACACAACCCATAGTATAGATCTAACCTTACACATTTCCGATTAAGCACTATGCACTTTCTTTTAGCCTTTCCTCAACAGGGTTTATGGTTTTTGAACTTGTTGAAATGCCCTTGTCTTAATATGTTCTCCAAAAGCACTACTCACAATACGCCTTTTTTGCACCCTATATAAAATGCTGAACAGTTTATTTTTTACTTCCAATTTTGCTGGCTGTTTACATTAGAAAATCTGAGTTAGGTATGCTGTATTTACTCCTATTAAGATTTGTTCAGATTTAACTGTGATAATCTGTGCTATTTGTCTCTGTGAGTAATTTGTTCATTGTTCCCTATATTAATATTGGAAATCTGCAATCCCTTTATAAAAACCTATCATACATTTACTTATTAGAGTTGTGTCATGACCTTTCTGGTCATTTGTAACAAGAAAATTACATAGCTGCTCAACTGTGATAAGTTATTACATTTGTGTTCTGACTTCATAATGTCTGCTGTCAGAGCCTGCAGCCAAGTTCAAGGTGAAAGGCAGGTCACAGCATAAGTAATGGAAAGGAAGAACTGGCTTTTCATCCTTCAGATATGCCTTTCTGAAATGAACAGCATAAAAGATGCATTTCTGTCACTATTTATATGTTTTTCACACTGTAGTTCATTACAGGAAAGATGGAGTCACTCCAGGTTTCTGAAGATTCTTAGCAAAATAATTTTTTTAAAATCAAACTTACCGTAAAACTGATTATATATTTTTACAACAAAACCCTAAATGCCTTTAGGTATATTTGATTTCACCCAAGAGAGCGCTTTCACAGCAGTTCCTGTCAATGCTTTTAAAAGTTTGACGTACTGCTCCGTCAACATGGTCAAACCGGTTATCCGTCTGCATATAACGTGGGCAGGCGCACCATTATCTTCCTAATAAGATACTCCATTTCCGATGTGACAGAGTATTCTTACCACCAAGATATAACTCTAGTCTACAGTCTTTTTATTCTTCATATCTGCAAACATACTATCCCTTTCACATGAAAGAGCAAGACACCAAGGATTTAGGTGATTTGTGGGAAATGTGATAGTATGGCCACGTGTTATAAGGAATAAAATGCCCTATGCCATATGTTAAAAGGATAGTGCTAGTAACCTTTGAGTTCTGTGACCTTGCAAAATAACTCTGCCTTCAGACTTGTTCCTCTATATGATCATGGAAATCCTCAGTAACTTCCAGTATCCTTTAAATATGCAGCAGGTGGTAATTTAGCCTATATATTACTAATATGGCTATTAAGGAACAGTAGATTCAGTGAAATAGAAGTCTGCTTACATTAGGCTTTTAACATAGATAATTGTGTCTGCTAGACATTAGTTGTTCATTTTGTCTAACTAATATCAATTTCAGCCAATGTTCTCATAGTGTTTTTTTTTGTTGTTTTTTTTTTTTTTTCAGAAACCTTTTTCCATAGAGTCTCACGCTGCAGCATTTCCTGTCCTCTCATCGGGTTAGCCTTTGCACTCATGTTGATCTGCTTGACAATGCTGGCTGTCTTTCTCTTCAAACAGCAGAAAGCGTCCATAGGTAGGTTGATCAAATAGGCATGATCCGGCAACCAGGTAATGAATTCATTTTCATAAATGAACTGTGCTGCTGATGTGTAGAGGGATGGAGCAACAAAACTAGGTGAACATTTTTTTTTTTAAGCACAACATGTCTGCTTGTCAACTTGTAATGCTGGAGTGGGATTGTTAAGATTTGCACAAGTGGCAGGCGATGTAGCACTAAATTTGCACTAACCTACTAGTGCAATATATGCATTTGCTGCTGAAAATTATTTAGCTTAGGTTGTTTTTTTTTGTTTTTTTGTTGTTGTTGCAAAATCTCTGGTAAAAAAAAAAAGAAACTCTTCAAACTGGCATAGAGCCCGTCTATTGCTTACCTTTTACTTACCATTGGTTGGCTCTGAAGTTACTCTTGTTTCCATGCTTCTGATTGGTCAGAGCCTCCTCCTTGCCTCAGATTCCTGCTGGGGCTTTGCCGTGTATCTCTGCAGTGGAACATAGACCAAGTTCAGTTTGCTGGGGCCAGTGACCTTCCACTGGATGGTACTTTTTTTTTTTTTTTTTTTTTTTAATTTGGACATTCAACCTTATAGAGTACATGTCTCTGCAGTCCCTCTTTCTCACCCCTCCATCCTTCCACTATTGCTGTTGTCTCCCTTGTGTTGCTTTCCCACTCCGCCGTTTGTATCCCCCCCCACTCTCCGTGGTTTTCTTAGTCCACCTGTCCTCTCCACCCTCCTCCTGCTCTTGTGTTTTCATTACCCCTCCTTCTTACATTGTGGTTTGTTTTCCCCTTCATCCTCCCTTATGTTCAATCATGGAGGGGGCCTGCCCCAACCCTGGCCCTGTTTAAATAGCATGCCCCCCCTCTAACTGCACGTGTGGTACATTCTGCATGTCCATCCCAGTCTCTGATGTCTGTCTCGTTGCTGATGATCTTGTTCGGAATGTGCAGACAAGCGTTGTGGATGCAACACAAGAGCTCTCCCTGCTGACTGCATGTCTGGCACTTCCTACCTGTCCGGCTCGGCATAGTCTCTGTGGTTTGAATCGGTCGATGGACTGTGCAGATAAGCGTTGTGGATGCACTACAAGGACAACAACTTACCAGAGTTATTGATTATTGCACTCATATTAGGTGGAGGTGCACACTGCATAGGAAGATCAAAGCACATGCCATTGCACAGCACTTTCCAGAGAGTTCACCTGTCTCGAGGCGCTGGAAGAGGCTACCAGATCCCATTCTGACATGGTGTACCCTTCAATATGGTAAACACAAGTGCAGAACAATGTCACCTACTAAAAGCCTGGCCACGTTGAATGTGGTATTCGGTACAGACAAAATGTTAGGATGATAGGTAAGATGTTGAACACACACCACCACTAGAGCTTGTCAGTGTGGCGCAGTTGCCGCAGTCTGGTAGAAGTGTGTGTGGAGCACAGTCTGATGCCACACAGCCACAAACAGAAAGAGGCAAGTATCTTTGAAGGTAAAAGAGTTGTCTACAGAGGACGATGCAGAATTATTCGGGCTTCCCCACTTCCTCTATGTGTGATCCTGGCCAGGTCATATAACTTCTGCATGCCAGGTATGATCAAATTGAGAGTGTCTAAACAAACCATATTTTTAGGTTAAGTTCTATGTACGAAATAACATGTGAATCACAATGTATGGTTTTACAAACGGGGGAGCTGGCCCTGAGGTCTTTGCCAGAAGTGCCATAATGCACGTCATCACATTGTGTGTCTTCGCTTAGTTTATGCTCATTGTCCACATAAGCAGTTGTTAAGCAGGGCCCCCTGTGAACTGAGTAGCATTAAGGCATTGTGTAAATCAAATTAATTGTGAAAGGTAGCATTGGTACTGTCCTGAGGGGGTGAGGGAAGGGTCACACCCTTGCCTCTTGCCCCGTGCAGATTCTAACATTAGAGTCTAATGCTTAGACATCACAGGTGGGGGCAGTGTCACACCCCTTGACACTTATTTGCGGTCCAGGAGCACACGTCCCATAATGCAGAGCAAAAACAGTATTGTGTGAGTATCTGCTCACAACTGAATTGTAGACCTCTGTCACAAGCTCACCAGAGAGTTTGGGTTTCCAAGGTCACAGCTGAGTACTTTTCCAGATTCTGTTGTATTTCTCCTTTGTATTCAATCAGTCAAGGGATTTGTAGAGCATCTCAAATCTCCTGTGAAGGTGCTGGAGTTGCTACCTGCTTCGTGGATTCTCAGACTTGTATTTGGGAATGTTGCTGGGCACCTGAAAAAACAGAAGTGACAGAGGCCCTCATTACCATTAACTTTGGTGGTCTGTTCAGAACACCACCGTGGTGGCAGCCTCCAAAAGACTGCCTGTGTTGGCGGTCTCACGACCGTCGTATTACAAGTCACAGACAGAAGTCTGTGCAAAACCAATCAAAAATCAGACATCGCCACGCCGGCCCAGGACTGGAGAGAGGCGGTCCCACCATCAGCACCGCCACGCCGACAACATACCGCCCTCCAAATAATGACCCACAAATCAGTACATGGGTCCTTCCACGGCGATAAACCATTGGTGGTGTGACCCGACACGCTCAAAAATTAATCTCCAGAAGAACCCAAAGCCACATTTGACAGTATGAACACCTGAGACACATAAAGATATCAGACACACACACAACTGCAAAAAAAAAACCTCCACACACATCCCATAATCCTTTGCAAAAGGAACGATTTACACAGACCTGGAGATACTGCCATTACCAATAGATGTCACATATACCGCATTTGCACACACACGTCACACACAGCAAAACTGCAAACAAACACCACAACCCACCACCACACCAATCAAAACACCCCACACACCGCATCAAGCATCAAACACATCACCCTTGCGCACAACAACCCCCCCCCCCCCCCCAGCCACTTCACTACCAACATGTCCCCTCAAATAACCCATGATTCACAGAAGAGTTGAGGGTCATGGTCCATGAAATTGTCAGGGTAGAGCCACAACTGTTCAGAGCACAGGTCCAGCGTACTTCCATTGCCAGGAAAATTGAGTTATAGAGGAAGATCGTCAACAGGATCAGTTCAGTGGGCAACCATCCATGCACAGGGGAGGATATCAGGAAGAGGTGGAACGACCTAAGTGGGAAGGCGCGTTCCATGGCATCACGACACAACATTGCCATCTACAAGACTGGCAGTGAGCCCCCACCTCCTCCCCCAGAGTTCCCATCGTGGGAGGAGAAGGTCTTGGACATAGTGCATCTAGAGGGCCTGAATGGAATCATTGAATGACTGGAGTCTGGTAAGTCACTAACACTCTTCTGCCAGCATGTGTCCCCACCACCCTATCACTCCCTAATGCAACCCCCCTCACACTTCCACACCCCACCCAATCACCCAGTGCCCCTCCCCTGCATGCCACACCACCCCACTTCTACCATCCCCACACACTCCACCCCGATTTCACGGATAGCATTCACAATGGCAAACACTACAACTCCCACAATGCATGACTACCTACACATGAGAAGCTGCCAGTCCCACTTCACAGTGGAACACCTGCACCTAAAACCATCACAACAGCTACAATAACTGGATGCTTCGACGCGTAACACTACATGACAATGTCAGCTATGCTATCCACAATCCACAACCCTCCATGGACCATGGTATCAATTCCACAATCTATCACCCACTAACAATGTTTGCAGTACCGCATCTGTCATTGTCATCACGGGGAGCAAGTCAAGCCACTGCATGCATCATACAATGATACAAGTACACCTCCACAATTTAACTCTGCCCCTCTCCATCCACAGGTGCCCCTGCCACTGCCACCATGTAGAGGATGCCAGAAACAGATAGCCCTCCCAGGATCAAGGCCCCAGTGAGGACTACAGGTTTGGATGTCTGGACATTGACGACTTACCTGGCCCATGTGGTACATCTGGTCATTCCACCAGCCTCACCCTGCCCACATCTGTACCCCCACCCCTGTGGTAACAACAACACAGGCAACCCCTCGGCCCCAAACCTGTGTCCCAAGGACTGTTCAAACAGCAGTGTGATCCACAGTACAGGGACCTGAGTCTATCCCTCACACCGAAGACAATGATGGACCTGGTGTAGCTGGAAGTGGCCGCACTGTGCCAAGGGCAGAGGCAGAGGCACAGGGGGCTAGGGCCAGTGGGAGGGCACCTGTGGGCCAAGTTATGTGACACACAAGGGAAAGGTCTGGCCAGGAGGCCATTTCCCAAGTCCTGGGAGCATACCAGGAATCCCAGGACAAGATGGGCCATATACTCCACAACTTGCAGGAGAACCAGAAGCTGCAGAGGGAAGGCCATGCAGGAGGCCATGCAGCAGGGGCAAGCTCTCAGTGCCACTATGACCACCATTGCTAAAGGAACTCTCATCCATCCAGCGTGCGTCCTCCTCCCACCAGCAGGCCCCTTCCACTATCCACATACCATCTGCCTCAGCAAGTAGAATGGAGGCCCTGCCAGAAGACCCACAGGCCACTAGCAACCCTCCCTCTGTAGCTGAAGAACTCACCCTCCCCCCCCAACCTCTCCAGAAACAAGGTCGTCCATATAGACACCCTGCAGGAGCTGATGCCAAGACCACTGCCAGGAAGTGAGACTCTCCTGAACATTCTCCCTTGTGTGCCACTGACACACCCTGTTAACTGTCCACTGTCATCTCTCCATATTCCCATGGTCCTTGGAAACAGGAGACATATAGGTCTGAACAGTCCGTGAGTTGCTAGTGTTGCTTATACCCAGGACACCTGACGTGATTTCTGCACTGTCCTCAAACCGCATATCTGCCACCTCGTATAGGAAAGAAACCGAGGACTAGCAAGCGCTCTTCACACTGGGTTAATCGAGGCTGCAAAGATTTTACAAAATGGAAAGTCTATTGCCTACTGTGGCAGAAGAGCTCGTAAAAGAGGTGAAGAATGCTTTTGCAGAGACTTCGCACAATTAAATAGTGTTTGGATTTTTGGAAAACCCTTGAGAGTCATAGATCGGATCTGTGAACGTTTCTATTGGTGTCAAAAAAGCACAGTTTTGCAGTGACTTTGTATTCAATTGGCTAACCATAGCCTGAAAAGCTCATAGAAAGTACAGGAAGACAAGCCTTGATAAAGTCCCTTACAGGACGAAACACGTGTCGGCTGAATCTGATCGGAAATCTGCAAACCAATCTTCTATATTGGATGATAAGAACTTTCACTGCTACAAGTCAACGAATTGAACATTGCATACTTGTTCTATGGACTAACTGGAGCATGGTGCATTGACGCTGTAGTTTCTGAAGAATATTTGCTTTTGACAGGATTAGAGGATTTGTGTTAAATGTGTGGTATTTATGTTTTTAATTTGATATTTTCTTGACATATATGTTTTATTTCTACAATTTTCTTTTTGTATATATGTATGATATATTGGTATTCCTTGTATTAAAAGTGTAATTGTAATAGTACAGTCTTGGAACCATCATACACCTATGCTATATATTGTTTGACTTTACTATGTCTATTTATGGAACTTTCCAGTAGAATTGAAGATTCCATGGATACAACTAGAAGTCTAACTTAATTTAACTATTCAAAGTGTGCTCCGTTCTCAATTCGAGTCATGGCCACCATTGCTAAAGGAACTCTCATCCATCCAGTGTGCGTCCTCCTCCCACCAGCAGGCCCCTTCCACTATCCACATACCATCTGCCTCAGCAAGTAGAATGGATGCCCTGCCAGAAGACCCACAGGCCACTAGCAACCCTCCCTCTGTAGCTGAAGAACTCCCCCCCCCCCCCCCCCAACACCCCACAGAAACGAGGTCATCCATATAGACACCCTGCAGGAGCTGATGCCAAGACCACTGCCAGGAAGTGCGACTCTCCTGAACATTCTCCCTTGTGTGCCACTGACACACCCTGTTAACTGTCCACTGTCATCTCTCCATATTCCAATGGTCCTTGGATACTGGACCTGTACTACCAACAGCTGGGCCAACTGCTCTGATGGTTTCAACCACCATGACTCCACTCATCACCCATTGCACTTGTAAATAACAATAAACACTATTGAGCACAGCTACTGCTTTCCTGTATTTATTGTAACTTGTATGAATTTACTGCTGTACAATATGTCAGCTTACTTAAACCTTTGACCAGCAAAAGTATGTAAGGTGGACAGAAAGGGGAGGCATGTGCAGCCAACACATATGCAGTACATTGTCGTCCTCCCTAGTGCGAATACCCAAGTGGTACGTGAACACAATTCACCGTAGCAGATGAACATTGTTAAAACACCCATTCCCAGTGGTCCATCCCTCACACTTCACGGTACCCAACTAAAGCAGAGTTCCACTGTCAATATTAGTTACCTTCCATATCTGTCCATTGTGTACAGTGAAGACCAGTTACAATACTGCTGACACAACCTGGTTGCCAGTCCCTTAGCAGTTTACACTGTATTACTGGGACCATACATTATGGCCATATCCATGCAGATGTGATGGCAGCCAACAGCACACTATACATAGCACTGACATATGAACAGTGATACCATCCCTGATGGGTAATATGTCATTGTCACAAACACACACACAGGGAGAGCTGCACTTAACACCTTCACTGATGACACACGCCAGGATGAGCTATGTCATAAGGCAGACAGGAGTATAGTTCACATACAAGATACTTGTCACATACCTGTAGATCATTGGAAATATTGTTGATCAGCTCTGCCCTAGAGTCAGCTGCATCTTCATCATCTACCTCACCATCAATGTCTATGTCACCATCATAAACCACAGGTCCAGCTGCCACCTCCTCAATATCCAGTAATGGTATGTGGCGTCTCAGCCAGATTGTGTAGCATGTAGCAGGCAACAGCGATCTGGCACACCTTCAGTGGTCTGTAGAGCACGGCACCTCCTGAGACGTGTAGACACCGAAATCTGGCCTTTAGCAGTCCAAAGGTCCTCTCGATGACACGCTTCATCCTGTCATGGGCCTCAGTGAAACAGTTTTCGCCATCTGTTGTTGGATATATCACTGGTGTCAGCCGCCACGGAAGGTTACGATAGCCAGAATCACCTGCCTCCATATTAACGCCATCTGCTGTGGTCGTAATGACCCCAATAGTCTCTCCTCCTCTTTCGAGAGATGAGGCGTGGCAAAGAATGCAGAAAGGTTGCTAGCCTGTTTAGTATGAAAAAATGTCACTACTTTCAGCAGGAATGCAACTTGAGCCCTCAACATCAATTTGTCTGGAAAAAATGACATGTAAGGCAGCTGTAGTGAGAGAGACTCAAGTACACTCACATGGCAAGCTACCATGGTCAAGAAGGTCGTCTTTAGAATCAAACGTCGCAGTGGACAAATGTGTATTGGCTCAAAAGGGTACACATTAGGAAGGTAAGGACCAAATTAAAGTACCACTGTTCCATCACGAAGGGCTTTGGCAGCAACATGTGTTGCAAACCTTTAAAAAGTCACGCGACCACAGGTGATTTGAAAAACATGGCTGATATAGCTTACATGAAAGCCAACCAGAAACCTTTAAAAGTGCCAACTGTATGTCCTTGCTGGGGCCAAAGACAAAACAAACAACAATAATTCAGACACTTTGGCCTTTAATGGGTCTATCGAGTGGGTGCCGCACCAAGCCACAAGTTTGTTGCAGCACCTGGCACACACTGACTTGGTGGCAGGGCATCTAGCTTCCAAAATAAGGTCAACAACCTTTGAGCAGAGATCAAATGGAATCAACTGCTGCAGTTCAATATCCACACATGGAAGTGCATGTTACGCAGGCCCAGGTGCAAGATCCTGCCCAGCTACTGAAACAGTAGATCCTCCTGAAGCAGCTACTTGATAGGATGACAGATGCTCATATCCAAGCCTTCTGGGTACCACACTCTCCTGGGCCAGCCCGGGGCTGCTAGAATGGCTTGGGCCTCTCCATTCCTGATCTTTTTCAGAACTCAAGCCAGGAGAGGCATTGGTGGGAAGGCTACAGGAGTCCCAGCTCCATTTACTGCTGCCCAATCAGAGCTGAGCAGCCAGTACTGCAGATCTTTTGCAGTCCCCTCCGAAACCTGGATGGAATCTGAAAGGTTCCCTTGGTGCTTTGCCTACTCCAACTTCAGATCCCACTGCAGAGTCTGCATGTGCCATTGTGGCATCTGGAATGCTCAGTCAGTAAAATGTAGGAGGTCAAGAGTCTCAGCTGCCTTTGAGTCATCGTCACTGAGATACAAGCCACAGCCTCAAGCATCAAGTTCATGGCTTGAATGTTCTAGACTATCAGCTCCGGTGGGAAGACATGAAACTACACCACATCCAGGGTGGCTCTGATGAATGGGAGAATTTAGGAAGAAGTCAGATAAGACTCCTTCACATTGGTAGTGAACCCTAACAATGTTAGCATATTTGCTGTCATCTGGAGGTGGACTCGCTAGGGTGAGCCCACCTTCAACAGCTAGTGGTAGGATAAGACTGGAACACCAACCTCCAAAGATGTGCTCAGACCACTGACAACAAATTTGTGAACACCAGAGGGGCATCGGTGCGGCCAAAATGGAGCACTGCAAACTCGAAATGCTCCTGACCCAGTGTGAACAGCAGTTACTATCTGTAAGCCTGCAGGACAGGGATGTGGAAATAAGACTCCTGCACACCACACTCAAGACATCTGACACTAATTTATAAACATAGGCTGTATTTTTACAAGAATTTAGACATTAGAAAGAAAAAGATCCACCGGAGGGTTCCAGAGAAATTGATTTTACAAGCAATGTCAATCAAAGCAATTTCACTTAACAACGAACAAGCCTTGGTAAAGTCAATGAACTGGCCACAAAAAAACAACTTTTCAAAGAAAAGTTAGGTGTCAATGCAGTTGGTTAGAAGTACTTTGGACAACAAACTACATCAGGGAGCTAGTCGGGGTTACCAGCAAGGTCCTCAAGAGCAGTTATCTTCACAGAAGAAGCAGTCCTCCAGCAGTTCCAGGAATCCACAGTGCAAGGAATTCCTGTGCAGTGGCCCTGATGCATGGGATGAAGGATGCTGAAGATGCTGTGGATGTGACGCAGTCAAGGGCGGTCTTCTTGCAGGGATTCCGCAGTCCACAAAGATGGTGGGTGAGGGGGTCCTGGTTGTAGGTTTGAAGTCCTCTTCGGTCTGGCCAAAGTCCAGTTGCCACTGGACTACGAGTCATCTGTTTTTACAGTCGCAGGCCAATCCTTCCTGGGTCGATAACTCACCTTCTGAGGGTCCCAGCAACTCTCCAACAGCACTGAGGTTCAGCCAACTTGTAGGAAAGTGCCCTCTTTTTTCGCATGGTTACCCCCATTTTCTGCCTGTTGTCAGTGTGTTTGACTGTGTCCACTGGGATCCTGCTAAACTGGACCCCAGTGGCTATGGTCTCTCCTGTAAATTTTGGTAACTGTAACATTTTATTCCCATATTTGGCATACTGGTCCCCCTGTGTAAGTCCTTATTATATGGTACCCAGGGCATTGGGGTACCAGGGGATCCATATGGACTGCAAAAGTTATTATTTCTGCTACCCATAGGGAGCCCAGGCAAAGGGGTCTGTAGGCCTGCCATTATATGCACCCGTTTTCATACAGGTCACTGCACCAAGTCACTATAAGTCACCCCTATGGTTGGCCCTCTCAGCCCAGAGGGGAGTATGCTGGTACCTGTGTGTGAGGGCACCCCTGCACTAGCAGAGGTGCCCCTGCAAACTCCAGATCCATTTTCCTGGACTTTTTGAGTGCAGGGACACCATTTTACGCGTGTACTCAACATAGGTCACTACCTATGTCCAGCTACATAATGGTAACTCCAAACCTGGGCATGTTTGGTATCAAACATGTTGGAATCATACCCCAACAGTGTTGCAAGTATTGGAAATATGATTCCATGCACACTGGGGGCTCCTTAGAGGACCACCAGCGTTGCTACCACCAGTCTTACAGGGTTTTCCGAGCAGCCCAAGCTGCTGCCACCCCTCAGAGAGGTTTCTGCCCTCCTGCTGCTTGATCTGATCAAGCCCAGGAAGGCTGAACATAGGATTTCCTTTGGGAGAGGGAGGTAACACCCTCTCCCTTTGGAAATAGGTGTGACTGGCTTGGGAGGGGTAGCCTCCCCAAGCCACTGGTATGCTTTGAAGGGCACATCTGGTGCCCTCTGTGCATATACCAGTCCACACCGGTTCAGGGACCCCCTGATCTGGCACGAAGCTGGACAATGGAAAGGGGAGTGACTACTCCCCTGTCCATCACTGCCCCAGGGGTGGTGCTCAGAGCTCCTCCTGAAGGTCCTTGGGTTCTGCCATCTTGTTTCCAAGTTTGGCAGGGAACTCTGGGAGCATCTGAGTGGCCCGGCCAGGCCGATGACGTCAGAGCCCCTAATAGGCGTTTACCTGGCTAGGTGACCAATCCCTCTTTCAGGACTATTTAGGGTCTCTCTCTTGGGTGGGTCCTCAGAATCGGCTTGCAAGATCCCAGCAGGATTCCTCTGCAACCTTCACTTCGACTTCTGGCCTCCACAACTGCGACTGGACCCTCCAGGACCCAACAATCTACCTACAAGAACTCTTCTGCAACATTGTTTCCAGGGCTCCTGCCAGCAATTGCAACATTTCCACTGGCTGTGCATCCACTGAGGGCGACGTGTCTACAGTCTGCACTGGAAGAAAGAACATCTGAAAAGTGACACTGACGAGTAATCAAGAAAGAATTCTCAATTTTGGTTTCCGTTTTTGTCCCACCACCTATCGGGATTTTGTTAAGATTTGTATTGAAATATACAAATTTGTGAGTAAACTTTAGCTTTGTAAATAGTATCCCATCCAAGCTCCACACCACAGGGAGATGCACAGAGCGAGTGACATCAGACACTCTGGATTCTCTATTGGGGATATGCCTGAACTATTGGCCGTCAGTGTGTTAGGTGCATTTGAAATACAAATTAGGTCATCCCAAATGGAGAAGGAAGATATGACTATTAGGTAACTTAAGTCTGTGGGTTTCTCCACTGATATATCCAGTGCTCGTCATTTCAAACCTTACCGTAGATTTAATCCTCAGTTGCCCAGTGGAAATCTGGTCAACATCTTGCATGAATTAGTGGTGCGGGATATTAATAAATCACATACTACATCTAGAATCTAGGTGAAGGGTAACTTCACTGTCAGGGACTGGTTAGAAATTAATGCTCTCAAAGACAATTGGTCTAGCATTATTAATATCTCTGATAAGGGCGGAAACATTGTCATTATGGATACTACACAGTACATCAAAGAAGCCCATAAACATCTGCAAAATCGAGGCCATTGTGAGAAGTTAAGAGCGAATCCGATCAATGTCCATCAAGAGAGATATTATGACATGCTGAAAGAATGGCTTGACCAAGTGTTTTTGGAGTTTGAAGAATCTGCATATTTAAAATGGACCATCCTAGAATTCCATGTATTTATTTCTTACCAAAGTTTCATAAGGACAAACTATATCACCCTGGAAGACCCATTGTTAGCATGATAGACTCCCTCAAGGAAAACACATCAAGATTTTTAGATCTATTTTTGTGTCCTTATGTCACCAAACACCCCTCCTATTTATAAGGCACTACAGACTTTATGTAAAATAAATAATATTCCCTTGTTGAGTAGCTGCATCATGGTCACCATGGACGTTACCTCTTTATATACATCCAACAAGCATGCATTTGGCACACAGGCCTGTAAATATTTTTTGAGACTCCTGTGTATTGAATTTATACAGCGCACCGAGATGCTCATGTCTGTTACAATTCTGCTTCACGCTTAACATCTTTTTGTTTAACAACAAATACTACCTTCAAAAGGAAGGAACTGCTGTGGGGGCTTCATTTGGCTGGCCTACGCCAACCTCTGTATGGACTGTTAGACAAAGGAGCTGGTGTGGTCTGATAGGTTCAATCAGTTTATGGAAAAAGTGGTGCTATGGGTGTGCTTTATTGATGATGTGTTCCTTAAATGGGATGGATAAAGAGTCTCAATTACGAGAATACATAAAGCAGTTGAAAACAACTTGAAAATTCAACTTAAAGCGACGTGGAGCAAAACCAGGATTGAGTTTCTAGATGTCCTATTAGAAGAAAAAGATGGAAAATGGGAAACTCACATTTTCCATAAACCCACAGCTTATAACTCTCTGTAATGGCAATAGTGGACATCCTAGAACTCTGAAATTGAGCATCCCTTATAGTAATTTGCTCTCAGGATTTGCTCAAATGAAATGGCATTTGAAAAGGAAGTCTCTGATGATGAGCAAGGTTCTCGAGAGAGGATACCCCCAGAAAGTTCCCCATGATGCACATATGAGGGCTAGAACCAAAACGAGAGAGGATCTGTTACATGGTGAAATAGCACCAAAGAACAGAAACCTATTGAATTATCTCCTATCAGATTCTTTCTGGAATACAGTCGAGCTTAAAGCAGTTAGAATTATTCTAACCTGCAGTTGGCATTTTCTACAACAGGACAAACTCATTAATACCAGAATTGGTTCGCACCCCCCAGATCACTTACCGTAGAGCGTGATCACTGGGAAAAATTCTTACCAGGAGTACATTTGCGGAGAATGGCAAATCAACATGTTTGTCTAAAAAGAGTCTGGGATTTTTGTGTTGTGGCTATTGCAGAGCATGCGCCTATGGTTCCGATAGACAGTCGGATGAAACATTTGAGTGGAGATCTTGTCCAATATCAAAAAGAATCATCTGTGAAACTGACTTTGTGGTGTATGATCTTTAATGTGGATGCCATAAAAGATATGTTGGAAGTACGATTCACAAGTTCAAGGTCCGCTTTTTGCAACTCTTTAGAGCCATCAAGAGTCGGGATAGAACCTATCTGATGGCTAAACATTTTTTGGAAGTTCATGGTGGTGACTGCAAGAGCTTGACTTTTTATGTCATCAGACACATAAAAGTGGATCCAAGGAGGGAGCACCATGTACTGGAATTAAGAAGACCTGAGTCCAGGTTAATACTTCCATTGGGAACTGAGAGAACATGGGGACATAATCTTGATTCAAAGATGCATGATCATATTTAGATAAATCATTGCTATAGGACTGTGTGCTATTAAGTCACTTGAGCACTTTAGATATAACAGTGGAGTCTCTGAAGTATGGGATTGTGCTGCAATGAGACGCTGTTGCATTACATTTTGATATCTTACAATCAATAGAATGTTGCTGAGTTATTTGAGCATTTTTAGTAAGAGGGCATATTTTGCACTAGGTGATGTGATTTATGGTCTGATGAGTAACTCTTATTAGTTGCTATGTTTATCTTTAAAGGTTTTCATATTTTGATCTATCCCTTTTCGTCTATTAGCCTCTCCCTTTAATCTTGCTAGGGATGCCATATCCAAGATTTGATGGTCTTGTACCATCGGTTTCATAGATAGTATCTAGAGCACAGGGCAGTCTTTATCAGTAGCAACAGGTCACTAAGAGACCTCAGAGATATTTTTTTAAGCTGAAGAGGACTGATGTTCTGTGGCATGATTTGCTTGCTTTGCTTATATGTACTGTATTAAAGAAATATCAATTATTATTTTGTGAAATATGGTTTGCACTTTAGATACCCCGAGATGAAAATTGGTGCGCTGATGGAATAGTGTAGCAACGTGGTGTTCAGTGATCTATGATATCTAAAAGAATTTAATACAGGTTGACTGCATCCACATAGGATGTATTTATGACCACTTTTGCTCCCAACATGGCATCTTACTAGGTTAAATGATGATGGGGGTATGAGAGACAGTATTGTTGAGGTGCTCATCTTTCAGTGCAATGGAGATGAATTATGTGTTTTAATTACAATTTTGTTTAACGTAAGTTATATTGCACAAATCCCTTTATCAATTGATGTGTAGCAAGCTTAGATGATGGCAGTGATATAGAAAGTTGAGGAACTTGACATTTTGGGATAACAGAACATTTTGGTATTGCCACAGAAAAGACTAATTTTCTTGTAATATTGGTGAAAGATGTGCCTGCATTAAGCAGGAAATTCTAACGTCTTAAATAATCATGCAATGGCATGTGGATAATGCTGACGGATTTATGTTGATGAAAATGTAATCTAATAATATCTGTACTCCTCCAAGATGGCGCCCATTAAGGAGGGTTAGAGCAGGTATGGCAACATAGAGGTTGCAGTGCGAGAGGTGGCAAAAGAGAAGCGGGACTATGTGTTTATAACATGGGGATCATGAAGTTGAGGACTGTCCAGTAGAAGACAATCAGCCAAAACTCATTGGCGTCCTGATGTGGTTGGCGCACTGTTTACTAAATAAGTCGTCAGATTGACCCTGCAGTGTCCTGGTGCGGCTATCTGCGATGAAGAAAAACTTTAAAGAAGTGAGATATATTTATATGTTCGATGGCATGTGTAGCTGCAGATACACATGCTGTGCATATCCCGCCATCTAGTGTTGGGCTCGGAGTGTTACAAGTTGTTTTTCTTCGAAGAAGTCTTTTCGAGTCACGAGATCGAGGGACTCCTCCCATTTCGGCTCCATTGCGCATGGGCGTCGACTCCGTCTTAGATTGTTTTCTTTCCGCCATCGGGTTCGGACGTGTTCCTCTGTGCTCCGTGTTTCGGTTCGGAAAGTTAGTTAGATATCCGAAAAAAAACGACTGTATTGTTTGCGTTCGGTATCGGGTTAGTTATCACAGATCGACACCGAATTTTGAAGAGCTCTGGTGGCCCTTCGGGTTTCGATTCCCCGGCGGGACCTGGTCGGCCCAACCACTTGCGTCTACAAGACTAATGGAACGGACCCCATTCCGCTTCTGCCCCGAATGCCACAACAAGTATCCTTACACAGATCAACATTTGGTCTGTAATTTGTGTTTGTCTCCCGAACACAAAGAGGATACCTGTGAGGCCTGTCGAGCGTTTTGATCGAGGAAAACACTGAGGGACCGGAGAGCGAGAAGACTTCAAATGGCGTTGGCGCCGTCAGGACACCACGACATCGAGGAAGAAGAAACCTTCTCCATTGCTGACTCGGACTCGTACGAGGCCGAAACAGAACAGACGCCGAAAACCGTGAGTAAAACAGCCCCGGCCAAAACTCACTTTAAAATCATCAGAGCCCAGGGGACGCCACCGCCGGCAGGCCATGGCTTAACCTAAAAAATCGGTGACCGTCCATCGGCACCGAAAAAGGGCACACTTGTGTTGAAGTCATCCGACTCCGGTCCAGATACCGGCACAGAAAAGACTCGGCCCGAGACACCAGGTCAGAACAATCTCGACATCGAGATACCGGCACCGAGATGACTCGGCACCGAGAGATTGGAACACCGAAACACAAAAAAGTGGCTTCGGAGCCGAAAAAGACGGTGGAAAAGGTTTTGATCCCGAAACATCCGGCTTCGGAGCCTTCTTTCTGAATTTCTGGTCGTAGGGGTTTGTGGGTGATGTGGGTGTGTGTTTTATATAGTGTTGGGTGTGTGGGAGTGGTGTGTGTATGTGTATCAGGTGTGTGTATTTTGAATTGTCCAATGAGGCGGTGTTTTGGAGATGTGTGTGTATTTTGAGCGCAGCAGTGTGTACCGCCAATGGAATACCGCGGTTGAAAGACCGCCGCGTGGATTCGTGGGTCGTAATGGCATGGGCGTGTTTCTGTTTGCGTGGAGGTGGAGGATTTGGTTCCGCCAGTTTATCGCTGACCTTTGGTGTGGGTGTCTGAATTTCGGCGGATTCTGTAATGTGTGTCATAATAGCTGTGGCGGTCTGCCGGCGCGGTGTATTGGCGGTCTTCTGCACGGTGGTAAGCGCCTTATACCGCCAATGTTGTAATGACCCCCTAAATCTTTACATCAAATCAGATCACTTTCACATGGTGACACTTCAAGACGTAATCCCCTTGCTCAAACAACAAGACTACATGACGACATTAGATCTCAAAGATGCGTACTTCCATATACCCATACATCCTTCACACAGGAAATACTTAAGGTTTGTAATCCAAGGAGTACATTACCAGTTCAAAGTGTTACCATTCGGAATAACAACAGCACCAAGGGTATTTACAAAATGCCTTGCAGTAGTAGCAGCACATATCAGAAGACAGCACATACACGTATTCCCGTATCTAGACGATTGGTTAATCAAAACCAACACCCAGAAACAGTGCCTTCAACACACAAAAAACGTCATAGAAGCCCTTTACAAACTAGGGTTCTCACTAAACTACCAAAAATCACACTTACAGCCGTGTCAAATACAACAATACTTAGGAGCAACAATCAACACAAAAAAGGGATTGCCACTCCAAGTCCACAAAGGGTACAAGCAGTTCGATGGCATCTGTCGCTGTAGATACGCATGTTTTGCAATAGCTCGCCATCTGGTGTTGGGCCGGAGTGTTACAAGTTGTTTTTCTTCGAAGAAGTCTTTCGAGTCACGGGACCGAGTGACTCCTCCTTTTGTCTCCATTGCGCATGGGCGTCGACTCCATCTTCGATTGTTTTTTTTCCGCCATCGGGTTCGGACGTGTTCCTGTCGCTCCGAGTTTCGGAACGGAAAGATAGCTAATTTCGGAAGATTTTCGTCGGTATTGTTGCGTTCGGGATCGGCGTAGTTAGATTCAACACCGCATCGAAGATCAAAGAGCTCCGGTGCCCTTCGGGGTAGTTTTTCGATCCCCCGTCGGGGCCTGGTCGGCCCGACCGCGTGCTGAAGAACGCCGATGGAACGGACCCCGTTCCGTTTCTGCCCCAAATGCCACAATAAATACCCCTATACAGACCAACACTTGGTCTGTAACCTGTGCCTGTCACCTGAGCACAGTGAAGACACCTGCGAGGCCTGTCGTGCGTTCCGGTCCCGAAAAACACTCCGAGACCGTCGAGCCAGAAGACTTCAGATGGCGTCCGCGCCGACAACCCACCGAGAGTTCGAGGAACAAGAAGAGGAAGGTACCTTCTCGATCCAAGAATCGGACTCCGAAGGATTCGACGATACACAAACCGTGAGTAAGACGTCGAAAACCACACAGAGGAAGATTTACAAGGCCCAGGGGACGCCACTGCCATCAGGCCATGGCTCCACCCATAAATTCGGTGACCGACCGTCGGCACCGAAAAAGGCCCAAACAGTGCCGAGATCGTCCGACTCCGGTCGAGACACCGGCACGCAGCCTTCTCGGGACCGAGAAAGTGCTGGAGACGAGCCTCGACACCGAGATGCCGGTGTGGACACGGCTCGACGCCGAGACAGCGGCACCGAAGAAGATCGACGCCGAGAGGTTTCGGCCCCGAAAAAGAAAAAAGTCACCTTGGAGCCGAAAAAACACGCAGACAGGGTTTCGGTGCCGAAACAAACTGCAAGCGACCCAGCTTCAGGCTCTTATACAGAAGAGCACTCGCTAACCTCCCAAATGCAAAAGCATAGGTTTGAGGAAGAGCTACAATCAACTGATGTAGACCATACGCAAAAGCGTATTTTCATACAGCAGGGGACAGGAAAAATAAGCACCCTTCCCCCCATTAGAAGAAAGAGAAGGTTGGAGTTCCAAACTGAACAGACACCACAACCAAAAGTGGTGAAAAGAGTTACCCCACCACCCTCTCCTCCGCCCGTGATAAACGTCTCACCAGCACAAACTCCATCACACTCCCCAGCTCACACCACCATAAGCCAGGGTGACCAAGATCAAGACGCATGGGACCTATACGACGCCCCAGTGTCAGATAACAGTCCGGAGGCATACCCTACGAAGCCATCTCCACCAGAGGACAGCACCGCGTATTCTCAAGTGGTGGCTAGAGCAGCACAATTTCACAACGTAAGCCTCCACTCAGAACAGGTCGAGGATGATTTTTTATTCAACACACTCTCCTCCACCCACAGCTCATACCAAAGCCTGCCTATGCTCCCTGGTATGCTCCGGCACGCAAAAGAAATCTTTAAGGAGCCGGTCAAAAGTAGGGCAATCACACCAAGGGTGGAAAAAAAGTATAAGGCGCCTCCTACAGACCCGGTTTTCATCACTACACAGCTGCCACCAGACTCTGTCGTTGTAGGAGCAGCTAGGAAAAGGGCCAACTCCCACACATCTGGAGATGCACCACCCCCAGATAAAGAAAGCCGCAAGTTCGATGCAGCTGGTAAGAGAGTCGCAGTACAAGCTGCAAACCAGTGGCGCATCGCGAACTCCCAGGCACTACTTGCGCGCTATGACAGAGCCCACTGGGACGAGATGCAACATCTCATTGAACATCTGCCCAAGGACTTAAAAAATAGGGCAAAACAAGTGGTTGAGGAGGGACAGACCATTTCCAACAACCAGATCCGCTCCTCCATGGACGCTGCAGATACAGCTGCACGGACAATTAATACATCTGTAACTATCAGAAGGCATGCATGGCTCCGAACGTCTGGATTTAAACCAGAGATTCAACAAGCAGTTCTCAATATGCCTTTTAACGAAAAAGAACTGTTCGGTCCAGAAGTGGACACAGCGATTGAGAAACTCAAAAAAGATACGGACACTGCCAAAGCCATGGGCGCACTCTACTCCCCGCAGAGCAGAGGGAATTACAGCACATTCCGTAAAACACCCTTTCGAGGGGGGTTTCGGGGTCAGAGCACACAAGCCAGCACCTCACAAGCAACACCGTCCAGTTACCAGGGACAGTATAGAGGAGGTTTTCGGGGACAATATAGAGGAGGGCAATTCCCTAGGAATAGAGGAAGATTTCAGAGCCCCAAAACCCCTACTACTAAACAGTGACTCACATGTCACTCACCCCCTCCACACAACACCAGTGGGGGGAAGAATAAGTCATTATTACAAAGCATGGGAGGAAATCACTACAGACACTTGGGTTCTAGCAATTATCCAACATGGTTATTGCATAGAATTTCTACAATTCCCTCCAAACATACCACCAAAAGCACAAAATTTGACAACACACCATTCCAATCTCCTGGAGATAGAAGTGCAGGCACTATTGCAAAAGAATGCAATCGAATTAGTGCCAAACACACAAATAAACACAGGAGTTTACTCACTGTACTTTCTGATACCAAAGAAGGACAAAACGCTGAGACCAATCCTAGACCTCAGAGTAGTGAACACTTTCATCAAATCAGACCACTTTCACATGGTCACACTACAAGAAGTATTGCCATTGCTAAAACTACACGACTACATGGCAACTTTAGACCTCAAGGATGCTTATTTCCATATACCAATACACCCATCGCACAGGAAATACCTAAGGTTTGTATTCAAGGGAATACATTACCAATTCAAGGTACTGCCTTTCGGATTAACAACCGCACCAAGAGTCTTTACCAAATGTCTAGCGGTAGTCGCTGCACACATAAGAAGGCAGCAAATACATGTGTTCCCATATCTAGACGACTGGCTAATCAAGGCCCATTCGTTAATAGAGTGCTCAAATCACACAAATCATATCATACAAACCCTCTTCAAACTAGGGTTCACCGTCAATTTCACAAAATCCAAAATTCTGCCGCGCAAGGAACAACAATACCTGGGAGCCATAATAGACACATCAAAAGGAGTAGCCACTCCAAGTCCACAAAGAATTCAAAATTTCAACACCATCATACAATGCATGTATCCAACACAAAGGATACAATCAAAGATGGTACTACAACTCCTAGGCATGATGTCTTCATGCATAGCAATTGTCCCAAACGCAAGACTGCACATGAGGCCCTTACAACAGTGCCTAGCATCACAATGGTCACAAGCACAGGGTCACCTTCTAGATCTGGTGTTAATAGACCACCAAACTTACCTCTCGCTTCTGTGGTGGAACAACATAAATTTAAACAAAGGGCGGCCTTTCCAAGACCCAGTGCCACAATACGTAATAACAACAGATGCTTCCATGACAGGGTGGGGAGCACACCTCGATCAGCACAGCATACAAGGACAATGGAACGTACATCAAACAAAACTGCATATAAATCACCTAGAACTTCTAGCAGTTTTTCAAGCACTAAAAGCTTTCCAACCAATAATAGTTCGCAAATACATTCTCGTCAAAACAGACAACATGACAACAATGTATTATCTAAACAAGCAAGGGGGGACGCACTCCACGCAGTTAAGCCTGCTAGCACAAAAGATTTGGCGTTGGGCAATTCACAACCAAATTCGCCTAATAGCACAATTTATACCAGGGATCCAAAATCAACTCGCAGACAATCTCTCTCGAGATCACCAACAGGTCCACGAATGGGAAATTCACCCCCAAATTCTGAACACTTATTTCAAACTCTGGGGAACACCTCAGATAGACTTGTTTGCGACAAAGGAGAACGCAAAATGCCAAAACTTCGCATCCAGATACCCACACAAACAGTCCCAAGGCAATGCCCTATGGATGAACTGGTCAGGGATATTTGCTTACGCTTTTCCTCCTCTCCCTCTCCTTCCTTACCTGGTAAACAAACTCAGTCAAAACAAACTCAAACTCATATTAATAGCACCAACTTGGGCAAGGCAACCCTGGTACACAACGCTGCTAGACCTATCAGTAGTACCCTGCATCAAATTGCCCAACAGGCCAGATCTGTTGACACAGCACAACCAAAAGATGAGACACCCAGATCCAGCATCGCTGAATCTAGCAATCTGGCTCCTGAAATCCTAGAATTCGGGCACTTACAACTTACCCAAGAATGTATGGAAGTCATAAAACAAGCCAGAAGGCCATCCACCAGGCACTGCTATGCAAGTAAATGGAAGAGGTTTGTTTGCTACTGCCATATTAATCAAATACAACCATTACACACAACTCCAGAACATGTAGTGGGTTACTTGCTTCACTTACAAAAATCTAACCTGGCTTTCTCTTCCATTAAAATACACCTTGCAGCAATATCTGCATACCTGCAGACTACCTATTCAACTTCCCTATATAAGATACCAGTCATTAAAGCATTCATGGAGGGCCTTAGGAGAATTATACCACCAAGAACACCACCTGTTCCTTCATGGAACCTAAATGTTGTCCTAACTAGACTTATGGGTCCACCTTTTGAACCCATGCACTCTTGCGAAATACAGTTCCTAACCTGGAAGGTGGCATTTCTCATCGCCATTACTTCCCTAAGAAGAGTAAGCGAGATTCAGGCGTTTACAATACAGGAACCTTTTATACAACTACACAAGAATAAGGTCGTCCTAAGGACCAATCCTAAATTTTTGCCAAAGGTTATTTCACCGTTCCATCTAAATCAAACAGTGGAACTTCCAGTGTTCTTTCCACAACCAGATACCGTAGCTGAAAGGGCACTACATACATTAGATGTCAAAAGAGCATTAATGTATTACATTGACAGAACAAAAAACATCAGAAAGACTAAACAACTATTTATTGCATTTCAAAAACCTCATGCAGGAAACCCAATATCAAAACAAGGTATAGCCAGATGGATAGTTAAATGCATCCAAATCTGCTACCTTAAAGCTAAACGACAGCTGCCCATTACACCAAGGGCACACTCAACCAGAAAGAAAGGTGCTACCATGGCCTTTCTAGGAAACATCCCAATGCAAGAAATATGTAATGCAGCCACATGGTCTACGCCTCACACATTCACCAAGCACTACTGTGTAGACGTGTTATCCGCACAACAAGCCACAGTAGGTCAAGCCGTATTAAGAACATTATTTCAGACTACTTCCACTCCTACAGGCTAATCCACCGCTTTTGGGGAGATAACTGCTTACTAGTCTATGCAAAACATGCGTATCTACAGCGACAGATGCCATCGAACTGAAAATGTCACTTACCCAGTGTACATCTGTTCGTGGCATCAGTCGCAGTAGATTCGCATGTGCCCACCCGCCTCCCCGGGAGCCTGTAGCAGTTTGGAAGTTACCTTCAACTAATTATATATGTATCATCTCAACCTTAAATAGGTGCATACTTAGTCACTCCATTGCATGGGCACTATTACTACAATTCAACTCCTACCTCACCCTCTGCGGGGAAAAACAATCGAAGATGGAGTCGACGCCCATGCGCAATGGAGACAAAAGGAGGAGTCACTCGGTCCCGTGACTCGAAAGACTTCTTCGAAGAAAAACAACTTGTAACACTCCGGCCCAACACCAGATGGCGAGCTATTGCAAAACATGCGAATCTACTGCGACTGATGCCACGAACAGATGTACACTGGGTAAGTGACATTTTCATTCCAAAACGTAATACAAAGCATGCACCCAAACCAAAAGTATCAGGTAAAACTAGTAATGAAACTACTAGGCATGATGTCCTCATTCATAGCCATTGTCCCAAACGCAAGATTACACATGCGGCCCTTACAGCAGTGCCTAGCAACACAATGGACACAAGCACAGGGTCAACTTCAAGATCTAGTGTTGAGAGACCGCCAAACACACACCTCGCTTCAATGGTGGAATCCTGTAAATTTCAACCAAGGGCGGCCTTTCCAAGACCCAATGCCTCAATACGTAATCACAACAGATGCTTCCATGGTAGGGTGGGGAGCACATCTCAACCAACACAGCATCCAGGGGCAATGGGACATTCAGCAGAAACAACTTCACATAAATCAGCTAGAACTACTAGCAGTGTTTATTGCGTTAAAAGCATTTCAACCGCGAATAAACCACAAACACATTCTTGTCAAAACGGACAACATGACAACAATGTATTACTTAAACAAACAGGGAGGCACACAGTCATCACAACTGTGTCTCTTAGCACAGAAGATTTGGCATTGGGCGATTCACAATCACATTCGCCTACTACCGCAAGACATCCCAGGAATTCAAAACCAATTGGCCGACAATCTCAGTCGAGATCACCAACAGATCCACGAATGGGAGATTCATCCACAGATACTGCAAACCTACTTCCAAAAGTGGGGAACACCGCAAATAGACCTATTCGCAACAACAACATGCCAAAACTTCGCATCCAGGTACCCACAGCCTCACTCCAAAGGCAATGTGTTATGGATGAGTTGGTCAGGGATATTTGCTTACGCTTTTCCCCCTCTCCCACTCCTTCCGTATCTTGTAAACAAACTGAGTCAAAACAAACTCAAACTAATACTAATAGCACCAACTTGGGCACGACAACCTTGGTACACAACATTACTAGACCTGTCAGTAGTGCTTCATATCAAACTACCAAACAGACCAGATCTGTTAACCCAACACAAACAGCAGATCAGACACCCGAATCCAGCATCGCTCAATCTAGCGATCTAGCTCCTGAAGTCTTAGAATTCGGACACCTAGACCTTACACAAGAATGTATGGAGGTCATCAAACAGGCTAGAAAACCTACTACAAGACATTGCTACGCAAATAAATGGAAACGATTTGTTTATTACTGTCAAAATAATCAAATTCAACCATTACACGCGTCCGCAAAAGACATTGTAATCTACTTACTACACTTACAAAAATCTAACTTAGCCTTCTGGTCCATTAAAATACATCTCACAGCAATTTCAGCATATCTGCAAATTACACATTCATCTTCACTATTTAGAATCCCAGTCATAAAAGCATTTATGGAGGGTCTAAAAAGGATCATTCCACCAAGAACACCACCAGTTCCTTCGTGGAACCTCAATATTGTATTAACGCGACTCATGGGTCTACCATTCGAACCCATGCACTCTTGTGAAATGCAATACTTAACTTGGAAAGTAGCCTTTCTAATAGCTATCGCATCCCTCAGAAGAGTGAGTGAAATACAAGCCTTTACCATACAAGAACCCTTTATACAAATACACAAACATAAAGTGGTTCTACGCACAAATCCCAAATTTTTGCCAAAAGTTATATCACCGTTCCACTTAAACCAAACTGTGGAACTCCCAGTGTTTTTTCCACAACCAGACTCTAGCTGAAAGAGCATTACATACATTAGACATAAAAAGAGCTCTAACGTACTACATTGATAGAACCAAACAGTTTCGCAAGACAAAACAATTGTTTGTAGCTTACCAAAAACCTCATACAAGAAATCCAATATCCAAACAAGTCATTGCCAGATGGATAGTTAAATGTATTCAAATCTGTTATGTTAAAGCTAAGAGAGAACTGCCTATTACACCGAAGGCACACTCCACTAGAAAGAAAGACACCACAATGGCCTTTCTAGGAAATATACCAATGACAGAAATCTGTAAGGCAGCCACATGGTCTACGCCTCATACATTCACTAAATATTACTGCGTAGATGTGTTAACAACACAACAAGCCACAGTAGGACAAGCAGTACTAAGAACATTATTTCAAACAACTTCAACTCCTACAGGCTAAACCACCGCTTTTGGGAAGATAACTGCTTACTAGTCTATGCACAGCATGTGTATCTGCAGCTACACATGCCATCGAACGGAAAATGTCACTTACCCAGTGTACATCTGTTCGTGGCATGAGACGCTGCAGATTCACATGCACCCTCCCACCTCCCCGGGAGCCTGTAGCCGTTATAAGTTGATTAAAATTAAACTTGTACATTTGTAAATATAATACTTTTAGTCACATTATGTACATACATACTTACTCCATTGCACGGGCACTATTACTATATACACAACTCCTACCTCACCCTCAGCGGGGAAAACAATCTAAGATGGAGTCGACGCCCATGCGCAATGGAGCCGAAATGGGAGGAGTCCCTCGATCTCGTGACTCGAAAAGACTTTTAGAAGAAAAACAACTTGTAACACTCCGAGCCCAACACTAGATGGCGGGATATGCACAGCATGTGAATCTGCAGCGTCTCATGCCACGAACAGATGTACACTGGGTAAGTGACATTTTCCATACATTTATTTTACCTAGTGGCACCGCTTGACGAATCTTCATGAAATGTTCAAAACGTATACTTCAGACGCTTCAGCTGCTGTGTTTAAAGTTTCGGGATGATTCATCAAGTGGGGGGGGTTCTAAAACACAAATTTCCATAGCCATTTTGAACAGAACTACAACCCGAACCGCTGGACGGAATTACAGCAAGGCCCATATTTATACTTTTTTACGCCGCATTTGCGTAATTTTTTTACGCAAAAGCGGCGCAAGCTTACAAAATACAATTGTATTTTGTAAGTTTGCACCGCTTTTGCGTCAAAAAGAGGCGCAAATGTGGCACTAAAAAAGTATAAATATGGGCCCAAATGTGGCAGAAAGCTAGCTCTCGGTCCAGAAAGCATGCTTTTTGTGAATTTGTTCAGTAGTTTCTGAGTTATTAGAATTAAAAAAAATATAGATGTAGAGGGACGCAGATCCAGATGCAGACACAGATCTGAGGGGAAAAGCAAGGCACTGATTGGCTGGCTGCAACCTGACAGAAAAATTGCAGCCACCATTTTGATTGTTGCATTGGCTGGGGTTGGGAAAAGAAGAGTACAACAACACATAAGGGGTAAGGATATCCTGACCCCATAGGACACATAGGGGGTTATTACAACTTTGGAGGAGGTGTTAATCCATCCCAAAAGTGACGGTAAAGTGACAGATATACCACCAGGTGTATTACGAGTCCATTATATCCTATGGAACTCGTTATACGGCTGGTGGTATATCCGTCACTTTTGGGACGGATTAACACCTCCTCCAAAGTTGTAATAACCCCCATAGAATGGTTCGTTAGGGACCCCTTGTGGGCAAAAAACTGGCATTTTGTTTTTGTTCTGCATCAAACCTCGGGGTGAATACGCCTGAAGGCCATGCACAGTATGGGTTTGGGTGAATGCAGAAGGGAGGGCCGCCAGGCCTGGTCATAGGCTGTGCGCTGCTCTGTTTATATTTTTTTTTAAAACATACAAATTCCTTGAAAAAACCAAGGGTTACAGGAATGTTATAGTTAGGTTCTGAATTTACTTAAACAAAACCATAGAAATTCAGCAGTTATAGTTCTGGTTAACTCAAGTAGTTTTAACTCGCGCCCTAAGGTAACTATAACTCACATCTTCGCTATGCACAGTTAATTACTTCACATCATTGATGACACCTTCTATAGCATTGTTGATATTATCACGGCAACATATGCAATACAATTATTGATTAGAAAACTGCGCTTGCGGGGGTTTGATTATTCACTGGAAAAAAAAAAATCAAAGGTTACAGGGAAGTTATAGTAAGGAAATAGAATTAAAAAAACAGACATTCACTTAAAAAACGAAGGTTACAGGGACGTTATAGCTAGGTTCACAGTTTAAACGTACAAAACCATAGAAGTTCAGCTGTTATTTCAAGTAACTATAACTTGTGACCTAGGGTGAAATACTTGGGAACAATTGCTGTTTAAGACATTGTACATAGACATTTATGGATAATATAGTTTTACATATAAAAACTAAACAATAGTTCTAAAGTGCAGATTGTACAGTTCATTTCATTTTGACAATGCCTATTGGTATGAACAGAAGTGAATTGTGGTCGCCATCAAATGTATACAAAAGTTACATTTCTTTGTGTATTTATTGATTTCTGATGGTTAACCAGCATCTGTTAATTTACAACCATTGGAAAGTACTTCTGTACTTTGCCTTCTGTCTTTTCATAGGATGTTGGGTCAATAAATGGCCCTGACAAACACACTGAGAGTTTTGGGTGCAGTGTTAGCGGGCGCCAGACTCCTATGAGGGCTGAGGGAAGCGTAGTAGGATTATATGCAATTAAGTGCTTCAGAAAAGTGCTTCAGAAAACATGGAGTATTTAAAGGTGTGATCCATAGAAAATCTATTATCTTTTTACCCCGCTCTGCATTACTAACAATGACCAACCCAAAGCATTCCCGAATGTTCCTCTGTTTGAAGATTTCTGCTTGGGTTTTGGGACACATTGTGATGTCAATCACTGGATGGCCCCTTCAAAAGAATATTTGTGGGGGCGGGGGGCACTAGATTGCACAATGTGCACACTTACCTGTCACAAAGGGCCTTATCTCTGAGAGTATATCAATTGATGCTTATTGAATTCAACGTCAGGAACAGGTTTAGCCTTCCCAACCAACAATCATTTCCTTGAGGCTGCATATTTCAACAACATTCCTGTCAGAAGTTTGGGAAAGTAGGAGAAAAAGGATGAAGAAGTTGACATGCAGTCAATTTAGATTACTAGGAATCAGCCCTAAAGTAGTTATAGAAATGTATTACATTTCTGGTGCTTTTGTATTGGGAAACAGGATTGTCCTATAAGCTTTATAGCTTTTAATGTCACTTAGATATTGTTTGTGTGTAAAAGGAACAGCAGTGGTTATTGCCTAATATTCGCACATCTGTACAAGAAATAATGGCTGATTAGTAAGTCCAAAGTGTCCTAGGCTTCTCATTGGTGCTGAACCTGGTAATGATACCCAACCACCAAGGGTATTTTATGCACTAGATCAAAAAACAAGAACAAAGGAACTTCCTTTGAACTGTGCTAGAAAGGTAATTTATTAGAACAAAATACCAGGGCACTCCTGAAAGCAGTCCGAGTAGTATATTCCTATAGTGAAAAGAAAGTCCGGAGTTCAAAACAGGTTGTTTTCACAAATGTTTAGACTTTAATTCCTTGTGTCAATAAAACATTCCAACATTGATCCTGAATCTGAATTATCCAGAATTAAGCCAACACGTGTTTCGTCCAAGGGACTTTTTCAAGGCTGCAAGAATAGAAATCTGATTTGGTTTATAGTGGTGCATCAGAGAACAGAACGAGTAAAGAAATTGAGATACTCTTGTTGAACGTGAAAGGACAGTTTGTTGAAGACTATGAAGGAGAGTAGTAAAGAAAGAGAGTAGAAATGATAAAAGCCAGGGGCAGAAGGAATAGAATCCATACTGCTTCCATAAACCAGAAAAGATGTTGGTTCCAAAGGAAAGGAGAGACTAAAGGATAATGCTCCAGATCTATAGAAAAACAGGGTGGTTGGGAACTTTGTAGTTGGTAAAAAAACATGCAGGATAAACAAAGTGCTCACAAGAAAAGTCACCCATGTTTGCAACCAACAAAGGTGAGAAACACCACCGTAGATAAGAGAACCAAAGCAGTTACGTGAGGTATACATTGTGGTATACATTGTTGTGTGTGTGTGTGTGTGTGTTTATGTGTATATAAATATATATTCAATGGCATGTGTAGCTGCAGATACACATGCTGTGCACATCCCGCCATGTAGTGTTGGGCTTGGAGTGTTACAAGTTGTTTTTCTTCGAAGAAGTATTTTTCGAGTCACGAGATCGAGGGACTCCTCCCCTTTCGGCTCCATTGCGCATGGGCGTTGACTCCATCTTAGATTGTTTTCTTTCCGCCATCGGATTCGGACGTGTTCCTTTTCGCTCCGGGTTTCGGTTCGGAAAGTTAGTTAAAATCTCAGAAAATTTGACGGTATTGTTTGCGTTCGGTATCGGGTTAGTTAGAACAGATCGACACCGAATTTTGAAGAGCTCCGGTGGCCCTTTGGGGTTTTCGATTCCCCGGCTGGGCCTGGTCGGCCTGACCACGTGCGTCTTCAAGGCTAATGGAACGGACCCCATTCCGATTCTGCCCCGAATGTCACAACAAGTATCCTTCTACAGATCAGCATCTGGTCTGTAATTTGTGTTTGTCTCCAGAACACAAAGAGGATACCTGTGAAGCCTGTCGAGCGTTTCGGTCGAGGAAGACGTTAAGAGACCGAAGAGCAAGAAGACTACAAATGGCGTCGGCGCCGACAGGACAAAGACACTTGGAGGTGGAAGAAGAAACCTTCTCCATCGAGGATTCGGACTCGGATGAGGTTGATCCCGAACAGACGCCAGAAACCGTGAGTAAGACGTTCATACACAAAACTCACGGAAAAACCACTAAAGCCCAGGGGACGCCACCGCCGGCAGGCCATGGCTTAACCCGAAAAATAGGTGACCGACCATCGGCACCGAAAAAGGGCACGCATGTGTCGAAGTCATCCAACTCCGGTCGAGATACCGGCACAGAGCAGACTCGACCCGAGACACCGGGTCAGAGCAATCTCGGCACCGAGAGGGCGGCACCGAAACGAGTCGGCATCGAGAGATCAGTACGCCGAAGCTCAAAAAAGTGTCGTCGGAGCCGAAAAAGTTTCCAAACCGAAATCAAGTTCCTACACAGAGGAACAGGGCCTGTCCTCACAAATGCAAGGACACAGATTCGGACAAGAACTAGAGACAATAGAGCCAGATTACACTCAAAGAAGGCTCCACATTCAAAAAGACACAGGGAAGATCAGTACTCTTCCACCAATTCGAATGAAAAGAAAACTTGCCTTCCAAGAGAAAGACAAGCAGCCACAGGCAAAGGTGGCAAAACAAGTAACCCCGCCACCATCTCCACAACGCTCACCACAACCATCACCAGTAACCACTCCACCAATGATGCAGTCCCCAACTCATACTGGAATGAGTCAAGATGATCCCGACGCATGGGATCTTTATGATGCGCCGGTATCAGATAACAGCCCAGACTGTTATCCAGCTAGACCGTCACCACCTGAGGACAGTACAGCCTACACACAGGTGGTGTAAAGAGCAGCGGCGTTTTATAATGTCACTCTGCATGCAGAACCTATCGAGGACGACTTTTTATTTAACACACTATCGTCCACACATAGCCAGTACCAGAGTCTCCCTATGCTACCTGGAATGCTGAAACACTCCAAACAAGTGTTTCAGGAGCCTGTGAAGGGCATGGCCATTACTCCAAGGGTGAAGAAGAAGTACAAACCGCCACCAACAGACCCTGTGTACATCACGCAGCAATTAACACCAGACTCAGTGGTAGTAGGGGCAGCTCGCAAGAGAGCGAACTCACACACTTCAGGAGACGCACCACCTCCAGACAAGGAGAGTCGCAAATTCGACGCTGCGGGGAAAAGGGTTGCGGCACAAGCAGCCAACCAATGGCGCATTGCCAACTCACAGGCCTTGCTGGCTAGATATGATAGGGCTCATTGGGACGAAATGCAACATTTCATAGAACACCTGCCCAAAGAGTTCCAAAAGAGAGCACAACAAGTGGTGGAGGAAGGACAGAGTATCTCAAACAATCAGATACGGTCAGCAATGGATGCAGCGGACACAGCTGCTAGGACTGTAAATACAGCAGTGACCATACGGAGACACGCATGGCTGCGTACATCAGGATTCAAGCCGGAAATACAACAAGCCGTGCTGAATATGCCATTTAACGGACAGCAATTGTTTGGGCCGGAGGTGGACACTGCTATCCAAAAAACTAAAAAAAGACACAGATACGGCCAAAGCCATGGGCGCACTCTACTCCCCACAGAGCAGAGGCACTTTTCGGAAAACACAGTTTAGAGGGGGGTTTCTGGGACAGAGCACAGAACCCTCAACCTCACAAACAAGGCCCACTTATCAGAGTCAATATCACAATATCAACAGGGAAGTTTTTGGGGACAATATAGAGGGGGACAGTTCCCAAAGAGCAGAGGGAAGTTCCAGAGTCACAAAACTCCACAAAATAAACAGTGACTTCAACGTCACAAATCCCCAACACATAACACCAGTGGGGGGGAGACTAACCAAGTTCTACAAACACTGGGAAGAAATAACAACAGACTCGTGGGTCCTAGCCATTATCCAGCAAGGTAATTGCATAGAATTTCTACAATTCCCTCCAAATGTCCCACCGAAAACACACAACATGTCCAAACAACACATGGAACTATTACAACTGGAGGTCCAAGCGTTGTTGCAAAAAGATTCTATAGAGATAGTACCAATTCATCAAAGAAGAACAGGAGTTTACTCACTGTACTTTCTCATACCCAAAAAAGACAAAACTCAAAGACCTATATTAGATCTCAGAACACTAAACATCTACATCAAATCAGATCACTTTCACATGGTGACACTGCAAGACGTGATACCACTGTTCAAACAACAAGACTACATGACAACACTAGACCTAAAGGATGCATATTTTTATATACCTATACATCCTTCCCACAGAAAGTACTTAAGGTTAGTATTCCAAGGAGTACATTACCAGTTCAAAGTGTTGCCATTCGGGATAACAACAGCGCCAAGAGTTTTTACAAAATGCCTGGCAGTAGTGGCTGTTCATATCAGAAGACAGCAAATACATGTGTTCCCGTACCTAGACGATTGGTTAATCAAAACCAATACGCAACAACGGTGTTCACAACACACAAAGTATGTCATAGAAACCCTTCACAAACTAGGTTTCTCACTCAACTACAACAAGTCACACCTACAACCGTGTCAAATACAACAATACATAGGAGCAACAATCAACACACCAAAAGGGATTGCCACTCCAAGTCCACAAAGGGTACAGGCATTTCAAAACGTAATACAAGCCATGCACCCAAAACAAAAGATACAGGTAAAATTACTAATGAAACTACTAGGCATGATGTCCTCATGCATAGCCATTGTCCCAAACGCAAGATTGCACATGCGGCCCTTACAACAGTGCCTAGCATCACAATGGTCACAGGCACAGGGTAAACTTCAAGATCTAGTGTTGATAGACCGCCAAACATACACCTCGCTTCAATGGTGGAACACTATAAATTTAAACAAAGGGCGGCCTTTTCAAGACCCAGTGCCTCAATACGTAATAACAACGGATGCCTCCATGATAGGGTGGGGCGCACACCTCAACCAACACCGCATCCAAGGACAATGGGACACTCAGCAGAGACAGTTTCACATAAATCACTTAGAACTACTAGCAGTATTTCTAGCGCTGAAAGATAATAAACCACAAACACATTCTTGTCAAAACTGACAACATGACAACGATGTATTATCTGAACAAACAGGGAGGAACACACTCAACACAGTTGTGTCTCCTGGCACGGAAAATATGGCATTGGGCGATGCACAACCACATTCACCTAATAGCGCAGTTCATACCTGGAATTCAAAACCAGTTAGCAGACAATCTCTCTCAGGATCACCAACAGATCCACGAATGGGAAATTCATCCCCAAATACTAAAAACTTACTTCCAAAGGTGGGGAACACCGCAAATAGACCTATTTGCAACAAAAGTAAACGCAAAATGCCAAAACTTCACATCCAGGTACCCACAGGCTCACTCTCAGGGCAATGAGTTATGGATGAGTTGGTCAGGGATATTTGCATACGCTTTTCCCCCTCTCCCACTACTTCCATATCTAGTAAACAAATTGAGTCAAAACAAACTCAAACTCATACTAATAGCACCAACTTGGGCAAGACAACCTTGGTACACAACACTACTAGACCTCTCAGTAGTGCCCCATATCAAGCTACCAAACAGACCAGATCTGTTAACTCAACACAAACAACAGATCAGACACCCAAATCCAGCATCGCTGAATCTAGCAATTTGGCTCCTGAAGTCTTAGAATTCGGGCACCTAGACCTTACACAGGAATGTATGGAGGTCATAAAACAAGCTAGGAAACCAACCACAAGACATTGCTATGCAAATAAGTGGAAAAGATTTGTTTATTACTGCCATAGTAATCAAATTCAACCATTACACGCATCTGCTAAAGACGTCGTCAGCTACCTACTGCACTTACAAAAGTCAAAGTTAGCTTTTTCATCTATTAAAATACATCTCACCGCAATTTCAGCTTATCTGCAAATTACGCACTCAACTTCATTATTCAGGGTCCCAGTCATAAAGGCATTCATGGAAGGTCTGAAAAGAATTATCCCACCACGAACACCACCAGTTCCTTCGTGGAATCTCAACATTGTCTTAACACGACTTATGGGTCCACCCTTTGAACCCATGCACTCATGTGACATACAGTACTTAACATGGAAAGTAGCTTTTCTGATAGCTATCACATCTCTCAGAAGAATAAGCGAAAAACAAGCATTTACTATACAAGAACCCTTTATTCAGATACATAAGCATAAAGTAGTTCTACGAACAAATCCTAAATTCTTACCTAAAGTCATATCATCGTTCCACTTAAATCAAACAGTGGAACTCCCAGTATTCTTTCTAGAACCAGATTCGGTAGCTGAGAGAGCATTACATACATTAGACATTAAAAGGGCACTAATGTACTACATAGATAGAACGACACAAATTCGCAAAACAAAACAATTGTTCGTTGCATTCCAAAAACCTCATACAGGGAATCCAGTATCCAAACAAGGCATTGCCAGATGGATAGTTAAATGTATTCAGACCTGCTATATAAAAGCAAAAAGAGAACTGCCTATTACACCAAAGGTGCACTCCACTAGGAAGAAAGGCGCCACAATGGCCTTTCTCAGAAACATACCAATGACTGAAATATGTAAGGCAGCCACATGGTCTACGCCTCATACATTCACAAAACATTACTGTGTAGATGTGTTAACAACACAACAAGCCACAGTCGGACATGCAGTATTACAAACTTTATTTCAGACAACTTCAACTCCTACAGGCTAAGCCACCGCTTTTGGGGAGATAACTGCTTACTAGTCTATGCACAGCATGTGTATCTGCAGCTACACATGTCATCGAAAGGAAAATGTCACTTACCCAGTGTACATCTGTTCGTGGCATGAGACGCTGCAGATTCACATGCGCCCTCCCACCTCCCCGGGAGCCTGTAGCCGTTATAAGTTGATCAAACTTGTAAATTTGTAAATATATACTATTTTTATACACATTATGTACATACATACTCACTCCATTGCATGGGCACCTTTACTATATACACACCTCCTACCTCACCCTCTGCGGGGAAAACAATCTAAGATGGAGCCGACGCCCATGCGCAATGGAGCCGAAAGGGAGGAGTCCCTCGGGCTCGTGACTCGAAAAGACTTCTTCGAAGAAAAACAACTTGTAACATTCCGAGCCCAACACTAGATGGCAGGATAATGCACAGCATGTGAATCTGCAGCGTCTCATGCCACGAACAGATGTACACTGGGTAAGTGACATTTTCCATATATTTCTATTTGTTCGATGGCATGTGTAGCCTCAGATACACATGCTGTGCATAGCTCTTCCGACATCTAGTGTTGGGCTTGGAGTGTTACAAGTTGTTTTTCTTTGAAGAAGTCTTTTCGGAGTCACAGGATCTAGTGATTCCTCCTCTCGGTTACAGTGCACATGGGCATCGACTCCATTGTTAGATTGTTTTCTTTCCGCTGTCGGGTTCGGTCCGCTGTCGGGTTCGGGCGTGTTTCCTCTCGCTCCGAGATTTCGAATCGGAAAACCTTAAAAAAACTATTTAATCATCGGTATTTTATTCGATCGCGTTTCCATCTAGCATCGTACCAGTAGTAGTACCCTTGGAATCTAAATTTCTAAATTTCACCCTTTGGGGCGCGTGCACCCGACTCGGGACTATTCGGGCCTACCGCGTGGAAGCCTGATGGATCGGACTCCATTTCGAATCTGCCCTCGGTGCCACACGAAGTACCCATATACAGACCAACATCTGGTTTGTAATTTGTGCCTTTCTGCTGACCATTGAGAAGAAGATTGCGAGGCCTGTCTATCGTTTCGTCCGAAGAAGACTTTAAGAGATCGTAGAGCCCGAAGATTGGCGTCTAAAAGCACAGAGCATCTCGATGTCACGGAAGAAGAGCAGGCGCAGGCAGCAGTCTCCATTCGAGATACTGATTCCGAGCAGGAATCAGAAGAAGATAGACCCATCACAGCTGGCCAGCATGTGAGTACATCTGCCTCTACTCCCATACATGAAAAACTACAAAAGGCCTTGGGTACACCACTGCCGGAAGGCCATGGGTCGGCCCGAGAAAAGACTGTAAGTGACTGACCCTCGGGTTCGGCGACGAAAAAGGCCACTGCTCTGTCTACTTCGGAGTTGAGCAAATCGGTCAGAAGTTCCACCTCGGACTCCAGTAAGCATCCTCACTCCTCGGAGTCGAAGATTCAACATCCTGCTTCAGAGCCGAAACAGCTGACTTCATTTTCGGGACCAAAAAAAAATTCAGACTTTGGAACCGAAAAAAGCCTCACACACAGAGGTAACAACAACTTTCAATTAAACTTAAACAAATCTCAAAGTCGATGGAAGAATCTTACAATCCTGATCATGAGGGCACTGAGATTCAGCCAATATTGGACATTATGGATGAAAGACAATCTAGAATCCATATACATAAAGAGACTGGCAGAATTTTGACTACACCTCCGTTAAAGATTAAAACCAAGCTGGCCTTTCAAGAGGAATTAGACTCTGCTCAAGCAAAGGTTCAAAAACAAAAGAAGCCAGCACCTCTCCCTACTTCTCCTCCTCACTCTCCACAGCTTTCTTTTTCACCTCCTCACAATAGTCCACCACCATTGCCTTCTCCAACACACTCACTATACTCGCATGGAGATACAGTGGATCCTTGGGATCTCTATGACCCTGATCCCATTCCAGACAATGATCCTGATCTATACCCCTCCAAGCCTTCTCCACCAGAGGACACTACTGCCTACACTCGGGTAGTTTCTAGGGCAGCTGCATACCATGGGGTGATTATGCACTCTGAACCCCTAGAAGATTTTTTATTCAACACTCTGTCTTCCACTCATTCTAGGTACCAGTTTCTCCCAATGTTGCCGGGAATAGTCAAACATGCTGACCACATTTTAGTGAGCCCGTCAAAGCTAGAGTAATTACTCCTAGAATTGACAACAAAATATAAACCTGCTCCTACAGATCCAGACTACATCACACATCAAATTCCTCCAGACTCGGTAGTGGTGAATGCGGCTAGGAAAAAAGCTAACAGCCAATCATCAGGAGATGCTCCTCCACCTGATAAGGAGAGTAGTAAATTTGATGCTGCTGGCAAGAGAGTACCCACGCAAGCGGCTAATCAATGGCGAATTGCAAATTCGCAAGCACTCCTTGCCAGATATGATAGAGCCCACTGGGATGAGATGCAAGAATTCATATAGCACCTCCCAAAAGATCATCAAAAAAGAGCACAGCAGGTTGTAGAGGAAGGACAGGCTATAAGTAATAATCCGATAAGGTCTGACCTTGATGCTGCTGATACAGCCACTAGGAGTGTAAATACAGCCATTACAATACAAAAGCATGCATGGTTACGCCCTTCTGGTTTTAAACCAGAAATTCAACAGGCAGTACTTAACATGCCTTTTGATAAAAAAAACATTTATTTGGGCCTGAGGTGGATACCACCACAGAGAAACTGAGAAAGGACTCAGATAATGCAAAAGCAATGGAAGCATTATATACCACACCATATAGAGGCTCCTTTCGCAGGCCCCAGTTCAGAGGAGGATTTAAGCCACAATCCTCTGAATCTTCTATTTCCCAGTCAAAGCAGGGACAACAGACACAATATCAAAGAGGGGGCTTTAGAGGGTCTTATAGAGAACAATATATCAGAAACAGAGGCAAATTCCAAGCATCAAAGCAAGCCACTACACCATCCAAACAGTGAGTTCTTTCCCACCTCTCTACCACACACATCTCCTGTGGGAGGGAGACTACAACACTTCCACTCTCATTGGCAAAACATCACCACAGACAATTGGGTGTTATCAATTATCCTCAATGGCTATTGCCTAGAGTTAATCTCCACCCCTCCAAACATTCCACTACGTTACCACATATTGTCCCCAGAACACAATGTTCTGTTACAACAGGAAGTACAATCTCTACTACTAAAACAAGCAATAGAATTGGTCCCACATTCTCAACAAGGAACAGGTGTATACTCACTATACTTCCTCATTCCCAAAGAAGATGGCACTCTAAGGCCTATCCTAGACCTCAGACTTCTCAATCTATACATCCTGTCATAACATTTTCACATGGTAACTTTGCAGGATGTCATTCCACTACTACAAAAACAAGATTACATGACTGCTTTAGACCTCAAATATGTGTATTTCCATGCACCCATCCATCCAGCTCACAGAAAATACCTCAGGTTCGTCATAGCAGGAAAACATTACCAGTTCAAAGTTTTGCCATTCGTCATAACAACTGCTCCAAGAGTGTTCACAAAATGTCTAGCAGCAGTAGCAGCCTACTTAAGAAGACAACACATTCACGTATTTCCATATGTAGATTGGCTAATAAAATCAAGCAGTTTTATACAACGCCAACAACACACTCAATATGTAATAGAAACACTGCATACACTAGGGTTCACTCTAAATTATCAGAAGTCACACCTTCAACCAGCATACGTACAACCTTACCTAGGTGCTATTCTAAATACTCAAAAAGCCCTAGCTTATCCAAATACACAAAGAATACAAGCTTTCCAAAATCTCATCCCACATATCCAACCAAAACAACAATACACTGTAAGATTTATCATGAACATTCTAGGGATGGTGGCACCTTACATAGCCATAGTTCCACATGCAAGACTAAACATGAGGCCTTTACAACAATGCTTCTCACAACAATGGTCTCAGGCACACAGTCAACTTCAAGATCTAGTATTGATGGACCACCATACGCACACGTCCCTTCAATGGTGGAATCTCAGCAATTTAATCTTACTTCAAGACCCTGTATCTCAGACCATGATAACAACAGACGCATCAATGATAGGTTGGTTAGCTCATCTCAACAACCATACCATTCAAGGGAAATGGGATCCCAAACAGAAACAACTTCACATAAACCACCTAGAGTTATTGGCAGTGTTTCTTGCCCTAAAAGCGGTTCAGCCCCTTCTCAAAAACAAGAATGTTCTGATAAAAACAGGGAACATGACGACCATGTATTACCTCAAAAAACAGGGCGGGACACATTCATCTCAACTGTCTCTACTAGCCCAAACAATATGGAAATGGACAAGTCTCGATCACATTCATCTATTAGCAGAATACATTCCAGGAATACACAATCAGTTAGCGGATCTCCTAAGCAGAAATCACCAACAAACTCACGAATGGGAGATTCACACCCAAGTACTTCAAAAGTACTTTCAAAAGTGTGGAACCCCAGAAATAGACCTATTCGCAACAAGCGAAAACACAAAATGCCAAAACTTTGCATCCAGACACCCACATCCTTTATCCAAGGGCAATGCTCTATGGATCAACTGGTCAGGGATATTTGCTTACGCTTTTCCCCCTCTCCCACTCCTTCCCTTTCTGGTCAGCAAACTACATCAAACATCTCTTACCATGATACTCATAGCCCCAAAATTGGCACGCCAACACTGGTACACAACACTCTTAGACCTGTCTGTAGTACCTCATTCCAAACTTCCAAACAGACTAGATTTGTTGTCACAGAACAAAGGTCAAATCAGGCACCCAAACTCCAATGCTCTCAATTTACTGATTTTGCTCCTGAAGTCATAGAATTTGGTTACCTAAAACTTTCATCAGAATGTATGGAAGTGCTTAAACAGGCATGTACACCTACTACCAGGCAATGTTATGCTAACAAATGGAAAAGATTTGTTTACTACTGTCAATCTAAAAATACTGATCCACTTACTACATCTATACAAGATATTGTATGCTTCCTACTTCATTTACAAAAATCAAATTTAGCTTTCTCATCCATCAAAATAAACCTTACTGCAATATCAGCATATTTACAAAATATTCAACATACTTCTCTATTTAGAGTCCCTGTTATTAAAGCTTTCATGGAAGGATTAAAACGCATTATTCCACCTAGGACACCACCTGTTCCTTCTTGGAATCTAAATATCGTACTTACCAGACTCATGGGCCCACCTTCTGAACCCATGCACTCTTGTCAAATTCAGTTTTTAACATGGAAGGTTGTCTTCCTTGTAGCTGTTACTTCATTAAGAAGAGTTAGTGAAATACAAGCCTTCACTATTGAGGAACCTTTTTTCCAAGTACACAAACATAAAATCGTACTTAGGACAAATCCAAAATTTCTATCAAAGGTAGTATCAACCAAACAGTGGATTTGCCAGTCTTCTTTCCACAGCCAGACTCAGTTGCGAAAAGAGCACTTCATACTCTAGATCTCAAAAGAGCTTTTATGTACTATATAGATAGAACTGAGGTGGTCATTACGACCCTGGCGGTCAGAGACCACCAGGGTTAATGTGACGTCCGTACCGCCAACAGTCTGGCGGTACGGAGGCCCTTATTACGACCGCAGCGGTAGCGCCGCGGTCGCACCGCCAGGACCGGCGGTTTCCCGCCGTTTTAGCCCCAGCGGTGATAATCCGCCAGGGCAGCGCTGCCCTGGGGATTATGACCCCCCCCCCTACCGCCAGCCTGTTTCTGGCGGTTTGCACCGCCAGGAAGAGGCTGGCGGTAAGGGGTGTCCTGGGGGCCCCTGCACTGCCCATGCCACTGGCATGGGCAGTGCAGGGGCCCCCTAACAGAGCCCCGGCCAGCTTTTCACTGTCTGCATAGCAGACAGTGAAAAGCGCGACGGGTGCAACTGCACCCGTCGCACAGCCGCAACACCGCCGGCTCCATTAGGAGCCAGCTCCTATGTTGCGGCCTCATTCCCGCTGGGCCGGCTGGCGCAAACTTGGTTTGCGCCCGCCGGCCCAGCGGGAATGTCATAATGGGGGCCACGTGATGCGCCCGCACAGCGGTTACCGCCTGGCGGGCGCCGGTAGCCGCCCGCCAAGGTCGTAATGACCCCCTAAATACTTTAGGAAAACAAAACTTTTCAACAACCACATAAAGGCAATCCTATATTTAAACAAGGCTTATAAGATGGATTGTTAGATGCATACAGACATGCTACATCAAGTCAAAAAGACAACTTTTGATCAGTCCTAGAGCACATTCTAGAAAGAAAGGTGCGTCAATGGTGGCATTTTTAGGAAACATACCAATGACTGATATATGCAAAGCTGCCACATGGTCTACTCCTCATACCTTTACTAAACATTATTGTGTTGATGTTTTCTCACAGTAACAGGCCACTGTAGGCCAAGCTGTTTTAAGAACACTATTTCAAACAACTTCAACTCCCACAGGCTAGCCACTGCTATTTTTTGGGAGGACTAACTGCTTTGTAGTTTATGCATAGCATGTGTACCTACAGCTACACATGCCATCAAACGGAAAATGTCACTTACCCAGTGTACATCTGTTCGTGGCATGTACTGCTGCAGATTCACATGCACCTTTCCCTCCTCCCCGGAAGCCTGTAGTCGTTTAAGTTTATCATATGTACATATGTAGATACATTTACACTTGTAGGGACATCTCTTTATATTCTTATACTCTATCACTCCTTCCTTCCCCCTTTGCGGGAAAACGATCTAACAATGGAGTCGATGCCCATGCGTACTGTAACCGAGAGGAGGAGTTACTCGATCCCGTGACTCCGAAAATACTTCTTCAAAGAAAAACAACTTGTAACCCTCCAAGCCCAACATTAGGTGTCGGAAGAGCTATGCATAGCATGTGAATCTGCAGCACTACATGTCACTAACAGATGTACACTGGGTAGGTGACATTTTCCATATATATTATATATGGATAATCTAATTATGTGTTTTATTTATTTTTAGTTTTTATAGAATGCAGAATTGCCAGAAAAAACGCCCTTTAATGATCACCACTCCATTAAAATCCAATCAACTGCTAAATTATAAAATGAACAGTTATATGTTAAGCATTTTTCCAAATGTTCAGTAATTATGGACCAAATATAACTCAAAAAGAATAGAATCCAATGTGTGGCAACTGGGCAATAAAATGTTTCCTTTCTCTTTACAGATGCGCTCAAAGAAAAAATACGTAAGTTATACTGTTTTTGAAATAGCTGAATGTTATGAAGCTGAGCTGCATTGGCCAGCCATGTATATCCGGAGTAAAACCACCCTTTAGTAGCGACCATAACTAAACATTAAAGACTGTTGTTGGTCATGTGTTTCAGTTTCTTGTTTTCACTGCTATATAGCTCAGTAAAGCATCAAATAACAGTTGTTACTGTTGATGATATTCATTTAACTGAGCCCATAAGATGATAGTTTTAGGCCCATATTCTGAGTCGGCTCTTGATACGTCTTGGGCAGAACCAGGAGTGTCAACGCAAATCACTGTTACAAGACTCACTGTGGTACTTAACCACATACGACATTACCAGAGATGCCTCTGAGAACAAATCTGACACATCAAACCAATTAGAATTTGGCAAAGCAAAACACATTTATTAAGTGGTTAGGAGTTTTACATGATGGCTCAGAATACTTTTTATATTATATTGTTATAAGTATAAAGAAGCCACTGTAACAACTACGAAAATGAATGATATCACTATCACCCTCACCTTAACACACCCCTAATCCTAACTCACTCACCCCAGTCTCATTCCTAACCATAAAGATGACTCTAACATGCCCCCTAACTACTACTTGCAGTCTAACTCTAAACTTTAAAACAGCTCAACCTATAACTTTAGGCCTCATTGCAAGTTTGCCACCCACCAAACTCGAGCGTCCAGAAGACCGTCAGTCCTGTATTCTGCCCACTGGCCATATTATGAGTTTCCCGCTGGGCCAGCGGGCTGAATCAGCATTTCTGCCCACTGGGAAACTAGCCACAACATTGAAAGTGGCAATGTTGCGGGGCTTCAGGTGCAATGGCACCCATCGTGCTTTTTTCGCTCCCTGTAAATCAGGCAGTAAAAAGCACAATGAGGCTGTTCATGGAGGCCCCTGTACTGCCTCTGGGCAGTGCAGGGGCCCCTGGCACCCCGTTTCTGCCAGTCTTTGCATGGCAGTGGAACCGCCATGCAAAAGCTGACAGACATGGGGGTCAATGTCCCCAGGTCAGAGCATCTAGCAGTGCTGCCATTGTGGATTAAGACCGCCGGCACCACTAGGCTGGCGCAAATGTGGCGGTGCCAGTGGTCCGGCCATGGTGCTTTCGCCACGGTCGTAATGTGGAGGCTGCACCAGCGCATTGGTGGCAGTCTGACAGCCACCACAAGTCTGGTAGTCCTAGGACTGCCAGACCCGTACTAAGGGCCTTAGGGGGTGATTCTGATTCTGGCGGGCGGCAGAGCCCGCCCGCCAGAATTCCGCCCCCAAAATACCGCGCCGCGGTCAAAAGACCGCAGCGGGTATTTCAAGTTTTCCCCTGGGGAAAACGACCTTCCCACGAGGATGCCGGCTCGTAATCGAGCCGGCGGAGTGGGAAGGTGCGACGGGTGCATTTGCACCCGTCGCGTATTTCACTGTCTGCCAAGCAGACAGTGAAATACTTGTAGGGGCCCTCTTACGGGGGCCCCTGCAGTGCCCATGCCAGTGGCATGGGCACTGCAGGGGCCCCCAGGGGCCCCGCGACCCCCCTACCGCCATCCGGTTCCCGGCGGGCGGACCGCCGGGAACTGGATGGCGGTAGGGGGGGTCGGAATCCCCTCGGCGGCGCAGCTAGCTGCGCCGCCTTGGAGGATTCAACAGGGCAGCGGTACACTGGCAGGAGACCGCCAGTGTTGCCGGTCTGACCGCGGCTTTACCGCCGCGGTCAGAATGCCCTGCGGGGCACCGCCGGCCTGTCGGCGGTGCTCCCGCCGACCCTGGCCCCGGCGAAATCACCCCCTTAATGTCTAAATTGTTAACAGTGAAAAAGTACATTTACACAGATAATTGGCTTTACTTTTTCATTACTCAAAATTATAATCCCCAAAACTATTATTTTGACTACTTATTCATCGTCTTTGTCTATAATTTGGTTATAAACTATCAGTTACCAGCATTATTTATGTTTTCACTTGACAGTAAAATATCCATACAGAGCATAAAATATGTTAAGAAACAGATGGACATTAAAAATCACATTTATGGCAATATTGCAAAAGAAAGTTCTTCAAAGTAAATCAAAGCAATCGTCTTCAAGTCATGCATTTATTTATACCTTATGGTTACTACTGGCTCATTATCTTATTTTATTCCCAATGCCTATTCATTAAGCTATGCCACACGTTATGCAATTTGAATCATTAAAACTAGTGTTGCCTTTGCTTGTAGACTAATTACAAAAGTTCATTGAAGTTCATTAAAGTTGACTACAGATAGAAGTACAATGCAACTAAAAAACATACTCTTACAAATTGGTATTTACCTTCTCTTTGGCTTAAATGTAATCTCCAGTGTAAATGTTCTTTAGTTTATTTTAAAGACAGGATTTTGTTGACTTTCGATAGATAACCATCAATTAAAACTACGTTTACATAATCAGATTAGGCTTCTCTACTTTGTTTTTTAACCTTTTCACTGATGTGGATATGAGCTATTTGCTGTAGCGTTAAAGGCTGGTTCTAAAACCTGGTCAAGTGCAAACATAGCAGATGTATTTTTTAACAATAAAAATATGAAAAGGCTAGCATGCATACTCAATACCAGCCCCAGCTCAGTTAAAATGAGTATTAAATATTTCTTACTGTTTATTTTCTGTTTTTAGGGAACCTTAAGGATGAACTCGGTAAGTCTTTGTCTGTTAAGTCACATTTAAAGAGACATACTTTAGTTTAAATTTGATGCTCAGTTATATGGTTTCGCATGTCTCAGACATTTCTATATTTGTTTTCAGAGTGGAGACGGAGCCGCACCTATGATGGTACTGGAGTATAAGTTTATTAATTTCCAAAATCCGATTATTGCTTCTTAAATTACTAATCTTTTGAATAATTTTCCAATATGCTGGTTGACATCTCACACTACATTAGTTAATAAGTCCTACCTATTATCTGTATTTGTCACGTCATCTCAAATATACTGATGAATAGAAGTATATTTTTACCAGCCAAGGCAGACATCTGATTGAGCAACTCTAGCATGAGAGTTAACATTAGAAGATTTCAAGTGTAGGTTTAGGATAGGGAAAACAGCATGTTAGATGTTCATAGCATATGCAGACTCCACTGAAAGTATTTACCTGTCTTGCAAGGTGTCTCAGTAATGAGTGTGGGATACACAGTACTGAACAAACAAACAATTTCTGTTTATGGGCCAGTTAAGTATTTAGTATGGTAGGACTGCTACAGAAAAATAGGTTTTACCATTTTCAGCAATCACTGAATAAATGAGCAACAGTTGTAGATTCCCAGTGTAAGCGCCATCAGTGTAACTTCCTTCAGTCTCATCTGAAGAGCCTTTTCCTCAGACTAGGAGAGGTCCTTTGCTGAAGAAATCTGACTCTAAACTACACCATGTCTTTATATTTTATTTAATTTTATAAAGTATAGACCTTACGCAAATGCTTCACATGAGTACTAGTCACAGGAGCTGTACATAGGAACTCATAAGCAAATGATTTAGGGACAGATGTAGCAAATGATTTGTGCGTCGCAAACTGCGAAAATCGCAGTTTACGAGGCACAAATGCCTCTTTGCCATGCAGAAATGCATATTGCGAGTCGGGACCGACTCGCAATATGCATTTCAGAATCGCAAATAGGAAGGGGTGTTCCCTTCCTATTTGCGATTCGGAGTGGCATGCAATACCATTTGCGACCGCATATGCGGTCGCAAATGGTGTCGCAGTTACCATCCACTTCAAGTGGATGGTAACCCACTCGCAAATTGGAAGGGGTCCCATGGGACCCCTTCCACTTTGTGAATGGACCCAAAACAATTTTTTCAGGGCAGGCAGTGGTCCAAGGGACCACTGCCTGCCCTGAAAAAATACTGAAACTAAAGGTTTCTGTTTTTTTTTTTAAGTGCAGCTCGTTTTCCTTTAAGGAAAACGGGCTACACTTAAAAAAAAAAAAAAAAACTGCTTTATTTAAAAGCAGTCACGAACATGGAGGTCTGCTGACTACAGCAGGCCTCCATGTTTGCGAGTGCCCATAGTCGGTATGGGGCCGCAATTTGCGACCCACCTCATTAATATTAATGAGGTGGGTCTCTGCGACCCCATGTCGAGTCGCAATTTCCAAATTTGCTACATCTGGCCCCATATTACATGAAAACAAATGCACCAACCAAAGATAATGATACAAACAATTCAGAGGGTAAGAGAGTGAACCAACCACAGAAAGAAAGGGTGAGATTATTTCTCAAAAGCACTGAGATGTTGAAAATTGAAAATGGTGTAAGTTAGCATTGTAACGTTTGAGAGAAAGGGAAGATCAGAAGTAGGGTGAAAGCCTGGCGCACCCCATTGATCGACAGGAAAGCCTCAGTGGTCCTAGGAAAGTTAGGGTGAACAATGTTACAGTAAGATAGGACATTGTGGTGTGGAAAATAATGAGAAGTTAAAGATAACTGGGCAGCATAGATAATGCAGGTTGGAGTAAGGAATAAAAGCCAAAGTAGAGTATTGACAATAAGATTGATCATGTAAGTGATCACATGAGAATGAGTAGAATAAAAGTATCTTTGAAAGAGAATAATTTCGACTTCCATCTTGAATATAGACAGTGAGGACAGTTAGTGTAGACCCAGGGGCAGGCAGCTGAAGATTCCTTTAGCACTCACCGCAAAAGATTGAGTCATTGTGTGTTCCTTTTTGATGTCAGGGGTTTGAGAAGTAGTTCATCAACTCTGCATGAGTATCTGAGTCTGCCACCTTTAATGTTAGATATTGTGGGGTGGATGTGTGTATTGCCTTGAGTGATGTGTCCTTTTTTGCAAACCGCTCTAGCTACAACAGGGAACCAATTGAGTTACTAGTATAGGTGAAACATAGGCATGTTTTTGGCTCCAAAGAGAAGCGAGCTGCACCATCTACTGCTTTCAAAGAGGATTGGGGGGGAAATAATGTATGTGTTGGGATTTCTAGTCATGAGAGAGGTGCAGTAGTCAATGCTTATCAGCACCAGCAATTTGACAAGTCGTCAAACCTTGTTCAGGTAGTTGTATAGTATTGATTAATGTCTTCTGTAGAGAATGATAACCATGGATATAGCACAGTAAAAAATTATGTTTACAGTCAAGGACCTTAATTGAGTAAATCCAAGATTGAACTAAAAGTTTAGACTGGGGAGATGTGATGAGGAGATTTTTCTAATTGATCGATTGAGTTTACAGTCCTGGGCAGTCATTCAGTCTTAAACTGGTTCCAAAGGTTGAGTGAGATGAGAGAGATCAGTGAATAAGGAGTGATGAATGACACAAATTCGGAAGAAAAATATTGTGGGACATAAATATTGTGTCAAAAGTATTGAGGAACAGAATAACTAAGGTAAGACTGTTTTATTTTTTTTAATATGGTGGTTTTTAAAACTATTGTATTATTGTTTACTGTAGGTTTTATTAATGTGTTTTTTTTTATTAATGTAATATATACTTGTATGTTAATTTTAACTGTTAGTGTTGGTGGGATTGTTAATCATTTTTAATACAGTTTGTAATTTTAAATGTGTATTTTTTAATTTATTAGGAATTTATAATTAGTAGTGGGCTGTTGGGTTTGTAGTGGAATAGAGTGGGAAGTAAAGTAAATTATGATTAATTTAATTGTAATAACAATTTGTAATTGTTTATTAAATATTAAATTATGTATTTTGTTATATTATATTTTAAGTTTAATTTATTAATTTCAATAAGTGTTTAATGGTTTTACAGTTTTGTGACTAATATGTAAATAAATGCCTCTAACCAGACTAGCGCCATTTTCTGGCGCATATCCACCAAAAACATGACTCCTGTCTTAGGAAAGACAGGAGTCATGCTGACCACCCCAATGGCCAGATCAGGGGACAAGTGTCCCCTGGGCATAGACATTGCACCCTGTGCCATGCAGGGGGCCCCGAATGACAAAAGCAAAATATTTAAAAAATACTTACCTGGGCTACCTGGGATGGGGGGCCCCATCCTCTGGTGTCCCTCTGGTGGGGTGGGGGTGTTCCTGGGGTTTGGGGAGGGCACCTGTGGACCCATTCCATGATGTTTAGCCATGGGTGTCTGAACCAGGCTTTAAATAATGGTGCTAAGCAAGCTTAGCACCATTATTTAGCCCCCCCTCCCACCCGTGCGTCATTTGTGCACCGAGGGATAAATATGGGGCTATGAGGCTAGCACCATTTTTTGGATGGGAACGCCTACCTTGCATCTCATTGACACAAGGTATGTTCACTCATCCAAAAAATGGTGCAAACTCCTATATTTTGAGGTTAGACGTGACTAACGTCAAAATATAACTATGGAGTTAAGATAGCACCGAATTTCTGTCAAACAAATGATGCAAATTCGGAGCAAAAGGAGTATAAATATGGGCCTTAGTTCTTTAGTATGATTCCTGTAGAGTTCAGTATACAAGTTGAAAAAGAGTAGTGACCAGGCAGAGCCCTAAAGAACACCCTCAGTTATGCATTTGTGAGACAAGAGGCAATGTTGACACACTGCAGGACCATTCCATCTATGCCCATCCGTTCCTTAATGGTTTCAGTGAGCGTCAGGGAATTCACTATATCAAATGCACCAGATAAGTCGAGGAAGAACAAGGGCTACAGGGTTGCCAAAAACACAGATTATTTCAAAGTCCTGTAGCAAGGCAGTTTCCATATTGCGGCCTAGTCTGAAAAGCGTGGCATTTTAGGCAGCAGTTGTTCAATGGATACTTCTAATTTAGCAAAATGATCAAAATGATCTTTGAATCTGAAAGATTATTAATAGCTAGGACTAATTGAAAAAGCTGGGTAGGGTGGTTGTTAGCCATGTTGATAAGGGATAGGAAATGTCTGATCTTAGTACAGAAGATGTTTTTTTCTTTCTAGCTGCCTTACAACTTTCCAGGATGGGAGTAGAAGTCTGTCTCTGCTTCTTTTGTAGTATTCCTAAAGATTTCCTTTCCGCCTACTGGTCTTTGGAGAAGCAAAGGGCAGATGGTTTCTGCATCATTCTCAGAATACGTATCACATACCTTAAGCATTTATGGTAACAAACACAAAAACAATCAAGTCTGCCCTTCTCTGCATCAACCTAGACTTTGGCCGAGAAAAGCTCGATCCTTCCTCTCATTTGCAGGCCAATCAAACACGATGGAGTAGAGCAATTTTCTTAGATTTTCCTCCATACATTCAACTGAGCCAAGCAATCCGGACCCAAGATCTGCCTTGTTTCATTAAACTAGCAGATTTAGGCCTTGATTTTGACTTTGGCGGTCAATTTCTGTGACTGCCTAAGCCAAACCTGCTACTAGACCGCCAGTGCTGGCGGTCTGCAGACCGTCTTACTACGAGTGCTGGCAGCCATCTGCCATATTTGTAGGTGAAAGTCACCAGCACTTGTGCTGGTGGTCGGCAGTGCAGAGGTGGGTGCATCAACAGCACTGCCATGGCAGCAGAACTCCGCCCGCTTGGCCAGGACCGTCAGGACCCATCCCCTCCCGAACATCCTCCTCGATGGAAAAGGTGAGCGGGCATCCAAAAGGGAGGGGCAAAGGAGGGTGCCTGTGTCTGTGGGTGCATGTCTGCAGTGGGGGGATAGGGGTGGTGAATGCATGCATGTGTGAGAGTGAATGTGTGTATGGGGGTGTCTGTGTGGATGAATGTGAGTGAGTGGGGTGTCTGGGGGCATGTATGCGTATGCTGCATGGGTGTGTGTGAATGCGTGCGTGAAGGGGTGGGGATGCTTGTGAGTGTGTGGACAGGTGGGGGAGTGTGTGCATGGGTGGGAACGTGTGTATGTGTGTGCCTGCGACAGGAATGGAGATTCCTGTCACCGGATGCGTGACCGCCAGGATTTTCGTGGCGGGGTGACTGACACGGAAAGTCTGGCGGTTTTCAGCCTCATAATCCGGATGGCAGGCTGAGGCCTGCCGTCAGGTTGGAGGTGCTCACCGCCGGCCGCGGCAGTGCGACCGCACCGGCGGGCCAGGCAGGGTTGTGGAGGTTTGGCATCTGGGGAGTATGTAGAGGATTTAAAAAGTTGGACATGTACTTTTAAGTTTTACATGTCCTAGTAGTGAAAAACTCAAATTTGTCCTTCACTTTTGTGTGGCCTACTTCTCTCATAGGATAACATTTAATAAGTGATAACTTTGTATTGGGAGCAAATCGGAATATCATGTTTTGGTGTCTTAGAAATTGTAATGAATTTCCTCTTTAATGTTAAAGTTGGATTTTAAGTTATCATTTTGAAAATGCCCATTTTAGAAAGATGGCATTTTCTGCCCTGTTTGGTGTCTGCAGCCTGTTCCTGGGTCACATGACAGGGTATAGTTGATAGTTGCACTTTGTTCATTGCTCCCACACAGCCACGCAATAGATAGATTAGGTGTGCCTGGATGTGCCATCAACTGGCAGGTGAGGGGGAGGCAGTGCTTGGCACAGCCCCAATTGCAAGTGAATAGGATGTGCCCCTTCCTTCACACAAATGACATCTCACCACTGCCTTGTTTATGCAGCTAGCTTGGGGCCAGTCCAGGAGAAGCTGGAAACTTCAAGGACTTCAAAGGGAAATCTTTAGAAACTTCTCCTACTTCCTTCAAAGTGGGCACCATATATAAAAATTGGATCCTCAGACACCACTTTTCATTACATAACTAGATCTGTGACATAACTCAGAAGGAGGACTGCTGTGCTGCAGGAAGGACTGCCGATGTGCTGCCCTGCTGCCTAAGTGAGGACTGGAACTGTGTCTTGAACCCAGGAGCACAAGAATGGTCCACTGAAACCTGTTAGTCAAATATGAGGCTCCAATGCCTTTCTACCCAGCACCAGAATTCTGTGAGTCCTCCTTCCCATATGGTGCCACCTCAGTCCTGGACATTTGTAAGTAGTCCTGAAGGTGCTTTGCCAGCCCATTAGTGGTCCCAGCAGAATCGACGCAGCACAAGGTATGGCCTTGCAAACCTCAGCATTGGGACAGCTGTGTGATGCACGTGACGCAGGACACTGCATTGCAGCCCATCGGAACCGCCACTGCGCAGCGCATCATTGACACAGGCATCTGCATCGCAGGCACCTTGTTGACAGGATCCCTGAAAATGACACAGGACTCTGCACTGCAGGCCTGCAACGTCTTCGGAACAGGCTGGTGTGCAACGCATCTTTGACCCAGGACTTTGCATTGCAAGACCCTTGTTGACCAAATCATTGACAATGATGCAGGATCTTGCATCACAGCCTTTCAGGTCCCTAGAACCACCACTACATGACACAGCTCCACCCCAGGACATTGCAGCGCATCTCTTAACGTAAAACGCTGCATCACTACATAACCAGGATTTATGTTACTCATGTTTATTGGGACTCACATGATCCATGTGTCTGGCTAGAGGCCCATCGCGGTCAGCCTGAACATGCGACTTTCTCACCGTTGGTGCTTCGTACTTTTGGCGCTATTGTCACTGAAATCTTAAAAAAATAATATCTCCGGTATTGCTGATGAGATTTTTGTCAGTTGGGTCTTAAATTATTTATTTTTCTAAATTGGCATGGGATTTTCTTGTGAGTGTTTCATAAATAATTTACACATTGCCCGTGCTTAGCTACTGGACAGTTAAGCACAGGTTTATTTAGTGCCTTTTGTGATTCACCCTGAAAGTATTGTGTTTATTACATGGGTGGGAATCCCACCCTTCTCAAATCATAACCCAATGTTCGATGGCATCTGTCGCTGTAGATACGCATGTTCTGCAATAGCTCGCCATCTGGTGTTGGGCCGGAGTGTTACAAGTTGTTTTTCTTCGAAGAAGTCTTTCGAGTCACGGGACCGAGTGACTCCTCCTTTTGTCTCCATTGCGCATGGGCGTCGACTCCATCTTCGATTGTTTTTTTTCCGCCATCGGGTTCGGACGTGTTCCTGTCGCTCCGAGTTTCGGAACGGAAAATTAGCTAATTTCGGAAGATTTTCGTCGGTATTGTTGCGTTCGGGATCGGCGTACTTAGATTCCACACCGCATCGAAGATCGAAGAGCTCCGGTGCCCTTAGGGGTAGTTTTTCGATCCTCCGTCGGGGCCTAGTCGGCCCGACCGCGTGCTGAAGAACGCCGATGGAACGGACCCCGTTCCGTTTCTGCCCCAAATGCCACAATAAGTACCCTTACACAGACCAACACTTGGTCTGCAACCTGTGCCTGTCACCTGAGCACAGCGAAGACACCTGCGAGGCCTGTCGTGCGTTCCGGTCCCGAAAAACACTCCGAGACCGTCGAGCCAGAAGACTTCAGATGGCGTCCGCACCGACAGCCCAACGGGAGTTCGAGGAACAGGAAGAAGAAGGTACCTTCTCGATCCAAGACTCAGACTCCGAAGGATTCGACGATACACAAACCGTGAGTAAGACGTCGAAATCCACTCAGAAGAACATTTACAAGGCCCAGGGGACGCCACTGCCACCAGGCCATGGCTCCACCCATAAATTCGGTGACCGCCCGTCGGCACCGAAAAAGGCCCACACAGTGCCGAGATCGTCCGACTCCGGTCGAGACACCGGCACGCAGCCTTCTCAGGACCGAGAAAGTGCTGGAGACAAGCCTCGACACCGAGATGCCGGTGCCGACACGGCTCGACGCCGAGACAGCGGCACCGAAACAGATCGACGCCGAGAGGTTTCGGCCCCGAAAAAGAAAAGAGTCACCTCGGAGCCGAAAAAACACGCAGACAGGGTTTCGATGCCGAAACAAACTGCAAGCGACCCAGCTTCAGGCTCTTATACAGAAGAGCACTCGCTAACCTCCCAAATGCAGAAGCATAGGTTTGAGGAAGAGCTGCAAGCAACTGATGTGGACCATACGCAAAAGCGTATCTTCATACAGCAGGGGACAGGAAAAATAAGCACCCTTCCCCCCATTAGGAGAAAGAGAAGGTTGGAGTTCCAAACGGAACAAACACCACAACCAAAAGTGGTGAAAAGAGTTACCCCACCACCCTCTCCTCCGCCTGTGATTAACGTCTCACCAGCACAAACTCCATCACACTCCCCAGCTCACACCACCATGAGCCAGGGTGACCAAGATCAGGACGCATGGGACCTATACGACGCCCCAGTGTCAGATAACAGTCCGGAGGCATACCCTACAAAGCCATCTCCACCAGAAGACAGCACCGCGTATTCTCAAGTGGTGGCTAGAGCAGCACAATTTCACAACGTAAGCCTCCACTCAGAACAGGTCGAGGATGATTTCTTATTTAACACACTCTCCTCCACCCACAGCTCCTACCAAAGCCTGCCTATGCTCCCTGGTATGCTCCGGCACGCAAAAGACATCTTTAAGGAGCCGGTCAAAAGTAGGGCAATCACACCAAGGGTGGAAAAAAAGTATAAGGCGCCTCCTACAGACCCGGCTTTCATCACTACACAGATGCCACCAGACTCTGTCGTTGTAGGAGCAGCTAGGAAAAGGGCCAACTCTCACACATCTGGAGATGCACCACCCCCAGATAAAGAAAGCCGCAAGTTCGATGCAGCTGGTAAAAGAGTCGCAGCACAAGCTGCAAACCAGTGGCGCATCGCGAACTCACAGGCACTACTTGCGCGCTATGACAGAGCCCACTGGGACGAGATGCAACATCTCATTGATCATCTGCCCAAGGACTTACAAAATAGGGCAAAACAAGTGGTTGAGGAGGGACAGACCATTTCCAACAACCAGATCCGCTCCTCCATGGACGCTGCAGATACAGCTGCACGGACAATTAATACATCCGTAACTATCAGAAGGCATGCATGGCTCCGAACGTCTGGATTTAAACCAGAGATTCAACAAGCAGTTCTCAATATGCCTTTTAATGAAAAAGAACTGTTCGGTCCAGAAGTGGACACAGCGATTGAGAAACTCAAAAAAGATACGGACACTGCCAAAGCCATGGGCGCACTCTACTCCCCGCAGAGCAGAGGGAATTACAGCACATTCCGTAAAACGCCCTTTCGAGGGGGGTTTCGAGGTCAAAGCACACAAGCCAGCGCCTCACAAGCCACACCGTCCAGTTACCAGGGACAGTATAGAGGAGGTTTTCGGGGACAATATAGAGGAGGGCAATTCCCTAGAAATAGAGGAAGATTTCAAAGCCCCAAAGCCCCTACTACTAAACAGTGACTCACAGGTCACTCACCCCCTCCACACAACACCAGTGGGGGGAAGAATAGGTCATTATTACAATGCATGGGAGGAAATCACTACAGACACTTGGGTTCTAGCAATTATCCAACATGGTTATTGCATAGAATTTCTACAATTCCCTCCAGACATACCACCAAAAGCACAAAATTTAACAACACACCATTCCAATCTCCTGGAGATAGAAGTGCAGGCACTATTGCAAAAGAATGCAATCGAATTAGTGCCAAACACACAAATAAACACAGGAGTTTACTCACTGTACTTTCTGATACCAAAGAAGGACAAAACACTGAGACCAATCCTAGACCTCAGAGTAGTGAACACTTTCATCAAATCAGACCACTTCCACATGGTCACACTACAAGAAGTATTGCCATTACTAAAACTGCACGACTACATGGCAACTTTAGACCTCAAGGATGCTTATTTCCATATACCGATACACCCATCGCACAGGAAATACCTAAGGTTTGTATTCAAAGGAATACATTACCAATTCAAGGTACTGCCTTTCGGATTAACAACCGCACCAAGAGTCTTTACCAAATGTCTAGCGGTAGTCGCAGCACACATAAGAAGGCAGCAAATACATGTGTTCCCATATCTAGACGACTGGCTAATCAAGGCCCATTCGTTAATAGAGTGCTCAAATCACACAAATCATATCATACAAACCCTCTTCAAACTAGGGTTCACCGTCAATTTCACAAAATCCAAAATTCTGCCACGCAAGGTACAACAATACCTGGGAGCCATAATAGACACGTCAAAAGGAGTAGCCACTCCAAGTCCACAAAGAATTCAAAATTTCAACACCATCATACAACGCATGTATCCAACACAAAAGATACAGGCAAAGATGGTATTACAACTCCTAGGCATGATGTCATCATGCATAGCCATTGTCCCAAACGCAAGACTGCACATGAGGCCCTTACAACAATGCCTAGCATCACAGTGGTCTCAAGCACAGGGTCACCTTCTAGATCTGGTGTTAATAGACCGCCAAACTTACCTCTCGCTTCTGTGGTGGAACAACATAAATTTAAACAAGGGGCGGCCTTTCCAAGACCCAGTGCCACGATACGTAATAACAACAGATGCTTCCATGACAGGGTGGGGAGCACACCTCGATCAACACAGCATACAAGGACAATGGAACGTACATCAAACAAAACTGCATATCAATCACCTAGAACTTCTAGCAGTTTTTCAAGCACTAAAAGCTTTCCAACCAATAATAGTTCACAAATACATTCTCGTCAAAACAGACAACATGACAACAATGTATTATCTAAACAAGCAGGGGGGGACGCACTCCACGCAGTTAAGCCTGCTAGCACAAAAAATTTGGCATTGGGCAATTCACAACCAAATTCGCCTAATTGCACAGTTTATACCAGGGATACAAAATCAACTCGCAGACAATCTCTCTCGAGATCACCAACAGGTCCACGAATGGGAAATTCACCCCCAAATTCTGAACACTTATTTCAAACTCTGGGGAACACCTCAGATAGACTTGTTTGCGACAAGGGAGAACGCAAAATGCCAAAACTTCGCATCCAGATACCCACACAAACAATCCCAAGGCAATGCCCTATGGATGAACTGGTCAGGGATATTTGCTTACGCTTTTCCTCCTCTCCCTCTCCTTCCTTTCCTGGTAAACAAACTCAGTCAAAGCAAACTCAAACTCATATTGATAGCACCAACTTGGGCAAGGCAACCCTGGTACACAACGCTGCTAGACCTCTCAGTGGTACCCTGCATCAAATTGCCCAACAGGCCAGATCTGTTGACACAGCACAACCAAAAGATCAGACACCCAGATCCAGCATCGCTGAATCTAGCAATCTGGCTCCTGAAATCCTAGAATTCGGGCACTTACAACTTACCCAAGAATGTATGGAAGTCATAAAACAAGCAAGAAGGCCATCCACCAGGCACTGCTATGCAAGTAAATGGAAGAGGTTTGTTTGCTACTGCCATATTAATCAAATACAACCATTACACACAACTCCAGAACATGTAGTGGGTTACTTGCTTCACTTACAAAAATCTAACCTAGCTTTCTCTTCCATTAAGATTCACCTTGCAGCAATATCTGCATACCTGCAGACTACCTATTCAACTTCCCTATATAAAATACCAGTCATTAAAGCATTCATGGAGGGCCTTAGGAGAATTATACCACCAAGAACACTACCTGTTCCTTCATGGAACCTAAATGTTGTCCTAACTAGACTTATGGGTCCACCTTTTGAACCCATGCACTCCTGCGACATACAGTTCCTAACCTGGAAGGTGGCATTTCTCATCGCCATTACTTCCCTGAGAAGAGTAAGCGAGATTCAGGCGTTTACTATACAGGAACCTTTTATACAACTACACAAAAATAAAGTCGTCCTAAGGACCAATCCTAAATTTTTGCCAAAGGTTATTTCACCGTTCCATCTAAATCAAACAGTGGAACTTCCAGTGTTCTTTCCACAGCCAGATACCGTAGCTGAAAGGGCACTACATACATTAGATGTCAAAAGAGCATTGATGTATTACATTGACAGAACAAAAAACATCAGAAAGACTAAACAACTCTTTATTGCATTTCAAAAACCTCATGCAGGAAACCCAATTTCAAAACAAGGTATAGCCAGATGGATAGTTAAATGCATCCAAATCTGCTACCTTAAAGCTAAACGACAGCTGCCCATTACACCAAGGGCACACTCAACCAGAAAGAAAGGTGCTACCATGGCCTTTCTAGGAAACATCCCAATGCAAGAAATATGTAAGGCAGCCACATGGTCTACGCCTCACACATTCACCAAGCACTACTGTGTAGACGTGTTATCCGCACAACAAGCCACAGTAGGTCAAGCCGTATTAAGGACATTATTTCAGACTACTTCCACTCCTACAGGCTGATCCACCGCTTTTGGGGAAATAACTGCTTATTAGTCTATGCAGAACATGCGTATCTACAGCGACAGATGCCATCGAACTGAAAATGTCACTTACCCAGTGTACATCTGTTCGTGGCATCAGTCGCAGTAGATTCGCATGTGCCCACCCGCCTCCCCGGGAGCCTGTAGCAGTTTGGAAGTTACCTTCAATTATTTATATATGTATCATCTCAACCTTAAATAGGTGCATACTTAGTCACTCCATTGCATGGGCACTATTACTACAATTCAACTCCTACCTCACCCTCTGCGGGGAAAAACAATCGAAGATGGAGTCGACGCCCATGCGCAATGGAGACAAAAGGAGGAGTCACTCGGTCCCGTGACTCGAAAGACTTCTTCGAAGAAAAACAACTTGTAACACTCCGGCCCAACACCAGATGGCGAGCTATTGCAGAACATGCGAATCTACTGCGACTGATGCCACGAACAGATGTACACTGGGTAAGTGACATTTTCATTCTCACACATCCCCTTGCCAAATTATATTTATCACTATGCAGATGTATAATCTGATAGATTAGAAAATGGGGTAATAACCCAGGAGCTTTAGTTTGAATTTGGCATGTCAGGAACTCAGCATAATAGTGATCCTGGTTCCCTTGATTTTGTTTGCTTGAAATATTGACTGGAATCTTACGTAATCTTGAAATATTCATGAGGAGATAGGAAGATTAATGTAATATCCTTTGGTGTTTCCTTGAAATTTGCTGTCCCTATGATGACCCTGTTCTGATTAACCTGATATTTGGGTCGAAACTACAACAACATTTCTACTGTGGACTGGTTTTTAATTTTGAATGTGGATCAGGATTCTCAAGGCGCGAGTATCCCTAAAAAAAATATCATACCATCCCTTTCAGTCACATGTATATGTTTTGTAAATAGCACCAGTGCACTTTTACTCACCTTGTCACTTTGCACTGTGCTGTCACCACATAGGAGCACCTTCTGCAATATTAACTGCTAAGTATTTTTAAAATTGATTGTTAAAGATAATGATAAATTACAATAAGGGGTCAATTACAACTTCGCCAGACGGAAAAAGCCGTCCCCATTGGGCCAGCGGGAAACAGCCTACAAAATAGGCGCCAGCTCATGATAGAGTCTGCGGCAGTGCTGTAGTGCGTAGGGTGACCCACCAATGTTTGCTGTCTGCAAAGACATTGAACATTGCAACAGGGCTGGCTGATGGGGGGGACCTGCACTGCCCATGCCAAGTGCATGGGCAGTGCAGGGGCCCCTCTGGATCCCGTCTCCGCCAGCAGTTACATGGCAGTGCTACCGCCAAGTAACCGCCAGTGGAGAAGGGACACGTAATCTTCGGATTAGGACCGCCAGCACCACCTGTCCTTCCTGTGGAGGAAAACTGGCGGTGCTGGTGGTCCAACTGTGGTGCTACTGCCACTGTCGTAATGTGGTCGTTGGATCGCCACATTGGTGGCGGTCCAACCACCACCGCGACCCTGGCAGTCTCAAGACCACCAGAGTTATATGTTTAAATAATTCTCATTTTTATAAGGGTCCCCCAACAAGCTATTGCCATGGAAATCAAGAGCTACACTTCCCCCTTGGGGACCACTTGTCTCTTTAATCTATAATCTGCTAGAGGCATCTAGTTGCAGATTCCTTACCTTACAATTTCCCCAAGGCGTCAGCCTGGATGCCGAGATTTTTCTTGAGCAGTACCCCTGCGAGCCATTAAGTGGCACTGAATAACGCCAGATATGACAACGAAGGTCCTATATAGGCGCCACCCAGGCATGCTGATGTCAGTTCTTTTCTTTCCGCACCAGCCAGCACTCATCCGAAGAAGAGCCACCCCTCAGTCACTTTCTGACTGGTCTTCTTCGAACTTTTGTTGAAGGTTTTTGAGTGTCCACACTCCTGGTGCGAGGAGGATGTCTCTGCTTTAAGACCCGGTTCAAGCCCTGCAGGTCCAGTCATTGGGCGATATCCATGACGGATCCACACATCATGTGCTTGTGGTGTCTGAAGCATGACCCAAAGTTGTGCTCTGAGTGTGAGGCCATGAATCAAAAGGCTTTGAGGAAGTGATCCCTAATAAAGCTCCTTGCAGCCCTGCTTTTATCTCTGCGTAGGTCCCGATCTTGGTCAAGAGGACGGTCTTTGGATTAGACACCCTCCTCCCCTCCCCTTCTTTCGTTGTTCCACTCCAAGCCCTTGGGGTGCTTGGGTAAGTTGTGGCACAAGAAGTCAAAGAACGACAAATGTTCTTGAAATTCACCCTGTCCATTAGCCAATGAGACGAGGGAAAGGGAGCCTCGTTTGCTCTAGGCCTCCATCCTCAGAGCCTTCGTCTGGGTCGGCTCCGTGCCTGACTGAGTTTCAAGGAGCCATTGCAGCCCCCGTCTAACTCAAGAGTGTTATGAGGCCATGCACCTCATTTTTGGGCAGTCTTAACTCGCTGGAGCACCCTAAGGCTCCACAAAGTCGGAAGGCCCACCGCCCTCAGTTTCTGCCCTGGCGGTTTTGGCCTCATCTTCAGGGTGCACACCTGGATCCTTTCCTGGATTTGAATTGGTGTCAGTCATACCACCCTGATCTTTCCCGATGCCAGTTCCGACGTAGACAACGCCGTGCCCCCCGTGTGGCATCGACCCCCATTCTCATTGCGACTGACACTTCGGCAGGGGCCTTGCCCGCTATGTCGGATACTGACCCTTATTTTGGGTTGGGGTACGGTAAAGAATAGGAGGGGTCGCTGGACCCTTTAGAATACCAGCTTCAAGATCATACGGGCTGGGGGATGACCTGGGCGAAGACAGTGGTCTGGATACTTTCCCAGACAATGTTTTGGCCTCTATCCTGGATTTCACTGAGAATGACTGAGGCTGCTGGGCCTCCTGGCATCCTGCTAGTGACACATGCCAGATGGCATATGCGGGCTTTGCAGTGTGACCTGAAGGTCCTGTGGGTATACCATTAGGGGAATCTCTCCGACTTGATCCAGATCGCAGAGGGAATGCATGGGATTTGCAGTGGTGGCTAACAAACTGCAATTGGGGTCAGAGGCAGATCCCTCGCCCTTCCCCAACCAGATCTGACAGTAGTGACAGATGTGTCACTCCTGGGATGGGGAGGCCATCTGGGAGAGGCAGAGATTGGAGACATCTGGTCTCTGGTGGAGTCCAGACTCCACATCAACCTGTTGGAGCTTCGGGTGATCAGACTGGCATTGAAAGCATTTCTTCCCTCTCTCAAAGGGAAAGTAGTGCAGGTGTTCACAGACACCACCACCATGCGGTAGTGCAACAAGCGGGGCGGGTTCAGGTCATGGACTCTTTGTCAAGAGGCTCTGTGCCTCTGGACATGGCTGGAACATCAGGGCATTTCCCTGGTGATTCAACATCTGGTGGGCTCTCTGAAAGCCAGAGCGGACGAACTCTGCCATCAGTGCTTAGTCGATCATGTATAGCGTCTCCATCCGGAGGTGGCGCAAGGTCTCTTTCAGCAGTGGGAAGCCTTGGTTAGATCTGTTTGCCTCCACACAGAAAGCGTAATCTCCGCAGTTTTGCTCATTGGAGTTTCCAAGTTGACACTCACTTGGCCAAGCTTTCCGTCTCGAGTGGAGCCTCCTGTACGCCTTTCTGCCCATACAGGCCTTCTGTAAGCCTTTCTGCCCATACCACTTCTGGCCAGAGTTATCAAGAATGACTGGGCCCAAGTAATCCTTGTGGCTCCGGACTGGGCATGAAGAGTCTGGTATCCTGAGCTATGGAGCAAGGCCATTAATCCTCAGATCAGACTGCCCGTCAGGGAGGCTCTTTGGTTGCAGCAGCAAGGGAGGGTTCTCTACCAGAACCTGTCCAGTCTCCGCCTTCTTGCGTGGAGATTGAGCCGTGGCATTTGACAGCTTTTGACCTTCCGCCTGAAGCCTGTAACATTTTCTTGGTAGCCAGGCATCCCTCCACCAAAATGGTATACTCCTGTTGTTGGAAGAAATTTGTGGCATGGTGCACAGACAAGTCTGTTGACCTCATTAAACCACTTCCTTCTGAGGTTCTATTGTATATACTTTTGTTGGCCCAGCAGGGCTCTACTTTGGGAACTCTCAAAGGTTATTTGCCTGCAATCTCTGCTTTCTTACGGCTGCTTGATCAGCCTTCTTTGTTTAAATCTCCTATTGTAAATAGATTCCTTAAAGGCCCTACTCATATGATTGGCCTTCCCCATTCATTATGCTCCTAAGGGATTTGTATTTTGGTTCAGACATTCCTGATGTGTGTTCCTTTCGAGCTTCTCCACAATTGTCATTTAAGGCTTCTGACTTTGAAAACAGCCTTTCTTGTTTCCATTACATCTGCCCGCAGGTTGAGTGAGCTGCAGGCATTGTCCTCTAAGTCACCCCACCTTTCCATCTATCCTGACAAAGTGATGCTTCGCACACGGACCTCCTTTCTTCCGAAAGTGGTTACATCCTTCCATGTTGGCCAATCCATCACCTTGCCTACTTTCTTTTTACGAATCCCCACATCCTTCTAAGGAAGAGAAGACACTCCCACTGCTTGGACCTAAAAAGACTGTTGGCCTTCTACCTTGATCATACCAAAGAGTTCTGGGTGGATGATCAACTGTTTGTTGGTTATATAGGTGCAAAGAAAGATTGGGCAGTGCAAAAGCGAACCATCTCCAGATGGGTTGTACTTTGCATTAAAATGTGCTACGCATAGGTTAAGAAGCAACCCGCTGAGGACTTGCATGCTTATTCTACCAGAGCTAAAGCTGCAAGCACTACGTTAGCAGACTGAGTTTCAGTCCTGGATATTTGTCAGGCGGCAGCATGGGCATCCCTGCACACGTTTACCAAACACTGCTGCCTGGACAGTCAGGTCTGTAGGGACTGGCGCTTTGCCTATTAATTCCTGCAGGACTTTCTGGTCTGATCTTGGTTCACAGACACACCTCTGGGGATGGTATTGGCTTAGGTACCTATTCTAAGGTAAGGAACATGCAACTAGATGTCTCAATCAGATGGACAAGTTACTTACCTTTGGTAATGCCTTATCTGATAGAGACAATATCTAGTTGCAGATTCCTTACAGATGCACCCATCCTCCCTGCTCTGCAAAATGATTTCAAGGGACAGGGACTTCCCTTACATGGCCTTAGTTTTGACGCATCGGTGGTCAGTGTTCTTCATGACTCTGGGCTTCTGACGTGGAAAGTTCTGAAAAGAAAAAGATTTAAGCACGCTAGGGTGGTGCCTATATAGGACCTGCAATGTCATGTCCACCACCAATGGACGCAGAGCCAATCAACGCCACCTAATGGCACGCAGGGGTACTGCTCGAGAAAAATCTCTGGCTCTCATCTGACGCTTGGGGAAAATTATGCGGTAAGGAGTCTGCAAACTAGATATTGTCTCTACCAGATAAGGCGTTACCGAAGGTAAGTAACTTGTCCACGAAGGTCATTGAATTCAGCAACAACCAACTAAACTTCTTGAGAAAACCCAAACATCTGATGCCCATACCTTTAGATCTCCAGGCCAAGCACTTATGCTGTTGCACATAGGCCAGAGTTAGGCACTTGCGTTTTGCCCTTCTCCTCTGTGCTTGCCCACTACAGCCCACCTCAGACTAGGATCCATCAAAACTGAAAAATACAACATATCAAATGCCATTCCCTTTTTAGGGTCGAGCCTGCGTTGCATGCGCTCGCACATGCGTATCGCAGAGAGACGCTTTAGTATTTAGAAAAGGGCTCGGAGCCCTGTCAACTTCACGTCAGTGTTTTTTTTATTGGTTTGTGGGCTTGCCTAATAAAATCTGCTTGCTTTCATTAGTCGAAGGCACGCATACGTCATGCCTTTTCCGGTGGCTAGCCCTCCTCGAGCGCAGCGACCAAGTACAGAAAACATGCGAGGCTCGCTGTTTTCCTTCGGGCTCGTGGACTTCTTTTTCTCTAATTTACGAGCGCGATCTCGCTTGGCAGAAGTCGAGCGCTTTACATAGTTAATTTCACTTTTTCGGGTTATGTGCATAAATGCACTTTTGCCCGATAGGTGAAAAGTCGGGTTAGGAGTTTACAGCGCAATCAGCTCTGACATGAGCAAACGCGAGACCCGTTGCATTGTAAATGCTTGTTTAATAAGGCAGTGAAAATAATGGTTTTAGTGACAAAGTTTGTAGTGGACATTTTACGTACAAAACGATTATTGGATAAGTATTCTACTCCATCGAAGACTACAAATGGTATAATAGTGTAATCAAAATTATGTGGGCAAGCTGTAAAAGCCTAGGTTACTGTATGATATATATATATATAAAAGTCATACGAGGAAAGCCTCATCGTATCTGCAAGATAGAATTTGCCCCTTCTTTGTTAGGGAAACCCTTGCTCAGTGGCAGTAGTTTGTGCATGTTGAACTATTCAACTCTCACGAGTCAGTGCCTGCTGTCAAAATGCGCAAGCAATAAGCTGTTGAATAAATCAGATACAGCACATATCATTGAAAAACCTACTCCATTAAGTCAAATGCGCTCCAAAGTGTTTTCTTGAGACCATTTGTAGGTAGTTGGTGAGAAAGATGGCTTCCCGTAAAGAGCACATTACAAACTTACCTGTTCATATCAACCTGTTTGTTCAGTTTCTACTTCGCTGCTTGAACTAGTCTAAATTAAATTCCTCTTCACAAAGTTTTGTAACTGTTACTTTGTAATTGATCGCGATCTTAGTTATTGAAAATGACTTCTGTGTGTCTTTGCCCAGTTTCCATGCGATATGTTCGGCCTGCACCACTCTAGGATTAGTCCTATGTGTAGCTGCTCTTGCTGCGGAGGGTCAGATAGGCCTTCATGTCTATTATAAGTTATTTTAACAGTGTGTTCTCCTTTACTGATGATGAATGACATCACTGCATCTCTGGGCTGAACTCTTAATGATCTCTCTTTCTCCAGATGATGTCATTTTGGATCCCAACACTGCTTCTGCCCGCCTCGCTGTGTCGGATGACCGTAAGAGCGTGCAGCCTCGTCCTGGTGACACAGTGCAAACACCCAACAACCCAGAGGTTTTTGACCGAACTATGGTGGTGTTAGGAAGTGAGGAGTTCACGAGTGGTAAACACTACTGGGAAGTAAAATTGAATGACAAGACGGGTTGGAGTTTAGGGGTCCTTGAGGAAGATGAAAATGACATTATTACGAGTCACTTGGGATTGTCTTTGTATAATAATAAATATAAAAGCATCTCTTTGGAGAAAAATACCCAGTTGACGGTGGGTGGGACTCTGACCAAGGTGGGGGTCTTTGTTGATTATGCGGAAAAGACAGTCTCATTCTACAGTGTTGATAGCAAAGCTAAGCTATGTAGTCTCTCTAGCAAGTTCACCAAGACAATCAAGCCGTTCCTAAATCCAGGTGACTACAGTGAAGGGGAAAACGGAGGAGCTTTGGAAATCTGCACAGTGCCAGAATGGGACTGATGAAGATGGCACATGCCCTTATGTTTCTTGGAATCTGTATCAAATATATTTTTTCTTTGCATTGTGCTAATTGATGCTGGGGCCAAGCTAAAGCTGAAATAGTTCGACCTGCTCCAGGGAATCGAAGCTATTTGTGTTTAAGGATCTGAATTACTCATGGAAATAGACTTATTTACGTGTACAAAACCTATTTTTCTAATTCTGAAAAGTTGATCTTGCCCTTTGAAATAGATTTAGTTACACAAAGGTTTTCATGTGTAGAAGTTCAGGGTCATGGAAGCCAGTTGACTGTTATAGGTTGGGAATGCCTATGCGTTTAGGAACATCCAAAGACTCACACATTTGTGGTTCATCAGCAACTTGACTACAACCCCGGCCCATCCTGAAAAAGGTCAGTTTTTGTTTGCTTCTGACCATGACAGGAGGGAATCCTTTTTGTTGTAAACTGTTTTTTTTTTTTTTTGTGTGTGTTTTTTTTTTTTTTTACACAGAAGACTTATTTTTGCCTTGGAAAAAAGATAGCTAGTGCATTTTCGCTTATGCCTGCAATGTTGTCCACTGAAAATATATGGATATAGGTTCTCCAGCAGTACACCTCGAATCCTGCAACTCTTGCAGGTTTTAAAGCACGTGCTTATGTTTACTGATAGTGGACTACTTCCCTTTTCAATACATTCAACACCCATCTTGGCAGCTCACACAAAAAGCATAGACTTTTGAGAACCAAAGTCCAAGTTACTTTCGCTTTGTGATTCTGGCCAGACACAGGTTCTTCCCATCCCTCCAGCATCGTCGCCAGGGGGTAGCGAGTTGAAGCTGTGATACCAAGCACGTAAATGTGTGTGTAATCGATACAAATGCAAATGCCATTACCTTCTCTTGTATGAAAGATACCTTATTTCGGCCGAGCCAGCTGAAAAACAGCATTGTACAGCCGCAACATGTTTGTTTAGATAGCATTTACAGGACCTGTCTCTTAATCTACCACCTGTTCTCTGATTTGCAAATATATATTTTTTTAAATATCATTGATGCACTTCATACATGATCTTATTACAAGAAGTGTATTTTTCTGTCGAATGCAACACTAGGTTTTACACAGTTTGTAACTCAGGGAGAAATGGAGAAAAGTGTCAAAATATGGAGTTTCTGTGCTTTCAAGCAGGGTAAAAGGCTTCTTTTTTGTTTAATAAAGTTTTAAATGGATCTGCTGAATTAATGTAGTTTTTATTTCTTAGGAAATCCTCGTAGTTATGTACAAATTGGAAACAGCTTGCATTATGTGTTAATATTATCTCCTTATTTTGACTTTTTATTACAGACTGTGGTGCATAATTTGCCTTTCACCGTACAATTTGCTTTTTCGGGCTGCACAATCTGTCTTTCCCTACTGCTTAATTTGGTCCTTCATTACCACGTATTTCCAGCGGCTTTGATTAGAGATTATTCCCTTTTATTATAAAATGCTGAATGTTACTGAAAATGCTAAAGTATTGTGTTTACCATCGTGTGGTCAGTTTTTCATTCTTCCAAGCTATGTGGACCTTTGCACTCATTAAGTGGAAACAGCCTGAAGGAAGTACGAAGAAGCTGAAATGTGTGGGATGCATTTGAAAAATAAACCGCTAAAAATATTTAAAATAGTCCCAAAACTTGGTAATGCGTAGAGTATAATTTTTTGTGAACCATTTATACCATTGCCATGGTAAATTCTTAAATAATTAGCACATTAAAACATCAAATTAGGAAAGAGGGACTCTCAAATATCTCTTCCTCCATCAATCATTTCAAATGTTGCAGTTTCAATTTTTTCAGCCATCTTGTACTACACTTCTGGCGGAAACTTTCCAAAAAGAAGTTCACCCATTTTTGATCATTCATGGTTATTTTCAATACAATAAAAAGCGGCTGAAGCGAACTACAGCAAATTTAGCACAAAGGTAGACCTTTAATAAGGATTCGTGCTTTTAATATTGTTCAGTAGGTTTTGAGAAATTATTATTTAAGGCTGCTGTACCTTTGAGGGGAAAAAATGAAAGGGCACAGACGGAGGCAGGATGAGCACAGTTTGTAGCTTATGTTAAAAGATATTAAAAAAAAAAAAGGAAAAATTTAATTTTGTCACAGGATCCATGGTTTCAGTGCCTTGACTAGCAGGGCCTAGTAAAACGCTCCAGCAATCCAGGTTTATTCACGCGGATTACAAAAAGGAAGAGAAATCTGCTAAATCCCACCGGGCTTGTGTGGCTGAGGTTGCCACAGAGGTACTAATAATGCCCGGCCAGTACAGCACCACAAGGTGCAAGATTCACACACTCAAGGAACCAGACTATAGAAAGTCTAGTAGTGGCCAACTTGTACACCACCACCAGGGGCAACTTTCACAGAGGTGCGGGGCCAGGCTGCAGAGGGGCAGTCCAAGCCTTGCTTCCTATCATGCAGTGTACAACTGAAGAGTTTGTCACTTGCCCAATGCAGACAATCAATAGCTGTTCACTGTGACTGTTAGACAAAAGGCAGCGTTGTAGGAACTGGCAGGCACCCACGGTCTGCACCCCACCCTCCCCTGTGCACAGCCGAATGCCGCCAGCTGACATTGGTGCGAGGCATTGCGGTCTACCACTATGTGAGCAGTTAAACAGTGATGTTTAGCTGTGTTAGTAGGTTTGAGACAGGTTCTGCATACACATTCCAGGGTGCATTTAGGAAACTGGGACTTACCATAAACCATTATATGCAGTAACACCTGCTTCCTATCTCCACATGTCATGTAGCGGTTAAGTTATCTACCAATGTTGTTTATGGGGATCACACTTATTCCCTACTAGTCACAGCCAAAGTGGTGCACAACAGTGAACCGATTTTAACATTAGTTGAGGTGCAAAAATATTTCTGAGTTGACTATGATAAAGAAGTCACTGAAAAAAACAAATGTCAAAGCGAAATTAGCAATATCTTCGTCCATAACACCATAATGTATATTTTTAAAAAACCTTTGAAGTCGACTTAAGAAACCACCGTTAATGTGCTTTTATGATAAAAAAACAATAAAAAAACACTAATTTGCCAGTTATGGTTTAGTAAAATGATCAGAATTTGCACCCTCATTATGCACTGCTTGTGAGTTCACATCACTTGTGACATCAACTGAGGGAATTCCAAATGTCATCCCTGTGGGGTGGTGTACATTTGTGGCTGTGTGGCACAATGGGGTCTGCCACCTCCTAATTGAGTAAGCTTGCAATGTGATGTGTTTGAACAAATATTTAATTATGTTGTAAGTGTATACGATAATGTATAGACATGCACTGTTAAGTGTTTGGTTGGAAGATGGTCGGTGTGTTGGTGCATAGTGTTGCTTGTGGGTACAGGTTGGCTGTGTAGTAATTTGATGTTGATTATATAGATGTGTGTTACTGAGTGTGGGTGTATAAATGTAGTTGTGGACATATATAGGTTACTCCAAATCTGTTGGTATAGTAATCCATTCCTCTGTTCTTCGGAATCATCTACATTGTATTACTCTAGATTTACCAAGCCACGCAGGGCCACACAAGGTGGCCATACGTGGCTTGATAAATCTTCCTTAGTAGTTGTGTTGCATTTGTGCCCCCTTGTGTGGAGCAAGGGCGACACAACTCGTTTGTAAATCTGCCCCTAAAATGGCTTTGTTTCGATGTGCATTTGAAAGAGAGTCAGAGGTTATCTGCCATTTACCCACAGTGTTGTAATTATTATTATTTCTTTTTTTTAACTGTATTTATTGTATTATATCGACAGTGACAAAAAAGAAAGTTACAGTTATATATGCGAGTTTACCAAAGTTCTCAATTATTTCCATATTACAACATTGTTCCCTGTTAAATTTGCATGTTAACGATACCAATACCATTTGTTTATTTAGGCAAGAAGTTTGGAAACATTATATACTCAGCGGTCACTATATGGCTTATAACATATGGCAGAAAACAAAGAGAGTGAGAAAAACTAAAAATATAGAGAAAAAAGAGAGGAGTTGAGGTCGGGAGAAATCTGAATGAGTGTGCGCGCGGGTGGAGAGGAGGAGGGAGGGAGGAGGGGGAGAGTACAGTACACGTGGTGCGCGAGCAGACCCTCCAGCGTCCTCCGGCGTGGAACGATATGTACTCTTGTAATAATTTCGGGTCTCGTCAGGTGGGGGGTGGTTCAGCAATCACAGATGCACAGGGGGCGATGTCAGCGAGGTGGGCGTGTCTCATCTAACGTCACACATAAAACCTCTATTCGTTTCCAATCTTATTTGTCTGGTATACCCAAATGCCAGCAAGCTGTTTTTCAGGAAACACACTCTAAAGTTCTCCCAAGGAAGAAAGGGATGAATTACCACCTGCACAAGGGATCTTTTGTTAAGAGTCCAATGAACATGGGAAGGAGGCTTAAATAAACTCCTTCAAGCAGTTCAGAAGAGTATCTCCCAATACTATTTTGGCACTCACAAAGGATGAGTACTCCTAGCACAAAGTATTGTTTTCTATGGCAAAAAGTGTATTCCGGATGGTTCAAGGTCTCTAACAGTCAGCAGAGATTTTTTTGTTGAAGGTCTTGAAAACAGCCAGCAGATGATTTTGCACTGATCTTCCTCATGTGTGTAGTATCATGGGATCTGCTAAGAAAGGCTGCTTTCAGATTTCTCTTCTCCTGTGGATTAGATAAAACGGAGATAATATCATTGTTCAGGGACCAGTCCCTAAACTGCACCACTGGATTGTACAGCAAATAAGATAAGCTCCTCCTGCTTGTTTGAATAAAGCTTAAGAGTAATGATGACTGCGGGACCTGAATAAAACTTTTGAAAATTAACTTGAGCTCCATTGCTGTGGAGTCCATAGACAGGAGATATGATGGTCCTTTCAGTGAACTGATTACCAAATTTACTTGTCATACTGAATCCATGTGATAGAAAGAATAGCAGCATAAAAGAAGGTCCCTTCCAGCAGGCTGAAACCTCACTACTTGAGGGATCATTATCTCCTTTGACTGATGTTATATAGAAGTAGTTAAGTTGTAAGCTAGGTGATGTGGAAAAATGGGTGGTCAGAGTGAGCCAAGGGTTCCTAAATGATGCAGTTGATGATCAGAGAGAGTCTACCACAGCAAGGTAGAAGGGTAGAAAATGTTCCACTTTCTAAGTTAAGAAGACTCGGACGGTGAAAGCGTTCTCATTGTCCTTTGTTCGATCCATTGCTTTTGCAGCACTAGGCCCAGTCATACAAGTGGGGCAGCATTTTTATTGGCGCAGGTAGGGCAATGCCGAGTGGTAGGAATTTTGTGGATTCCTGCAGATCCCATAAGTTTCCATCACATAAATGTAAGGGAAATGCATGATTTCAGGAGAAGTTTGAGGTTTTCAGGTCGTTGTGGGTAAGAAAACCTAATGGGATCCACACAAGTCACACCATCCTGGATTCCCCTCAGTGTCTAGCTTTCAAAACTACTGGTTGGCTAGGTTTCTCTAGGTGCCGGCTGAGCTAAGGTCCAAAATCTAGAGCTACCAACATCTGAAAAAGGGTCAATTTTGGGTGGACAATTTGCTGCATCCATGTTGCGTTTTGAGCTGTTTCCTGTTGTGGGCACTAGGCCTACCCACACAAGTGAGATACCATTTTTATTGGGAGACTTGAAGGAGCATAGAATAGTGGACCATTTGTTTTCTGCATTTGTGCCATTCAAATGTAAGCCAGTGTATAGGAAAGACTACATTGTAGGAAAGTACTATCTTTCTAGTAGGGTTACTCCACCACTTTTTGCCTGTCAGTGTGTTTTGACTGTAGTTTACTGGGATACTGCTAACCAGGACCCCAGTGACTGTGCTCACTCCTCTAAATGTGGTTTCTGGTAAACATTTTACCCTCACAATTGTATACTGGGGCCACCATGTAAATCCCTACTTAGGTACCCAGGGCATTGGTACACCAGGGCCCCATCCTCCCCCCCTCTCCCCCCCCATGGACTGCAGCATGTATTGTGCCACCCACGTGAGCAGACAGAAACTGTGACTGCAGGCCTGCCATTGCAGCCTGCGTGAAATGGGGCATGCACCCTTTCACCATCAAACCTGATCATTGCACTTAGATTCTATAAGTCACCTCTCTGGTAGGCCCTTAAACCCAAGGGCATGGTGCATGTATTAAGTTTGAGGATACCCCTGCATGAGCTGGGTCCCCCTACGTACCCGAGGCCAATTCCTGGACTTTGTATGTGCGGGGAAGCCATTTTAAGGTATGTAATAGAAATTGGTAAACACAAGTTGTCCAAATACATAATGGCTTCTCTGAACCTAGGCATGTTTGGTATCAAACATGTTGGAATCATGCAGCTACACCGCTTTCAGTGTTAGTTGTATGATACCATGTGCTTTTGGGGTTCCTTAGAGGATCCCCAAATTCTGCCTTTGCAGTCTTGCGGGGTCTAGCTGCTGACCCACGCTGCTGCTGACCCCCAACACTTTTTTGCCCTCCTGCTGGTGAGCCAGGTTCAGGCAAGAGAAGCAGAACAAAGGATTTTCTGCAAGGGCTTGGTGTGACCACCTCTCCCTGTGTATTAGGTGTCTAGGGGTTGGGGTGAGGTGGCCTCTGAGTGCCACCAGACTGCTTTGAAGAGCACATTTGGTGCCTTCCTTGCATAATCCGGTTTGCACCAGTTCAGGAACCCCCGGTTCCCACTCTGGCACGAAACTACACAAAGGACAGGAGAGTGACCACCCCTGTCTAGCCTCTCCCCTAGGGAGGTGCACAGCACTCTGGCAGGTGCCCATTTTATCCTACCATCTTGGAAATAAGATGTACAGAGGACCCTGGGAGCATCTGACTGGTTAGGCCAGGTAGAGGGCGTCCTTGTCCCCCTCTTATAGGTTGGTCACTGCAGAGAGTGACTGATCCCCTTTTAGCGTTATTTGAGGGCTCTGCAGTAGGTGGGTCCTCATATTTGTTGAGCAAAATCCTCCATGGAACTCTGTGTAAGATATCGTCTGCTCCTTGCCTCTGAAATAGCTGCTGGTCTGCTTTTGGAATCAAAACATGTCTGCTTTTGGTGGGAAGGCTCCCATTGCAACATTGTTTCTCCGGATCCTGCAAGAATTCTGCAACATCCAAGGCTGCGCATCCTTCAGGGTCACAAATGCTCTGTTTGCAGCAGGAAGGCATCTCCCTTGGAGTGAAGGAGTCACTCCCCTGCATCCGCAGGCACCTCAAGACAACGTTGATCTGCTGGTGAGGTCTGATGTCCCACAGACATCTGAAGACTCTGCTTCATAGTTGGCAAGTTTGTGGCCTCCTTTGGGTCCTGCTTTTCTTCTAACCAACTAGGGAGACTGTGGGACCCCGCTTCTGCCACTGGACTGGAATCCCTGTGCACCGCAACTGTTGCACTTAACAAGGATTTTGACTCTTCCTCCAGGAGATCTTCAGGCACCAAGAAGTCCCTGCCTCCATCACTCTACAATCCAAAGATCAGCTCCAGTCCTGCAGCTCCTTCGGCGGGGACTTTTGTTTTACCGTCCTTGCGACTCTTTGTCCATCGCCTGTGGGTCACTTGTGGGTGCTCCATTGACTTCTGATGGCCTTCCTGTGTGCTGAGGGCCAGCCCTGATTCCCCCTCAAGGGCAGAGTCTCCTGGACCTTGCTGGTCCACAGACCTTTGCAAACACTTCTTCAGCTTCTGCTTGCATTTGCTAGTGCTTGTTGGAGACCTGGCTGGTCACTGACCCTCCTGCAATCTGGCTGCCATAGAGGGACAGCTCGTAGGTGACTCCTGGGACCTTCTGCAGCTCCTGGACCTCGCAGTTGGACTTCCACAGACTTGCAGGAACTTCATCTTCAGGAGGGTGGGCAATGCCACCTGCACCACCTGGGCACCTCCAAATGTGCTGGACTCTGTCCCCTTCATTTGCAGGTCCTCCACATCTGGGATGGGTACTTACACCTTATACCAGGTCCAGGTATCCCCTCTTAGTGAAGTGTAGGCGCGTCTAGAAGCCAGGCTCTCTAGACGTAGCTGTGGATGAGCAGCCAAGGCCTATCTAGGAGACATGCAAAGCTCATGCAAAACCACTATAGTCACACAGCACTTACACACATGAAAAAAAACACTCAGTTGTACACAGATAAAGTTACTTTATTTTTGGTCACACTATACCACAAAGTACTAGAAGGGCAACCCTCCAGTAGGAGGTAAGTAATACACTAATTGTATACACTAGCAAACAGTAATGGGTATAGAAAAGGTTAGAAAACAGTGCAAATGTAGATAATCAATAGTGACCCTAGGGGGAGCCCCAACAATATACTAAAAAATGGATGCGAACACAGGACCCTCACCTACGTAAGTACTATGTAGAAGGGAGTACTAGAAAACCACAGAGGTAAGTAACGCAGTACCCTGCAGTGACCAGGAAAGCAGGAGCAAATCACTGGAATTTCCCCAAAGCACCCAAAACGAAAGAAAAGACACCCAGACAGGACTGCAAGAAACCAGCAGTCGATTCCTGGAGGGGAAGACCTGTGGAGAGAGGGGACCAAGTGCAAGAGTCTCTGTGGAGTCCAGGAGGAGTAGGAGCTACTACCCACTTAGCTGCCCTTGCAGGAGTTGGTTGACCATGATGAAGATCAGGCCAGCACTGCAGCGCTGGAGCCAGAGAAGAGTTCCTGTGGGATGCAGAAGATGTCCCACGCTGCAATGAGGATTGCAGATGGGTGTCGGTGCATGAATTCCACCAACAAGCCTTAGCAAAGGCAAGTATGCGGATAGTGGAAAAGTGGAACTACTGGGGAGCAGCATGGCCCAGGAGGGGAGAGTCAGGGGGCACCCTCAGTGACAGAGAGCCCACATGAGCAAAGGCAGCACCCACAGGAGTCCCACAGGATGGGGACACAGAAGTTGCAGAAGGAGCCCACCCAGCACTACAAAAAGGGATCCCACGCGACAGGAGAACCACGCAGAGGGCTGTGCATCACAGGAAGGAGTGCTGGGGGCTGGAGCTATACGGAGCCTGAAGATCCCTTGGAGGAGATGCAAAAAAGCTTGGCAGCTTCAAGAGACTTGGTGCTTGGGGCTACTGCCCTGTGTGGGAAGGCAAGGGCTTACCTCCACCCAAGTTGGTCAGCTGGCAGAGAGGACCAAGAGAACTACTTTTGACCACAACCCATGATGCAGGATCCACGCAGCTCAGGATGAGAGATCCACGTAGCCTGTCGTCATTGAAGTGCCTGCAGATGCAGGGGAGTGACTCCTTCACTCCAAGGGAGATTCCTTCCTCCTTCTCTTGTAGACTGAGGACTTGCTGCCCTCAGAGGATGCACAGCCTGGGAAATGTTGCAGAAGCTGGAGGGAGCCATGGAAACAATGTTGCTAGAAGAGTCCTCTTCGTAGAGGGGGCTTTGACGTCACCTGCCTGGCCTGGCCACTCCGATGCTCCCAGAGGTCCCTGCCAACCTTGGATTCAAGATAGCAGAACCCAGGGACCCTCTGGAGGTGCTCTGGGCACCACCCCTGGGTTGGTGATGGACACGGGAGTGGTACTCCCCTTTCCATTGTCCAGTTTCGCACCAGAGCAGGGACTGGGGGTCCCTGAACCAATGTGGACTGATTTATGCATGAAGGGCACCAAATGTGCCCTTCAAAAGCATACCAGTGTCTTGGGGACGCTACTTCTCCCAAGCCGGTCACACTTATTTCTAAAGGGAGAGGGTGTTGATCAGATCAAGCAGGAGGGCAGAAACCTGTCTAAAGGGTAGCAGCAGCTTGGGCTGACTGGAAAACCCTATAAAACTGGTGGTAGCAATGCAGGGGTTCCTCTAAAGAGGCCCCATAGTGCATGGAATCATACTTCCAATGCTTACAACAGTATTGGGGTATGATTCTGACATGTTTGATACCAAACATGCCTGGGTTCGGTGTTACCATTATGGAGCTGGACATAGGTAGTGACCTATGTCCAGTACACGCATAAAATTGCATCCCCGCACTCACGAAGTCCAGGAAAATGGAGCTGGAATTCGTGGGGCACTTATGCTAGTGCAGGGGTGTCCTCACACACAGGTACTTGCACCCCACCCTTACAGTGACCTGGTAGTGATATGCAGGATGCAATGGCAGGCCTGCAGAAGACTTTGCATGGGCTCCCTATGGGTGGCATAATACATGCTGCAGCCCATAGGGATCCCCTGGTACCCCAATGCCCTGGGTACCTATGCACCATATACTAGGGACTTACATGGGGGTACCAGTATGCCAAATGTGGGATGAAAGTTACCAAGTTACAAGGGATAGAGCATAATCAATGGGGTCCTGGTTAGCAGGATCCAAGTGAACACATTCAAACACACCGACAGCAGTCAGAAAAATGGGGGTAACCATGCCAAGAAAGAGAGGGTACTTTGCTACATAGGTAATCTGTCTTCTGGGTATCCTGGGGTGGGGGCACTCTCCAACCTTTCTCTTGTTTGCTGGTTTTTCTCGGGGTCCACTGGGAAGGGTCCTGAATCCCACAAACTCAAACCACTGCTCTCTATGCTAGCCTATAGGACAACAGGGTGGCTAACTACCTTGCGCCTGGTTGCTGGGGACACTTACTGTACTTTCCTCTGGTGTTTCTATCTGCCCCCAGCCAACTACCTCACTTACGTTGGTTGGGTGACACTATTTCACCTTCCACTTTTTAGTATATGTTTTGGCCCTCTGGATTTTTATGCTATTCCTGATGGTTATTGTGTGTAGATATCTCCAAAGGGAGAAATACCAATGCTAGTCTAGTAGTAGTGCTGTATTAAAGTATCATTTATTTTAGTTACTGTCTGACTTCTGTTGTATTTTTACATTCCTCTTGGATAAACTTCAGCTGCTTGCCCTAGCTACCCCTTGAGAGCTTTTGCTATCTGGACACCTCTTCACTATAACTAAGGGTTTCCTGGACTCAGTATAGGGTGCTGCACCATAGGTGTACACCATAACCTGAGCCAGCCTCCTACATTAGTGGTGCAGCAATGGGATAAAACACTTGCATTGCTTTATCACTTGGTCAGCAGTGACTTTCCATAAGAAAGCTCACTACTAACTATTGGTTACATACCACACTAGTAACTGCAGGAAATCCTAAACTTCTTCCTGAGTAGTCAGGGGTCTATTATAGCCCTTTCTCCAAGCTTTGTAAACCTTTAGACATATTGGCCCATATTTATACTTTTTGGCGCAATGTACCGCCGGCTAATGCCATTCCAACACACCAGGCAGGTGCCTTATTTATGGATTGATGTTAGCCGGCGCTGCGGCCTGGTTAGAGTAAAACAAAATGACTAACCAGGCAGCGCAGGTGTAGGGAAGAATGGGGGTTGTGCGTCATAAAATGGTGCAAGTCAGGTTAGAGTCAAAAATCATGGCTCTAATCGGACTTGCACCATTTTTTGACACACAACCCCCATTGAAATGACTCCTGTCTTAGGACAGACAGGAGGCATGCCCCCCTGCCTAATGGCCATGCCCAGGGGACTTGTGTCCCCTGGGCATGATCATTGGGCACAGTTGCATGTAGGGGGGCCCAAGTTAGGCCCTCCTATGCCACTTAAAAAAAAATACTTACCTCTACTTACCTGGGATGGGCCCCCCCCCATCCAAGGGTGTCCTCCAGGGGTGGGCGAGGGTGGCAGGGGGTGTCCCTGGGGGCAGGGAAGGGCACCTGTGGACTGCTTCCATGGTCAGAGACCATGGAAATGAGCCTGCAGGTCCCTTAATGCCTGCCCTCACCCACACGTTAAAAAACAACGCAAATCAGGCTGGCCTAATTTTTTAAGGCTCGCCCCATCCTGTGCGTCAAAATGACACGGGAGTATAAATAAGGCGCACATGCCTTAAACCCATTTTTTGGACGGGAACCCCTACCTTGCATGTCATTAACGCAAGGCGGTTTCACGCATCCAGAAAATGACGCACACTGCTGAATTTTGACGTTCGCAGGGTCGGGCGTCAAAGTATAAATATGATGTTAGGTTTGTGCCGAATTTGCCTCAAACATTTTGACGCAAATTCGGTGCAAACAGAGTATAAATATGCCCCTTAGAGTAGGTAGGTGCATCATATACACTACCCTAACACCATGTCTTCAGTTGAGGGAGCTGACTAGACTCCGGAGTCTAGGTATGGAGGTCTTAGGTTCAAGGAACTTAGGACCCTGTATACAGCCAGGAAACTTGAGACAGGTAGTAACCCTAACAAAACTATTTCCTTGAATCTACTTATTCAGGAAGACCTACAGAATTCTGATAAGGAGAGGGAATTAGATGAAGAGGCTGAACCCCCAGTGTTGGAAAAGGAGGTACCAGGGACTTCCTCTGACCTCACTGGAGAAGACAAAGAGGATTCTGGGGAAACCCTTGAACTTGCAGGGAACTGTGTTGGTAGCACAAGGGGAGGGGCTCGTAGTAGCAGGAACACTTTTACTCCCCAGGCTTGGTAAAAAAAAAAGAGTACCCAGGAGGAGTGTACCTGCCTCATCCTCAGTTTCACTTGCCTCAGCATCTGCTGTTGGCACCATCCATTCTAGTTCAGATGAGGGATCCAGAGATAGCTGGTTCAGTGTGCTGAGACTTGAGCACACCAAACTAAAGTTGAAACAGCAGCATCTGGCTCTAGAGAGAGAGGCCCTAGAGATGGAAAGAGAAAGAATGAATTTGGGATTAGAACCCCATGGTGGCAGCATAAGAAAGCCCAGGGTCAGGGAAAAAACCTTTGATTCCAGGAATGTCAACAGGATAGTCCTTACAAGTCTGGGGATGACACCCATAAGTGGATCACTGCTTTAGAGAGGGCCTGCAAAGTGCAGAGGTTCCCTCAGAGGCAGTGGGCAGCTATCCTGTGTCTCTCCTTTGCATACCAAGGAAGAACCACAGTTGTGACCAGGAGAAAGTAAGATGCAGATGACTATCAGGCCCTGAAAGAGGCTCTGAGTGGTGGGTTTGCGATTACAGCAGAGGAGTATAGGATTAAGTTCAGAGAAACTTTGACAGTCTTCCCAAGACTGGGTAGATTTTGTGGACTGTCCAGTTAAGGCTCTGGAAGGCTGGTTACATAGTAGTAGTGTGCATGACTATGAAAGGCTGTACAATCTTATTATGAGAGAACACATCCTTAACAACTGTGTGTCTGAAAAGCTGCATTAGTACCTGGTGGACTCAAATCTGACATCTCCCCAAGAATTGGGAAAGAAGGCAGACAAGTGGGTTCACACTAGGGTAAGAAAACTCACAGTGAAGGTGACCAAAAAAAGAAGGGTTCTTCTAAAACCCAGGAGAATGATGGGGGAAAGTCTACTGAAAAGAAGAACGTCTCCATCAGGCCCACAAAATTCTTCTGGGGGTGGGTTCAAATCCTCTTCCTCCTCCTCCAAAAAGAAACCTTGGTGCTTCCTTTGTAGGGAAAAGGGGCATAGGGCCAGGTGACAGCACTTGCCCTAAGAAAAGCACCAAGAGTACTACCACCCAATAGCACTGGTAGTACTTCAACCAAGGGTGTAGCTGGGTTCACCTTGGGGAGTGCAGTGGACTCTGGTCTAGTCAGAGAGACCACTGAGGCTGTCTTAGTATCATAGGGTGGCACTGACCTTGCCACCTTGGCTGTCTGGCCTCCTAGTATGAGAAAATACATGCAGTTCACGTTGGGCGCCATGTTGTAGTTTGGACTCTTGCTCTGAGCAAGACTGCTGGTCTCAGGATGACAGTACTTTCGTATGTAGGTGACTAAGGGGGTCATTCCAAGCCCGCCTGGCTGGAACCGCCAGATGGCCGCTCCACGGTCGAAAGACCGCTGGGGCCATTCAGACTTTCCCGCTGGGCCGGCGGGCGCCCGCCAAGAGAGCACCCGCCAGCCCAGCGGTAAAGAGCCCTGCAACACTGAAGCCGGCTCCGAATGGAGCCGGCGGTGTTGCAGTTGTGCGACGGGTGCAGTTGCACCCGTCGCGCTTTTCACTGTCTGCTAAGCAGACAGTGAAAAGCTTCATGGGGCCCTGTTAGGGGGCCCCTGCACTGCCCATGCCAGTGGCATGGGCAGTGCAGGGGCCCTCAGGGGCCCCAGGACACCCGTTCCTGCCATCCTGTTTCTGGCGGTGAAAACCGCCAGAAACAGGCTGGCGAGAAGGGGGTCGGAATCCCCAGGATTCGCCCAGCCGGGGCTAATCCGGCAGGAAACCGCTGAACCCGGTTTTCCGACCGCGGCTGTATGCGGTCGGAATGGGCAATGAAGCACCGCCAGCCTGTTGGCGGTGCTTCAGTCATCCGTGGCCCTGGCGGTCGAAGACCGCCAGGGTCAGAATGACCCCCAAAGTCTCTTCCTACAACTAGTTGTAACTGTTGTCCAAACCTTACCGGCTTACTAGCAGTACCTCACCAGAAACACAATAGTAAAAGGTGATTTGTAGCAGTCGCTTACGCATGGACTCAAAGTAAGATCTCTCAGGGTTGTCGTGGTTAAACGGAAATTACCCTTTTCTCACAGATTTATTATGCCTCATACAAACAAAGGCAAAAACACAGATGCAGTAAAGTTAAAATAGTTTTATTCAACATAACTGCAATTTGCGATAAGTTGCATGAACTGCAATGATTAGGATAATGAATATACCAAACAACAGTATTGTGAAGAGGAGAGTCATTGTTATAAAGACCCCCACCATTATGCAATATATGAAAGGAATATATATATATATATATGTAGAAAATGGAATACGCCCTAATACCCTAAGGAGAGTAGGTCTAACCTCCTACCTAAAAAAGGAGAGCTGGGTTCGTTAAACCTAATCTGCCAAAGCTGTGTCCATGAGAGGAGCCCCCAACCCTTGTTACCTTGGAATGAGGTCTCTATCTCAGACTCCGCAGGGACACGAAGACTGGGTCAGCGTCAAGATGACTGCAGCATCGGTATCAGCGATGGTGGCGATGCCCTCTGGTCGGAATCCCTCTGATTATCTGTCTAAAAGTGTGTTGTATTTATACAGATCTACAAGGTCCCCTGACATAAGTGTTATTCATAACAATAGATAACAGGCATGCTTGGGACGGCAATTAATATCAACAATCCTTCGAAAGTATAGAGAGGGAAAATCCCTAAGTGTGAATGCCTACTGTATGTTTGTCTTTCGTGCTTGATCTTGACGCCTTGGCGCAGTGACACTGATAATAGAACCCATAACAAGTGGACTAACTATGAACAAGGCCGCCATCTTAACAGAAATAAATAATTAAATGGACTAAGACAGAGCAAGCTAAGTAGGTTAAAAGTCACTGGGTGACAGGGGCATGAGTTTACAAGCCTATGGCTAAGCTAACTCCTGTTACCCCGGTAAAACAAACTAGCATTCACTACAGGGTACTGCATGTATTTTCTCATACTAGGAGGCCAGACAGCCAAGGTGGCCACAGGAGCTGTAGGGGATCTAAGGGGGCATGGCCTCTGAGTACCTAGAGGCATGGTCCACCACCACCAGAATAAATCTGTTCCCAGATACTGTAGAGGGTCAAGAGGACCAACAATGTCAATCCATACCCCCTTAAAGGGTACCCAGACCACTGGAAGTGGAATTAAGGGGTCCTTTGTAGTGCCACCTGTCTTGCCACTGGCTTGGGAGGTGACACAGGAGCGACAAAACTCTTTGGTGTTAGATCCCCTACAGCTCCTTCAGTGGCCAAAGCCCTCCTGGGAATATTTTCCAGGGTGGGCTTTCCTAAGGAGGTTGCATCCGACAGAGATGCAAACTTTTTTTTAAATATATTTATTTATAATTTTATGTAAACAACATACAACAAAAATATGAAATGCCACCTTGGCCCTTACAATAATAAATCAGTCAGTTACTTTTAATCTATCCTCGGCTCGCCAAACGTTTGTCATGTCCCACGTCTCAGTAACTCTTGTAGATCAAGCAGAGGGAACCCAGAAACGTTGCCGAAAGTCCATATAGTAGTATGCCCCTGCCGGAAGGACCTAACAGGTCATTGAGTCCAAGGACAGGACCAAACATATTTGGCGGAAAAAAGGGAAACAGAAACCTCAAAAATAAAGGGAGAGAGAAGGCCAGAAGGAACAAGCATCACTCTCAGCAACCGTTCTATACAACCTTATCCCATTGTAGAGGGAACAGCACTCATCACATCAACATACCCATCCTCAACAGGTTCTTCAGACAGACGCAGATTCAAGATAGGATCGAAGAGGTGCCCAGATGTCCCGTGGCCTGGAGCCAACCGGAGTCCACTCCCAGTAATTTGTTAATTGTTCCTGGCAAAACGCGGCATCTCGCAGCCAATCTGGGGAGATTGGGCCCGGCCCCAACAGATTGCCACCCTGCGCTTGGCTAACAATAACATCATGCCAACCAGACGCCGCACTGTAGTCTGCACTTCATTCACCCCTCCCAGCAGCGCCATCAAGGGAGACAGAGGAATCTCCAGCCCAATCATTTCAGAAAGTACACGAAAGACCCTCCCCCAATAGGCACATACTGCCAGACAGGTCCACGCCAAGTGCATAAAATCAGCAGCAGGGGCCCGGCATCTTACACAGACATCATCCGCTCGCAGCCCCATAGCACATAAACTTCTAGGGGTATAATACAGATGGTGCAAGAACTTAAAATGTATAAGGCGCAATCTATAGTTTGGTGACAACTCCTTCATATGCGTACAGCACATCCTCCAAACATCTTCTGCAATGTTCTCACCCACATCTTCCGCCCATTTCATCCTTACAGACAGCCCCGCCCCCTCTCCCTGCCCCTGTGTATTGCTATACAGCTTAGTGATAAGCCTTTCAGGCGACCGCACACTCCACAACACTTCCAACGTGCGGCAAGAAGTCAGGGTCGCGGGCAAGCAGAGGTAGCGAGCACGCAGCATAGCGCATATCCGCAACACGTAAAACCGGTGGAGAGCAGTGGCCGGTCTATCCCCCAGGATCTCCTCCGGGGACATCAATCTGTCATCAACAAGCCAATCATCGAGGGTTATCAAATCTAAGTCCCGTAGGAAGCTCCGCAGCCGCGAGTCCTGAAACATCACCTCATCTCCAGCCGCCACCACATGCATAGATGGTGCAAAGCCCGGACCGTGGAGGCCACCGTATCAATGCCTCGAGGGCGAGCTCTGTCCAGATTGCCCAATACTCGCTCGAGCCCATCCGGCCAGCCAGGTACCTCAGCAGATTTGACCTGACAGCAGGCTATTGGCAGACCAGAATAACTGATGCTGCCAAGCCTAAAACAGCAGTTTCCGCTTCTGGTGGGCTATATAACTTCCAAGTGATGCCCTTTGGCCTGAAAAATGCACCTGTCACATTCCAGAGGTTGATGAATCAAGTTCTGGCAGGTGTGGAAGACTTTAGTGCAGCATGTCTAGATTATATTGCTGTCTTTAGCTTCACCTGGCAGGATCACCTGGTCCATCTCAGGAGTGTACTAGAGGCCTTGAAAAAGGTAGGCCTCACTATCAAGGCTACAAAATGCCAGATAGGGCAGAGTAAAGTGGTAGGACACGTTCAACCCCTACAGAGGAAAATCCAAACCATCATGGATTGGGTTGCTCCAACTACCCAGACCCGGGTCAGGGCTTTTCTGGACCTGACTGGGTACTACAAGAGATTTGTAAAAGGGTATGGCTCCATTGTAGCCCCCTTGAATGATCTCATTTCGAAGAAGATGCCTAAAAAAGTACAGTGGACAGTTAGCTGTGAAGAGGCATTTGATACCCTGAAAAAGACCATGTACTCAGCTCCAGTTCTCAAAAGCCCAGACCTTTCTAAACAATTCATTGTCCAGACTGATGTTTCTGAAGTATGAATAGGATCAGTGCTATCACAACTAAATGAAGAGTGCCAGGATCAACCTATGGCTTTTATCAGCAGGAGGCTGACCTCTAGAGAAAATCTTTGGTTAGCCATTGAGAGGAGGCCTTTGCTGTGGTCTGGGCCTTGATGAAGTTTAGGCCATACCTGTTTTGGTACTCACTTCATTGTTCAGACAGACCACAAGCCCTTTCCCTGGCTTAAACAGATGAAAGGTGAGAACCCCACATTTTTTAGGTGGTCCATTTCTCTACAGGGGATGGACTTTTCAATGATACATAGACCTGGGAGTAACCATGCCAATGCAGATGGACTCTCCAGATATTTCCACTTAGATAATGAAGACTCAACTGGGCAAGGTTAGGCTCATTAGATTTCGTTTGGGCAGGGATTATGTAGGAACGTGCCATTTTTCTAGCTTATTTACCCCCACTTTGTCGCTGATGTCAGTGTAGTTCATTAGGATCCTACTAACCAGGACCCCAGGGACTGTGCTGGTAAACTTTTTACACCCACAATTGGCGTACTGGTGCCCCTATGTAAGTCCCTAGTATATGGTACTTGGGTACTCAGGGCATTGGTACACCAGGTGTCCCCCTTAGGCTGCAGCATGTTTGTATGTAGGTGCGATTTATAGAGCGCATTCCGGCTCAGAATGAGCATCGAAGCGCTAGTCGAAATGTGAAGGAAAGGGGAGCAGAGGCGCGATGCTAGGAGAGAAAAAATAGAAAAAGAAGTCAGGGTGAAAAAGACATAAATTAACGAGGGAAGAGATGAGTTTTGATCAGTTTTCAAAAGCTCAAGTAATTAGATTCCTTTCTGATATTAATAGGGAGAGCATTCCAGTGTCTAGCAGTGGCCGCAGTGAAGGCTTTATCCCTCCACTTAGCTTTCTGAGTACCTGGGGCCTGAATGCGAAAAGCTTCACGGGATCTTAAATTTCTCCTGGGGCTGTACCAACAGAGATTAGTGACCAAATGGTGGGGGCCAGTACGATGTAGTGCTTAGTGAGTCAAGCACAATATTTTGAAAGTCACCCGTTGAGCCACTGGGAGACAATGTAGATATTTAATGCTACCAGTGGCCGAGGCAGAGCGTGGGAGATTTAGGATGGATTTTGCGGGCATATTCTGGATCAGTTGGAGTTTTTTCATCGAGACACTGTCCAGATTAGATAAAAAGGCATTATCAGTAATGAAGCCTGGACGTGATCAAAGCCAGAGTGACTGTAACTTTCAACTCTTGTTTCAGATAGGGGAAAAGTTTCCTCAGCATTTTTGGTATCCATAAGCATGTTGCAACAGTCTGGTTAACTTGAACTTTAAAAGATAAATGATCATCGAAGATGACCCCTAAGTTTCTGCTGGAGGTAATGGGAGTAGGGAGAGCTCCACACTCAGCGGGGCCACCAGCGTGCATTCCATCGCTCTATCCCAGATCCAAAACAGATAATTTTGGTTTTAGCCCCATTTAATTTCAACCAGTTGTTGCCCATCCAATTATTAATGGCTAACATGCAGTTATTGCAGCGATCAGCTGTCTCTTCCCAATTCTTGTCCACAGGTATAATAAGCTGAGTGTCATCAGCATAGGACGTTGGCAGAAATCCAAAAGATTGTGTGAGGTTGGCCAGGGGAGACATATAAACATTAAACAAGCTAGGACTCAAAGAAGAGCCCTGAGGAACCCTGCACGGAAGAAGGTAGGCAGGTGATTTAAAATCACCACAACTGACTGTCGTCCATCTATCCATCAGAAATGATTCCAGCAGAGCTAATGCTTGGTCTCTAATGCCTGCCTGGAATAATCAAGTTAGTAAAATTTGGGGTGAGATGGTGTCAAAGGCTGCTGAGAGATCAAGTAAGATCAAAATGGCCCCTTTTCCACTGTCCACCATCTTACGTATGACGCCTGAGGATGTGATCAGAGCAGACTCATTGCTGTGAGATTTTTGGAAGCCATGTTGTGAGGGATCTAATACTCACTTTGTTCTTAAGAAAGCCATTAGCTCCTTATTCAGGTGCTTTTCGCATATTTTAGCCAAAAAGGGAAGGAGGGCGATTAGGCACAAGTTGTCTGAATGGTCACCATTAGCCTTCTTCTTCAATGGCATCACCATAGTCTCCTTCCAGGCAGTAGGATATATTCCGGACAATAGGACTTTTTGTAGGATGGGGGCTATTGCATGAGAAAAAATTCAGGAGCGAATTGCAAAATAGTCGGGGGGCATGGGTCTAAAGGAGAGCCTGACTTAGTTTCCACAATTATCTTTTGAATATAATTTTGCGTGGGAATTGAAAAGTGGGGCAGAGTCAAATTGCTGGTGTAAATTACTGCATCAGAATAAGTAATCTGGTCATCGTCAAACAGGGCAGGTTGATTATTAGTATCTCGATAGGAGATAAAGTTGGAGTGGATATTTAAAATTTTGTAGCGGAAATAAGTGGCCACCTGATTGCAGAAATCTTGAGAGTTTTCCAATTCAGATAAAATGGGAGAGGAGGACAGAGCCTTAACTACTTTAAAGAGCTCACGGGGTGCATTTGCATCTTCCTTAATTTTCGTAGAATAGAAATCAGATTTAGCTTTCACGCATGCAATTTTGTAGGTTTTAAGTGCCAACTTCACTTTATCTTTTTCTGCAAGGGAGAGATTGAGCTTCCAATATAGCTCCTGTTGGCGGCATCTTCTCTGGAGAAGTTTGAGCTCCTTGGTGAACCAAGGTTGCCTCGGTTTATTGATTTTGTGATTTGTCAGCCGTTTGGGGGGGCTTCATAGCACTTACAATCCCTGAGTTGAAGCTCTCTAATAAGGACAAGGGCCGCTCGTTGGCCCTGTTCCATTCTTCTTCCAAGATAGGAATCAGTTCTGTTGGCTTGACCTGTTTCCATGATCTGGCAGTTTTACTATTGGGCACTGGGAGTTGGGATACGGGATCATGGGTGACAATAAAAATCAATAGGTTGTGGTCTGTCCAACTCTGCGGGATATTGGTAAGCTCCAATTGAGCTTTCGTGTGGGAAAAACCCCATCCAATAGGTGTCCCGCTATGTGAGTGGCAGTAGTAACATTGAGGGTCCAATCGAAAGTCGACATACGGTCCAGGAATTCCTTAACAATGGGATTATTCGTTTTATCAAAATGAATGTTAAAGTCCCCCAATATAATTGCTTTGGGGGAAGATAACCAGAGGCTCAATCAGTTCAGTCCAGGTTTGAACAAAACTTGAACAAGAGCCAGGGGGGCGATAGATCAAAAGACCATCCAAAAGTGTTACATTATTTGCGAGGAATTTAAAATTCATGACTTCACATGATGTGGATAAAATATTCTTCCACATACATGTGAGTGTGGAGCTACAGATGATCGCCAATCCACCTCCTCTTTTAGAGGATCTATCTGCCCTAAAATAAGAGTAGCCTGAGGGCGTGGCTTCTATGAAATCAGGCTCAGATTTGGGTTTACCCCAGGTTTCTGTTAGAAATAGACAGTCGAGGTTAAAGGTTTCGATCATCTCTCTAATTTCTATTTTATGTTTAGGAAGAGAGCGGGCATAAATTAGAGCAAAGTGGAAGTAGTCGCTAATAGCGCCCTTCACATTCCTAGTTGATTTCGCAGCAATGTGAGGACAATCCGGCTGAGCTCTAGCTTCCTGCAGGGTTAAAAGGGGGTGTAACTCCCAGCTACAAAGCCGAGATGAGGCGCAAGATGTACAATCAGGGGACATGCGATGGCCGCAGCCCCTGCCTTCAAAAGTTCTTAAAAACAACAGGGATAGGGTGCCCACTTTAATGGGTTGGACAAAATTCCTGGCATCTGGCCCCGTATGGGCGTGGACGGGCGCAGTCTGGCTTGCTTTTAGTGGCCCGCTGTGCGGCTGCTTCAGCACAGGCATAAATGGCACCGGGTCTCATAGCAACACAGAGACTCCGGACGTCTAGCCTGCTAAAAGTTCAAACGGAAGTGAGGCTACAGAAAAACCCTCACTTCCGAAAAAAGTGAAAAACGAACCGAACACTTAAAAAAAATTAAGAATCACAATAAAAATGCAGTGGAAAATCCCTCACGTGTATTGTGCCACCCATGGGAGCCGATGCAAACTGTGTCTGCAGGCTTGTAACCTATTCACTATCACTAAGGGTTGCCTGGACTTAGCATAGGGTGCCACACCATAGGTGGACACCATAAACTGAGCCAGCCTCCTACAAACATTTTGAATAATACTCTCCAAATCATACACTAGTATGGGTACCCACAAATTCTGAGATATAGGGAAAAACACTGCTCCTAAACCCTATTTCTTGCACTCAATTCAGAAATACATACGTTTCCTTGATGCCCATTTTTCAATCTGCCTATTTCGCTTCAAGAATTGGTCTATGCTCTGTACTCAATGAAAAGCCTTTGTGTGGTACAGCTCAGTTGTTTGCTCTAGGTAGCTTGGGTTCTTGGAGAGCCTACAAAACCTATATATCCCTGCAGCCAGAAGGGTCTAGCGGACATAATGGTATATTGCTTTTGTCAATCTGTCATCGTGACAAAAAGTTACAGATGAAAATGTCATAAATGCTTGTTTTTTCCTAGTCATTTTCAATATTTATTTTTCTCCAACAGTTTTTTTCTTGGGAAAATCTTGAGAAATCTATAACCCATTGCTGAATTCAGAATTTTGTCTACTTTTCTGGAAGTAGATTCAGAGCACAACAAATAGAAATAGGGGAAAATAGGCTACCTCTTTGAAAAATGGCAAATCTCTGCTGCACAATTAGGTTTTTTGATTCAACTCTGCATGGTCTTGAAGGCTAGGAAGATGGTGACTTTAGTACAGCAAACCATTTGTGGATGCCATTTTTAAGGGAAAACATACACATATCTGGATCACATTTTCCCTTTAAAAAAAAAAAAAAAAGCTAATGTTTTTGCTATATTTCGTGTATTTTGTTAGTCCCCTCCAGAGTAATCCACAAACCCTGGGCACCTTTACAATCCCCAGGATGTTGGCCGAAAAAGTCGCGACTGTAGGGCCAATACCTTATGTGTACATAAAGTTATGGAGGCCTAAGCACGAACTACCCCAAACATTAAAAAAAGGCTTAGCATGTGGGGTGGTGTGGGGTGGGGTGGGGTGGGGAATGGTTGGGGGAAGGCTTAGCAGCGAAAGGGTTAAGAAGCATCTGGTATCACAGAAAGTTCTTGCATATTCTTTTTGTTAGAGTAGTTATTTGAAAACTATGAAAGGAGAGATACAAGTCAGAGTTTTGTTGGAGCTCAAAGGAGTTAATACCCTTCAATGTAAGATTTATTTTGGAGCAGGCATGAGCTTAAGAAGCAACATCCGGGGTTCAAGATCCCTCCCTTTACAATCACAGTCACCCATTGAACAGTTAATTTGTATATCAGCAGTTTTGCCCACATTGCCTCTCGGCTACTTTCAGTAGGATAGGCTGGCCTGTAGGAAAAGGGAGTTAGCAGCGAAAATCAGAGATCAACCAATCAAATGTTAGTAAGATTGGCTCCATTAACTAGGAGCAGGACCCCTGACTTTGAGGTATTTAGGTACAACTAATTACTATGCATTTGCTGTTGGATATACAGGAGGTAATTCTTGATACCAAATCTTACAATTTATAGATCTTGAAAGCTAGCTTAACATCCTCAGCACACATATGACAACCAAAGGCGTGTGTTAAGTACACGCACATATATAGGGAGAAGACAGTACCAATCTGTGTTTTGCATTATGCGAGAGAAAGGGGCCCGCTACGAAAAAGTTTTTGGTTTCTCAGGAGTCGTCAAAGCCACAGCCGAAGTCTTTTCCATGAGGCAGACATCTTATGGAGGTTGAGGAGGAATTTTACGTAGAATTTTAGGAAGATGGATCAGTGCTGTAGTGAAGGAGAAAGCCTGAATGATATTTGGCTGGTGCTAAATCCCATCTTACCCCAGAATAGGAGACTGAAGATCACCAGGTTGTTTGCCAAAACTACAATACCAGGATTTAATTTAATAGCAGGATGATGAGTTCATGATCTGAGGTCCTAGGACAGGCATATTACTGGAAGAAATGAAGAATCAAATACTTTGATGAGCTGCATAACCGAGGGAAGTGTCCAATTGATACTGACATTGCAAAGATCAGTGGTTAAGCTTAACAATGTCATCAGCGTCATTGCGACTGGCTTGCTAATGGATACTGTTGGGAGCTTGCCTAGCATCAAGGTGCAGAGGACCATATCTATGTGTAAGTCAGACTGCATCAATAAGTAAGTTGACACAAAGCAAGCAATTTTGTCGGGTCTTAACTGAGCCAGAGATTAAGCAGCTGTAGTATGCACAACCTTGCCTTTCTTATAGCATACCCATGAACTTAAAATAAATCAGTCTGTGATACCTCGATTTTGACTAACAGAAAATAAAATGTGCTAAAGTTAAAATGCATGAGCTTCTATAGACGCAAACCCCTATGAAAGAGTATGTTCATCTGATAGCCTATGCATTTTACTTTCATTTAGTCCAAATAAGGGACTCTCTTTCTGAACGTTTAGCACAGACTCACAATTAACCTTTGCTCTTGAAAAAAATCAAGAATCATTCTTCCAGAAATATATCAGAGTGATCAGCCAGTGCTTGGAATTTAGATTTCTTTGCTTAAAAAATGGCCTGCTTGTAACCACAGTCATCAGTGCAGCACTGTACATGATCTTAGGGAGTGTACATTTTCTGAGCATCTTCTGTATGTCCTAGCTTAATCACAAAAAAAATCCCAGAGATTGTAAACTATTTGGTTGAAACTACTTTCCATTAGGTTGCAAATGACAACGTTATATGCTGTTTTTATCATTTTTGAGAGGTCAGATGAGAGCCGTTTGTAAGGAGAACCTTCTCTGCTAACGCACAGGGCAGGCAGCTAACTGATTTGTTGACTTTTCAGACCATGAGAGTTTGCAGAGGAAGTTGGCAATTATACCTTTAGGGCTAAATCCCCTTTGAATGCAAAGTTGATCAAAGTATTGTAAGACCAGTAAGGATGGTGGTAGTCTCGGATGCTCAGGTTCAGCTAGGGAGAGAAGAACAGATGAAAGTTGTGACTGGTGTTGTGGGTGGGGAAATCCAACAACTTCATGCCCCAGGGGTTATTCGTTGAATCTATGACACATTAGGCATGCACATATCATCTATGATGACATAACGCGTTAAAGAATGGAAGAGCTGGGCTAGCTGAATACATCTGGGTTGTAAGGTCACATTCTGGTAAGCATATCTATATAGATGAGTGGGGACTTGGGTGAAAAGGTGGCGATGTTACCCTTTTAATTGGGTCACACTGCTGGGGATAGTTGGGAAGAAGATTGGAAAATAGGAGAAGAAAGGTGGTAAGGAATGAATGGCAGGTGGGCACACGTGATCCTTGGAAGCAGTCTCCACTTTTTCCTGAAGCATAGAGATATTATAACCCTCCCACTTACTCAAATTTAGGAATGTCCTACCAAGCACTGATCAAAAGTCACATCCATATAAAAGGTTCAATAAAACAAGAGTTGGTTTAAAGACAGTCCAGGTATAGGTCAGTCGACAATATGTGATTAAAGGTGTGCAGAACATGGCTGGAAGCGTGGACAGCATAGCTAAGGTTGTTGCAAAACAGGATCAACCCAACAGCAACCATTCAGTGTTTATCTCTTCCAGACCATTACCACCAGCCAACTTATTTGTAATATCAAAAATGAATACATCATATTCTTATCAGTACTTCATACTTTGGTCAGTCTCTAATCTAAGCAGTGTAATTCACATTTTAGTCAACAGGACAGCGCAGAGTCTGGATCTGTCCCTTCAGCCATTGGCTTGTAGGGAATTTTGTATCATCCCCAAAGATAGCCATTAGGTGTTCGGCTTGCCCCCACCAACTTTATCACTATGTCACTGTCATTGCCACTATTACCACCGCCCTCTTTCCAACACCAGGAGCAACACTGCACAACGTTCATGACCATCAACACCACCTCTCCCTTACCAGCACCTCTGAACACCTGTGGCTACTGGGACATTTTTAGCCAACTTCTGCTGTACTAATTTGGCTGCTGCTTTGTCACTTCCTGTTTCTTTCACCTTTATCTTTTTACAAAAAATTGATTATTTGCCATTGTATCCACTATATTGTCTAGGCTATCCTGCACAGCAGAGGGTAACCCTTTTTCCACCACGTTACAAGATAATACAGCGTTTCCCCCTGTTACTTTCCAACCCTGGCCTACTTCTTGGATCCATTTCTCTTTCATCCTATTACGGAAATGAGCAGGATCCTCATTTGGCTGCTTTGAGATCCTTTAAATGGCCTATCAAGATATATCTTCCTCAACTGATGTCAAATTGCTGTTCTTACTAACTTAAATAAATGGACACCCATCATATCTAGTTTCAGTGAGGGCAACATTTCTCACTCCAGCCTTTTGAAAAACAAAGTCTGTTTCTCCTATAAGAAAACTAATCAGACTTTTTATTTACATTACTGCAGTCGCTTGAGCTTTCCTGACTCTGGAAAACTTTTCCCTCTAATATTAACACAATCAGATAATCGCATTGCACTCTTTGTATGATCCAGATCAATAAGGGGTTCTTCTTGAATACCAATTATCATGGTTAGAGTGCTTAACTTATGGGGATCCAAGCAGTTCACCCATACTATCCGCACACTTATGTATAGTCTCTACCCTATTTGTTACTTCCCAAAATATCCCTGAATTTGTCCTGAAAAGTTATCGTAATATCCTTTGTCCCTCAGTTTTCTTGCATCTCCCCTACTCTCACTTTGCGATAACCACTCTTAAACACTCTCTGGTGAAACAATTAAGTTCCCCTTCTCCTTCTGCCAAGGTGATAGACTACTTTTAGTCCTGCATTTTTTGTCTTTTTGGCTGTTGTGCCATACTAGCAACTCTGTCCACAGTCACTGTATCTAATGTCATCTGCATTGCTTCACTGAGAGGTAGACATTTGTTCCCTAACTGCCCCTCCTGTTGGGAATCTCCTCTGCAACAAATGTGATGTTGCTGATGAATCGTGTGACTGGTCATCACTATCCCCTGGATTTTGTTCTTCGCTTCTGTCCACCTTGATAAAGGCTGGGTCTAAACGTAGGGTGAACTGTGCTTCTAATTGTTCTGAAAACTGAGATTCACTTATCTTTGCTTGCTGCTCACATATTTTGGCTTGGCATTTGTGGAGCAACATTAGAGGTAGCTTTTGGGGATTGTGAAGGAGTCTCAATTTCTGGGTTCTTAAATCTTACTGCTGCTTCTTGTAGCTGCACCACTGGGTAAATACTGGGTGCCTTGGGAGAGGTACTCTTAGAATCGTATGGGGGTGGGGAAACAGATGGGTTATTATTGTTTAAGGGGTCCTTAGATTTTTCACAAAATACTTGCCACAAGGCTAAAACAGTTTCTCTTTTTTGTCATTTGGTTCCTTCATATTTACTCCTAAGGTATGTAACAATATACTCACTTATTTTATTATTGAATGTCCCTTCCTTTGGCCAAGGATACTTATGTTTTTGGACGGCTTTAAACCATTCTGAGCAATATGGTCATTTTCTCTTATTACTGGAAAAAAACCTTCTGATTATGTGCTAAGGGAGCCTTCATAATTACTCGTATTCCCAGTATGTCTAAATTTGACCTTCAAAATTTACACCACTTAACTTTTAACACAAATGTTTTGAAAGCAGGACAATTTAACAATTTTTGTCTTTGTAAATTTATACAATACACATTAAAAGAACATTACACGTTAACATCATACAGTGGCCACTTCATTCATACACACATGCACTCATCATCAGCAAATCAGTATGACCATATCATCTATTTCCCGAGAATGAATCACCATTTTTTTTTCCAAATTCAAATGGGACATACAACCGGCAAACCCTAGCAGTTCCCTCTGCGCCTAGAGGAGATCATCTTTTCAAACTATGCTTCTCTTAGACCATAGAATGATTTCTACATATTAGATCCAGGGCAGTAATTGAAGTGTCCAGGTTGTACTTAGAGGCACATTTTAAAAACATCAGCCTTCCAGCTGTCCTATGTCAAATCATTAGACATGCATTGGCAACCCCCAATTTCGAATTACCCAAATTCACAACGTCTAACTCGTCATTAGGAATAACAAGTTAACCCGTTATGAGGCGCTGAATTAATTAACAATATTCTGCTCTAAACTGTAAATGGAACTGGTCACCCCTGGGCACTTTTCTCCACACTTAGAGGAGTTAACCTTTTCAAACCGTGCGTCTCTTAGACCACAGAATGACTTCCAGACATTATGTCCACAGTAATTTGAATGTTTAGGTCTTATGTGGAGTTTAACGACATCAGCTTTTCAGCTGTTCCTCTGTGTCAACAAAAATCATATTTGGCTCCCTCTGAATTTCAAATTACCCACAATAACCACTTCTAGCTCGTGGCTACGAACCAAGCGAACCAGTTATGTAGTGCCTTTCCTGATATTATGCCACACATATACATAATCTTGCATGCAATATCCTTATAGGTCTTATAATCTGTAGGACACTGGCTCCCTATATAGTGTACTAAAATGAAGTATACTGTGCAGAGAGACCAATGTATCCCCAGAGATGTTCAGAGGACGAAATAGGTAGATCTAGAGCTCTATTTGTGATAGTGTGGGCAAGCAGCTAGGCTTATCGAGGAGTCGTGTTAAGCATTTGTTGTACTCACACAGGCAATAAATGAGACACACACAAAGAATAAATACTAGATCAATTTAGAAAAATAACAGTTGCTTTTATAGATGCTTTGAACCAAAGAACTTTGTTGTAAGGTAAGCAGTTTTCAAATTAAAAATACTTTAAAAAAAAATCAACATTGCAATTTAGGTTTAGTGTTAACCTATGGAGGGGAACAAAGATGCAGTTTCACAGGTAAGTACACGACCTACGGTCACAGTCTTCAGGGACTCAGGCTAGCACCGGGCAAGGTTCAGATTGATACCCAAGGTGCCCCCACAGCAGCACAGAAGCAGCTGGGAGCAGAGGTTAAAGTTGAGGTTGGTGCCCAATGACAGAGTAAGTACTAACAGTGACAGAGGTTGGTCTCCTGGGGTTAAAGTGAGCACGTCGGGGGGGGGCACATGTCAGCACCAAAGTTACACCCTCAGCAGCAGGTTCACCGTGCCAACACAGTGTCGGGTGGCCAATGCTTTCCAATGGAGACTGGGTATCCGCTGCAGCGCTGCTGATAGGTAAGGAAAGCCGGGTCAGAGGTCAATCTCCTGGCATTGAGTCCAGTACGGGGGCACAAGATAGCACCAAATGTACACACTCAGCGGCGCAGGGGTGGCCAAGTGCAGAGTGCCAAAGTTCGGGGCGCCCAGTGTATTTCAATGTAGGAGATGGCTTTAAGAAACGGGCCGCAGACACTGGACAGGAGAGGTCAACCCACAGTACACAGGTAAATTAAGATGCCAGGGGGGGTAGGGACACCGTTGGTTCAGCTCCCTAAGGCCTAGGTGCTCTGGGTGCAGGGATGTCTTTAGACGTCGGAATCAGCTCACCAGGCATGTCGCAGTCAGGGGGATCCCTCAGATTTAGGCCGCAGGCATCACTGGGGAGGGGGTCAGTGCATGATGGACTCCTGGTCGGAAGCACCAGGGGACCTTCGCTAGACAGATGGGCCACTTGGACTCCAGCCAGGGGTGTCGGGTGCAGTGGTCACTTCTAGCGTTGGGTTTAGCGGTTCCTCAGGCAGGCTTCCTTTTTCTTTAAAGATGGTTTCTTCTGGACAGGTCCACTGTCCACAGGAGTTCTTGGTCTTTTTCGAAGGCAGACAAGCAGCCCTCCCAAGGCTTTTGAGGTTGCTGGGCTGCAGGACGGCCGTCGTTTGAGTGCAGGTTTCTTTGAAGGCTGCAGACAGGCCAGCAGGACTGGAGCCAAGTCAGTAGGTGTCTTCAGTCTTCTCTGCCCGTGACAAGTCTGGTTCTTCTTAGGTTGAAAGACTCAGGGGGGCCACCTAAGTACCTAATTTAGAGGCGCTACAGGAAATTCCAGTTGGTAGCAAATAGGCCTCTCACCTTTAGGGTGATTACACCCTTTCTATGACCATTTCCTTTTGAGAAGTGGCATAGTCCTTACCCTATTGACCTAATTCCTTCCAGGGAAGATGAAGGAATTTTAAAAGTAGTGTCTGCTTCAAGTCATCCACCTTAGGGGTGATACTGGCAAGAAGTGAGCACTCCTGCTAATTTACTTAATTTCCCACCAGTTCTGCCACCAAAAGCACAGTCTGGAACTAGGGGTTGACCTCCTCCACCATTTGGAATGGCTTCGGTCACATTTCAAAGGTGGCAAGGCCTTTGAAGCTCCCCGCCCTGGAATGGGCATCCTGCCTGGCAGAGGAGGTCACATCTCTGCCCAGAACAGACATTTGTTCTGAGCCTTCAAGAGCTCTGGCTTTCACCTCAGGGGGCAGGAACTTTGTCTATTGTGGCTGCACTGGTTTTGATCAGTCAGTGCCCAAGCTAGGAGTTCCTAGGTTTTATAGCAGGCACCTCTAAGGTGCCCTCCGAGTGCATGTATTAATAAATCCATCACTGGATTCAGTGAGGGTTTATTAATACGAGATGTTTGATACCAAAAATCTCTATCTTCAGTGAACCCATCATGTAGCTGGGGCACTCGTAATGACCAGTGTTCAGCACATGTACTTCAAATGGCTTCACTGTTCACTTACTATGTCTGAGAATCAACAGAGACATAGCAGGGACATATCTGCTCATGCAGGTATGCCCTCACATGTAATATAATGAACCCTGCCTTTAGGGCTGGAAGGCCTGCCAGAGGAGTGACTTACATACATTACATGCAGTGCAACTGGACAGGGCACACAGGCTGTGTGCCATAGCAGGTTTTAGTTTTGGGTCTGCATCAAGACACGCAGTCTGCAAAGGAAGCACTGGGTGCACTTAGGTGAGAGGGTCCCTGAGGGTGGCACAATCTGTGCTTTACTACCTTGTGCTCTAGGTACCAAGGGCCAGATGTAGCAAAGGTTTTTACCCATTCTGTGTCTATGGGAAAAAGTGTTCGTACATACAGGGAGTGCAGAATTATTAGGCAAGTTGTATTTTTGAGGATTAATTTTATTATTGAACAACAACCATGTTCTCAATGAACCCAAAAAACTCATTAATATCAAAGCTGAATATTTTTGGAAGTAGTTTTTAGTTTGTTTTTAGTTTTAGCTATGTTAGGGGGATATCTGTGTGTGCAGGTGACTATTACTGTGCATAATTATTAGGCAACTTAACAAAAAAAAATATATACCCATTTCAATTATTTATTATTACCAGTGAAACCAATATAACATCTCAACATTCACAAATATACATTTCTGACATTCAAAAACAAAACAAAAACAAATCAGTGACCAATATAGCCACCTTTCTTTGCAAGGACACTCAAAAGCCTGCCATCCATGGATTCTGTCAGTGTTTTGATCTGTTCACCATCAACATTGCGTGCAGCAGCAACCACAGCCTCCCAGACACTGTTCAGAGAGGTGTACTGTTTTCCCTCCTTGTAAATCTCACATTTGATGATGGACCACAGGTTCTCAATGGGGTTCAGATCAGGTGAACAAGGAGGCCATGTCATTAGATTTCCTTCTTTTATACCCTTTCTTGCCAGCCAAGCTGTGGAGTACTTGGACGCGTGTGATGGAGCATTGTCCTGCATGAAAACCATGTTTTTCTTGAAGGATGCAGACTTCTTCCTGTACCACTGCTTGAAGAAGGTGTCTTCCAGGAACTGGCAGTAGGACTGGGAGTTGAGCTTGACTCCATCCTCAACCCGAAAAGGCCCCACAAGCTCATCTTTGATGATACCAGCCCAAACCAGTACTCCACCTCCACCTTGCTGGCGTCTGAGTCGGACTGGAGCTCTCTGCCCTTTACCAATCCAGCCACGGGCCCATCCATCTGGCCCATCAAGACTCACTCTCATTTCATCAGTCCATAAAACCTTAGAAAAATCAGTCTTGAGATATTTCTTGGCCCAGTCTTGATGTTTCAGCTTGTGTGTCTTGTTCAGTGGTGGTCGTCTTTCAGCCTTTCTTACCTTGGCCATGTCTCTGAGTATTGCACACCTTGTGCTTTTGGGCACTCCAGTGATGTTGCAGCTCTGAAATATGGCCAAACTGGTGGCAAGTGGCATCGTGGCAGCTGCACGCTTGACTTTTCTCAGTTCATGGGCAGTTATTTTGCGCCTTGGTTTTTCCACACGCTTCTTGCGACCCTGTTGACTATTTTGAATGAAACGCTTGATTGTTCGATGATCACGCTTCAGAAGCTTTGCAATTTTAAGAGTGCTGCATCCCTCTGCAAGATATCTCACTATTTTTGACTTTTCTGAGCCTGTCAAGTCCTTCTTTTGACCCATTTTGCCAAAGGAAAGGAAGTTGCCTAATAATTATGCACACCTGATATAGGGTGTTGATGTCATTAGACCACACCCCTTCTCATTACAGAGATGCACATCACCTAATATGGTTAATTGGTAGTAGGCTTTCGAGCCTATACAGCTTGGAGTAAGACAACATGCATAAAGAGGATGATGTGGTCAAAATACTCCTTTGCCTAATAATTCTGCACTCCCTGTATGGCCCCATGTGTACTATTTACTAGAGACTTACAATGGCATCTAAAGGTTTCTATAATTGCACAATTGTTTTCCCAAATTGGCAGAGGGAGTTCTGGCACTGGTGACCTGTTTAGCAGGGACCCAGTACACTTTCTGTTGACATTACACCAGAAGCTAGGCAAAAAAGTGTGAGAGACCATGTCAAAAGAGACACTTTCATAAATAACCTTATTTATGTTTATCATTGCCAAGGGAAATAAGTCAGATAGTAGACAAAAAGCATGGAATATTAGTGTGCATTTGCCCTCACCTTAAAATATAGTAGTCCCCAGAATCTTTCTCAGCCCCTGTGCACAGGCAGTACTTCAGAAACAACGGCTTCTGCTTATCCCGTCAAAGATGAGCAATAATCTATGCGGCAGGGGTAGGTGGTCCTCTGGTGTCAGGTGAAAACAAGAATAGGACCTACTTATTCTGGCTCACCAACTGTTGCAGGATATCAAAACTTGAAATGAAAAGACAGACAAACTCCTCTTTGGCAATGGAAAGGCAGTCTATTACTGTAACAGGGAGACTGACCCTTCGCACATAGGCAGACAGGCAGACGGTCTCAAGTTGCTGTAGCACAGACAGCCTTATATACAGAATCACACAATGCTTTATGACAAAACAGTAAATAATTGACTGGCCAGTCATAGACTGAAACAGAAAAAAACATTTGACCATCTGTGACCCCGTAACCCTTTAACTCTAAACTAAACTTCTACACATTTTTCACTTGTGGCTTTAACAATGCTCAACAAACTGACTATTCTTCAAATTAGAATACATGCATATTTGTAGTAAATACTATCTGGGCCTCATCATTGTAACCCTAAGACATCTGTGTAGTCTAAACTGATTAGATTGCTCTCACTCATTCTCTAATTAAGCCACAATCTATTTGGAAACACAAAATACGTGCCAATGAGCCTGTGTGCCTAGATTTGTAAATACCTTACAGGGTTGCTAAACATGAGTCTGCTTTTAACTACAGTCATTTCAGATTATTTATTTGAATGTGTCCTCAAGTGCTTCACCTTATTCCGGTCAGTATTCGATTACAGCCTGCAATTTTCTTTTATTACATACATCTGCATAGCACTTTCTGCCAGTGTCTGTTGCGTTACATTTTCATGTGCATTTTCTACATTTCCTGTAACACCCCCTATTTACCATTCTCCTCCTTCTCTTCCTACCTCTCTTTGCAGTGGCTCTTGCTATCTCTACTCCGTTACCACCTTTCCCTCTTTTTCTCCACTCCATTCCTCTCCTCTCTTCTTTCCTTTCTCTGCATCTTGCTCACTCTTCCCTTATTTTACGTGTCAGCTGTAGGCAGAAGAGACATGTTGTATTTACTTTGTGGGCTTCAGGCCACCCATAGGCTTCCAACTTTGTAGGCTCCTTTGTCGCTCCTATATTCTTTCTCACCATTTTTCATAGCATGCATGCACTATGCCTCTTGCTGTGTTTACCCCTCCCCCGACAACATGGACCAATTACTACTATCCACCCCCAACTCCCATTTAGCAGATGTTCTCTGGACTTTTTTGTTTGTTCAGAGCACTTAACATGAGCGCTTGTGTTTTCAGTCACAAAGAGCTCTGTTTATGTGAACAGCCTCGTCGCATTTGCTGTGCAGAGACCGAGGTCCCCCTACCCTCTCCCACTACGCTGCTTGGCGACGAGGGCCATACTAGGAATACACAGACTACGAGAACATACACACAGTATCAGCTTAGGACTGCTTCACAATAGCAAGAACGTCAACTACAACATACAATTGTCTGGTACAGGAAGCTCACACAGTATTGCAACACTCCTTCCTGTGAGTCACAAGACTGTTAATTACCAGTGAATAAACATTTTTTTTAATTCCAGTTTTTTTTTAATTTAATCACAGATACGATGTGTACGCTGTCCTCTTTCATGTTGTCACTTGCTCTGATTCGGTCAACAGAGCATTGCTTTTGGAAAGGATCCCTGAGATCTATATGACAGCAGTAAGCACATTTCATGCAGGGTGAGTCCCACCACTGCTGTTTGTTTATATTTTTTTCTTGTTAGGCTGTCACCATTTGGATGTGGGCTGCGGCAAGTAGGCTGTATGTCTTTGTGTGTGCATAGTTGTATGCATGTTTAATACACAGCAGTTCATTTTTTCTGCATTTATTTTTTGGTGGGTCAGCATTCAGACCTGGGCTGTCACTGGGAATCCTGCCTTACTTGTGTGTGCATGTGCACTGGGATGCATAGTAGAGCTGTGGTCTTGCGCATGCGTGGTAATTCCCGGTTTGCTTATGGGTCTTGGGACACTCTAAGGCAGGCCTCATTCTATATTTACCTGCCGGAGCTTGAGTTTAAGGAATCCTTTGGAGTTTACAGCACAATGTAATAAACTGTTGGCAGTGTTTTCAGACCCCGTTGAGGTGAGAATCAGGCTGTAAGTGGGAGTGTCGCATTGATGAATGTGTGACTGCAAGCACTCCCCTCCCCCCCGGAGGATCTAAGAGGCGATTAGCGTAGACACTAAAGGTTTGTCCAGCAGAACATCGATACCAATATCAATGGGTATTATTTAATTTTAGTTATATATATTAAACCACACCACAGAGCATGTAGTAATAGTGCTTTCATTAGTGGAAGGTGTAAAAGGAGTGACACTAGGGAGTTCACCTTGGTCCTGATGAGGAGTCTAGGGTAGACTCCGAAACATGTAGATCACTTAGGAGGTAAGGTACATAACATACCTCCCCCTCCAACACCCCTTTTTAACCATACCACCCCTATGAAACATATTAAATTAGTAGTACTATCCAGAGGGTGGTATTTTTAACTCACCAAGACCCCACCACTCCTATCCCTTTTAGCATTCACATTGTTGAAACCATCTGTGCGCCCATGTATACCGTCGGTCGCAGCTCGCCTTGTTCTCTAGCAGAACAGGAGGAAACCCAATGATGAAGCATGCCACCAAGGGGTAACCCTGGTGGGTGAGGGTTTTTCATACAAAACGTTTTTTTTTCTCTCTGTGGAAGGCCCTTCAGAATGGGCCTTTTGGTACAATTATTATACTAGTCTTTCTTTGCTGTCATGCTATTTCTACAGTATTCTACACTACAGTAAACATTCCGCTAAGAAGAAGCATCTCTTACTATCTACAGCCTCCTTCTTGGACAGTTCAACCTCCTTGACGCTTCAGAAGAAAAGGTCCGATTTTCCAGGGATGATGAGAGGATAAAAAAAGTTATATTGGAGATACTAATCTCTCACTAAACTAGTCTCTGCTTCAGTTAAACATCTTGTGTTTCTGTGCAAATCACAATCTTGTAATGACTGCATGACAATACTTTTGGGTCGAGTGTGTGCTATTTAATACTGCCCCAAAAAATCCAGTTTTGTTGTCATGCAGAAACCCCGCTGAGGAAACAATAAACAGCCATAAATTTACTTTAATGGCCGTCCTCAAAGCTCCCTGCCAGCAGCTAAGAAAGAAAAGTACCCAAAGAGAAGTCCCATAAAGCCAATTGCAGTATATTTTTAATAAAAGCCATGGAAAACCACAGCTGTTAAAAAACAATTCTCTGGACATCCACCATAAATATTTGTTGCAGTATTAACATTTATCAGCAAGCCTGGCTTCATTTGTTTTCGCCTCACCCCACACAGAGCTCATATCTAAAATAAAATATAGCTTTTTTTGTGAAGCATATGGAATATCAGCAAAGATGTTTGCAAGAGGCTGTTAAGGGCAGGTTTTAATTTCACCATCAACGTTTTCATAAAGAAATTAAATAAAATAGCAGAACTGGAAATGAAAAAAATACTTCATGATCCCATAAATTTGGGGTCAATTGGTGGCAGCACAAGAAACTGGCAATAACAAATGTGATATTAAAACTGTTCTTAATTTCAGGCTGCAAGTTTCAGAGTATAGGAGCAGTAGGATACCTCTGTTTAATGCTCTTGGAGGAGACAGGGATGCATGCAGTTTAGTCACAAAATTGTTACATGGCTATGTTATGTTATTGCCATATAATATAGATCACAAATCACCCCCCAATCAGCACCTCGCTGCTGTAGCACAGACCTAGGGAGAGAAAAAGAGAAGAGGAGGGAGACTAGAAGAAAAACAGGTCTTAAGAAGTTTCTTTATAAGTCAGGACATACACGAATATGCAGAGGAAGTTCATTCAAGAGATGTGAGCCGAGGTAAGAAAAAGATCGGTCTCCATATCTGGCTGTGCAAAAGCTCCGAGGACAGAGCAGGAGCTGATGCTTAAATCGCTGATTTCTGACAGGGCAATATGGAACAAGTTTCTGCTGGAAATATGAGGGACCTATGTCTGAATAGGTCTTGCATACCGTGCATAAAAGCTTGAAAATTGCACGTTCCCGGATGGGGAGCCAACGTAGAGATCTGAGCGTAGGTTCAGATGGGCTGCGGGAGGTGGGGTGGGAGTTTGCAGACTAAGCAGGTTGCGGTGTTCTGAATCATTTGTTAATTTGACAAAAGTGTTTTGTTTGCTGGCAAAAATAGTGAATTTCCATAATCCAAGCAGCTGACCTCAAGAGCCTGGATAAGGGGTCCTTCTAAATACCAAAGCAAGTACTGCAAGTGGAGCCGACCTGCTCTCTCATAGTCAGTTTGTCATCAATTAAAATGTCAAGGTTTTTAACCATCATTTTAGGCTGAGTTAGAGTGCCTGGTTCAGATGGCCATCAGTTGTGCGCTTTCCCAAACAGTACCATCTCCGTCTTATCACTATTGAGCTGCTGGCGGTTCTGGGACATCCATGATGCAATTCTCCTCATACATATCCTGAATTTTGGTATGGTAGAGTCAGGGTTAGGTCCGATAGAGATGATCAATTGGGTTTCATCTGCATATGAGATCACAACTAGGCTGCAGGATCTTACAACTTGAGCCTATGGGGCAACATCAATGTTGGACAGCGTAGGGCTCAATGACGAGCCCTGCAGTACTCCTTTGTCCAATGGCAATTCTCGAGAATTTTAAAGGGCCAGTGGTTGATGGTTTGCGTCTAATTGCTGAAAAAACTCTTAAACCAGTCCAGGGCTTTGCCCTTGACACCAGTCTCGGAAAGTCTTTGGACCATGATGCAATGAGAGAAGGTGTCAAAGGCAGCAGACAGATCTAGAAGCACCAGTATGGATGGAAAACCAACATCAAGGGAGAGTCAGGTGCTGTCCAGTAGTGCCAGCAATGGGGTTTCAGTGCTGTGCACAGCTATGAAGCCGGATTGCAAGGCATTCAAGATGGAATTTGTTTCCAAATAGCAGGAGAGTTGTGGATTGACTGAACATTCTAACAACTTGCTGAGGTAGGGGAGAAGAGATATACGTCTACAGTTGATGGGCTTCTGAGGGTCCGTGTTGTTTTCTTTCAGAATGGGTATAACTTGTGCTGCTTTCCATACTTGAGGGACAGCAGCCATGCTTAAGGAGATATTAAACAATGGTATGATATCTGGAAGCAAAGTGTCAGCAAGTGTCACAATGATACATGGAGAAGAAAGGTCTAAGGGAAACCCTGACTTAACTTTGTGCATTACCACAAAAGCGAGTGCCTGAGTGATGGGTTTGAGATGCTCAAGTGTACTGGAGGGCTTGTGCATAAGGGAAAGGGCATCAAAGTATGAGTGATTTCTAAGTGATTGGCAAAATTCCTATAGATAGTGTCTATTTTTGCTCTGAAACAATTCGCCAAGATGTTGCACAGCTGTTGGGAGACTGGAATGGGCAGAGTGCACGCAGGGGGCTTCATGAACTCATTTAGTACTCTAAATAGTTCTTTAGATGAGTTGCCAGCGCTGTCTATTCTGTTGGTAAGATGTAATTTCCTACAGACTAGTTTCTCCTGCCTCGGATCTTCTGAAAACCATGGGGAGTGAGGCCTTGGGGAAAAGAGGCAAATGGATTTTAAGGGTGCAAGTATATCAAAGGTGCGAGCAAAAGATTCTTAGAAATTAGAAAGTGCACTGTTAATATCTAAGGAGTTTTTGTCATGAAGGGTTAAAAACATAGGGAAAAATGTGAAATTTGAGATCTCTCTCCAGGGCCTTGTCTGGTTTTGATGGTGATTCTTCCTACTATATTGAGCTTTTTAGAGGGAGAATTGAAAGCAAAACATATAGTGGTCTGATTAGGTTAAGATAGAGGAAGCGTTAAACTGTAGGTCTACCGCATTAGTGAAAACAAGATCTAATGTGTGGCCAGCATTATGTGTAGGGCCAATTATTTTGTGGGATAGCCTAGCATCTCCAAATCTGAAAATAATGGATGAGACCCATTCTGCATTGTAATTAAAATCCCCTATTCAGAGGAATTTGTTAGAGGCAAGCACATGGGGGCAAGATGTTCTATCTGCTTCTGGCTGAAGACTTTTTTGGATCCTGGGGAACGATAGACTAAAGCACCTTTCCAGGAAACACCCGGGGAAATCTCTCAGTTGAAAATACAGAGCTATATCCAGTCCCCTGATGACTGTGACCGAATTGCTGAAGCCTATGGCAATTCCGCCTCCTTTTTTTAGTCTCCCTATCAAATCTTAACAGGTTGTAATTTAAGCGTATGGCAATAGAAATGCAAAGAGCAGACAGGGGATCAAGCCAGTTTTCAGTAAAGGAACATATGTCAGGTTGGTGAGTAGTAATGATGCCCCTCATTTCAGCTGCGTGTTTTGGAAGGGAACAAACATTATAGAACTTTTATCAAGGAAGGTGTGTTGCCAATGTCAGTGGGTTGAGTCCCCTTGGACTTTCCTGGTCCCCTGCAGCTCTGCAACACTTCATCTGTGACTCTTGCCTTAGCCAAGGCTTGTTGGTGGTTTTTCCACACCGCTGACTGACTGCAACTCTTTTTCTGACGTGGGACATCATCTGCACCACTTTTGGAACTCTTCTCCTGCTCCTGTGCTTCATAGCTGACTCCTGTCTTCACTGTCGACCTGGTCCTGGATCTCCTGAAGGGTTGGTAGTGGCTCCTGCCCCAACCGGACACTCCAACTCGAACTGGACTTGGTACCCTTAATTTGCAGGTCCTTTTCTGTCAGGATCTACATTTGGTTTCTTCCAGTCTTGCTTGGGTCTTGCACAGTCCTTTTCCAAAGTTTACCTGTGGATGTGGGGAAAACCAGGTACTCACCTCCTTTCTCCTGGTTGCTGGGAGGCACCCTGGTACTTACCTTTTGGGGTTCTTAGTTTCCCCAGCTCTCCTCTACAGATTCCACTTTCTTGGGTGGGGTACTGACTCTCGCATTCCACTTACTTAGTTTATAGTTTGGTCTCCCCTAGGGTCTCCATTATTTTCTGTTATTTCACTGTTTTCTATTGTTTTCTATGCCAGTTACTGACTTCTGTGTACATAATAGTGTGTTTACTCACCTTTCTATTAGAGTATTGCCTATACAGTATTTTTAGCATTTTTTTTACCATAATAAAGTACCTTTATTTTTGTAACACTGTGTGGTTTTATTCATGTGGTATTGCATACGTTTTGCATGTCTCCTGGATAAGTCTTGGCTGCTCATCCACAGCTACCTCTAGAGAGCACTGGCTTCCTAGACACTGCCTACACTTCTCTAATAGGGGATACCTGGACCTGCTATAAGGTGATAACACCATAGGTGCTCACCACACACCAGACTAGCTTCCTACAGAATGGCATAGAGTAGAGAGGCTTAAAGTGGCACACAGTTGAGCTGTGCATAATGAAATGGTGCAGACTGGAGTGCCATAAACTGGAGTGGCATAGAGTGACGTACAGTGAAGTGGTGTAGAGTTGAATAGCGTTGAGGGGAGTGGGGCAAAGTGGAGTAAGATAGAGTGAAATGGCATAGAGTGGAGGTGGGTAAAGAGAAGTGGCATGCATTGGAGTGCTGTAGAGTGGAATAGCGTAGAGTGAAGTGTGGTTGGGTGGAGTAGAGTTAAGTGGCGTACAGTGGAGTGGCGAAGAGTGCAATGGCATAGAGTGAAGTAGGTTTAAATGGCACAGAGTAGAGTGTAAAGCTTACAGTCAAGTAGCATGCAGTGGAATAGCACAGAGTGGAGAGGCTTAAAGTGGAGTGGTGTACAGTGGAGTGGCACAGTCTAGAGATGGCATAGAGTGCACTGGCATAGACTTGAATAGTGTAGAGTGTAGTGGCATAGTGTGTAGTGGCATATAGTGGAGAAGCATAGAGTAGTGTAGCGTAAACTTGAGTGGCGTATAGTGGAATAGCAAGTGTGTTGCATAGAGTGGAGTGGCATAGAGTTGAATGGCATAGATTGGAGAGACCTACAGTGTAGTGATTGGAGTGGCATAGCTTACAATCGAGTGGTGAAGACTGAAATGGTGTAGAGTGGAGTGGAATAGAGTTGAGTGGCATAGAGTGAAGTGGCATAGATGGAGTGCCATAGAGTGGAATAGTGTAGAATGTAGAATGGAGTGGCGTAGAGTGGAGTGGCACAGAATGGAGTGTTGTAGAGTATAATTGCGTAGAGTGGAGTGGCATAAAGTGGGGTGGCGTGTAGTGGCTTACAGTTAAGTAACGTACAGTCGAGTACCATAGAGTGGAGTATTTTAGACTGGAGTGGCATAGAGTCGAGTGGCGATGATTGAGACAGAGTTGAGTGGCACAGACTGGAGTGGTGTACAGTACAGTGGAGTACAGTGGAGTGGCATAGACTTAAATGGGTTAGAGTGTAGAGGAGTAGAGTGTAGTAGAGTACTGCGGAATAGTATAGAGTGGAGGGTGTAAAGTGGAGTGGCGTACGTGGAATAGCATAGAGTGGATTCATGTAGAGTGGAGTGACATGAAGTGGAGTGGGATAAAGTTGAGTGGCATAGAGTGGAATAGCGTAGATTGGATTGGAGTGGTGTAGAGTGGAGTGATGCAGAGTGGAAAGGCGTTGAGAGGAGTGGTGTAATGTGGAGTGGCTTAGAGTGGAGTGGGGCACAGTCAAGAAGTGTACAGTCCAGTAGGTAAAGGAACATGTGTGGTAAATTGTCCCCCGCCCTGCCCCCATTCACCTGATACCAGACTCTGCAATCCACCCCGCCCCAGCCCTTAAAACTGCCCCATCCTTGTGGTTGTCCCCCTACCCCCGCTCTGAATCCTAAAACCTACCCCACCCTGTCCTAAAAACTAACCTGACCCCCGTTCCTGCCTGAACCCTAAAACCTACCCGCCCTGTCCTAAAAACTACCCTGACCCCCGCTCCACCCTGAACCCTAAAACCTACCCCACCCTGTCCTAAAAACTACCGAACCCCCACCCCCCCCAGAACCCTAAAACCTACCCCGTCCTGTCCTAAAAATGACCCAACCCCTCCCGCCCTGAACCCTAAAACCTACCCTGCCCTGTCCTAAAACCGACCTGCCCCCCACCCCTGCCGGGAACCCTAAAACCTTCTCTGCCCTGTCCTAAAAACTACCACAACCCCCTTTCCCCAGCTGTGAACCCTAAAACCTACACTGCCCTTTCCTAAACACTACCCCCACCCCACCCCAACTCTGAATCCTAAAACCTACCATGCCCTGTCCTAAAAACTAACCTGACCCTGCCCTGTCCTAAAAGTCTCCCAATCTCCCCGTAAACCTGGCTCCAGCCCCACTTTCCTCTCTCTCCTCTGCTGTCTGCTCCTTCCTGTTCCACCTGGACAGCTAAACCGCTCTCTCTGTCTTCACCACTCATATGTGTAGTAAAGGCATGCGTTTTTAAGGCATGGGTGCTAAACCCATATGCATGGTAATGGCAGCGTGGTAAATGCATTACATTGCAATAACTGCATTGTAAGTGATGTTTCCCCACAGTATAAGATGACCTGAGCTATAACTAAATTATAGTGCCTTATATGTCGAAACGGCTGAACGTATTTTCATGAAACCCCAAAAGGGATCGTTTCCACACCATAATCTATATTCTCGCAAAGTTTCATGAAAATAAGTACACCTGTTTTGATGATACATCTGTCTAAAAAGCTTATAGAAAATGTATTGATAGGGAAAAGGGTTGTGGAAGCCCCCTTTTTTCTTTGTAACCACTCAACGAATCACTACAAAACTTTGCTTTGCCTGCCAATGTAGAAAAAAGCAATAGGTCTGCAAAGTTTCATGGAGATTCGTCAAACGGTTGCAAAGGTATTAGCGAGCAAAAATCATGGGAATTCCTATCTCTCGGAATCCTAACTATACCTACAGAGTGGCTACCACCAGTCTGTAATATATTCACTGAAAAAAACAAAGGTTCAAGTAAGGGTATAGTTAGGTTAGAATTTCAGTCACACCGTAGCATTGTAAACATACAAAACCCCTGAAATTCGCCAGTTATAGTTAGCTCTCGTAGCTATAACTCGTACCCTAAGGTAAGTATAACTTGCACCCCTGCCATGCACAGTTTTCTCATCACAAGTGAAATAAACAGAAGTGCATCTCTAGGGCGCAAGCTATAGTTATCATAAGGCACGAGTTGTAATTACCAGATATAACTATAACTGGTGAGGTTTGTACGTTCAAAACATTATCCTGTCACTGAATTTCTCACCTAACTATAACATTACTCTAACCTTTGTTTTTTTCAGGGAATTTCTAGGGTTTTTATAATGTAAAAATAATATATAGATTACCATATGCAAAGCCAACCCCGCTGCACACAGTCTTCTGCCACGTTTGGCAGGGGGTTGGCCATGGGAATTGGCCTTTGGCCAGGTCCTCTGGCCACCCCCCACAGGCAGCTAACCCCACGCTGCATCCACCCATTGGTCATCCATGGCATGGGGTTGGCTGCCAGCCATGCCCTGCATCCTACCCCCTGCAGGCCATCAACCCCCACAAGCACCCATCCCTACTCTGCACATGGGCCTCTGCCATGCTCATCAGGGTTTTGGCCACAGTGCCTGGCCTGCCGCCAGGCACCGCATCTACCCCCCCACAGGCAGCCAACCCCACATGGCCTTCGAACGTGCCGCAAGGGGTTGACCTAAGGGCCTGGTCTGTGGCCAGGCCCTGTGGTCAACCATCCCAGCAGGCACCCAACTTCTCTTAGCCAATAGTGGCCCCGGAGACCCCATCTCCTGGGGGCACATGCCTGGCCTCCCTTCCCTAGCCTTATTAGACCCCAAGGACCCCATGTCATGGGGCCAAAATCGATAATAAAAGTGGAGGGGAGCTGCTCCCTTCCTCATGCCTTATTAGGCCCTGGGATCCCCATTCCCTGGGGCTTATTGCCATTAAAAAGGGGAGGGGGCCCCTCCTCCCCTCGTCCCTGCTATGACCCCAGGAACCCCAACCCCCAGCGCCTGATTTAATTATAGGTGGGTGCCCTGGTGCCCACCCGGGGCATCCACCTAACAGCAAGCTGGGGGCTGTAGGGGGAACCCCAAGACCCCCACAGCCCCAGCCATTCCCCTGCATAATGCGAGAGCCAGCATTGCTCCCGTCTGGTGGGAGAAGTTTTTTTTTTAATGCTCCTGCTGGACTGGAGTAATATGTGTTCTGTTCATGCAGGAGTGTGGGCAGGAAAACAGAACCCAGCGAGAGTATGTTTAAATCTTCCTCCTGCTGGGAGTAAAGTTGCCTACCAGGCATGACCGAACATATGTTTCCCTGCTAGCTCTAGTGCAGGCAGGGAAGGTACTCTGTCCAGGGGGTGGGCTCCCAGGGACAGAGTAATTAAGTCATCCCTGGGGAATAAGGTCCCCATGGCCTACAGAGGCTTAGGAAGGGGAGAGAGGGGGCCACATGGGCTCCCTCCCTTGTTTTTTACCAATTGGCCCCAGGGAATGGGGTTTCCATGGCCTTTAAAGGTTGAGGACAGGAGCCGCACGGCCCCTCTTTCTTTTTTTTTTTAAAGAAATCAGCCCAAGGGATGGTGTCTCTGGGGCCTACAAAGGCCTTTTTCTCATTTGGGCCCTGGGTGATGGGGTCCTCGGGGCCTCTTAGAGGGTTAGGAAAGGAGCTTGTCAACTCATCAGCTTTTACAATGATACAACCATGAACATCATTTAAAAACTCACACCACTAACACATAAGCTCATAAGAGATAAACCTCATGCACTCTGGTACTCAAAAGAACTTGACGCCAGTAAAAGAATTACCAGAGAACTTGAAAAGATAGATGTATAAAAACAACAGAGTAGTTATATCCCTAGAAGGACAAACAAAAAAGTGCAACAATCCCTTGTTATCTGCTAGAACAATGCTTCAAAAGCAAGATTAACAAATCCACCAACTGCTATAAGGCTTGCCTCCACACCATAATGCCTTGTAGAAAACCAGTTTTCCCAAGAAAAAGTCCCAGTTCTCTAGTCATTGGCAAAAACTGAAACTGAATCACCAACCAATCCTCTTCTGCCAAAGACATCATGCTGTCCTTCCTTCAGAAAAACTGCACTCAAGATATATCTCCTATCCTCAAAATTGCTAACACCTCACTTAAGAGGGTATCTCCATCATGTCTAAAACTGGTTAAGTCATGCCCCTTCTTAACAAACCCAACCCCAGTCCTAACAACCTTTAGAATCTTAGACCAATATCTAAACATGAATTCCTAGGAGCTGCCATCAAAGCTCCCAAATCATATTTAAAGTAATATCCTCCTAATCTAATTTCTGTCAGGATTTTGTCCAAACACAGCACAGAAACCACCACAATTCAATTGCTAGATGTTGCTCTGAAAATCTTGAATGAAAAATGCATCTTTGTTTAAAAACCAGGACACTCCACTAAGATAAGAGCAACAACTGTTGAACAAATGTGAGAGGAACTATCACCATATATACAACTGAATCATTGTTCCTTAATTTAAATGGATATGCCTAAGTAATGAGGGTTCCTTAACAACACTATGAGAAGGAAAGGAACAAAACAGGATAAAGGAAAGACAAGCTAGGCAGAGATAAATCAAAACACTGTATACTCATCCTTCCAGACCTCGTGGGGGTGTTTAGCATTGTAGACCACCATTCACCTCTGGCACATTCTCTTTGAGAATGGGACTAGATCTAACTTTTTTGAACTGGTTTCAATCTTTTGCCTCCTGAGGATCTCCATTCGTAAACCCAAGACTCCTTCTAATCAGATATGTTTCTATTTTTTGTCATGTACTCCAAGGTTCCTTCCTTTTGCCGTATCTTTTCAACAGAGATGAAACCGCTGGCCATTATGCTTAGTCAGAAGTGACTGTGATGATTCTGACTAGTCTCAAACACGACCAGTATAGGAAGTCCACAAACCTTTCTCAGTAAAGAAAATGGATGGCTACACTCTTTCTGAAAATGAAACTAAGCATAATATAATTCCCTCTCTTCTCTTCTCTTCTCTTCTCTCCTCTTTTCTTCTCTTCTCTTCCCTTCCCTTTTCTTTTCTTTTTTTTTCTTCTCTTTTCTTCTCTTCTCTTCTCTTCTCCCATAATCCAAAAATGGCTTGATACCCTACACTCCCTGGGCATTAACCCATCTCAGGTTCCATAGGATTCCCTTCGTCCATGACTTATCAAAACATCAACCTAAACCAGTGGTTCTCAATCTTTTGACTTCTGTGGACCCCCACTTTACCATTACTGGAACCCGGGGCGCCCCACTAAATCTTTATTGGAATCCGGGACCACCCACTGAGTCATCTCTGCAAAAGGAAACGATTCATTGATTGTGGGTAAGCAATCACAATTGTTTTAAAAAAGAATGAGTCACCATATTTTGCAAGATGTTCTCATTTAATAAGGTCAGTTTGTATGAGTCAGGACAACACAAATAGTGAGGATTTGGATGAGGTCAACTTGCATTTTCAAAGCAACATTAGCCTTGCAGACATTCTCCTGCACAGAATATTCTGCTTCATTTGTCGAAGAGGCTGCCCTCCTGCAGCAGGATTGTGTGGTGCCTGCATACAGTTCCTGACCTGGGCAGAGTGTAAACACTACTGTGGCTGCCACCACACCTGCTCAAACATGTTAAAGACATGAGCTGCCAGAGCTCAACTGAAACACCAACCTCCCTTGGGAGAAAAGAATATACCACGAGACCCACGTTTTACTGCACAAGACAGACACAACGGCTATGCCCCCCAGAATTGCTTTTGAAAAAAACTCACAATTTATAGCACCTTTTTTTCAAATGTTTTGGCTTAAAAACCCTGGGTTTTGCAGAAATGAAAGCAGAGGAGTGAGTCGCACAATCATATATTTATGGCATGTCACAGTACCCTGGAGTCATTTTTCAGCACAGATTTAATGTAGTCTCTACAAGAATACTGTCTGCAATAACTGACTGCAAGCAATGATCATTTGTGCTTCAGAGGCAAACACTTTCATATTAAACCAATCAGTGGTGGGGAAAATACAACTACCTGGGTTATTTTTCCCTGAGGTTAGAGAAGCTATGTGCTATTTAGTTAAGAAGGACCTGCGTGACATCCCTGCGTTTCTGCTGGAGGTGTTACTTGGCCCAGGAGAGCCCGTAGTCTCCTGTGTAGTTGAGGGCTGAGGAATATCCGCATTTCACAGCCCCTTTAATAAAAGCGGGGGGGAAGACATTCTTCTGAGCTGCAAGAGGGTGAGGCATCGAGGCATGCCAGGAGGCAAATTAGGCAGCGAGATGATTTTAAGTTTAGTATGCACGTTAGCTAAAATCATGACTGGAAAACAACATTACACCAGAAGTGTATATTAACAAGAAGGTGTCTGTGTAAAATGTAAGCATGCAGGCGGGGAGCTGTGCATGCAGGAGTGTGTAGCTGAGAAGGTTTTGCCACAGGCTGATAAAATGTGCACAAAGAACATGCTAAAGAAGACAAGAAGTAACAAATCATTCCCACACAAAGGACCTCGGGTTCTGTTTAATCACATCACCCCAGACTTGCCTGCAGTCAGTTCCGCAGTATCCGATAGTAGCAGCACTGGTGTGGTGAGGTAAACAAGGTAAACAAAAGGTTTTAGCTGCTTCCTTAAGGAGTGTAATGGTCACTATGCGAACAATCATCTAATTAAGGTTGTGCAGTTACGAGCCCTTTCTTGAAAAGGCAGCAAAACTGCGCCTATACTCGGGGAGCTACGGTAATTTTAAAGTTCCTCCCCTCGGCCATGTCAACCTCGAAATCCGGGGAGGCTCCTAATAGCATTGCAGGGACTAGTCCTGAAAAGTACATTTTATTGAAATTGATGGGGTAATTCATATTTGTAGCACCATCACGTCAAGAAGTATCTCCGAATGAGGACAGATCAAGTAATGTCCCGATGCTAGCAGTGCTCGCGCACGTGTTGTGCCAGTGACACTGGACGGTTGTGATGCGTTTTTATCAGACAACATGTGGTCAGCCAGGAAACAATGTGCACTGCACTAGCAACAGTAGCGCATATAAAGACGTCTGGGCCGACTCCCGCGCTGTCTAAACTTAAGGCGATGTGCCCCCCACTAGTCACAATGTCCAGCAAACCAAACGTTGGGGTGCTTCCTTTAAGGGAGTTACAGTACGGTGGCTCATGAAAAAACATATGCATTTAATACCAACCAGAGTGGAAGAGTGGTCTCCTGGCTAATAGGTGTCAGGCAGGCACGTCTTTGAAACTATGGTCAAAGGTTTGAAACCTGCTGAGCCGCTCAGCCTTTCATCCTCCGCGGTCTTAAAATGGATAAAACTAATATCATAAAAATTTAAACATCTGTTACTTATCAAGCACACTAAAGTTTTGTCCGTCAATGGATGTGTTTAATACAAATACACCACTTACTTGTAAAAGACATAGATAAGACCAGTGGAAGAGTCATTTTCATGCTTAAGAAGTCTCTGAATATATTCTTAGAACCATTGAATAATGAAAGAAGATAGGGAGAAGGCGGCAAGAGAAAAGAAGCAGGGCCAGGACATATTTTCTGCTGTTTTAGTTTTGATAGAGGGGTCTGAGTGCGTGTGATCTGAAAACACCAGAACACACAAATCTGATGGAAATAAAGATAGCAAAACAGACAGATGTCTGCGAAGACAATCTGCCTACCTATTCAGCCCATTCCTACCATCTGTCAAGATTGCTTCTGTCAGTCAATGCCATTTTATCAATGCAGGCTCTTTATCAGGTCTTTCTTCAACGAAGCCCATGCCCCACCAATATGTCTGTCAAGACAACCTACGCCTGCAGAAATGTGGAGACTTTTATGAACAACAACATGCCCCTGGTAAATGTCCCCCTGACCCTCAACGTTAGGTCGCCAAGCCTTTGTGAAAAAATCTTGTAATGCTAATTGTAGTGGAAATATTAGCAATGCATTGCAAAAGTCCAGATACTGCTAAGACAAGCCGATTCAAAGCGCCACGGCCGCCATGAGCATGAACGTGAAATAGAGACATATAAGGAAAAAGAAGTTCACTCGCAGTCAAATATATTGGTAAAAGTGCAGTTATCCATGTAACAGGGTCGATGACCAAGGAGGTAACTAAACCACCCCAAGGAGGGACAAACGTAAACCATTTACCAATGATAACAAAGGGTTTTTGAAAGGAAAGCCCATGAACGAGTGATAGTGATGGGCGTGTGGTGGGTGTGGTTAAAAGCCCAGATACATACCAACACGTCGGAAAAACAGTGCTTGCGCGCTGCTATGCTCAACCTAAAAATGAGCCAGAAGATGAATTTAAACTGGTATCTTATACATCCTTGGCTTCAGGTGTATATAGCAAAAATGCCACCAGTGGCACTACATACAGCAGAATCCCACTCAATCATTGCCCTGTGTCATAAGAACTCTCATACAGTAATGAGACTGCTGGATTTGGGGCGGCAGCACCTCTGCGTTGGAGACGACTGAGTCACTCCTACACCAGTTGGCGTCTCGCGGCCCAACCCTCCTGGCTCACGAGCAGCACCTCACCAAAAACCCAACTGGTATATGTGATTTGTGGCAGCCTTTCATGGACGCTGAAAACCCCTCAGAGAAATTGTGCTGGAAACAAGTCTTACCCATTACTCTCCACATACAAGTCTCTTACACACACATAGGCAAGTAAAGAGATCCCGGACAGTTTACAATACATTTATTGAAAAGACTGCAATCTATTATAAAATACATGAGCTGCAATGATTATAATAATGAGGAATAACAAAATCAGGATTGTGAAAATTAGAGATGTGAATATAAACAACTCCAACATATTGTCATAACATGAGTGTACGATTCATACCTAAAAGCCTAATCTCTGGCCCATAAGTGAGAGCATGACGATGTAAGCCAAATCTGTCCGTACAGTGTCCATGAGAAGCACATCCCACTCCCTTTACCTTGGTACAAGGTCAGGCTGCCAGTCTCCTGATCAAGATCCAGGGTAACAAAAAAGGCTGAGGCCGGCTGAATACAGGCATGCAGTATGGATGGAAATTCTGTCTAGAACCCCCTTTGATGCCCTCTGTCCTACAAGATGTTTTTATAGGGGACATGTTTATGTTCATTCACAGAAGCCTGACGCAGGTATGTACTTAATCGCTGGACTGTTTACACAGGCTTGGGGCTGGCAATACAAAATATTATTCTGTGTGCCTTGCATTCTGTTCTTGTGATTCTGAGAAAAAGAACATGATGCAAAGTATGTCATCCATAGCACTGATAATGGTGCTTTCGCAGAATAGCTACTGATATTGGAATTAAAACAGAACCACTAAAAGTTTAAGGAAAATTAAATAAAAACAACAGAGCATGATAACTGGGTAAAAGGGCACACGCCGCAAGCCTAGGCTAAGCTATCACTGTGCCCAAACGACCAACTAAAATTAATCCACAACACCTGAAGAGGTATGTGACTATTGAATCAAAATTTTACCTTGGCTTGGGGCAGTGAACTTCAATTGAACTCGCCTTAATGTCCACTAACTATACAGCATACAGTAAAATTATACACTATGCGTATGGGCTCATTGCCAACCTTGAAATCCACCTTAATAATTAATTTGGAGTTTCTTATTTATGACTTTCATTAGGCTTTTACGTTTACAAAATCTTTTTTTTAACTTATCTGAGCAATTAAATCTTTTGAAAGAAGAACTTTTTCCACACAATTCGATTCAATGGCCTGTGTTTTAAGTTGAAGAAATTGATTAAATTAAACAGCTATGCAAGTAACCAAGGGGCATATTTATACTCCGTCTGCGCAGAATGTGCATCAAAAAGTTTGACTCACATTCAGCGCAAACGTTGCCCCGTATTAAACTTTGACGCCCGAGCCCGCGGATGACAAAATTCCGCTGTGTGCGTCATTTTTTGGATGCGGCAACCCGCCTTGCATTAATGATATTCAAGGTAGGCGTTCCCGTCCAAAAAATGACTTAAACCGGCGTGTGTCGTATTTAAGCTTTCGGGCAAAAATGACGCACGGCCGGGAGGCGGACCCGGAAAATGACACACAGCCCGATTTGCATCAAAATGTAACGCCTGGGTCAGGGCAGGCGTTAAAATGGGGCAAACACACCTGTATTTAATCAGAACACACAGAAGCAACAGCAGAGCAGCAGAGCAGCAAAAGGGAGACATGGAGGTGATTCTTATCCAGCGTGCACGCAGACGCAGAACCCAGCAGCTACAACAGCAGCTACAACAACACCAGCAGGGACCCCAAAGGCAACGCAGAAGGCAGAAGAGGATATTCCGCCCCAGAACAACCCTTCAGGGCCTCAGAGAACACAACATCATCCAGAGGTACAGGTTGAACTGGCAGGCCATTCAGCAGCTGCTGCGAAACATTGAACCGCAGTTGGCACCCACTTTGCTGACACCCCGCACCATCCCAACAGAAACCAAGCTGTACCATACTTCACATGCTGGCAAGTGGCTCTTTTCAAACAACTGGTGCCCTGATTGCCGGAATATCACAACCATCATTACCTGCCTTTTTGCCCAAAGTACTGGATGCCATCATTGGACTTACACCCTGCCACATCTGCTTCCCTAACACACTGCAGAAGCAGCAGGAAACAAAACAGGAGTTCTACCTCATTAGTGGCTTCCCACACGTCCTTGGTGCAATCGACTGCACACATGTATGCCTTGTGCCACCTGCTGCAACTGAACACCTCTACCGCAACAGGAAGCACACACATTCCATCAATGTGCAGGCCATAGACGATCACCAAGGATTGATCACCAACATCATGGCTAAATATCCTGGGAGTGTCCATGACTCCTTCATCTTCCGTCACTGCACCATCAATCAACACTTCCAGGATGGACGGTATGGCAAAGGACTACTTGTTGGTAAGTACAAAAACCTACTTATATACAAACCCCTCTAGGACACACAACACATACACCACAACAGCAACATGTGAACAGGAACACACTGAGGTTGTGGCATCGCTAGCCATGTTTCTTAGGTCACCATTGAACCTGTCACACATCTGAAATTACTGTACAGCCTAATGTTAAGACGTCAAAGATCACAACGTGTGGAGTGGGTTGCCTAAATGTCACCTTGCAAATTGTAAGTGTCCCAATGATGTTTACATTAATCCATTGCATAAGTCTAAAGGTATGGGATGTCCAGGGTACATTGATATGAACGTGTTAACAACACTGTCAAAATGATACTGTGTATGTGTGAGAAAGTAGCCTCTTTCTAGCCCTGTTACCCCCACTTTTGGCCTGTTTGTGAGTATATGTCAGGGTGTTTTCACTGTCTCACTGGGATCCTGCTAGCCAGGGCCCAGTGCTCATAATGAAAACCCTATGTTGCAAGTGTGGTTGTTATGTGTCACTGAGATCCTGCTAGCCAGGACCCCAGTGCTCATAAGGTTGTGGCCTATATGTATGTGTTCCCTGTGTGATGCCTAACTGTCTCACTGAGGCTCTGCTAACCAGAACCTCAGTGGTTATGCTCTCTCTGCTCTCCAAATTTGTCACTAACAGGCTAGTGACTAAATTTACCAATTCACATTGGCATACTGGTACACCCATATAATTCCCTAATATATGGTACTGAGGTACCCAGGGTATTGGGGTCCCAGGAGATCCCTATGGGCTGCAGCATTTCTTTTGCCACCCATAGGGAGCTCTGACAATTCTTACACAGGCCTGCCACTGCAGCCTGCGTGAAATAACGTCCACGTTATTTCACAGCCATTTACCACTGCACTTAAGTAACTTATAAGCCACCTATATGTCTAATCTTCACCTGGTAAAGGTTGGGTGCAAAGTTACTTAGTGTGTGGGCACCCTAGCACTAGCCAAGGTGCCCCCACATCGCTCAGGGCAAATTCCCCGGACTTTGTGAGTGCGGGGACACCATTACAAGAGTGCACTACACATAGGTCACTACCTATGTATGGCGTCACAATGGTAACTCCGAACATGGCCATGTAACATGTCTAAGATCATGGAATTGTCATCCCAATGCCATTCTGGCATTGGGGGGACAAGTCCATGATCCCCCGGGTCTCTAGCACAGAACCCGGGTACTGCCAAACTGCCTTTTCAGGGTTTTCACTGCAGCTGCTGCTGCTGCCAACCCCTCAGAAAGGTTTCTGCCCCCCTGGGGTCCAGGCAGCCCTGGCCCAGGAAGGCAGAACAAAGGATTTCCTCTGAGAGAGGGTGTCACACCCTCTCCCTTTGGAAATAGGTGTGAAGGCTGGGGAGGAGTAGCCTCCCCCAGCCTCTGGAAATGCTTTGATGGGCACAGATGGTGCCCATCTCTGCATAAGCCAGTCTACACCAGTTTAGGGATCCCCCAGCCCTGCTCTGGCACGAAACTGGACAAATGAAAGGGGAGTGACGACTCCCCTGACCTGCACCTCCCAGGGGAGGTGCCCAGAGCTCCTCCAGTGTGCCCCAGACCTCTGACATCTTGGAAACAGAGGTGTTGCTGGCACACTGGACTGCTCTGAGTGGCCAGTGCCAGCAGGTGACGTCAGAGACTCCTTCTGATAGGCTCTTACCTCTCTTAGTAGCCAATCCTCCTTCCTAGGTAGCCAAACCTCCTTTTCTGGCTATTTAGGGTCTCTGCTTTGGGGAATTCTTCAGATACCGAATGCAAGAGCTCGCCAGAGTTCCTCTGCATCTCCCTCTTCACCTTCTGCCAAAGGATCGACCGCTGACTGCTCAGGACGCCTGCAAAACCACAACAAAGTAGCCAGACGACTACTAGCAACCTTGTATCGCTTCATCCTGCCGGCTTTCTCGACTGTTTACAGGTGGTGCATGCTCTGGGGGTAGCCTGCCTCCTTTCTGCACCAGGAGCTCTGAAGAAATCTCCCGTGGGTCGACGGAATCTTCCCCCTGCAACCGCAGGCAACGAAAGACTGCATCACCGGTCCTCTGGGTCCCCTCTCAGCACGACGAGCGTGGTCCCTGGAACTCAGCAACTCTGTCCAAGTGACTCCCACAGTCCAGTGACTCTTCAGTCCAAGGTTGGTGGAGGTAAGTCCTTGCCTCCCCACGCTAGACTGCATTGCTGGGTACCGCATGATTTGCAGCTCCTCCGGCTCCTGTGCACTCTTCCAGGATTTCCTTCATGCACAGCCTAGCCTGAGTCCCCGACACTCTAACCTGCAGTGCACAACCTTCTGAGTTGTACTCCGGCGTCGTGGGACTCCCTTTTGTGACTTTGCGTGGACTCCAGTTCACTCCTCTTCTAAGTGCCTGTTCTGGTACTTCTGTGGGTGCTGCCTGCTTCTGTGAGGGCTCCCTGACTTGCTGGGCGCCCCCTCTGTCTCCTCATCCAAGTGGCGACATCCTGGTCCCTCCTGGGCCACAGCAGCATCCAAAAAAAACCTAACCGCGACCCTTGCAGCTAGCAAGGCTTTTTGCGGTCTTTCTGCATGGGAACACCTCTACAAGCTTCTTCATGATGTGGGACATCCATCCTCCAAAGGGGAAGTTCCTAGTCCTCTTCTTTCTTGCGAAACACCAAGCTTCTTCCATCCGGTGGCAGCTTCCTTGCACCCTCAGCTGGCATTTCCTGGGCTCCTGTCCACTCTCGACACTGTCGCGACTCTTGGACTTGGTCCCCTTGTCTTACAGGTACTCAGGTCCGGAAATCCACTATTGTTGCATTGCTGGTGTTGGTTTTCCTTGCAGAATCCCCCTATCACGACTTCTGTGCTCTCTGGGGGTTATAGGTGCACTTTACACCTACCTTACAGGGTCTTGGGGTGGGCTATTTTTCTAACCCTCACTGTTTTCTTACAGTCCCAGCGACCCTCTACAAGCTCACATAGGTTTGGGGTCCATTTGTGGTTAGCATTCCACATTTGGAGTATATGGTTTGTGTTGCCCCTATACCTATGTGCTCCTATTGCAATCTATTGTAACTTTACACTGCTTGCATTACTTCCTTTTGCTATTACTGCATGATATTGGTATTGTGTACATATATCTTGTGTATATTTGTCATCCTCATACTGAGGGTACTCACTGAGATACTTTTGGCATATTGTCATAAAAATAAAGTACCTTTATTTTTAGTATATCTGTGTATTGTGTTTTCTTATGATATTGTGCATATGACACCAGTGGTATAGTAGGAGCTTTACATGTCTCCTAGTTCAGCCTAAGCTGCTTTGCCATAGCTACCTTCTATCAGCCTAAGCTGCTAGAAACACCTCTTCTACACTAATAAGATATAACTGGACCTGGCACAAGGTGTAAGTACCTCTGGTACCCACTACAAGCCAGGCCAGCCTCCTACATTGGTTGTGCAGCGGTGGGATAAGTACTTGTAACTACTTACCACTTTGTCATTTTGTACTTTTCATAAGAGAAAAATATACAAAACAATTTCAGTGTATGTACACCTAACCAAAAAGCTTTTCTTTTCTTCTCTTACACTTTCTGCTAAGTGCTGAAAAGTACTCCTAAACTTTCTAAAAGTTTCAAAAAGTATGAAAACGTTTTTTTTTTCTGTTCTTTAAAAAAGTCCTGAAACTTTTTCTCTCTTCCCACTCTCTCTAAACCTTCTTCTATCATGTCTGATGTAGGAACTTCTCTTAAAATGGTCAATACTACTTATGACATTCTAAACTTTAAGAGCCTAAGGAGTCTCTGCATTGATAGAGGTTTAGTGATAGGAAAGAATACTTCAAGAGAATTTCTATTTAACCTGCTCATTGAGAATGATAAGTCCCTAGCTGGCACTTCAATTGAGAAGATGGTAGATAGCTCACACTCTGACTCAGGGGAACCCCTTGAGGGAGGTGTGGAGTGTTCTATTCCAAATCTGCCCCTTAGCAGTCCACCTAGCAATGTTGGTAGTAATAGGAGCTCCCATCATAGTAGGGATGTTTTTATTCCTGGAGGCCAGGTTGTTAGAGTCTTTACATGTCTCCTAGTTCAGCCTAAGCTGCTTTGCCATAGCTACCTTCTATCAGCCTAAGCTGCTAGAAACACCTCTTCTACACTACTAAGGGATAACTGGACCTGGCACAAGGTGTAAGTACCTCTGGTACCCACTACAAGCCAGGCCAGCCTCCTACAGTATGGAACTATCATCTCAGCCCTAGTGAAGACGAAGACACACGGACACCTGTATCACAAGTCACAGTGCTAGGGAGGGCAAACTGTACTGAAAATCCCAAAACATACTGCTGATAAACGGTCAGCAGCCAAACACTGGTTCAGCCAAGGAAACAACACGATGCAGATGGTACATCCTACAAGCCTAGGATGCGACATAATAACACAAAAGAGTCACAGACAACACAAGAAAACTACTGCCATGAAAGGTCATTTCAATGTAGCTACATCAACATGATCCCATTCATTTTCTCTTGCAGCTGATCAGGGGTGTGGCATCCAGCCATGGATAATGACACCTATTGGCAACCCTAGTACTGCAGCAGAGCGTGCCTACAACGACCACATAGGAGGACACGCACCATAGTGGAGAGGACCTTCGGCATCCTCAAGTCAAGGTTCCGGTACCTCGACATCACTGGTGGTAGCCTCCTATATTCCCCGGAGATGGTCTGTAAGATCATCCTAACATGTGCAATATTGCACAACATTTGCATCCTGGAACCAGAGCCACACATGCCTGAAGAGGAGGAAGAGGAGAATACTGGTCTTTAAATATAATCACCATAACCACTTTAATTAACTAATTTAAATAAACACCTATAATAATCACCATATCATGGTCTGGCTAATCATTTTTGCATACCTTCATCTCTAACTATCAGAATAAGAGTGTTGCCTCATGGAGCATTGCTGATATACTAATTAGGACACTGAAAATCCCAGAACTAATTTGATGTGTAACATACAATGGTCACGTACACACACACACACACTGTAAATGACATATATCATGTACATTTCTCCTTTGAAGGCCAATAGCAGAGGGCCACACCTATTTCACACATACATGTTGAAATCAAGGTCCAACGCAGCATATGGCACACAACTAAGACACCATCACTCAATAAGGGGAAAACAAGCCTCATACATGTGCTTTTGCATCAGTAACAGGAATGTCTGACCAGACCCTTGACAGCAGTAAGTCCAACTGCATCCCATTGTTGCAAGGACTATCTGTGACCAGAGTTCCATAGAAGCTGTACATAGACAGCACAAGTGCCACACATATGAGCAGCATTGCGCACATGACATTCTATGTACATGTCACACACATGCACCTGGCCACAACCCACCTGTCTGAAGAGGTCCGTGGAATACTAAGATGTGTACCCTGATATTCCCTCCTCTACACACACAGCCTGTCAATAGCAATCCAGTGTGCTACACCCTTTCCTATGGTATGCCATTGTCATAGAACATCTGACTGCATGGGCGTCAGGTCAATTAATACACTGGCTTCTAGTTTCTAAGCCCTGTTAGCACCTGTAGATAGCTTCCTGTGTGAAAATGTCTGTTGGCCATTAGAATGCAAATCTCACCTACAGGACTTGTGAGAAACAGATGCAGCCCACACCTGTTATCACCTCCATGCACACCACCCATTTCAACAAGCACTGCCTCTGGTGATGCCTGGAACAGCTTAGGAGTTGCCATTTTGTCAAATACACCGTTAAGCATTGATACTAATTAAGCCGTGTAACACAGCCCTTGGGTTCATTTGTCACCTTCAAAAACACAGGACATACACAGTTTGACATGTCAACTCTCTAGTTCGTCCTCCAAACAGTCTTAGTCAGACCACTGAATATGTAACTTGTCAAATTGATGGATCCTGATTCACCCTGCATTCTGTCAGCCTGACTGCCATCTCTCTGTGCGTTACACTAAAGTATCCCTGTGTCTACATATGTACCACACTTGTGTTAGCAAACCTCTCATTCATCAGGGGGTATTTGGGCATGGGCTTCTTCAATGCATACCCAAATACATTGTATAGCATCATCTGCCTTTTAACTGTACCATATGAGTTAAATCCTCTGTGAAAAGCAAAATTCATGGCCCATCCCTTGTCTGGGTCTCATTTATGCATGAATGACAAAGTGTGACAATGTCCCAGGGCCATATGCAGGAATTGGGTACGGTGCCTTCAGCAGAACCAGCAACCTCTGATAATGTCCATGAAGAATCCACACATGCCAGGACCCTGACAGTTCACACACAGAATCACAGTGCTCACAACATATTGATGGGCCGTGTGTGGTGAATAGCTGCGAGAATAATCAGCACAGAGGCTATGATGTTCCCAGATGCAGTGGGAATTGCAGAGGCTAACCTGTGTACAAATGTTGTAATGACACCTGCCGAAACATGACACCTGAGACATTATCTCACTCAGCACACCAAGGTTGCCCTGTTGACTGTCTCATTACACGTCTTTAGTGACAGGGTGGGACCATCCCCATGTAGGTTCTCATGTCCACATCCACTTTACTCACATTAATCAACAAAGGATACTCAGTAGATACAGGAATAGCTGCCACTGACTCATGATGAGTCCTGGACCGAACTGTGCTAAATTACACCCCCCAAAATATACAGGATCATCATTGGACCACACACATGAACAAGACACCTATGTGCAATTGATCACAGAAAATATGTGGACACGTGCGGCCTCGTCTGCTGGTCCACCACAGCCACTTGAGAGTTGTGGCTCACTTCTATGACCTCAACTGTGGTGTCATCATACATTTGTGATTCACCTTTGTCTGTCTGGGCAAACAACATGGTACCCACTTCCTCAATGCATGTGTATGACTCACTGTGGGATTCACCAACTAGTGCCTAGGAAGCTGTTACCAAAACTCTAGGACATAGGATGTCGAAAATGTGGACCATTGACATGAACAAACGTCTGCCATCTATCTGGTGCATTCTTTGTCACATGTGGTGTCTACGTTACCCTAAATCTTGGAAGTCCCCATTACGGATGTTGCTACATGTATGACTAACACATGTCCTCTCTCATTTCCACAATGGCTTGCATCTAAGGATTGGACACATGGACGTCACATTCATACAAGCATATGTGCAATAATGCATCATGTGATACACACACACTTGGTCAACAAATACATTAGTTGCCAAAGCACACACATTGAGCCAAAGGCATTTAGGTATTGTACATATGTGTGTCACATTTCTATCCTCTCCTTATGCCAAACGTGCCCATTTTGTGCAATACATATATGTAGGCCACACATATGGCCATCTAGTGCGTCAGTCAACCGTAAAATACTGTGAAGGAAGTAGCGGATCATGGCCCTCTGCAGTATGATGTCACACATGTGAACATACACCATCAACACCATAGTGGGTGCCATCAGCACATCTCTGATGTGTGCCAAATGTAACATAACATAAAAACAAAAAAAATGCCCCAAACCAGTTCATGCACTGAAATGTTGACGTTCCTAGCGTCATGCATCATTTTTTGTCCACCAATACTGTATTTGCGTCATTTTTTTTGAAGCACAGGAGTGAACATTAGGCCGCATCCAGATAATTGTACAGGCCATATACTATTATTTGGATGCTGGCTAATTTTCACTCCTGTGCGTAAAAAAAAATGACTCAAATACAGTATTGGTGGACAAAAAATGGCGCATAACGTGAAAAAGGGCTGACATTTTATACCGGAAGTTATGTAATAGGATATCCTGTTTACAGATCATGTACAGTGGGTGTACTTTCACTTTCACTTTGCAGTCTATGATTCTTCTAGACTGTGTGGCTGTGTAGAGAATGGTGTCCTTAGATTTTGTGGTTTTTTGTCCTGTGTGCTGTCTCTATTGTCAATTTGTGAAATACATTTTGTTGATATATACTGTCCTACTGTGTTTTGTGTCCATTTGTCCATTTATCTAGTGTTTTTGTTGGTTGTGGGAGTCTGTTGTGGGTAGTGGTAGTTTGGGGATAGTTGGGCTCTTTTAGTGGTTAAGTTGACTTTTCTTCTGTACTTGTACCCCTACTTTCCCCCTTTTCCCCTTTCTATTTCTTTAACCCCTATTCCCCTTCACATTTCCACAATCTCTGGTAGGCCACGTCTTGGCAGGATGGGTGAAGAGGAGTTGGGGGGCTTCATATGGCTTGTGTGCCATTTTTTGCCACTGATGATCGAGGCAGGGTGATACAGGGGTATCACACAGAGGTGCGCAGAATCCGGTGGGAAAAGGTGCTGCATCACCTGCAGCGTGTGTATGCCAGCCAGAGGAGTGACCACCAGCTGAAGCACCAGTGGGCTGACCTCATCATCAGGGAGCAGGATCTCTTGGACCACCTGGGAATCGTGATTGGTGGCCCTGTTGGTGAGTGCTAATCATGTAAATGTACCGATTAAATGTTCTGTAGTGACATCAGATGATTTGTACTATGTCAGACAGCTAACTTGCTGACTGTGTGTAATGCTGGGGAAACATACAGGGATAGTTAATGCACTATGGGAAGGATCACAGTTGCTAGCTGTCAGGTAGCACATGCTCAGCAAACTTACAGGATACTTTTCCGTGAAGTAAATTGGTGCGGCCTTTGTGTCAGACAACCAAACAAAATAGGAGCCAATCATATCTATATAGGGCACTTTTGCCAGAGAAGTAAAGATGTTCCAACATATTGGCTAACTTTGTTGACGCAATAGCTAGACTGACTTTAGAATCACTACATGATGCAGAAAATGAGTGCTGGCTTCACGTCAATTGATTATAGCAAAGTTTCTCAGACATATGTCTCATGTGAGTCTGGTGAGTGTGGAAGGAAAGCGTTCACGGAAGTACTATGAATGTTAGGGGTTATTGTGGTCCTTTATCTTTTTGGATACATGTCAGATCTGGATTCGGAAACATTGTGAAAAGGTGTAAGGTGCCCTCAGCTAACATCTTAGAATGTTTGTTGGAGTTAGTTGTGCCACATTCCAACTAGGGATGGCAGTCCAAAGGTATGCACATGGGTTCACATCTCCATGGTTAGTACAAAACACCATAGCTGGGCCACATCAAATGAATAAACTGTAACAACATGAGGGCTTACAAAAGTCCCTGTCCCTCTGTACATTGTACTTATGTGTCATAATTGTGTCATGGCCACATAGCATGTTTGACTGGTAATGCAGTCCTCAAGTAACCAGGCTTTGGATGTCTCCCTTGGATGCACATGATGAGACGATTACACTCCATATTTTTTTCAGGTCACCAATGACGGGGCATGTTTGCCACCACATGATAGTTAGGGCCAATGCATGTGTGCAGATATGTGTGTAACTGTCACAGGAGACCCATGCTATGTACAAGTTGGCCGTGATATATCAGATGCAGTATCATCATGTCTGAATGGCTGCCATTTCCTTATTCAGCCTACAGATTGTATACGTTAATGAAATTGTTGGTCTGTGCACAGATTATGAGCACATTTCTTCCTTCCATGCCTTACAGGTGGACCAGCACCCTACACTGTGGGAGAGGTGGCTACATTTGAGGACCCGACCATTCCAGTAAGTGTTGATATGTCTGTTATGTGTTGTGTTTGCTGGTTATGGACTCCTGTGTGCTGAACGCATAGCAAGGTGTGATGCGTTGGGTAATCATTTGTCTTGTTCCATGAGTGGGATTTCTGTTTCTCAAATGTTTTGAGTTGGCCAATGCGTATCCTATGGTATTATCTAGGGATTGTAGGCCATTCCTGTAGGCACCACAATGAGTACTGGGGTGAGTCATGTGGATGACACTTGTATCAACAAGAATCGCACTGGAAGTCAGCCTGTCAGACCCACATTCTCCAACATCCGTACAGCAAATTGCTTTCCAATAGACTTCTGCTTCCCTATTTACCAAGGTACTTATTAAACTGTAGGTAGAGCCTCCTATCAGCATGTACTTCCACATGTAGTGCTACAAGTATGTGGAACTTGAGTGCAATGGCCTAGGTGTGCTAATCATGATCATGGGTGTTCTTGCAACTCTGTGTCTGATGTAAGTCAGGCCTTACTGGAAGTATATGTTGTGTGCCAAGTTCTGCATTTCCTGACATGTGTGGCCCTATGATTGGTCTAGGGTTTGCTGACTCCTAATTGTTGATAGACCTTCAAGTGGTGTGTGTGTAGAGCCAAACACATGTGGAGTTTTCTATACACTCCTCGGTGTACATAGTGTTGGAAATTGATAGTTGTTTATCCACTCCTCACCCTCAAACACAGGCATGGGTTTGTGAATGGGGTACCTAGTACTGATGCTACCAGTATGTTACACATACATGTGAATAAGTGACTGTTTGGTTGGAACCTAGTATACACACTCAGGTTTGGCACTTGGTACTATACAGGCAAGTCCTGTTACAACTTGCAGACCATGTGGGTTTAGTTTTGCATTCCGTACACTGACATTTGTAGTCCAGGTCTTGGCGGAGGATATGCAGCATGATTGTTAGCTGATAACTGGCAGAGCTCGGATGGCAAGTCAAAGCCAGTTGTTACCCATCTTGTAGGTTATGGATGTGCTATGTGTGATGTGACCTTTGTAGGCTGGCCTGCCATGTACTTCCTCAGGGACATTCAATGATCTGTATTGTGATATGAGCTGTTACAAGTACAGTAGATGTATTGTCTGATTAACTTAATGTGCCATTTCACACAATGCAGTTACTAATGTAGAATATTTGCATTTGTCTTCACAGCTGCAAACATGACTCCAGACCAGGTCCGTGAGTTCCAGCGGCGGGCCATGAGATACCAGTACATCCTGCTGGTGGAGTCAGGGTTCAGGAGGATGGCCCGTCGATATCGCCATGAATGGGCCTCCGGGGCATGGAGGGCCTTCCACAGGGTGGCCCTACTTTGCCCACCACAGCCACAACCAGCACAACCACCACTTCAAGCCAGGTGGCCCCACCCACAGCTGGGACTGTTGTGTCTACATCTGCCAGACTTCCAGGCCCCAGCATTGCTACAGGTGCAGGACAGCCCACTGGCCTTGGCTCCACATAGACACAGACCTCCTCCACCGGAACCCAGACTGCCCCAGCTCCATCTGTTGACCCCTCAGCCTTCCACAACATGGAACGGAAGATGGACCATGTGCTGCGCAAGTTAAGCCACCTGAGCCGGGATGTGCGCCACATTAACCAGCATGTGAAGTCGATCAAGAGGACCCTCCGCAGGGCCAACCCCTAGACTGTTTTTGATATGGACATGATTCCCTCCCCTCCCTCCTCTTTCCTTGTTCTTATACTTAGTGGGCTTAGGGGGCTTAGGGCCCTATTTATACTTTTTGACGCACAACTGAGCCAACGCAGTTGTGCGTCAAAAGTTTTAATGCCGGCTAACGCCATTCCAAAGCGCCATGCGGGTGCCTTATTTATTGAATGACGTAAGCCGGCGCAGCTGACTGGTGTGCGTAAAAAAAAAAGACTCACACCAGGCAGCGCCGGCATAGGGGAAAATGGAGGTTGGGCGTCAAAAAATGGGGCAAGTCAGGTCTAAGGCAAAATTCTTGCCTCAACCCGATTTGCGCCATTTTTTTTTTACACCCAACCCCCATTGAAATGACTCCTGTCTTAGCAAAGACAGGAGTCATGCCCCCTTGCCCAATGGCCATGCCCAGGGGACTTATGTCCCCTGGGCATGGTCATTGGGCATAGTGGCATGTAGGGGGGCACAAATCAGGCCCACCTATGCAACAAAAAAATTACGAAAAAAATACTTACCTGAACTTACCTTAAGTTCCCTGGGATGGGTCCCTCCATCCTTGGGAGTCCTCCTGGGGTGGGCAAGGGTGGCAGGGGGTGTCCCTGGGGGCATGGGGGGGCACCTCTGGGCTCCTTCCGAACCCACAGGTCCCTTAACGACTGCCCTGACCAGGCGTTAAAAAATGACGCAAAAGCGGCTGGACGTCATTTTTTAAGGCCCGCCCACTCCTGTGCGTCATATTTGCACGGGAGTTTAAATAAGGCGCACATGCCTTAGAGTCATTTTTTAGAAGGGAACGCCTACCTTGCATATAATTAACGCAAGGTAGGTGTCCACGCAAAAAAATGACGCAAACTCCAAGATCTTTGGCGCTAGATGGGTCTAACGCCAAAGTATAAATATGGAGTTAGCTTTGCGTCGGATTTGCGTAGCAAAAAACCTCGCAAATCCGGCGCAAACAGAGTATAAATATGCCCCTTAGTGTTAGGTTAGTATAGGCTGTTAGTTTAGTTAGTGTTAGTGGGTGGGGGTGGGGGGGTCATGATTGTTTCTATTCTTTCTTATTACATGTGTGGGTGGGTGGGTGGGGGGCTATGTTGGGGTTCTTGTGTGTTTAATAAAAAATAAAAATAAAAAAATAAATAAAAAAATACAAAAAATATATACTTGTTTAGGATAGTATAGTATGTGTTTAGTGTATGTGTTGTCCTCCATGTGTCCCGTCTCATAAGGTGGGTGGGGAGTGGATGTTTAGAAAGTTTTGTGACATGTGATAAGTAAGTGTAGCTTAGGTTAGTTAGGGACAGTTGTGGGTAATGAGTAGTCAGGGTAGATTAGGATAGGATTTTTCCCTCAGTTTCCTCTTCTGTGATTAGCATTTAATAAATATTTGGTTAACCCTTAACAGTATGTGTTAAATGGTACTTGATCCTGGGCTTGCAATCAGTGTACATGAATTTTGTACTATTACATTTGTGTCCTATGCTACAAACAAATCCCAAATGAGCTGTAAGATTGGCAGCTACCCCAAAGCTACCTTGCAAAGTTTCCACCCTTCGTTGCAACCACCAATCACAGTTAATATGGATGACAATGTGTTTCTGTTGATAAGTGTGTTTTCTATGTCACAAACAGTGCTTCCAGACTTGGTATTGGGGGAACAGTTTTAGGTCTGACTGCAGTGTGATGATCAAGGACACCCTTATAAGATGAGTTCTCGTAGGTACTCTAGTTTTCTTGTCTTCATGACTCACATACGTCATTTGTGACACAGTTCAGCATGATTACCTATTTGTATATAAACTCAGACACCTTCATTCATGCAGTTTTTGTAGTGTTTGCTTAGATTAGTGTGCACTGTTATATGTGTTAGTATTGCATGGTGACAACATTTTGCGGCCACTATTTGATGACTTAGATATGCCTTGAGGAAGCATTATTCTGTCCAACACAGTATGATGGTGTATGGTTTCTCACTTCATCAGATATGTCCCTCAGGATGGGCAGAGTATGATGCAATCATGGTCACTGTGCAGATTTCTCTGACTACATAATATCAGGAGAGTTGTATTGACAAGCTACGTAATTTGACAGTAGGCACATTTCAGTTATCTACTGCACAGTTGATATGTCACATTACCCAAAGACAGATTTGTTGTGTAAGTGCTATTTATTGAAAAGTGCTGTAGTGCTATCTGTACATTGTCCATGATTGTGAGTCCATTAGAGTGACATCTTACATTGTGATCCTACACAAGGGGTTACGGAAATGCTTTTGACATGCTGGGGTGATGTTTCAGACAGTGCAGAGGGACAGGATTTGCTAATGAGTAGGAGAGAGACAATCACTGGGCAGGCAGATAATATATACAGTGTAAGCAGAACAGTCATTAAGTAGAGTTATTGCAAGACTGGCATGTTACAAAGCGCAGGACCTTGGTAATAGTTGGCCATGTGGCAGGGACTAGTGCTTCCGGGTACTTTTCCTTGTGAAGGTGATCTGTTCCATGTCTTCTTCTTCTGATGTGTGTGTTGCCTCCTCTGTTCTTGGTGGTGGTGGTTGTGAAGGGGCAACACACACCTCAGTATTAGAAGACGTGGAGTCAGACATCCCGGTCGCTGCTCCCTGTGAAGGTCTTAAGGGCAGTACTGCAGCAAGGAGGATCTGCTGGTTCTTGAGAATAGCAGCCACATCACAATGGTAGGCAGCCAGGTCGGCCCTGAGGGGTTCAATGTTGCATTCGTGCACGCGTTGACAGGATTGCTGTTGTAGGCGTTGGGTCAACTGTATTACAGCTGTGCTGATTTCCTTCTGGGTTTTTTGCTGTTCCTGCAAGATAGATGTTAGGGCTTGCATAGCTGCTGCCTGATCTGCAGATGACATCATGCACAAACGCACCCCCTCTAGGCTGGCTGCCATAGTTTGCATCCCCACCCGCACCTCCTTGGCCAGCTCCCGCTGTACCCCAACTACAGTTCTCTCAAAGCTGGTGCCTGTGTCGTCTGAGTCCTCAGCTGTATTGGAGCTGGTAGGTCTTACAATTGGGGTGGTGGATGGATCCTCTGCAATGGCTGCTTGTTCTGTGCTCCTCCTTGTGACTGAAGGTGGGGTCTGGAGGGTTTCAAGGACCTTTTGGATAGTCTCCTGGGGAATGTTTATCAGCTCGTCATCCATGTCATCAGGTTAATCTGGGACAGGCATATCCGCAGGAGATCCATCTTCCTCTGCAATGAAACAGGGTACAATTAGTGTGTATGTGTTGTGGCATGAGTGATGTGACATGCCTGCCTTGTGATGAATTCATATTGTGATCTTGTTTCGTGTTCACTGCTCCAGTCCTTCAGGTGGGCATTCTCCCAGGCCTATGGCCCCCCTGCATGTCACATGTATGTTATTAAGTTATTAGACTTGTCGGCATCATCTCATCTAGGTGTTGGTTTTGGCCAAATAGTGAATTGCCACCTTCTTGTCCTACTCAACCCTCCGTCTATATCCATTCTCATGGTGAGACCTTTCACTGGCTGTGGGTGTTCTGATGGCACTGGCAGCACACTTAACAATCTGGACCTGCCCCAATCTCTGATCTTTCACATCCACTTAAATGTATTTGACATGTAGCATATCCTATGCATAGCAACGTTATGACACAATATGGATGTTGGCATCGGAAATGTGTACTGCTGATGTTGGGGAATGTGTGGTACATTGGATTGCCCTGATTGTCGTAGCAGTACCCTATTTCCTCCTCTGACTGTGCAGGTGTATGTCAGTGACCAGTTACATGTGCCCTCCCCCCCAATGCTGTTGTCTGAGCAGTATGACATTTGGGATGTTACATTGTGACCCAGGCACAGGATGGACCCTGACATATGCAGCATGGGTATGTCCTTAGTGCTGTGTAGCTCCTATTGTTGTTGAAATTGGCTGATGTTTGCAACAACTATGGGCATTGACATTTGACAGTACTGGGGCCTTTGTCTTTTTTCAGGGGATTGTTGAAGTTGTCACCTTCAACCCCATAATTTAGGTGTGTATGATCCATGGGGAGGTTACTGCCATTGGCTACTTGAGCTGCACACAGAGCAGAAGTGGTAGTGGCAACTGTTGTCGCAGTTACATTACAGTTGTCGTTATGGCTAGAGGTTGTTAAGAGGACCCTAGTAAATGTGGGGGGTATGGTGGCTGACGTGTGCCGGGATGTCAGTTTGACGTTGTGGCCTTCCCTCCTGGCGTGGATTTCGCTTTGCTCCATTGTTGGCATGACAGCATGCTCCCATGGGACTGTTGTTGGTGTAGTGTAATGGTGTGCCCCAGCTTCTGTCTGTGCAGACCATGCCCCCATGCCTTGCCCCTTTACCCATGCCACTCCATGTATATGATGACTTACATGCAACCCCCTGGTTGCAGTTGACATTAGTGCATTTCAATTCAACATGCGACTTACCCTGCATGTGCGTTGTCTCCTGGTAGTCTGCGCTGTCCTGTCCTTGAATCCCTGTGACAATCTCCTCAGGGATGATGGCTGCGACCATCACCTCCATGTGGTCCAGGGCCTCCTGGTGTGCTGGACTCCCACCTCCAGTCTGCAGTGCTGCCTTCCTGTTCCTAAACCATCTTTTCCATGGTCCTGCGCTTGCAGTCATGCCAGCGTTTCTTGCACTCGATGACTGTTTTGCGTACTTCTGCCACACTGTTAATCTTGTCAACAATTTGTTGCCATATAGCTTCTCTCCTACTGATTGGCAGCTTTGAGGTGACAAACAGTTGGTGCTGGTGTTCCGTCACCTCTTTAACCAGAATTTCCTGCTCCTCTGCACTGAAGCGACTCTTATATTTCTTCTTATAAGTGTCCTGGTTCTTGTGTGGGTCCTCCTAGCTGGTTCCTGGTCTGTTGTCATCTTCCTGGGGTCTGTAGTGGCATCTGGGATCCATTTTGGCTCTCCTCTGGTGAAATGGCAGTGTTCGCAGGGGTTTTTGATGCTATTGCGTAAAAAAAGGTGCATATCCGGTTTGCGGTGTCGTAAATCGACCCACAGTCATTTCCAGCGCGTTAACATCGTTTTGCTTTACGACTTGACGCTGCAGTGTGCGTCAAAATAAATGACTCCCACCTGTGGTTTGCGCCGCCGTGCGTCAAAGTATAAATTTGACGCCCGCATGACGCACCAAAATGGCGTTAGCCAGTGGTAATATTTAGTTTTGCGTCAAAAAGTATAAATATGGCCCCAAGTGTATTGTAGGCAAATTGCAAAACTGCAAATTCATTATTTATTCTCTAGATGTAGTTTAATGCAATTTTGTTTTAAAAGCAAATCTGGAACCGCATGTTTGCAAATTTTTTCAAGTTTAAATTTGAACAGCTTCTAAAAGGATTTAGGTCATGAGTAAAAAGGTGTAGGCTCACAAGATCCTCAGAGTTATCAGTTTTGAAACACCATGGTACGATATATCATGCATGTACTGTTTTTTTGTGCAATTTTAGGGAACAAGAGAAGTAAATATACTATCCTCAATATTGGATTAAACATGACTGTGAAATGTGTAAGGTGGCTCTATTTCTTACAACGAACATCCATGTTCTATGTGTAAATGTATGTTAAATACATGTTGAAGAGTTTCTTTTTGGTATACTTAAAACTGCAAATAAGGAAACTGGTGGAATATTTGAAATTGACACAGGGATGTATATTGACATTCTCAAAAATGTAAGGTGAAATCAGTGGATGCTATATTGTTCAATGTTTGTTTGTACTTTTAAAATATTGTGAATTAATAACAATTGATAAGTTGTTTTATGTTGAAATTTTATTGGCTGAAAGTTTATATGTTGGTGTGTATTGGAATTTTATTTGGATGAAGGCTTATTTACACTTTTTTTAAAACATGATGTAACTAGCTTGATATACGGTTTTCTGATGAAATCTTGCATGCCAAGATTTGTACAATTGCGCTTTGTGTTATTTATTGGTAATATTACTTTGATTTATTTATGGAATGTTTGATCAATCTTTATGATGATAAAGCAGTGTTTCTGTGGAACCAGTATTGTGTGTTAAATAAATAAAACAACAGATCACGCAGAGACAACTTTAGAACATGGAATGCTATGAGAGTGCCAGGGTGTCAACCCAGAGATATCCTGGATAAATTAGTGGCAAAGAAAGTGAAAGTCTTTAATTTAACTCGGTGACCTTTTCAGGACATTCTGCAGCACACTTAAAGGAGAAGATCACTGATCCCCTTTTCATCATAGCTCTAAAAAAGCCAAATCTGATTTAGGCAGACATTGCATTTCGACTGTGGTTTCAACCAGACTAAAAAATCCATGTGGTATCTAGACTGCAAAAAGGTCTACATCTATTGGTATTGCGGATGATACTGAACCAAAACATCAAGCATCCACCAAGAACCAAGATGGAGCCCAAAAGAAAATAGGGCAGTAAATTGTCTGTCTTAAATAAACTGCATAACCTAATGCAAGAAGTCACCAAAAGACTGCGCATGAGAACGTTAATCTAGAGAAAGGAAGTACTAGATTTTTACAATAAAAATACATCATTGGCTTTCAATGTACAGCATGAGCTACATGATGCAGCACAAATGAGCCCTTGAACAGTTGTCACCGTTGAAAATCAAGTAATCAAACAGGACTTAGTGTTTGTAAAAAGCTGGCATAAATATAGCTGGCTATTCATATTTTTCACTTGTTTTACAAGTTCCCCTGTGAATGTTTATCTGCATATGTTCTTTGAAGAGAAAATAATGAGGCTTGCACCTGCAAGTGGGAGCAAGCTGACCAAATTGTAACATCACACAGCTGATTTTCAACTGAAGATCATGCAACAGAAATTCTATTGTGTGTGTTGGAAGGCGGTCATCATAGGGATAAGTACACACCTACCATTAGCAATAAGGCCACCAACCCAATGTTAGGTCCAGTCAAGGTCTCAAAACATCAACCCCTGGCTTAAACTCTGGTAGCTTGGTAACAAGCAGGCATGCTTAACTTAGGAGACAGGTATGTAAAGCATGTAAACACACTTTACAGTAAATAAGTAAGACACAACACACAATAAAAATCCCACACCAATTTATAAAAATAGAAAATATTTTTATTTTTAGAATGACACCCAAACAAACAAAAATCCGATATATGGAAACGGATATTTTAATTTCTAAAGATTAAATTTAAAAAAGTGCTTTCTAGTGCTTAGAAATCAATAGCGCCAACCAGGGACATCTGGTTGCACTAGGCCAGGAAAAAGTCACAATATGAGGCCGAGCTTTCAGCAGGACTAACCTGGAATTCAGGCCGGGGCACTGTTGAAGGTAGTCAGCTTGACTCACGTCATCAGACCCGGTCCACTTATCGAGCTTTTTTCAGAAGTTGCTCCACAATTCTCCAAAGGTCTGGAACCTCTTCCTGAAGTTCCTCATGAGGGTTCAAAGTGCCCAAAACACAAATCAAAGGACCTAGAAGCTCTGGGATGGTCTTGGGAAGTTTGGACCACAATTCCCACAATGCGCCTGGCAAAATCCTTATAAGTCCACTGGACGCACTCCAGGCTGGGGACGTGTGTGACAGATAGTGCAGACAAGCTTTGTTAACCTGTTGCTTTCAGGGAGTCCACTCCTTAATCCTTTTTGAAGCAAGGCAAAGCCCTTAGGGCTGTTGTTCCAGTGTGCATCAGGAGCAGTATTTCAGAGTGCAGTCCTTTGGATTGCAGACCAAGGTTCCAACAGGACAGTCCTTCTTCTTCTTGTGGTTTCAGGCAGCAGGTCTGCCATATTTATTCAATCATCTTGGGGCAAAAGCAGGGTGCCAACCAAAAACTCAACTGCTTCCTCCACAGTGTGGCATTTTCTTGTCCCACAAAGCATTGTACTTTAAAATCAAAGATCGACGATTTCTCTCCAGCGGAGCCAGACCGGGATAAACCAACCTGCTGGTGTGGCTCATTTCCATTAACACTCTCCCTCCAAACCTTCTGCAAATTTGTTTCCTGGGCCCGCAAGGCTGAGTGGGCAGGCCTGGCTGGCATTCCTTTATGTCCTGCTTCCTAACACACTGACTGGCCTGACTTCTGCAGCTGCAGAACTCCTCCCATCAGAGAACCGCTGCTCAGTGCAGGCCACTTTCCACTTTATCCAAGCAGCCTGGCTAATCCTGTTAAGGCTGACCGGTCAGGAGAGAGAGAAAGTCTATAACTTCTTTTCTGTATTAGGTATGATACATTCAACAATGGCTTGGTGTTGGATTTACCATTACCAATCTTTTGTGTCCTTTCATGAAAAACTTTGCTCCTTCCTAGCAATATTTCTGCTGATATGAAATATTTTCATGTTATCCTATGGAGCTAAGTATCTACAACGGGGAAAGATGAAAATGGCAGTTTGTCCCTCACCAGGGCATAAAAACATATTTTATATTGTCCATGCTTATAGTTGCATGGCACCCCACCGCTGGGGCACCTACAGGAGGCCATAGGGGTGTCTTATATGTACAAAATGTGGTAGATTATCACTTTGGAAGTACCTTTAATTCCAAAGTTAAATTTGCACCATTTTACTTTTTAAAAACAGTCTGCAAGACAGGGCTGCCTTTCAAAATGACAGCAAACCACACAGCAGTGCACACTCCAGTGCAGGAAATCTACTGGGCCTCTAAACTTCCCGGACCTATCATATACTAGGGACTTATAGGTAGTTTGAATTCTCCTTACCCTGTTATATTCTAGGGACTTAGAGGAGTCTGTCATTGCCAATTTCAATCGTACCACATTGCCATAAACCTTTTGATCAAAGCACTGGCCCTGGGCCTGGTTAGCAGAGCCCGGGGCAAAGTCAGCATCAGTTACCACCAGTATCAGTCAGGAAAAATGAGGGTCAACATGCCATAAAGATGACTTTCTCACAGTGTGGCAAATGGGAAAAAGACTGAAACTTTCACTATCATAATATATTTGATCCTGATTGGTTCCCTTAATTGGAATTGTAGGGAGCTGAAACCTGTGTAGAAGACATGATTTAGCTACGCATTGCTGCGTTAGTTAGCTCCTGTGCCCATTCCACTCTTATCAGAGTAGACGTTTTCTTTGTCCTTGCCCAAAGAGTTATACTACGGGGCAGATTCCCTTCTCACTTACCTGACTCAGGGCCTGATTTAGAGTATGGCCAGTGGATTAATCCATCACAAATGTCTGACATATTACGATGTCCATAGGATATAATGGCATCGTAATACAGCAGAGATGATATCCATCACATCAGTGATGGAGTAACCCCATCCACCAAACTCCCAATCAGATCCTGAATCTTTATTTGATTCTGCCTTTAGAGGCTTTACCTGCTGACATCTCCGGCCTGACTTTTCCCCAATTTAACCTGACTTCTCTAGCTAGCATATTAGGGAACTTCCCTAATATGTGCCTGCTTTGATTCACTTTATGAAAACTTTAAATAGTTTGTCTTTGTGATTTTACATTGATTTGATTCATATTGACTAATACATTCATGCATTAATTATTGTTTTGCGACTAATTTGAATAATTTGAATTTGTAACTTTACTAATCTGTTATTTAACCTTCATGGTTTGCAGTTCTAACATTCCCGTCTTCATTTTTGTGGGGCCAAATTTGATTCCCGATATCTAATTTTATTTGATTTGTTGTATCAATCTTCAGTTCAAGACTCAAGATCCATCCTTTTCAGTGCAGCTGGTATTTAAGTTTGAACCAGAAATCTGCGTGGTGCTAATCCAATACAACACCCTCCTTACCCCTTCATCTCATTTGTCTCGAACAATAAGAAGTTTAAGTTAGTCCAGGACAGAGCTGTCTCATTGCCAAATGCTGTGAAAGGTAATTTGGGTTGACATTTCCTACCATTAAAGCTAGCAAGTAATATGAAAAGCCCTTTCAGCCAACGGCCAGATGGCAAAAAGGTGACACAGCAAATTTTCTGCCATTGCATCTGACATGTCCCAGCCTTTTGCATTATTGTCTACCTTTGTAACATGGCTGATTTTTTCAGCTCCCTTCAGGTTTCAAAGCTTCACCGCCTGGTGCCAGGAGAAGCCTCCGAAGCAGACTGAGGCAGGCTGAGGAGGAGCAACCTAATCTGCAGTGCGCTCATAGACAAGCTGAAGTACGAATTACTCAACGTATGCGCAGTTGCGCTCTCAAGTATGTTGCTGCCTTTTGTATGACATCTATAATAGTGGGGACTGCCAATGAACAGGGGTGGCTGGGGGCAGGATATAAAATAATAAATAAAATTAAAAAAACACTTACCTGTTTCCTTTGGAGAAGGGTTTGTCTCCTCCATCCTCCTCGTCCGGGAAGTGCACAGGCTCCCAGACTCCCCTCATACAATTACAACGTTGCTATAACCAGCATGATATGCTGCATTGTGATATGTGTGAGCGGCCTGCTTCAGTGCTCACAGAGGGAGTGAAGGCCTGTGCACTTTCTTCTCCCGCCTCCGGAGAAATTCGAAGTGTGAATGTGTGTTTGGCCGGTCCAACATGGCCGGCCAAATACCCATGCACAATTTTGGTGCACTAACCACTTCTCCCTCCAACCCCCTCAGCCCTGCCCCGCCCTAACCTAGCTCAACTGAAAAATAAAATGATAACGCTCTGTTATTATCATTTTATGTTTCCTTCTGCTAAAAGCAGTCGGGTGATGCTCTTTCGCCTTAGCAGAGGAGCCACCCCTGATCTATTAATGGAAGTGGGGCTCACTTGGTCAGCTCCCTCCAAATTTCAAAGTTTTACTGCCTTTCGTCAGCCATATCATTTTCTATGCATATGCTGATGGCACCAAGCTAATTTTCAACCTCCAGCAGTCACAACTCTCTGTCTACGTCGCCCTGAGCCGATCTGACCTCAGCACTTACGGTATTATGCAGCTGGATGGCTGCAAAATATCAGAATTTTAAGTCTTTTAAAAGAAAATGAATTATTACAACAAAGGAGATTCACAAAGTAACTTTCATTGCCTGGCCTGCAGAATTTAGGCATTCACATGGATTCCGACCACTCCCTGGAACATCTGGAACATGCTGAAAGGGCGCACTTTCCCTCTTTGCACATCGGTGCACTTCTAAGCAGGTGCAAACAGAGAAGGTGCACCCTATTCTGAAGAATGCTCTGCCCTCAAGGCAGCCATGACTTTGCACAGCCACAAGGGAATTGCATTCAAGAGAAATACAAAGCAGCTTTTTATTAGCTGCTCGGGGGTTCTCTATGCAGCCGGAAATCCTCCTGCACTTTCACAAGGAAATAGAGACCACTTTCTTTCTTTCTGTCTTACTTTTTTGTTCTCTTTTTCGTTTCTCCTCTTTCCCGTTTTAGATTTTTTCTCATCTTTCTCTTTCTTTCATTTCTTTCTATCCTGTATGTCTTTTTTCTCCTCTGTTTGTTCCTTTGTCTCGTCCTTTCCTTCTTTCTTTCATCCTTTCATTATTGCTTTCCATTTCATTTTCTTTCTTCATTCCTCTCCTCCTTTCTTATTTCCTTTTTCTATTCTTTAAGTTTTTCTTTCTTGCTTCCTTCGTTCCTCTTTTCTTTCTTCCTTTCTTTATCCTTTTTTCCTTTTTCACCACATTTTCGCTCCTTTCACTTTCACTGTCTCATTTTCTCTTCGTGCTGTTTTTTTCTTTCAGCTTCTATCTTTCCTTTTTTGCCTCTCCTCTTTTCCTGATCTCCTTTATGCCTTTTAGTTACCTCACATATCCCTGTTTGTTTCTTTCTCACATTCAAACCTTTTCTTTCTTTGTTTCTTTTTACTTCTCTCCTGCATTCTTTATTTCCTTTCTTTTCCCCCATCTACTTCTTCCTTTCCTTGCATTGCCTCCATATTGCCTATGTTCATTCTCTTCTTTGCTCCCTCCGCCCTTTCCTCCTTCTCTTCTTTGTACCTTCTTTCCTTTGTGCCTTCTTTCCCTTTCTTCTCCTTTATTCCTTATTTCCTATTTGTTCTTGCCATACGTTTTTCTCTCCTTTCTCTCTCTTCATTGATTCTTGTCTTTCTCTCCCTTCCTTCCTTCCTTTTCACTTTTTTGTCTTCCTTTCCTCTTCTGCTTTTTTATTTCTTACTCTCTTTGCATTCTTCAAGGTTGCTTATGTTAGTATTGGGCAGTAGCTTCTGGATGGATTGCATCGATCAGAAGTAACTCTCCCTGTTAAAAAGGTTGGAGACCCCCAGTCCAGTTTCTTGCTTTAAATCCTCAACACCTAACGTAAATGTTTCTCTGACCATCTCCCCAGAGTCTCTTCCACTTAATTCACTGATCTTGAATGAGTGCTATCCTTATGCATGCTACAGTCAATGAACCTGACGATAAAAGTAGCACAAGGGTCTTCATGCTGCAATTAGTTGCATCCAGTTTGATGGCTTGAATGTCTCTGCTGTGGTCTATTCGGTCAGCACTGATTGACAGTCTGGAGCTGCTTCCAGTTCAATTGAACTAGCATTAGTTGTTAGTATTTTCAGTGGATCTGGATGCTCCTTCACTTCTTTTGAGAGGTTCTCAAGAATGAATCAATATTGAATTTGAGTCAATCTCCTACGCCACGAGTTCCCTAATGGCATTTGTCATCTCCCTTACGTGTTCTGCTGCAGCTTGCTGTCCCTCATGCAGCTTGCACATGTTGTTATTGAGAGACTCCAACTGCCTGTGCTTTGATCCCATGTTGTCATTGATAGACCCTAACTGTCTGTGCATTGATCCCATGTCGTGATCAATTGACACCAACTGCCTGTGCATTGATCTCATGTGTTTACATTGCAAGTGCTGCACTTTCAGCATGGATGCCTCAAGGCCACCAATCAGTGATGGGCCCTCCCCTGCCTCTGTGTACTGTCTGCCTTCTTTGCAACGTCTCCTGAGGGGACTGCACTGACGCTGGGACATAGACTGCTGTCTGTCGGTGCTTCTAACCTCTGGAGGTGGTGTGGGTAGTTCTTCCAGCAATTCATCGGAGTCCAGGTTAAACTCAGGGAGGGGTAGCACTCTTGTCCTGCGTCTAGTTGGTGGTTGTATGATGGACTCACTGGTGTTTGAATCGGAATGTGGCTGACTTTCGTCATTCCCCCCATTTCCACTTTCTGCTGCGTTAGGACCTGGAACATCTGCAACAACAATGCGCAGCATGTCATTCTTGGATATGCACTCTCACAGTTACTTAAATGATACAAATTTACCCTGGCATAGTATCTCTAATAGTCTGTTGTGTTATTGTTCTGTTTGGTTTAACACTATCTTTCTATTTATGTAGTAGATTCAATTTTAGGAGAATGGACTACCACTCCCATAAAGCATTGTTGTGTTGTGTGTAATATGTGGCATGGACTATTTATCACTGTGCATAATGACATTGCTATTTTCTAAGGGGCCTTTGTACATTCACATATGGTGATTCAATAATTACTGCCTTTACCTTTGCTGGTGCCGGGAGTGCCTGAGGTGTCAATGTCAGTGACACCACTAACAGCTTCAGGCAGCAGGGTTGGCTCCACCATGTCTTCCATGGGGGGTGGATGGTGTCTGGGTGGGTGGTCCTCCTCCAGTGGCCCTTGCCTCCTTCAGCCTGCTTGCTACCCTCTCTTTGGCACGTGAACGCAAGTTGTACCAGCGCTTGCGTATCTCCTCGATGGAACGCTGCGCAACACCCACCGCGCATATTTTGGTCTGGATGTCAGTCCACATTTTTCTCTTCTCACTTTCTGGTACCTATAATGAGTGTTTTCCAAATAACTGGCCATGGTTCTTGACCACCTCTTCTGTGAGCACCTCCAATTCCTGCTCACTGAATTTGAGTTTCCGCTTCCTTTCTCTTTTGTCCTTCCCATTCCCATCAGTAGCAATAGTTTTTTTTGTTCTTGGCTGACTCTCCTGAGTGCCTCCCTGGTGCTGTACGGCTCTCTCTGCCTGCTCCTGTGGCTGAGGCTTCTGGAAACAGCATGCGCTGACTCACTTCCTGGTTGTGATGTCATCAAGCTGCTCCAGAATACAAAAATCGCAATTTAGCAATTTCCAAATACCGATTAGCTATTTTACCGAATCGCAATTTGGTAATCGCTATTTGCGATTGCGAATTTTAAGAAATCGCAAAAAATGTTGTGATGGTGTTGCTACATCGCATTTTGCGCATCCCGGTTTGCGATTTGCTAAAAATCGCTATTTGGTATTTGCTAATGTGAACTCTGATACATCTAGCCCTTGGTACAGACTGGTAAATTAGGATTTATAACAAGATCTCTAACAAAGATTGACATAGATATACTAGCAGTGATACAAGCAGCAGTAAAGAGTGAAACACCTCCAGTCGGCATTCCTCATTGATCGTCTTACAACCTCAATTTGGATACCACTCCAGTGGCTTCCATACTTGGGGAAGGAGACAGGACAATACCTAATAAGCTGTTCAGATTAGACTTAATTAAAGCAGCTCATGAAGGGTTAGCGTCTGCTCTTGCTGGGATGAGTGTCACAGTTGTAATACTACAGTAATGTTACTGGTGAGTTTCCGCTTCCTTTCTCTTTTGTCCTTCCCATTCCCATCAGTAGCAATAGTTTTTTTTGTTCTTGGCTGACTCTCCTGAGTGCCTCCCTGGTGCTGTACGGGTCTCTCTGCCTGCTCCTGTGGCTGAGGCTTCTGGAAACAGCATGCGCTGACTCACTTCCTGGTTGTGATGTCATCAAGCTGCTCCAGAATACAAAAATCGCAATTTAGCAATTTCCAAATACCGATTAGCTATTTTACCGAATCGCAATTTGGTAATCGCTATTTGCGATTGCGAATTTTAAGAAATCGCAAAAAATGTTGTGATGGTGTTGCTACATCGCATTTTGCGCATCCCGGTTTGCGATTTGCTAAAAATCGCTATTTGGTATTTGCTAATGTGAACTCTGATACATCTAGCCCTTGGTACAGACTGGTAAATTAGGATTTATAACAAGATCTCTAACAAAGATTGACATAGATATACTAGCAGTGATACAAGCAGCAGTAAAGAGTGAAACACCTCCAGTCGGCATTCCTCATTGATCGTCTTACAACCTCAATTTGGATACCACTCCAGTGGCTTCCATACTTGGGGAAGGAGACAGGACAATACCTAATAAGCTGTTCAGATTAGACTTAATTAAAGCAGCTCATGAAGGGTTAGTGTCTGCTCTTGCTGGGATGAGTGTCACAGTTGTAATACTACAGTAATGTTACTGGTGACTCGGTTTACATAAGCAAACTAAAGATTATGTACGACAATATATTATTTGTCAACAGATTAAACCTTCTACTGTTAAAATACCAGAGCAGTCTCCAAATAACCCTTTAGAATTTTATTTTTGGACCATACAGGGCCACTAAACTCTATTATATAAATACATATTTACAGAAGTTATTTCATGTTCTCAATTCTTGTGGATTTGGCCACAAGGAAATGCTGATGGTCGAGCGGTCATAAAGGACTTGCAGTGCCTTATGGCCACAGGGGCAGTTTACACATTTTATTCAGACAAAGGTCATACATTTACCTCAAAGGCTTATGGCGAAGTTTTGTCTGCTCTCGGAGTATGTCTGCAATTCAGCAACCCATTTCGAGCAGAGAGTAATAGGTTAATTGAGCAAGCATTAGCCATGATTAAACAAGCCCTGCACGCTAGAGTGCTCAATTCAGGAAACAGGCAGTACCATCTCCTGTATGGGGTTCAAACACCATTATTTAACTTGCCTAGAAGAGTATTGGGTGGCTCCACCCCATTTGAGATGCTCATCAGAGTACTTATGTATCTACCAAACCTAGATAATCCTGGGAAGGTGGCGGAAGAAAAGGAACTTGACCTGGACCAACATTTAGGTAATATACAGAATGTCCAAGAGGTCATAGTAAATTATGTTGTTATGTTAAGTGCTATTTCTAAAATGCAACATTCACATAGGAGTATCTTGGCCATGGTGGTATCATAAGCAGAGCAAGTAGGAAATAGTAAATGTAGAAACAGTTTACTCAAATGATGATAGGCCATTAATTGTGTTTGACCAATGACTTTGTGTTTCACCACTGCGCATATTAGTTGCTCAATGTTCATCAGGAGAACATTACATTCCGTATTCAGTTTAGCTGCCTATTGGCTTTAACATGGCATTATATATTACATTCTGTGTTCAGTTTAGGTGCCTATTGGCTTTAAAATGGCATTAGACATTCCATTTGGTATTTAGGTTAGCTGCCTATTGGCTTTAACATGGCATTAGACATTCCATTTGGTATTCAGTTTAGCTGCCTATTGGCTTTAAGGGGAGTTAGACATTGCAGTTGAGACATTGCAGATGAGCTGTGTTTTTCCACATGGTAGACCAAGCTGTGTTTTTTTCGTATTGAATTCACACAAAACCCTAGCTGATAACAGAGCGTAGATTTTGTGTTTACCTCTCAATCCAGCCTGGGAACGAGTGAAGTTTGGAGACTTGGCCCCTCTCCAAACTTGTTCGGTTCCCACACCGAGCCAGCATTTTTGCTGTTGACGGTGGCCCTGGGCAGCAGCAAGGGGAGATTCTCCAGGACTTCAGTCAGGAGCGGACGTCAGCTGCCTGGCTCCCGTTTGGGAGGAAAGTCTCTTTCTCGCAGTTGAACAGGAGTCATCAACTTGAAGATAGGAGAAAGAAGACATGCAGTGATAGGCCCTACGGTGATGCAATTTTGACCTTTATTCTTTGCTTTGAAGTTATGCTATAATATAATCACATGTATTTGCTGTGTACATTGCAACTGAGAAGTACTTTGATGTATTTTGCTTTCATTGCTGCGACTACTTTTAAACTTGTGCTTCCAACCTACTAATCTCGTCTTTCAGGAACCTCGTGGTGATGTAATAATAAGAAAATGTCTTCTTTAAACTAGAAGTGCATTCCAGAGAAGTTTTGTCAGCTTGGTCATAAGATAAGATAAGGAAAGCAAAACAAATGCCTACTTAAATAGCCATGTCTTTAATGCTCTCCTGAAGGGAGCCAGTTCAGTGATGGAACCAATTCTTATAGGGAGAGCATTCCACTCCTTAGGAGCAAGTACTGAAAAAACTCACCCTTCCACCCTATCTATCTTGAATATATGCACCACCAATATGTTAGCTGATACAAAATGAAGAGTCATTTTTAAGAGAGTATATTAACAACTGATCTTGTAAGAACTTTGGAACCACTTCTTTAAGAGATGTAAAGACTAAACAGTAGACTTTGAATGTAATACACTGTTTGATAGGGGGTAGTGTGTGTCCTAAGAGATAGCCTAAAGATCAATCTGGCCACATTCTGAATCAGCTGCAATCTCTTTAATTCACTGTCAGGGAGCACAAGATATATGCTGTTTGCATGGTTTAATCTAAAATCAGAGACACACTATTGAATTTGAAGCATTCTGAACCCACTACTGCCAAAGAAAAGGTATTGCCAGCTGCTGGCAGATGGGTTCTTTAAGTAGGTGATCTAGTTAAAGAAAAGACCACAGATAAACAACTGTTTGGACCATACTATAGGCTACCTGTTCCAGTTCCTGGGTTAAAAGGCAGAAAAAAAGCAGAGTGGTGTTCATTGACCTCATTAAGAAGCACCATATGTGTAATCCTTTACAGCAGACCCCGCTGGACACCAAGGAGACTTCTGAGTAGTGCCTTTCCCTACTCTGAATGAGATGCCCCTTGAAGAGTGCAGTAACAGTGAAAGTTTGACACCTCAGCTGGGGCCTACTGTGTCTCCTTCTTTATGCCAAACATCAGATTAAATGGAGGGATCTGGTAATGCAATTCCTACAAATGCAAATGTACCAGTCAACACTGTGGCTTATTATGAAACCCCACGAGTTAACATCAATTGAAATGAAATAATGCTTATATTGTAGTGGGGCTAAACTCTACACAAATTACTTTTCAGCACACTCCTCAGTTACTCTGCACCATCAATTTATTTTTGCTTATCATTGGTTTCGTGACACATAACTGATACCACCTTTGCCCTACGTTTGCTACAGGAGTATTCCTTTTCATTATGTGGCTTATGAGGGTTGCTAGTGTTCTGCTCCTACTGAATAGACAAAATATTCTTGTAAAAACTGCACCACAACCTGTGGGTCAAGAACTACAACCGCATCTTTCTTTCCAAAAAGCTTGATGAGATCAATACACTGCAAACATTACAGTTTATCCTGTACCTTAGTGTATAGTTGGGTAAGAATTCCTTATAAGGGTATGTGAGCTACAGGGATATTGCAATCACCACATGCATTGAAAGTTTCAGTGAATTATCTAATTATTACTGGTTCCATTCAAGAAGACTGGGACAGAAGAGACTGTGAAACAGATATATACAATGAGAATCCCCATTTAAATGTACTTAACTGTAAAGAAATGCATTGTATTCATCACTATGCACACCATTACATACATCAAATTAGCTATCTATGAGAGATGTACAACTACACACAGTGGGAGAATTGTGAGGTTCTGTCCCCTAATAGTCATCCAAACGTTCTGTAGAAGTTTCCTTTTTTTGCAGTGAGGAAAGATCACATCCTTCAGCTTTCTGTTTTTCCTAACATCCAGAACTTGATTAGTGCTAACAAGCTAATATTTTCAGTAGAGTTCCATCTGAATGTTGCCATGAAATGATATGAGTATTGGAAAGAAAATATTGGTGACAATATGTTTGGGGAGCCAAATATTGACAAGGTCAAGTTAAAAAAGTTCTACTCTGAGTATGCATTATACCAAGAGAAAGTATTTTTCTGAATAAAACAATCCAGCAGACTACCGGCCTGCGATGTGGAAGTAAGAAAGATCTTTCAAACCCTCTATATTAAAGTTTGACTCAATGCCATTCACCAGCTGGCAATTGAAAATAAACATATCAGATAGTGAGTTAATTAATACGATCCAAAATGGTAACTACAGTTCTTCATTACTGTCTCTTGAAAATGTAGCCCTATGGCCTACTGACTCTAATACATGCATGCTCCATTTTGTTTCCATCACTCCAAGTCCTAACCCTAATCACCTTGACCCCTGAAATAACAGATGCATACATGTAGTTTTTACCACATATAGGCGGTCATTCTGACCCTGGCGGTCTTTGACCGCCAGGGCGGAGGACCGCGGGAGCACCGCCGACAGGCCGGCGGTGCTCCAATGGGGATTCCGACCGCGGCGGTAAAGCCGCGGTCGGACCGGCACCACTGGCGGGCTCCCGCCAGTGTACCGCCGCCCCATTGAATCCTCCACGGCGGCGCAGCTTGCTGCACCGCCGCGGGGATTCCGACCCCCCCTACCGCCATCCAGATCCCGGCGGTCCGACCGCCGGGATCCGGATGGCGGTAGGGGGGGGTCGCGGGGCCCCTGGGGGCCCCTGCAGTGCCCATGCCACTGGCATGGGCATTGCAGGGGCCCCCGTAAGAGGGCCCCTACATGTATTTCACTGTCTGCTGCGCAGACAGTGAAATACGCGACGGGTGCAACTGCACCCGTCGCACAGCTTCCACTCCGCCGGCTCGATTCCGATTCATCGTGGAAGCCTCTTTCCCGCTGGGCTGGCGGGCGGTCTGAAGGCGACCGCCCGCCAGCCCAGCGGGAAAGTCAGAATTACCGCCGCGGTCTGACGGCGGGACTTTGGCGGGCGGCCTCCGCCGCCCGCCAAGGTCAGAATGAGGGCCATAGTGTGGGTAAGCTGTGCCAATATTGGTTAGCACATACCAGTCTCCCAACTGTGAAGGATCATGGGTCCCTAATTAAAGGAAATATGGTTCTAACAATGTCCTCCTGAGAGCGCACCACGCTAGATGTAAATGATTTTTAGCAACAGAAAAATATGTTGTGTACTATACATGGACCAAATATTAGAAAACAATGAGCTGTTGAATACATTTGACAGATGGATAGAGAAAATATGCAGGGCCTCTTCAAAGTTATGAACAATGGCAGGCACACACTCTCTAGAAGAGTGTATTCAATAAATAATATGAAGTCCTCGGTGTTAGTTCTCCTTATAGAAGAATTAGGTATTTTAAGCCATGGCCAGGCTCAATAAAGACCCACAATACTGTTATAATGAGCTTTACAAACCGTTCACGCAGGTCACATGGTTTGGCATCTCCCGGCTGTTTTCAAGCCCTATATTTTGACACTAATGCAAAAAACAATGGCTATAAAAGGAATCCACCTACATTTTTATTGAGAATCAATCAAATGGAAGTACCCCTATCTTATGCTGCCCAAAATTCACCTGCCACATGGCTTATACATAGATTCATTTCCCTTCTCACCAGAACCTTTCACTTTTAAAAGTGCCAGAAGTATTAGTCAGTATGCTGGTATGAGAAAATTCACAAAACACCTCTGCATCATATGTGGAACCTTCCTTACACCCATATGTATGTAAATGAAGACAACCTTGTATTTATAAGTGTTTCTAGCTGCAGAACTCCTCAAGGTCACTCATTACTGTGTGATTTTATTTTTTTGCATGGAATGTGTAACCCTTTGAAGCAAGGATTAAGTTGCACCTTATCAGTTACCCCCATTTCATTTACTCGGGCACATCACATACTTTTGAATAATGGTTTGTATTTAATGTTAACTAATACCAGCTGCTGTGGGTTGGATCTAGGCCAATCATATGTGATTACAGTTTCTAAATCAATACTGTGTTGTGGAATGACCTTGTATTCTCCTCCCCAATGTGTAATCAAAGGTGTCTCCTGGCCTAAAATTGATACAAAGGACATGCACTGTGACACAATTAGTAAACTTGTTGCAATCTTGTTGCAAAAAAAGGTGTCTTTAATCTATGCTCCAGAGACGTATGACTTGCAAACAACCTAATCTGCCTCACTAATACAAAGTACCCTACTAGTCTTGCAGACAACTGGTATTGTGCATTTTTTTAGGGACATTGCATCTGGCATGGTGACTGGATTTAAAGCTGTGTTTGGACTGGCCCTCTTGATTTTCTACTCTTTGTTCTCAAGGCTCTTCTGAGAAATTATTTGCATCCTTCTAATCCTCTGCTGTGTTGCTGCTATCTGTGTTATAATCTGGCAAGGTAATGAATCCTCCAAATAGCAGACACATATTCAGCTGAGCAAATGTGCAGAGAACCATTAGCACATTGTTTGGAACATAATTGGCTGGCTGAAATAAGTGAGAACTGGATCTTGTCTGTTCACAAAAGGGATGCTCTGCAAGTAAGACCAGGCTTTTGGTGTGCAAACTACACTTTTGAAATCATCTTGGATTTATACTTGGAGCAACCCAATGGCTTTTCTTGATATGAAACAGCCCCTGAAACAGCTGCATTCACACCATACGCATTGCTATGTAAATCAAGTGCCTTTGCTGCAAGATGCTCATTATGATATACCAGTTTCCCCATCTGAATCACTACCAGATGCTTTGCTTGTACCTCTGATGTCATTAGAGCCACCGATCAAGGCATTTTCTGAATGCCCAAGAACCACGAAATTTGTTCCAGTGTTCTTCTCTATCAGCTTCATTAACAGCTGGTGCCATGCCTACACCACTGACTCATCTCATCTAACATTCATATGCTGCCTGTGATTCTCTTGTTGCTGAAACAAGCTACTAATGACACCTAAAGTTGATAAACCTACAATGTGACTGAGAAAATTGATAAAATCCAATGTTAATTGAAAAAGACTGTTTTTGGTTTTCATTGACCTGTTTTTTTAAATATACTTCAATAACATACCTCTTCATTCGTTTTATGATTGTTCTGTTGTTAGGACAATGTTTTTTCATTGAAACTAGTATTAATGCTTGAAGCATACAAGGCTAAAAAAAAAAAGTATTCATGCAATGCTTAATGCATCACTTTATGCTGTTTTTATTTACACAAGGCTTAAACATATATTAATTTTAGCCTTTTTATGTGAGCTATAAATGTGTTTTATCTTTAGAATGATGTCACCTACGGATAATCAATTACATCACCTCTGCTGTATAAGCTGGGGATGTCATGAACTCCCAGGTCGGACTCTATTTTAAAATGTTAAGTTAGCCTGTTTGCATTTCATCACCAGTCAGCATATCTTTATTGTTAGCAGAACTTGTGAAAGTGTTATTTGCATCCTAACACTTGTTAGGTGGCAGAAGTCAGGCACAAAGTTCTTAATAGCTACAATTCAAGTTTTAATATTAGATATGGAAGATAAACATGGAGTCCGAGTTGACACATTTTTATCACCCTGGTTTAGACCAGTTGCATCTCAGATAATGGAAAATCCCCATTTGATTCTGCAGTGCAGGCTAAAAGTGGTCAATATCATTTATGAACCCATGGGATTGACCACTGAGTGAGAGGCCTGTGCAAAAGATTAACTGAAAGGTCATGCCAGACTGCAGGAACATCCAATCTTAGGCTAGGAGCTAATCTAGAGATGAGAGGAGCTGAGTGAGTTTTCCTTTTGAGGTCACACTCACTTGCCGGGTGAAGTTTGATGAATGCAGTTGATCCGCCGTGAACAGGTATGCAATCCATAGGGCCCCTGGAAACTCTGGAGGCAAGTTAGCTATTTCATTCTCGCGTATTGTAGTGCACAATGAATGCAATCAAGGTTAAATTACCATTAGGTCCCTGAATCCTTTTTGGAACTGTTTGTAACTCAGAAAACACAAACACCACCCTTGAAGGAATGGTCAGTGAATTACGTGGGCTGAAGGTAAACTGAAATTCCTTTCTCAGTGATCTGGCACTTGACTCAGTGGTTGAACCTGTAGCTTAGGACTCAAACCCTTCAGACTTGGGAAGAGCACTTAGGATTCCCAACAATATGTTGGAGAACAAAGAAAATATTTTTACTAAAAGTAGGCCACTACCTCCCTAATCTAAGAATTGTTATTGTGCTATACAACTGAAACTAGAAGAGTCATTCTACAATCTCAGCTTTTATGTCATCAATTTATAATGTTCGAACACGCATTAAAGAAGTATGTGTATGATTTTTTAGATTAAAAAACTAATGCCTCTCAATGCAATTTCATATGTGAAATGAACCAGGCATGTCAGATGTCTAAGTGTACAGCCCGTTTTGTAGAGGTTCAGAGAGGAACATTAATTAACAAGTTTGAAGGATGCCACCAATACTAATTTAGGTAGGTTAAGATAACTCAAACTTTGGAGCATCGTTCCCATAGCTGCTTCAAAATATGAGAGGCATGACCTGTGGTGGGTCATGCAGTCTCTCATCCATAGCCTGCAGCTCTGCTATTGGGGCGAGTCCTGCAGGCAAGTTTGCTGCTCTTGGTTACAGCCACCTGGCAGTGCCAAATGGTGTGAGTGGGGATGTGGCAAAGAGGTCATGGCAGGCTGACACATAGAGCTGGAGATCCGGCGGAGAATAATTGGCACTGCCGGATATCAGAACTCTCCTCATACCAGGATGGCAGCACCTGGTGGCAGAAGGTCAGGAGACCACCCGGGCAATACGACTGCCACAGGGAGAGTGCAGCAGCACGTGACACAGTCCGATCCTGTGTGACTTAATCCTTCTGCCCTTCCCCTGTCCGGCGGGCCCTGAAGAGACTTGGTGCTGGGCCCAACCTGCAGCACCTGGGCAGAGGACTCCTTCCTTTCCTCAGTCCCCTGAGACTATTGCTGAAGGGGTTCGGTGGAGGCCCGCCCCAAGATGCAGACAGCTGGGGGACCCCCTGGTGGCACAGTCCAACATCGCTGAGAGAAGAGACTGGTGAGGTGGAGGGCTCCCAATGACAACCGGACAGAGACCAGAGCATCAGGGGTCCCCTCTCCAGATGATGCCCCGGCCAGAATCATCCTTTGTGGACCTGTGGCTGGTACACTGATGGAGGCTTGAGGGCGATAAGGAAGCCCTTGGGTGTGCGAAGGCTGGACCCAGTGACAGTGTATGGCTGACCACCATTGAGACATAACTTCCGACCTAGCAGGAGCACATCAGGGGGGCACGTGTGAGCTTCCTCTCCCACATATCCCAGCAAGATAGTTTGCAAATATACCGTTAAGGCCCCATGTGTAAACAAACTGGACAGGTCTGGCTTTCCAAGTGGGGGAACAGCGGAGTCAGAGGGTTCGCAACAAGAACCAGGGCATGAGTGGAATGGAGAAAGAGGGACCACTCCCTGAGAGAACTGCTGCTGGCCATCCAAAACACCCATTCAGCAATAGAACATAAAATTGGACAGTGCTCATGGATGTCACAATAATTCAAGCAGATATGGGGGAGATTTCTGAAAGGGTACGTACAGTAGAGGCCACCCTCAATCCCACATGGAGGTAATCTGTACGCTACAAGCCGAAGGCTGCTCCGGGTGAAACAGCATACGCCTGGTAGGAACACCTGAAAAAGTGGAGGGTGCGGAGATGGTGCGCTTTGTGGAAGGCTTGGTGCTTTGCTAGTTGAAACCAGAGAACGTATCCGCTCCATTTGTAGGAAAAAGACAGCACCGAGTGCCAGGGACCTGGCCAAAACCTCTCCTGGCCTGCATCTTGAACTTCAGAGATCAGGACGCAGTTCTCAGGGCGGCTCGAGTCCCCTACACATCGAAAATCACAAAATCTGGATCTTTCTAGACTACACCTAGGAAGTACAGCCATGGCATAGCTCCTTCGATAAAGTGAGGGGGGCTCCAGAGTCACATCCTGCAGTGCATGATGATCTTCCCGGCATGCCTGAAGGTCATGGCAGAGGGATGCTCCTGGTTCTTTGGTATCCCAGATGAAGCTTGTGATTGGCTAAACAGCTGGCAGCCAATGGAGAACGGATGATGGGGAAGGGAATGCACATCACCAATGCGGGTGGATATTAAGGAATGACAAGTGGAGGACGAGAAGATGTTGAGACCAGGGACACAGCGGCCAGACATCGAGAAGCAAAGGACGGATGGGGGACGCCAAGCCCAGGAACACCTGAACAGGCAAAAAAAATTCACTGCCTCCTTAATGGGACATTGGACTTGTGGCTCAGGAGGAAAATGTCGGAATGACTCTGACGGTGCATGCACCACCTGCCATTTCACACGTGCTCCATTCACCATGCGAAGGACACCTGCAAACCAAAAGTTCAAGTTAAGGTTTGGTAACAGGAATGGGGGTGACAGCCACCTCAAGTCCTCGGGAAGTGGTCCACTTTAAACCCACAGCTTCAGGATTTAGGGAATGGGGAGTTTGTAATGGGGTATGGGGACACAGACACATACAAATGCATGGTCCACGGAGACCCACAGACATGTCCACACCAAGAGATACCGATGGCTGCCCAGTGACAGGGTGAAGGACACAGGGGTGGACTCACCATACTTTCACGGGGAATAAGCTGAAGATGGGTGGTGGTCTTTATCTATTTCTGTAGGCATAAACCCAACACAGTCATGCTTCAGGAGACACAATTAGTGGGGAACCTCTGTGGATTTCTGGGAAAAAGCCGTTACACACTGCTGGCACACTCTGGTTTCACTATGGGATCACTAGGGGTTGACATCCTAGCACATAGGTCACTACCATTATGGAACACACAAACTTGGACAGACCTGGGGGAATGCTTTGCATCAATTAGTGGAAGTTATGAGGGAAATATCCTAGTATTGGCTTCCTTGTATCTGTAGCTACAGCCATATTAACTGAGGCAGATGGGAGACAGGATAGTCCGGTGTCCACGTTATTGATCAGTGGGGACTTCAACCTTACAATGTGGGGTGACTGGGACAGCATCATCCAAGGCAGGAGGGCACCGGAGGTGGACACCTTATTACACACCTGGGTGGAGGCACTGGGATTAGTTGACTTTTGACAGGAGGAAAATCCCACGAGTAGGCAATATTCCTACACAGGAGACTCGGCTGGGTCCATGTCCCGCATCGACTACTTGTTCACACCTGAGCAGCAGAGAGGGCAGTTTGAGCCCAAGAACTGGTGCAAGGTATCGCAACCACTCTACCATGGTCAAGCAAAGGTTGGCCTCGAGTCGGCAGACTCTGCAGGGATGGAGGCTTAACTCCTGGGATCAAACTGACTGGCACACCAGGGAGTCTCTGAAGATGGCAAAAGACCACTATTTGTTGGAAACGCCCCTTTCGTGCAATCCAGAACTGAGGGAATCTTACACGGCTGTAATTAGGGGCACCTCATTGCCCACATCGTGGGGGAAAAAGAAGAAACAGGAAAGGGAAGTCACAGCACTACAGGAAAACCAGTGTCAATGGGAGGCAGATGAGCACTCACACACAAAATTCCCCTTGATAGGGAGGAATATAGACGGTTGGTAGAACAAGAAACAAGGTCACAATTTAGGGCTAAGCAGCAAGTGGGAAACAAGGCGGGTAAATTTCTGACCTGGCTGGCACTCAGGGAGGACTACACAAGATGAATACCCCAGTTAGAGAATAAGGTGGTAGAAAAGGTATGGACAGGAGAAGATATGGCTGGGGCCTTTGCGGCACACCTCTGAGTCTGTATGAGTTCATAGCAGGGACAGAGTGGAGGCAGTGCCAAGAGTTCTTCTGAGGCATCCCTTGACTTTGAGGCCGATTACTGTGAGATGCTAGATGGTAGTGTGGAAGACAGAAGCTTAGGGAGGTGATAGGTCAGCTTAAGAGCACGAAGGCCCCAACCACAAACAAAGTTTTACAAACGCTTGGGGAGTAGGTTGATTGGTCCCCTCCGGGAAATGTTCTATGAGGAAAAGAAGAAAGGATCCGTCCCACAGGACCTCTTTACCACAACAATAGTACTGATCCACAAGGAGGGAAAACTGGTGTACCAGTGTGCCTCTTATAGGCTTATTGCCTTGCTGAACTTGGAAGTAAAAATTCTGGCCAAAGAGCTGGTAAACCAATTGCTCTAGATCATCCATAATTTAATACACCTGGACTAGTCACACTTTCGGCCCGCAGGTCCATGAGACACAACTTCCAATGGCTGTTTGGGAGTAAAAATTCCAGCCACGGAGTTGGTAAACCAATTGCTCTAGGTCATCCATAAATTAACACACCCGGACCAGTTGGGCTTTATGACCGAAGATCCATAAGACACATCCTCCAATGGCTGTTTAGGAGTCTAGCAAAGAGGGCGTTGGGAGCTGGCGGTCCACCTTGCACTTGATGATGAGAAGGTTTTTGACTCAATAGAATGAGGATACCTGATTATGGTGTTCAGCAAGATGGGAATTGGGCCAGAATTCCTGGCCTGGGTCCAGCTCCTATACAACAAACCACAGGTTGGACTAATGGGACAATGTTTTGGGAGTTTGCCCTTGCTAGAGGGACTAGGCAGGTGTGCCCCTTCTTGCTACTGCTCATTGTGTTGGCAGTGGAGCTCCTGGCCATCCGGGCGATGGTAGATGCCCAAATTAGAGGTTTTAGGTGGACCCTGGTGTGGGAAGATGTGATCTTCCTTCATGAGGATAACATCATGCTCTACTTAGCAGACCAGGTCCAGTCCATACCCCCTATCTTAGACATCTTCAATATATTTGAGAAATACTCAGGGGTGCGTATAAATTGGACCAAGTTAGTGCCAATCCCACTTGCTCCGTGACAGCCCGTCGGGGTGGGAGTGTAGGCTACGATGGTCACCAGAGGGGTTCCGATACCTGGGCATCTATGTAATGCAGGATCGGGTGAGCTTTTACAATCGTAACTTGAGGAGAGTCATTCAGGCTTATGTAAAAATCATAAAGCAGACATGGGACACTGGCAGAACTTCCACTTTCACCAATGAGCAGAGCTGCCCTATACAAAATGGTTACTCTACCTAAACTCTACATGAGGTGCTGGAGAGTTTCTTCCAGGAGCTGGACACGGCAACTAGGCTCCTTCTTTGGGATGGAGGGGTGCCACGCATTGCCCTGTCAGCACTCACCAGAGGCCCCTACAAGGGAGACACAGAAACGGAGACTAACCTCCCCAGGTGCGGGAGGATCGGAAAGAGGTGTGAGCCCGAGGAAAATACACTGAGAACTATCTCCAGGATATTGAAGGGACATATGGCGGGACTGGACACTTGTCTGTGTATCCAACAAGGGGGGGAAAGGGGTGTGAAGTAGCTCCAAGGCACCTACTCTGCGTTCAGTCACTTTGCAGTCTCAATAAGAAGATTGTGCACCTAACAGCAGAAAATTAGCTCTTTCTACGCAGTGAGCTTTCACTTACCTCGCCTCATTTTGTTACATGAAGGATGTCAGCACTCACTAGCAAGCCTGCTCATCATCCTTCCCAATTTAACTACCCTGCTTTAACTGCCTGACCTGGTTCATCCTGCCTGGCCATTTCCAGTGCTTAATTTGTAAATAAAAACGTGTCGGTGCAGAAAGCCCTCCTCTTAAACACGCGACTGCTGCAATTAAATGTGCTAGCACAGAATACTGAGGCAGCGTAATCCTGGAGCAACCCTGGGGCCCTTTAATTCATTTACAGCCACTCCCTGCCCCTTCAGATCACTCTTGCAGCTTTATGCTTTCTCTGTCTGACGCTTTTCCGTCTTTCTTGTCTCCGTATTTCCCACACCTGTCTTAAGCTCGCAGTGAATGCTAGAGACAGAAAAATAAGTGCCGGCCCTCAAAAATAAGTGCAGTGGCCCCAAACCGAAAGACACCAGCTCTAATTAAGCACTGACCCCACACTACCTGTTGCATCAGCCTTCCTTTCTCTCCAGCTTCATATCCAGCTTAGCCTGTCCACTCATTCTCTACCGTATTGCCTGAGCTATTCTGTGGTGATCTTTTGAGTGCAGACTTTAGTTCCTTGTTTTATGATTGTGTGTGAGGCTTAGCCTCTATGGTTACTTAGCAAGTAAGAATTAGGGTGTTAGTGAGAGAGTTGTCACTCTTGGCCTTCTCGAAGGCGCTCTCCCTTGATTTCTTTGGTTGTTCATTTTCATTTCTTGTTCAATGTCTTCCAAACCCTGCCAAGTACTCTGGGGTTGCAGGGTATTTGTTTCTATGTATGTAGCTACGGTTTGGACAAAGTTCATCGCTTGTTTCATTTTAGCCTCGAGATGTCCATTGAAGGACTCAAGCTCTGGGTGTATTCGCTACTCCGCACTAGGAGCAGTATTATTTGGCACCTTCCCCTTTAGTTCATATGTCCTCCCTGTTCTTCAGAGAGTGTGCGTGAGAAGACATTAGGGTGTCATACAGTGTTGTAACCACTTAACCTTCGTCTTCCTGGAACCCTGTGGTATTGCTCAGAATCGGGACATAGAGCTTCTTTAAAATATTACCTCATCTGAGGTAACACAAGGAAATAAGACAAAAGTCCACAATAGCATGTGAAATAATATAATGTAAAAGCAGAATTTCAGAGGATGCAATTCCTACAGTAACAATTTCTTGAAATGTACAGCGTGCCCGGAAACATAGAAATACAGAAATATGTAAACATCTTTGATTGCACAGATTTTTTTTAAACCGGAGAATTTGATGAAACAGCATTTGTCTGTGTATCTACCTGTGAACAAAGCACTCACACTTAATCCAGTAACAAGCAGCATCATCGCGGGAGTACAACACAGGAAGTGCAGGTAGAAGACCAGAGGACTGGCCTTTTAATGCCATTCCACTGGATGTATAACACTGTCAGAGTAGGAATCCAAAGCTCCAGGTGTAGTCTTCAAGCAATGCCTTGTTGTAATATCACCTCCAACTACCACACAATTGGATGAGAGCCAGTCTTGAATGTGACGAACCAATACCATTGCCCCTTCCTCTCCAGCTCTGGCAGCTCTACCCACTCCCTTTCTTCTTTAACTGCTCTCTCCTCCATATTGCACAGTTCCTACTATGTCCAACCCTCAATATCTTTCCCCTAGCACTTTTGACCTCCACCGTGAACAGCACTCCAATGCTTGCTAGCTAAGTCTGTGCTATATAAATGTAATTACATACATATTTAGAAGCCCGTACATTAAATCATATGTTCATGATCAGTGGTGGAGGAGACTGGCAAAGAACTGAACAACATAATGATAGTAAATTACCCTTAATGTACATAGCACAATTTTATGGCACAGAAAAATGAGGTAGTTTGTCAGAGTCACATAATGCTTAGTCAGGAGTCCTACATAGCCAGTAGGTCACATTTGTTCTGCTTTTTATACATAAAAAAAATAAAAACAAACGTGCTTTCATAATTTGGAAAAAATGTGAAATACTTTACAGGTTTGTAATGAGACGGGATATTTTGTGCTTTAGTCAGTAAATTGAAAAAAGTCTTCAGTGTACACAAACTACCATAGGTTTTGGTGCTCATCATAGCTGGTTGGAACCCCAGCCTCCTGAGCGTGATCGGCATACAGTCTGCAGCTCAGACTGCCACGTACCACTGACTGCTGCTAAATCTCTATACACCTGAGAAGAATAAAGAAGCTGTCTTGCTAGAGATTAGGGGTAGGCGGAATGTTTCATTCTACCCGTGGAATTGGCAGAATTTGGTGACTCACCGTTACTCTTGTAACATGGAGTTCTGGGGAAATTTGCTGTGTGGTGACATTTTTTTCTCCGCAAGGCTCCAGAAATACAAGTGAGATTTGGCACCCCCACAGCACCATTTTCTGACATGGGCAGTCGCAGTCAGAGGGCTGCTTCTTGAGGCGATCTGCAGCTGCTCAAGTACATTTTCTACTCAAGCAGCAGGGAAATCAACTTGATTGGCTGCATGCTCTTGTGCACCACATTGTGCCGTTTGTCCTGTTTTTTCAAGGCTGCATGCGGTACTGGTGCTAAATTCCGGCGCGAGCAGTGCAACATGCATATTTTCTGCCTGTTGGCGGAACTCCGCAGAAACTCCCAGAGTTTTTGTGTAACTCTGTGAAATTCCACAGAGTGAAACTCGAGTTCAGCCCACTCCTACTAGAGATATCACAGCATGTGTCTGTGTCTCATGATTGGCCAGTATTTTCACTGAGACCAGACTGACATGCGCAGTTCAGGCTTCTTCAATCAACAGCTGAAAGCTAGCTGGGAAGCAGAAGCACAGTGCCGTAGGTGACCGATGGAACGCTGTGTTTGTCTGCTCCAGTCATTCCCAGCACTGCTGTTATGCTGTTTAGTATTGCAAGCAGCAAGACAAGACAGCAGTACTTGGAATGGCTCGATGCTAGTCTAGCAAGCAGCGCGAGGCAGGAGGAACTTAGGGTGTGTTTGCAGCTGAACATGTGCTGCAGAAGATCTTCAAGACAAGTACATATTTTTTAATTTTAAGGGGTTGTAAGTAATTATGTGCCCCCCCAATTTCTAAAGGGGACACCCACCACTGCATTTCCTTCACCATTTGGAATGGTACTCTTGTATGCCAACATTGTGTACTAGAAGACAATGAACACATGGCTGTTTCAACAACTATGCTAAGTGCTTCTGGGTTTGTTTGATGTGGTTGATTGAGTTGTTCGGTAGCCTGAGGTAACTTAAGTGGCGTGTCAAGGATATATCAATCCATCATCACTCACGGATACAGGGCCACTGTTCATTGGCAAAACTGTGACTTATGTGAGTTTTGATAACAGTGAGATGCCCGACGGTCAGTGGCACATTGATATTTCTATCCCTGTATTTCCAAGCCAGAAAAAGGGCCTAATTGTCTCTCCATTGAAGAAGCACTTGGAAAATGTGTGAACAAGTTCCATGCTGTCTGCGTTGTAGAAGGACAGCTCTCCAGCTTCACACTGGAGGTACACCCCTATCTGTCGAAGTTCACCAGGCTGGGACAGAGTAATCTCTTTAGAGTCTAGAACCACATAACTATCCACAAATAGTGCCAATGACCAGATTCCCTCCTGGGGGGAGAACTGGTAGGCTCCACTCTTTCGTACAGAGTCTTTGCAAACACCCACGGCCCATTCGCGACCATCGCCCACGTCAACCTTCCAGTAGTGCCTCCCTTGAGTGAATCTCTGCACCCCCAACACACAGGTCTCGGTGTCAAAGCGCGCTGAGCTGTCCTCTAGTCTTTGCTGGCCATCTGCATGCCTCACACATCTTCTGTCCGGCGTGATGCTGAGGCTGGGGTTCGCTGTCCTTTCATCTAGCAATACATAGTCTAAAAAAGAAAGGGATCCAAGAGAAGAGTAAGGTTTTTTTTTTTTTTCTTGCAGACCCTAATTTTTCAATATTCAAATTGCTAAGTGTCCAAGACTTTTGCAGTGCATGCAATTATTTTTTGTAACTATGTCTTCAGCAACATTTTAATCAAAATCTTTTCATCCGGCATTCACATGGGCCAACAGGCACAGAAGATTCTGTGTCTTCTTACTAACCAAAAATCATTGTCATTCCATTTCTGTTTATGGTATTGTTGAGTTCAGGATGTCCACACAGATAAAGTGCAGTTACATAGGGTTATTTTAGGAATCCCAAACACGACCCAAAACCCAACATGAGCAGAGTTGACCCACCTTCACCCAAACTCCTACCAAGATAAAAACTGTCACTGGTGGAATTATCTGAAAATAGCATTTTCTTACACCTTTCATGCCAAAGGACAATGACTTCACAGCACTAACTGGAGACAGAACACACCCTCCGTTTACAAAGCAAGAAAGGGAACAACAAATGCCAGCCACAAAATCACTCAAAATCATCACAAACACTCAACCTCAGCTAAAGCAGTCATCACTAGCATCATCTCTATCAACGCCAATTGTAACACAAATCCAACAAGCATCGACCAGGACACGAGCAAGCCCCCACCACACAAGGTTTATCCAAGAGTACTCATTAGATCGAACGGACACACAACAGAAAAACATGTCAGTGGGTACGTGCGGAACAACAGCCAACACAAGAGTAGGAGCTACACAAGGCTAAGTACAGCAAACTTTGTCAAAGTCAATAGATCTGGCTTTCATGAGCCAATGCTTGTAAATGGTATGTGTTGATATTCAAATATATTCCTAAAGTAATGTTACCTTCAGTGATGCGAAGTGAGGGCAATCCCTGTTTTGATGTACTTTCCCCAAAGTAATGACTTCGATGTTAAGCCATGCAAAGTAACAAGCTATATTCTTTACAAATACAGGTAGTCATAAATGCTGTTTATTCGAGTTGCATAAAACAAATGCTGTTTAACAAGCCTTCCCTTTGACCTTGCCAGAGCTGGGGAGCAAAGCAGTAAAAAGTACTTCTTTCTGTGTAGAGCGCTTATAGCGGATTAAAACATTGAACATGACAAACAGCGTGGCTAATGAATATAATTTTCAGATGTAAAATGGTGTCTTGTGCATTCCATTGATAGCACTTCCTAGAAGGTAGAATGATACACCAAATAATCAACAGCATGAAGTGAGAGAACAATTCTACTCTGTAGGGAGTCAAATCTCACTCCATATATATTTCAAAGAAATTGTAACAATACATCAAGCAGGCACCCTCAAGTCAGTCCTAAAAAGATATGTCACTATGCAGGGAATGAACAAACACTACAAGGAAACAGTCATGGTTGCAGGATGGATAGTCCTGAGAAACCACTGTTGACTGGATCCCCAAGAAGGCATCAAAACACAGAAATGGAAGCCATTGCCACCCTAAGTAGCATGTGGTCTGCGATCACCTGCACGTGGCATCTAACCGCATTCATTCCACTTTGTTACGTATCTTGTGATTCCAATACAGCCATGCCACTGTGTGTTGAATCTTGGAGTCACAACAGTAGACGTCCATATCAGCTACTACCAAACGCACGTGACCATAGGATCTAATCAGCAAATAAAATCTATTGTGCACCACAATAGTGGGAAACAAAATGTACTAGGGCATCTGAGAGTGTGCCACATTGCCTAAAGATTGGTCAAATGGATCAAATTTTAAAATAAGAGTCCCACGTAATTTTCACACATGTTAATAAAATGGAAATTCCCATAGGACATTTTTCTGAGCATATAAATCCATAACCCCTGAACAAATGTTCATTAAATGTTCACGGCATGATAGCCTTTTCGTCACTGGGTGCCTTTTCTTGGTTTGCTAAAGCTCAAGGAGATGGACGTACAAAGTAGCTATGTGCAGAGGGAGAAAAAATAGGAAGAAGCACAGAGGCAAGTTATGTCAACAGTCATTCAGCCAAGCCAGTATGCACGATTAAGAAGTATTTTTTATCAGTGCTGCATGAAGCTGTTGAGTTTGAAGACACCTCTGCAAGGCATGGGTAACTTATTCAAGAACACTATTTGCTGCTAACAGAATTTGTTTTGTACCAAGTTTGTTTCAGTGTCATTTGGAGATGGTGAGCATCTGGTCATTGGCGGAGCAATGGTTTGTGTGAGATTTAAAGAATAGAAAGAGGTTGAGTAAGTAGTTAGGTGCTTGGTGGTGTATTCAAACTGGCTTTTAAAGTGTTCATTTTGACTTTATCAATTCAGGGAGGGAGGAATGTGCTTTGGAGTGATGCTCATATTTCTTAAAATTAAAGATGATCCTACTGGCTATGTTCTGTCCAGCCTGTAGCTTGGACATGAGCTGCTGGAGTGCCCTGAGGTAGACTGTATAGTCAGGAGAATAAGATGATATGGATAAACAGGATACAGTGGAAGATGCCCAATAAGGGAGGTACTAGGGATAGGCTGTATGGTTGAACGGGCTCACTTTCCATTACCGTTTGCACTTGTTGGGCAAAGGAGAGTTTTGACTCAAATAAAACTCCAAGTTTGGGGTTCCCGCACCTCAGACTGGCAACCATTTTTCCCTGGGAGGTGAGGAGTAGAACATGCGTGGTGAATCACCATCATGGTGGAGTAAGTCCGGGGTCATCACAAGAGGACACCCTTATGTGAAATGAACAGCTTATGCTATCCCATAGTATCTGTGGACCATTCAGTGCAGCACTCTGATCAACTATTACAGTATATTTACTACAGCAGTCAATATCTGGGAACCTCTTACCTTCTTCCATGTGCAGGATGGGGATTCCATGGTAAAGCAATTTCCTAGACATTGGACATGTCTTACATGCTGGTCCTAAATAGTAATAAGTGCATGCATGCTGGTGCATCACTAAGTACTTGTACCAAGAATGTAATCACAGTCAACCCAAGAAAACTTTGCCACATAAGAAAAACAAACAATATTATTGAATTTAAGGAGGTGTTGGGCTCTGGAGAAAACATTATTGATCAGTAACACCATTCTGTTCAAGCCCTGCCCAGTGGCCGGAAGGTGACAAACTGGCACTATATAAAACATGGGACATAAAAGATACCTACAAATATTTTTGGATAAGAAACATAATCTGATCCCTGATAAGTGAAAAACTGAATGTTAACATCACAGCAAGAATGTAGCAAAAACGTATTTTAGTTCTGAAGCTCTATGCTGCGATGGAGGTGGAATTCATTTGAACACAATGACATACATTTTATATTTGATAATGGGTGTTATTTACCAGGGTTCATAATAGTTCTTCTGAGATCTGAAAATAAAGCAAACAAGTAGAGAAATTAGTAGATTTGATGAAGTACCTTTTCTTTTATTAGAGAAGGTTTCATATTCACATAGTGATTTCAATTGATTTATATCTGTTCTTTAACCACTATTGTGGTTTCTGTAAGTAGACTTCTGCCTAGAGTGGTCCTGCCAACACACTGGCCCTTATCAGAGGTTTTCCTGTAGATAGAAGCCAGACTACAACGTTTGCTGCATACAAAACCCCATCACCCACAAAAGAATTTCCCTCTAAGATCGAATCCGCCCCCCTACCTTCCCCCTCCCCCCACACACACAAAGAATATCGCGGGTATTCGTACAGACTTCTCTATACACTACAGGTGATCTGCAGACAAATGCCCCACTGTGGTAGTTTCACAGTATCAGTCACTGATGGGTAAATGTACCAACGTGCGGTGTAGGTACTTTCCCTGGCAAAGCCTCTTCTATACCGTACCCTCCACTTACCATCCCTCTCTTTACAATGCCCCTCCCCCGCTGACAGTTCCCTTTTTGGAGAGGTAAAACGCCACCCAAAGAGGCCATTGGTTGAGAAAATATTAACCAAAATACACCATTTTGCGAGCAGCCCAGACTTCACCCAATGCTGCCACCATGTGAATGATTTTGTTTGGTCTTTTATCACCTGGATACCTTTTTCAGAAAGCACCAGAGGCTGCATGAGGAGGGATTGTGTCTCACACTTCTATTTTAGCATTTCTGGTAATGAGACTGTAGCAAATCCAGACAGTACTGTGAAGCTGGCGCTTGCACAAACCTGCATTTCCAAACGTTTTATCAAATATATTCATGCTGGAAATATATATTACTAAACAGAGGCCAAATGTCTCCCATGACTAAACACAGATGCATATTTAGAAGTGCCCATAGGCAGCATTTTCACCCATGCCTAATCCTCACCCCACTAATAGGCTTCGGCTGCGGGTAGCCCTAATTTTCAAAGGCAGGGGATCCTGGGCCGAACAATGAAGGTTGGTTGCGAATTTCATCATGGCAGTACAAGTAATAGCTTGCTGACGTGCCTGTTTCACCCAGAGAGGTGCTGCCATCAGCCAGGCTTAAAAGCAAGTCTCCAGATAATTCTGATGTCCACCTACAATAACAGGTGACAACAGGGAGGTAGTGAGAGATGTACAGTGCAATCAAATTAAAGTAAATGTTTCTTTAAGAGAATGATATGAAAAATTCAATAACCCCTGTCATATCAACTTCCCTGCAGTTAGACCTGATAGCCCTAGGGTGGTCATCCCCCAACTTTTTGCCTGCCTCCCTCCCTCCCTCCACTTTTATGACACTATTTTCGGTGGTGTTAGGACTTTGCACACTTTACCACTGCTAACCAGTGCTAAAGTGCATATGCTCTCTCCCTTAAACATGGTAACATTGGTTCATTCCCAATTGGCTTATTTAATTTACTTGTAAGTCCCTAGTAAAGTGCACTACATGTACCCAGGATCTTTAGATTGAATGCTACTAGAAGGCCTGCAGCACTGGTTGTGCCACCCACATAAGTAGCCCCTCAACCATGTCTCAGGCCTGCATTTGCAGGGCCTGTGTGTGCAGTTTCATTGCCACTTCGACTTGGCATTTAACAGTACTTGGCAAGCCTTGAACTCCCCTTTTTTACATATAGGTAACCCCTAAGGTAGGCCCTAGGTAACCCATATGGCAGGGTGCTATGAAGATACAAAGCAGGGCATGTAGATGCGTGTTTTATATGTCCTGGTAGTGGAAAACTCCTAAAATCGTTTTCTACTACTATGAGGCCTGCTCTTTTCATAGGACAGCATTAGGGCTACCCTCATATACTGTTTGAGTGGTAGATTCTGATCAGAAATGGGTAACCAGGTCATATTTAGTAAAGCCAGAATGGTAATAGAAAATCCTGCTTATTGGTGAGGTTGGATTTTATATTACTATTTTATAACTGCCACTTTTAGAACGTGAGCATTTCTCTGCACTTAAAATCCATTTGTGCCTTAAAGCCTGTCTCCAATCAATGTCTGGGCTGCGCTGGTTGACAGCTCCCTTGTGCATTTCACCCAGACAACCACAAACACAGGCTACTCAGTCACACCAGCACTCGTTTGCATACCGAATGGGTCTTCCTGGGCTGGAAGGGTGGAGGGCCTGACAATTACAGTTCAAAGGCTAGTGGCCTGCCCTCACACAATGGATTGCCAAACCCCCTACTGGGACCCTGGCAGACAGGCCTGTACTGAAAGGGGACCTTGTGCACTTCAAAACCTCTCTTTGAAGTCTCCCCTACTTCAAAGGCATTTTTGGGTATATAAAATGGGTCACGGACCCTACCAACTCAGACACATCTGGACCTGAACCTGCAACCCTATCAAGAGGAACTGCCTAGCTGCCCAAAGGACTCATCTGGACTGCTTTGCTGACAAGGACTGCTGCCCTGCTGTTGCCTTGCTGCCCTCTGACTTTGCTGAGAAGTGCTCTCCAAGGGCTTGGATTGAGCTGGCCACCTGTTTTCTGAAGTCTCAGGGCCAAAAAGACTTAATCTCTTCAAGAAACTCTTGTGCGCCGAAAACTGACGCACAGCCTGCCAGAAATGAGGCACAGCCATTTTACGACAGAGAAATCGCTGCACAGCCGAGCCGGAACAACGCAGCCTGACTTTCTGAGTGAAGAATATATGCAGCGCCTGCCTTGTGGCCGGAAATTTGATGCACAGCCTACCGGATTGACGCACAGCCGAACAGGAACAACGCAGCCTAACTTCCTGAGTGAAGAATCAACACAGCACCTGCTATGCAACAGAAAATTTGAGGCATCGCCTACCGGATCGACGCAACACCTGTTACTTCTTCCCGCACCCCCAGGATTTTCCCCACATCGTCCCTGGGTGTCAAAAAGATCCCCGTAACGCAGTGAGAAACTAAGACTGCATGCCGGAAACTGATGCAAAGCCCCTTGCAGAGTGGAAAGAAATGACGCATCATCGGTGCCACGTCAGAAATTCCGACACACACCCTATTTCTCCACGCATCTCCTCCTCTGCAGTCTCCGTGCATGTTATTTTTGACACAAACCAGGTACTTTGTGCAAACAAGAGACAAATGTTGATTTCTAAGATTTAAGACTCTTTTTAACCTTGCAAAAGTGATACCTCAACTTGTGCTTATTGAATCTTTAGCGTTTTGACCTTAATTTAACAAGACAAATATCATGTATTTTTCTAAACCTGTGTGGTGTATTTCTGTGGTGTTTTCCCTGTGTTACTGTATGATTTATTGCACAAATACTATACACATTGCCTTCTAAGTTAAGCCTAACTGCTCCGTGCCAAGCTGCGAGAGGGTGGGAACAGGATATTTTGGATTGTGTGTGACTTACCATGTCTAGGATTGTGGTCCCTACTTGGACATGGTGTATACCTCTGCCAACTAGAGACCCCATTTCTAACTCCTACCGACTAACTATATGGCCTCTGATCAAATCTGCAATTGTGCACAGCTCCCAGAAATACAATTTATAGCAAAAAAGAGTTACTGTCTGTGAGAATAATCACCTGAGATCAATCTCGGAAAAGGGAGTCAATGGACTGTTGGCAACTCCCTTACTTCAGAACATTAAACCTCACCCACTTGTAGGTGGCAGGTTTCATCATCAGGTTTGTCCTCACACCAGGACCAATGGTTCCTGTTGTGGGCTACAACACCCTTGAGTAAGGGATGAGCTCTTTCAAGTGTTTTTGGTGATAGATGATATATGAGAGTCAATGGTATGGACGAGGTATGTAGCATGCAAGGTGAGTGTAAGGGAAAGATAAAACTACCTGTTGATGGGAGGAACACCTACTTTTATTCTGGTGCCCCAGGAGTATAGATTAAAATTGAGAGGGGAGTGAGCTTCAGCCTATTAGAGAAGGGTAAACATGTTTCTGCCTGGCTTGTGACCTTACAAAGAATTCTTCAGGACCAATATCAGAAAGTCATCACTCTGCCAAGTATTAGAGCTCACGTATGTATATGTGATAAATTTGATACTGTCAGTGACCCACAGTAGCTATGATAGAAGTCATACTCACCATGAGAAATATAACAGTACAGAAATATGTAGTTCAAAAAAAGTAAAAATTCACTCTGGTGTACTGGTGTGCCTGCAGTGTAAATGTACTAGCTTCACCCTGTGGGTAAGGCTACTTCAATGAGTACGGTAGCTTATAACATGTTATGTAAAGTACAAATAAGTCATTACAGAAGGTAACATGTTTTGATGTCTGCTAACATATTTTAGTATCTGCAAAAATTATTTCTGTTAGTTGGTAATATGCCAAGCTGACAGACGAGATGCTATACTACCTAGTAAAAGTGTACTATTCGTATTTACACAGTCAGCTCCTAATGGATTAGTTTGTCCGCTGTTGTCCATTTTTCTCTATGCAGGATACTTTAAAGAAATAATGGAACTCTTTAACATTTTTTAAAAAGAATATGTCCCGAGTTACTGCAACAGTTTTTATGAGCAGTACATTTACTAATTTATTAATATTTTTAAAAACTCACCGACTTCTGCCGTAAGTACTCCTGAAAACAGAAAAATGTAATATGTGTCATTGAGTTTTGCATTTTCTATATATATAAGAGAAACAGGGCAGAAGTAAAAAAATATTGTGTTGCCAATTCACAAATTGTGTTTCATAGTACCTAGGTCAGTACTACTGAGGTACTAATTATGCACTACCAAATACAGTTCCCACACCTATGGCCAAATATCCGCCTCTGTCTCTCCTATCTTGTCTGTGTACAGTTTTATGCACATGTAGTTATATTTATTAATATGTTTTAATAGTAACTGTGGGAGAAGGAGGGGAAGTGAGGGGGTGTGGGGATTAGCTTTTACTAAATGGGAGAGGTTTAAGGACATTTAAAGAATAATTTAGGGAGAGACATGGCAATAGGAACACACACCCACAAAACAGTAAGGTCATTGCTATTCTAAAACGACACTTCTAAAGTTGCTATAATCCTAAACGTGTCAAAACAGGCTCCAAAGTACTCCTGCCCAGCCTTAGAATAATCCAAACATTACATATCCAGTGGGACTGCAACACACTCTCATTAGAAATCATGGTAAATAAATGTAATTAGTTTGACATTTACTAGCTGTCTATCTATCTATCTATCTATCTATCTATCTATCTATCTATCTATCTATCTATCTATCTATCTATCTATCTATCTATCTATCTATCTATCTATATAGCTATCTATCTATCTATCTATCTATCTATCTATCTATCTATCTATCTATCTATCTATCTATCTATCTATCTATCTATCTATCTATCTATGTTTATGATCAACCAACCCACCTACCAGAGTTACCGGCCCAGGGTCCCTAGTTCAGAGGGCAAAAATATATTGTTTGCCTATCTAAAATATAAGTAAGTTTATAGTTGCAGGGATATTATCATTATTTCAAGCAAGCATGTGGCATGTGGCACAAGAAGAAAAGGAGCCTGAATACAAGAGACAAAATGGCTTTCCACCTCCAATATGTAAGCTTGTGTCCCAGGGAGATGTGAGAATGGAATTCTGATAAGACATTAAAGATGAATGGGTGTGACCCAACCATGTCACACTCTTGCCTTTACCCTATGTAGGAGGGGTATTGGCAGATGACACTGAGTAGGGAATTATCCAAACCAGTGCCTTTAAGGATGAATGAAAGTGGAGTTTGTTATTGTAGGAAGTTGGCTCTGTATGTGCTATTTCAAAGTAAGGAATAGCATGCACAGAGTCCAAGGGTTCCCCTTAGAGGTAAAATAGTGGTAAAAAGAGATAATACTAATGCTCTATTTTGTGGTAGTGTGGTCGAGCAGTAGGCTTATCCAAGGAGTAGTGTTAAGCATTTGTTGTACATACACATAGACAATAAATGAGGTACACACACTCAGAGACAAATCCAGCCAATAGGTTTTGTATAGAAAAATATCTTTTCTTAGTTTATTTTAAGAACCACAGGTTCAAATTCTACATGTAATATCTCATTTGAAAGGTATTGCAGGTAAGTACTTTAGGAACTTTAAATCATAAAAATTGCATGTATACTTTTCAAGTTATTGACAAATAGCTGTTTTAAAAGTGGACACTTAGTGCAATTTTCACAGTTCCTGGGGGAGGTAAGTTTTTGTTAGGTTAACCAGGTAAGTAAGACACTTACAGGGCTTAGTTCTTGGTCCAAGGTAGCCCACCGTTGGGGGTTCAGAGCAACCCCAAAGTCACCACACCAGCAGCTCAGGGCCGGTCAGGTGCAGAGTTCAAAGTGGTGCCCAAAACGCATAGGCTAGAATGGAGAGAAGGGGGTGCCCCGGTTCCGGTCTGCTTGCAGGTAAGTACCCGCGTCTTCGGAGGGCAGACCAGGGGGGTTTTGTAGGACACCGGGGGGGACACAAGTCCACACAGAAATTTCACCCTCAGCGGCGCGGGGGCGGCCGGGTGCAGTGTAGAAACAAGCGTCGGGTTTGTAATGGAAGTCAATGGGAGATCTAGGGATCTCTTCAGCGCTGCAGGCAGGCAAGGGGGGGGTTCCTCGGGGAAACCTCCACTTGGTCAAGGGAGAGGGACTCCTGGGGGTCACTCCTCCAGTGAAAGTCCGGTCCTTCAGGTCCTGGGGGCTGCGGGTGCAGGGTCTCTCCCAGGTGTCGGGACTTAGGATTCAAAGAGTCGCGGTCAGGGGAAGCCTCGGGATTCCCTCTGCAGGCGGCGCTGTGGGGGCTCAGGGGGGACAGGTTTTTGTACTCACAGTCTTAGAGTAGTCCTGGGGTCCCTCCTGAGGTGTTGGATCGCCACCAGCCGAGTCGGGGTCGCCGGGTGCAGTGTTGCAAGTCTCACGCTTCTTGCGGGGAGCTTGCAGGGTTCTTTAGAGCTGCTGGAAACAAAGTTGCAGCTTTTCTTGGAGCAGGTCCGCTGTCCTCGGGAGTTTCTTGTCTTTTCGAAGCAGGGGCAGTCCTCAGAGGATGTCGAGGTCGCTGGTCCCTTTGGAAGGCGTCGCTGGAGCAGAGTTCTTTGGAAGGCAGGAGACAGGCCGGTGAGTTTCTGGAGCCAAGGCAGTTGGTGTCTTCTGGTCTTCCTCTGCAGGGGTTTTCAGCTAGGCAGTCCTTCTTCTTGTAGTTGCAGGAATCTACTTTTCTAGGGTTCAGGGTAGCCCTTAAATACTAAATTTAAGGGCGTGTTTAGGTCTGGGGGGTTAGTAGCCAATGGCTACTAGCCCTGAGGGTGGGTACACCCTCTTTGTGCCTCCTCCCAAGGGGATGGGGTCACAATCCTAACCCTATTGGGGGAATCCTCCATTTGCAAGATGGAGGATTTCTAAAAGTTAGAGTCACTTCAGCTCAGGACACCTTAGGGGCTGTCCTGACTGGCCAGTGACTCCTCCTTGTTGCTTTCTTTGTTCCCTCCAGCCTTGCCGCCAAAAGTGGGGGCCGTGGCCGGAGGGGGCGGGCAACTCCACTAAGCTGGAGTGCCCTGCTGGGCTGTGACAAAGGGGTGAGCCTTTGAGGCTCACCGCCAGGTGTTACAGCTCCTGCCTGGGGGAGGTGTTAGCATCTCCACCCAGTGCAGGCTTTGTTACTGGCCTCAGAGTGACAAAGGCACTCTCCCCATGGGGCCAGCAACATGTCTCTAGTGTGGCAGGCTGCTGGAACCAGTCAGCTTACACAGATAGTTGGTTAAGTTTCAGGGGGCACCTCTAAGGTGCCCTCTGTGGTGTATTTTACAATAAAATGTACACTGGCATCAGTGTGCATTTATTGTGCTGAGAAGTTTGATACCAAACTTCCCAGTTTTCAGTGTAGCCATTATGGTGCTGTGGAGTTCGTGTTTGACAGACTCCCAGACCATATACTCTTATGGCTACCCTGCACTTACAATGTCTAAGGTTTTGTTTAGACACTGTAGGGGTACCATGCTCATGCACTGGTACCCTCACCTATGGTATAGTGCACCCTGCCTTAGGGCTGTAAGGCCTGCTAGAGGGGTGTCTTACCTATACTGCATAGGCAGTGAGAGGCTGGCATGGCACCCTGAGGGGAGTGCCATGTCGACTTACTCGTTTTGTTCTCACTAGCACACACAAGCTGGTAAGCAGTGTGTCTGTGCTGAGTGAGAGGTCTCCAGGGTGGCATAAGACATGCTGCAGCCCTTAGAGACCTTCCTTGGCATCAGGGCCCTTGGTACTAGAAGTACCAGTTACAAGGGACTTATCTGGATGCCAGGGTCTGCCAATTGTGGATACAAAAGTACAGGTTAGGGAAAGAACACTGGTGCTGGGGCCTGGTTAGCAGGCCTCAGCACACTTTCAATTGTAAACATAGCATCAGCAAAGGCAAAAAGTCAGGGGGCAACCATGCCAAGGAGGCATTTCCTTACACAACCCCCCCCCAAACGAAAGAGGATGAGACTAACCTTTCCCAAGAGAGTCTTCATTTTCTAAGTGGAAGAACCTGGAAAGGCCATCTGCATTGGCATGGGCAGTCCCAGGTCTGTGTTCCACTATAAAGTCCATTCCCTGTAGGGAGATGGACCACCTCAACAGTTTAGGATTTTCACCTTTCATTTGCATCAGCCATTTGAGAGGTCTGTGGTCAGTTTGAACTAGGAAGTGAGTCCCAAAGAGGTATGGTCTCAGCTTCTTCAGGGACCAAACCACAGCAAAGGCCTCCCTCTCAATGGCACTCCAACGCTGCTCCCTGGGGAGTAACCTCCTGCTAATGAAAGCAACAGGCTGGTCAAGGCCATCATCATTTGTTTGGGACAAAACTGCCCCTATCCCATGTTCAGAGGCATCAGTCTGCACAATGAACTGCTTAGAATAATCTGGAGCTTTTAGAACTGGTGCTGAGCACATTGCCTGTTTCAGGGTGTCAAAGGCCTGTTGGCATTCCACAGTCCAGTTTACTTTCTTGGGCATTTTCTTGGAGGTGAGTTCAGTGAGGGCTGTCACAATGGATCCATATCCCTTCACAAACCTCCTGTAATACCCAGTCAAGCCAAGGAATGCCCTGACTTGAGTCTGGGTTTTTGGAGCTACCCAGTCCAGAATAGTCTGGATCTTGGGTTGGAGTGGCTGAACTTGGCCTCCACCTACAAGGTGGCCCAAGTAAACCACAGTTCCCTGCCCTATCTGGCATTTGGATGCCTTGATAGAGAGACCTGCAGATTGCAGAGCCTTCAAAACCTTCCTCAGGTGGACCAGGTGATCCTGCCAGGTGGAGCTAAAGACAGCAATATCATCAAGATAAGCTGTGCTAAAGGACTCCAAGCCAGCAAGGACTTGATTCACCAACCTTTGGAAGGTGGCAGGGGCATTCTTTAAACCAAAGGGCATAACAGTAAACTGATAATGCCCATCAGGTGTGGAGAATGCTGTCTTTTCTTTTGCTCCAGGTGCCATTTTTATTTGCCAGTACCCTGCTGTCAAGTCAAAGGTACTGAGAAATTTGGCAGCACCTAATTTATCAATGAGCTCATCAGCTCTTGGAATTGGATGGGCATCTGTCTTGGTGACAGAATTGAGCCCTCTGTAGTCCACACAAAACCTCATCTCTTTCTTTCCATCTTTGGTGTGAGGTTTGGGGACTAAGACCACTGGGCTAGCCCAGGGGCTGTCAGAGCGCTCAATTACTCCCAATTCCAGCATCTTGTGGACTTCCACCTTGATGCTTTCCTTAACATGGTCAGATTGTCTAAAGATTTTGTTCTTGACAGGCATGCTGTCTCCTGTGTCCACATCATGGGTACACAGGTGTGTCTGACCAGGGGTTAAGGAGAAGAGTTCAGGAAACTGTTGTAGGACTCTCCTACAATCAGCTTGCTGTTGGCCAGAGAGGGTGTCTGAGTAGATCACTCCATCTACTGTGCCATCTTTTGGGTCTGATGACAGAAGATCAGGGAGAGGTTCACTCTCTGCCTCCTGATCCTCATCTGTTACCATCAACAGATTGACATCAGCCCTGTCGTGGAAGAGCTTAAGGCGGTTTACATGGATCACCCTCTTGGGGCTCCTGCTTGTGCCCAGGTCCACCAAGTAGGTGACCTGACTCTTCCTCTCTAGTACTGGGTAAGGGCCACTCCATTTGTCCTGGAGTGCCCTGGGAGCCACAGGCTCCAGAACCCAGACTTTCTGCCCTGGTTGGAACTCAACCAGTGCAGCCTTTTGGTCATACCAAAACTTCTGGAGTTGTTGGCTGGCCTCAAGGTTTTTGGTTGCCTTTTCCATGTACTCTGCCATTCTAGAGCGAAGGCCAAGTACATAGTCCACTATGTCCTGTTTAGGCTCATGGAGAGGTCTCTCCCAGCCTTCTTTAACAAGGGCAAGTGGTCCCCTTACAGGATGACCAAACAGAAGTTCAAAGGGTGAGAATCCTACTCCCTTCTGTGGTACCTCCCTGTAAGCGAAAAGCAGACATGGCAGGAGGACATCCCATCTCCTTTTGAGTTTTTCTGGGAGCCCCATGATCATGCCTTTTAATGTCTTGTTGAATCTCTCAACTAAGCCATTAGTTTGTGGATGGTAGGGTGTAGTGAATTTATAAGTCACTCCACACTCATTCCACATGTGCTTTAGGTATGCTGACATGAAGTTGGTACCTCTGTCAGACACCACCTCCTTAGGGAAACCCACTCTGGTAAAGATACCAATGAGGGCCTTGGCTACTGCAGGGGCAGTAGTCGACCTAAGGGGAATAGCTTCAGGATACCTGGTAGCATGATCCACTACTACCAGGATGTACATATTTCCTGAGGCTGTGGGAGGTTCTAGTGGACCAACTATGTCCACACCCACTCTTTCAAAGGGCACCCCCACCACAGGAAGTGGAATGAGGGGGGCCTTTGGATGCCCACCTGTCTTACCACTGGCTTGACAGGTGGGGCAGGAGAGGCAAAACTCCTTAACCATGTTGGACATATTGGGCCAGTAGAAGTGGTTGACTAACCTCTCCCACGTCTTGGTTTGTCCCAAATGTCCAGCAAGGGGAATGTCATGGGCCAATGTTAGGATGAACTCTCTGAACAGCTGAGGCACTACCACTCTCCTAGTGGCACCAGGTTTGGGGTCTCTGGCCTCAGTGTACAGGAGCCCATCTTCCCAATAGACCCTATGTGTTCCATTTTTCTTGCCTTTGGACTCTTCAGCAGCTTGCTGCCTAAGGCCTTCAAGAGAGGGACAGGTTTCTTGTCCCTTACACAGCTCTTCCCTTGAGGGTCCCCCTGGGCCCAAGAGCTCAACCTGATAAGGTTCAAGCTCCAAAGGCTCAGTTCCCTCAGAGGGCAGAACTTCTTCCTGAGAAGAGAGGTTCCCTTTCTTTTGCTGTGTTGCAGTTGGTTTCCCAACTGACTTTCCTTTTCTCTTGGTAGGCTGGGCCATTCTTCCAGACTCCAGCTCTACTTGTTCACCCTGTGCCTTGCACTGTGCTCTGGTTTTCACACACACCAGTTCAGGGATACCCAGCATTGCTGCATGGGTTTTTAGTTCTACCTCAGCCCATGCTGAGGACTCCAGGTCATTTCCAAGCAGACAGTCCACTGGGATATTTGAGGAGACCACCACCTGTTTCAGGCCATTGACCCCTCCCCATTCTAAAGTAACCATTGCCATGGGATGTACTTTTCTCTGATTGTCAGCGTTGGTGACTGTGTAAGTTTTTCCAGTCAGGTATTGGCCAGGGGAAACCAGTTTCTCTGTCACCATGGTGACACTGGCACCTGTATCCCTCAGGCCCTCTATTCTAGTCCCATTAATTAAGAGTTGCTGTCTGTATTTTTGCATGTTAGGCGGCCAGACAGCAAGTGTGGCTAAATCCACCCCACCCTCAGAAACTAGAGTAGCTTCAGTGTGGACCCTGATTTGCTCTGGGCACACTGTTGATCCCACTTGGAGACTAGCCATACCAGTGTTACCTGGATGGGAGTTTGGAGTGGAACCTTTCTTGGGACAGGCCTTGTCTCCAGTTTGGTGTCCATGCTGTTTACAGCTATGACACCAGGCCTTTTTGGGATCAAAGTTTTTACCCTTGTACCCATTGTTTTGTGAAGAGGCTCTGGGCCCACCCTCCTGTGCAGGTTTTTGGGGGCCTGTAGAAGACTCTTTACTATTTTTAGTTTTGGTTGTCTCATCACCCTTCTGCTGGGGAGTCTTTGTGACCCCTTTCTTTTGGTCACCCCCTGTTGAAGTCTTGGACACCCTTGTCTTGACCCAATGGTCCGCCTTCTTTCCCAATTCTTGGGGAGAAATTGGTCCTAGGTCTACCAGATGCTGATGCAGTTTATCATTGAAACAATTACTTAACAGGTGTTCTTTCACAAATAAATTGTACAGCCCATCATAATTACTTACACCACTGCCTTGAATCCAACCATCTAGTGTTTTCACTGAGTAGTCAACAAAGTCAACCCAGGTCTGGCTCGAGGATTTTTGAGCCCCCCTGAACCTAATCCTGTACTCCTCAGTGGAGAATCCAAAGCCCTCAATCAGGGTACCCTTCATGAGGTCATAGGATTCTGCATCTTGTCCAGAGAGTGTGAGGAGTCTATCCCTACACTTTCCTGTGAACATTTCCCAAAGGAGAGCACCCCAGTGAGATCTGTTCACTTTTCTGGTTACAAAAGCCCTCTCAAAAGCTGTGAACCATTTGGTGATGTCATCACCATCTTCATATTTAGTTACAATCCCTTTAGGGATTTTCAACATGTCAGGAGAATCTCTGACCCTATTTATGTTGCTGCCACCATTGATGGGTCCTAGGCCCATCTCTTGTCTTTCCCTCTCTATGGCTAGGATCTGTCTTTCCAAAGCCAATCTTTTGGCCATCCTGGCTAACTGGATGTCCTCTTCACTGGGGCTATCCTCAGTGATTTCAGAGGTGTTGGTCTCTCCTGTGAGGGAACCAGCATCTCTGACTATTATTTTTGGAGTCAGGGTTTGAGGGACCCTGTTCTCCCTAGATAGGACTGGTAGGGGGGAATTGTCCTCCAAGTCACTATCCTCTTCCTCTGAGTTGCCACCCTCAGAGGGGTTGGCCTTTTCAAACTCTGCCAAAAGCTCCTGGAGCTGTATTTTGGTAGGTTTGGGGCCCATTGTTATTTTCTTTATTTTACAGAGTGACCTTAGCTCCCTCATCTTAAGATGGAGGTAAGGTGTGGTGTCGAGTTCCACCACAGTCACATCTGTGCTAGACATTTTGCTTCTAAAAGTTGGAATACTTTTTAAGAATCTACAACTAGTTCTAGGTTCTAATTCAAACTTTTACACTCTAAAAGAAATGCTAAACAGGATCTAACACAAGGCCCTAGCAGGTCTTTTAAGAATTTAGAAAACTTTTCAAATTGCAAAAATCAATTTCTAATGACAATTTTGGAATTTGTCGTGTGATCAGGTATTGGCTGAGTAGTCCAGCAAATGCAAAGTCTTGTACCCCACCGCTGATCCACCAATGTAGGAAGTTGGCTCTGTATGTGCTATTTCAAAGTAAGGAATAGCATGCACAGAGTCCAAGGGTTCCCCTTAGAGGTAAAATAGTGGTAAAAAGAGATAATACTAATGCTCTATTTTGTGGTAGTGTGGTCGAGCAGTAGGCTTATCCAAGGAGTAGTGTTAAGCATTTGTTGTACATACACATAGACAATAAATGAGGTACACACACTCAGAGACAAATCCAGCCAATAGGTTTTGTATAGAAAAATATCTTTTCTTAGTTTATTTTAAGAACCACAGGTTCAAATTCTACATGTAATATCTCATTTGAAAGGTATTGCAGGTAAGTACTTTAGGAACTTTAAATCATAAAAATTGCATGTATACTTTTCAAGTTATTGACAAATAGCTGTTTTAAAAGTGGACACTTAGTGCAATTTTCACAGTTCCTGGGGGAGGTAAGTTTTTGTTAGGTTAACCAGGTAAGTAAGACACTTACAGGGCTTAGTTCTTGGTCCAAGGTAGCCCACCGTTGGGGGTTCAGAGCAACCCCAAAGTCACCACACCAGCAGCTCAGGGCCGGTCAGGTGCAGAGTTCAAAGTGGTGCCCAAAACGCATAGGCTAGAATGGAGAGAAGGGGGTGCCCCGGTTCCGGTCTGCTTGCAGGTAAGTACCCGCGTCTTCGGAGGGCAGACCAGGGGGGTTTTGTAGGACACCGGGGGGGACACAAGTCCACACAGAAATTTCACCCTCAGCGGCGCGGGGGCGGCCGGGTGCAGTGTAGAAACAAGCGTTGGGTTTGTAATGGAAGTCAATGGGAGATCTAGGGATCTCTTCAGCGCTGCAGGCAGGCAAGGGGGGGGTTCCTCGGGGAAACCTCCACTTGGTCAAGGGAGAGGGACTCCTGGGGGTCACTCCTCCAGTGAAAGTCCGGTCCTTCAGGTCCTGGGGGCTGCGGGTGCAGGGTCTCTCCCAGGTGTCGGGACTTAGGATTCAAAGAGTCGCGGTCAGGGGAAGCCTCGGGATTCCCTCTGCAGGCGGCGCTGTGGGGGCTCAGGGGGGACAGGTTTTTGTACTCACAGTCTTAGAGTAGTCCTGGGGTCCCTCCTGAGGTGTTGGATCGCCACCAGCCGAGTCGGGGTCGCCGGGTGCAGTGTTGCAAGTCTCACGCTTCTTGCGGGGAGCTTGCAGGGTTCTTTAGAGCTGCTGGAAACAAAGTTGCAGCTTTTCTTGGAGCAGGTCCGCTGTCCTCGGGAGTTTCTTGTCTTTTCGAAGCAGGGGCAGTCCTCAGAGGATGTCGAGGTCGCTGGTCCCTTTGGAAGGCGTCGCTGGAGCAGAGTTCTTTGGAAGGCAGGAGACAGGCCGGTGAGTTTCTGGAGCCAAGGCAGTTGGTGTCTTCTGGTCTTCCTCTGCAGGGGTTTTCAGCTAGGCAGTCCTTCTTCTTGTAGTTGCAGGAATCTACTTTTCTAGGGTTCAGGGTAGCCCTTAAATACTAAATTTAAGGGCGTGTTTAGGTCTGGGGGGTTAGTAGCCAATGGCTACTAGCCCTGAGGGTGGGTACACCCTCTTTGTGCCTCCTCCCAAGGGGATGGGGTCACAATCCTAACCCTATTGGGGGAATCCTCCATCTGCAAGATGGAGGATTTCTAAAAGTTAGAGTCACTTCAGCTCAGGACACCTTAGGGGCTGTCCTGACTGGCCAGTGACTCCTCCTTGTTGCTTTCTTTGTTCCCTCCAGCCTTGCCGCCAAAAGTGGGGGCCGTGGCCGGAGGGGGCGGGCAACTCCACTAAGCTGGAGTGCCCTGCTGGGCTGTGACAAAGGGGTGAGCCTTTGAGGCTCACCGCCAGGTGTTACAGCTCCTGCCTGGGGGAGGTGTTAGCATCTCCACCCAGTGCAGGCTTTGTTACTGGCCTCAGAGTGACAAAGGCACTCTCCCCATGGGGCCAGCAACATGTCTCTAGTGTGGCAGGCTGCTGGAACCAGTCAGCTTACACAGATAGTTGGTTAAGTTTCAGGGGGCACCTCTAAGGTGCCCTCTGTGGTGTATTTTACAATAAAATGTACACTGGCATCAGTGTGCATTTATTGTGCTGAGAAGTTTGATACCAAACTTCCCAGTTTTCAGTGTAGCCATTATGGTGCTGTGGAGTTCGTGTTTGACAGACTCCCAGACCATATACTCTTATGGCTACCCTGCACTTACAATGTCTAAGGTTTTGTTTAGACACTGTAGGGGTACCATGCTCATGCACTGGTACCCTCACCTATGGTATAGTGCACCCTGCCTTAGGGCTGTAAGGCCTGCTAGAGGGGTGTCTTACCTATACTGCATAGGCAGTGAGAGGCTGGCATGGCACCCTGAGGGGAGTGCCATGTCGACTTACTCGTTTTGTTCTCACTAGCACACACAAGCTGGTAAGCAGTGTGTCTGTGCTGAGTGAGAGGTCTCCAGGGTGGCATAAGACATGCTGCAGCCCTTAGAGACCTTCCTTGGCATCAGGGCCCTTGGTACTAGAAGTACCAGTTACAAGGGACTTATCTGGATGCCAGGGTCTGCCAATTGTGGATACAAAAGTACAGGTTAGGGAAAGAACACTGGTGCTGGGGCCTGGTTAGCAGGCCTCAGCACACTTTCAATTGTAAACATAGCATCAGCAAAGGCAAAAAGTCAGGGGGCAACCATGCCAAGGAGGCATTTCCTTACAGTTATATAATTAATCCAAGTTCATTAACCATGCAGACATGGTCCTTATTACAGAAATTAGATTTTGTATTATGCAAATAAAGAAGAGAGTCCAATACTGAACTGTTATTTACCTAGATATTTCGTGCACTCATAAACCAACAATGGTTCAATACATTTTTCAATAATGATTAATAAAATTGTTTACACAAAGGTAATATACTGTAATTTCTTTAAATATGTCTATTTTGTTAAAGTAAGTCCTGACCTAAAATACCAGGGGTTGGGTCCCTCACCACCAACCACCTCTGCTCTGCACCTTGTCTGGTATTCACTGTGCTCCAGCTCCTCCCTTGAGCCATCAAATTTAAATGATCATCCCAACACCAGAATGGGTAGCAGTTTGCACCCATCCTCATCTCTACACTGATTCAGTCACTAGCGTTCATGCATAGTAACATGTACCCCCCGAAATGACCATGCTTCAGTTTTACAACCTTGCACCGTGCCCAGTTTTCAACAAGCAGACATTATCAGGCCAATTCTCATGACATCAAGCTCAATCCTGCACTCCCCATCTACAGTATGAGTTTTGCTACCTCACCTCAATCTGCAGGAAGTGAGCAGCTTTCCACATTCATCATGTCCCCCCCTCCTTAAGCATTTTCTGAAGGAGGGACTTACCAAGTTGCGAGGAAAGAACATCTGCAAAACAATATGAATAACTGAAGGTTATCCTCAAACTACTTATAAGTATGCAGAACACATTTCATTCTCCTGTGGCCCATGACGTGACAACAGTGTAGTTTAGAGGTGAGGAGTTAAATACGCAGTAGTAGTCATAACTTTCTGAACAAACAACAATGATATGATGGAAAACACAGCCTCCCGTGACCACTTTATATTTAACCTGAAGCTGGTGAAATTCTAGTTTCTTCCATTATTTTATTCGTGCCAAAGTGCTGTTTGTTGCCTAACCCATTTTTCAGTCATTGACGATAGGTTCAATAAGATAAGTTACAAGATATTTTTTGATTTAAAGTGAGATAAGGATCAATCTTCAAATTTTGTTTACATTAAAGGATATTGGCAATGTGAGGATGGGCACCAAGATTAGGGTTCTGCAAAAAGTCAGGGTGACAGTTATAAGCAAATTTAGGGATAAGGGATATAAGAAAAGGTTGGTTTGATTGAAAAGCAAAACACTTATTTCATCCAAAATGTTTTATTAAAACCCCCAACAACCCAATACATAGTAAAATGTGGATGTTTTGTTGAAGTGATTTTTAATTGAAATCTTTCTCTGAAATGTATTAAGATGGGTATGATGAAATAACTTATTTCTGACCATAAGTCCTTACTGTACAACCAATACTTTAACAGGATTCCATGTCAGTTTTCTATAAAGTGGCTGACTTATGAAAAAGACCATTAGTAGGACAGTAGTAGTCTATTTGGCAACCTATGAATGTTACCATGAGGTAAAAAGTGAATAATTGAAGAAACCTGCTTCTTAGATTAAAGTTTAGTTTTGTGCTTCTGGAGCCAGCCAGCTTCAAAAACTTAATTACCTACACCCATTGGTATTATACAGTCTTACAAGTTAAGACTGCAGAACGTTCCCAAAGGGAGTACCAATGCTGTGAGAAGAGCTATCCAACTGGTTCAAAGAATCTGAGATCTACAGTAGTTTCACTCATGACACTTTAAGCGGGCCAGTCGGATTTCTATCACAACTGTAATCAGAATGGTCCTCTAATTCTAGGCAAGAAATACTTGAATACAGTTGTAAATATGCAAAAGAAAAGTTAACCTTGAAAACCACTGTGAATTTGTTGCCACAGAGCTCTGCGTGTAACCTAAAACATGCCTATGTTCCGGGATTACTGACTCCGCCTTTCATTCTACGGAAGCCGAAACATTGGCTTCTATTGAGTAGAATATAATTGCACCCAGACTAGCAGTGTTATATTGCATGCTATGTACAATATTCTTACCAGACTTCCCTAGAGAGACAGTTGGGGCTTAGACTGACTAACTAATTCTGAAATGTTCAGCCTTTGATTTCAACTCTTCTTGCAGAAGTAGCTCAGATGAATGAAATGACCTAGATGGTGTATGAGGGTCATTAAAACTGAATTGGGGCATTGTACTTGAGGTTTTTGAGTTTATCTGGACCATGACTTGGCACTAGGGTTATTCAATACCTTTGGAGTGATAGGTAAGACGTAGGGAGACGTTATCTTCTACCCTCATAAAATCTCTCTCTCCCCTCTTGGAGGACATTATAATATTATGGGGCTTTAGTGCATCTCTGGATAACATACTATGTGCAACAGTCAGGATGGAAAAACAAGGAGCAAATGAGAACAGAAAGGAGTAAATAATTTCTCATTTAGAAGACACATACACGTGGAGCAAGGAAACAAAAAGTTAATAGAGATAAATTGATCTCAGGGTTGTGTTACAACAATGGGACTAGTCAAACCATTTTTGTTTCTGAAGACCATAGTGTGCAATACTTTAAAAAGGAAATTCAGAAGTAAAGCAAAATCATTCACAGAAAAGGCTTTGTGAAATGGTCAGTATGACACTAAAGGTATGAGCATAGAGATATGATTTGGGCTGAAGTTGTGACACAAGGCCTCCATGGAATGGATCATATGATACCAGAGGTAGGAGGACGCTGCTGCCCTGTGTCCAATTTTTTTCCAGTTAACTGGCAACGTTGGAATCCTGTGTAGCCCAGAACAAAGCTGCATGACGGTTGGACTAGCTTGGAATCTAAAACTTGGAGCTCTTCTGACCAGATGTTTGAGACCGACCGTCAGCTCCGAGAAGATTAACCTGACTTCTATCTCATTCTCCTTGACTTCATGTCAGACACATACCCCAGGTTGGCCCTTCGTGTCATTTTATCCCAACCTAACATTTCCTACCCTAATTTATATTCAAATGGATGTGCTTGTAGGTTAGTCAATAGATGTGTCTAGGTTCCAGAAATCTCTCTGAAGTAAAGTATTAACTCTTTTTGATTTTCCATTGATTTGCAATACAATGCTTTTCGCCAGTGATTAATAGTGGTGCAATGTTTTTATTTCTTTTGTTTTTAATTAATTTTGAACATTTTCTTCATTTTTATATATGGGTGATATTATGGTGGCATTTTCCTTTTTCTATAATGTGTTCTAACATCTTAAACAATTTTCTTAAACCTTCAACGTTTATATATGTGAGGATAAAATTAATGTCTCAATACAATTACACTACGTTCAACTAGGCTTGCGAAAACTAATTAAGGTTGTATCTTAACTACTTTATTATATTGTAACTCCATAAAAATAAGGGGTTAGCATAAGGGTCTAGTATAGTAAATAAGCTCATCAAATACCTACCATTGTGTCATAACAAAACATTGAAACCTTTATAAGTTTTCATTTTAAAATTACTTTTCCCATACAATGATGTCACATAAACTTGTTTTTAAATAATAGTTTCTTATTGGACTATTTTATTGATTGATTTGTTGTATAAGACTGCATCTTATAGCTCTGATGAGTCACTTTTCACAGTCACCAACGTACCAAGGTTGTATTGAAGGTCTGTTTAGCTCTGTGGATGGAATGCTGGGCATGCGCCACAAGGCTGGCTTTGCTTAGTAAGTACATATGCAGATTAATATATTTTTCAGTGACATTCAACACCCAAACTCACTTAATCACACAATAACTTCCCCAATGATCTTACCTTTTTCTCTGTGTTGCTTCCTAATGTACCACCATACACCAAATGTGAATAATACGAATATGGTTAATAAGAATGCAAAAGCCACCATCCACTGAGAGGCTTTTGGGAAGAAGGCATCTAGAAGGAAAGGAGTGTTATAATTACTAAGATGCAGGAAGAACCATGGGTACCACTTCCACGATTGCACTACCACATCCAAACATCAGCACATTTAAATCACCCCATTACACTACTCCCTCAAATCATAAAACCACCTCCCAGGACCACATTACCATGCACAGCACTACACTGTGACTATCATATATTGAATAACTACTCTTAGCAATGTATTATGAGCTACAGCACTGAACTATCTCTCCGGACACTTCACTCGTACTCCACTTTAACTCCATACACTTGTACAATCACCTCCAGTTATATTCCAGTCAGTCATAAATAATTTATTCAACTCATTTAAGCGATTAAAGTTAGCATCAAATAAAATACAGTGCATTACATAATTACTCCACATAGCATTAAGAAATATAAATAAACGCATTCGTTAAAAACCTCTATTCTCAGTAGTTGCTACAAGTCAAAAGAACACTCAAAATAAAATTCAGCACTGTATTGATAACCTCTTTATTTCCCAGGCTCTGCAAATAAGCAAAGGCCAGTTCAGTAGATCTAATTTCTACCAATATTAACAATGGGCAGAGAAACTGCCGACATATAAGGTACAAAATAAAATAAAGTGCTTTGTGCAGGGACTAGAAGGTAGGACGGGAAAGGATGCTATGTGAAATTATATACAGGTTCAGCGCAGGATATACTTTGGCATGAGAGGGTTCCTGCGAATCCTCTGCCACCCCAACTCCCCTATCCGCCATGCGAGTAGCATGGGTCTATTTATAAAAGAGCTATTTTACTCTGCATGCTGCTCCGGCAGTGAGGGCATCTGAGGGGGAAAATTCTGGGATGTCTAAAGTTGTCAAAGTAATTCTGCTATGTACTTAGGCCATGGTATATCTAATGCCCTATCCAGGCCTATGTAGTCAGCCAACACTAGTCTGCAGAAATCGGCTTTTGGATTCTTTCAAACTCTAAGCCAAAGTAGCATAGGCTGCAGTTTAATGTAGTCTTCTATGAACTCAAGTCTGGCTTCTTTGTGGCAAAACGATGTAGGAGTTGACTGCGGAGCTGCCAGCAGCCTTCTCAGAATTTGTTTTCAGCAATTTGGAGACAATTACTATTGGCATAGCCCCAAACACCAGCACCAAAAGAGGCAATATATAGACACTTGCTCCTAAGAACTCAAAGCAATTCTTTCACAGGTTCATACCCCAGCCTTTTAGAGAATCTAAAAACAGCGTCAATAGGAATTGTAAAACTCTTATACTCCTTAAAAGGTTCCAATTAAAATCAGCATCAACAGGCACAACTAGATAGGTAAAATGGGGGATGTTTTGATCTCTGAGCCACCAAGCAAAAATTTCCTAGTTTTAGCTAATTTTGGACCACATTTAATTTTAAACAATTTAGTTATATTTGTTTTAAGGCCCAGGTAAGTCTTAAACCTATTGAAAGCATTAAAAAAAGATTGTAGGTCACTGACTGTTCTCGCTATTAGGACCGCATCATTTGTGTAAAGTAGTACAGGAACTTCACACGAATACACAGATAGTTGTCAAGGCGATTAATATATAGAAGAAAAGGGCCTAAACACAACCTTGCCTTACCCCCATTGCAGATGGAAACTCCGGTTATAATCTTCACACTATGAGCTTCGACTGCATATTCTGTGTTCAATCACACAGGGAGTGACCAACATCGCCGAGCACACCTAGAGTGTTAGGAACAGGCTTCACCCAGAGTCTGCTTACTAGCATTCTGCTGATTGGCCAAAATAGTAGAAGGTCATGCACAGCGTGGATTGGCAGGAGAGCACTGCTTGACCAGGACCTGCCCAACCACTGAGACTAGAAGGACGGTCACCCACGCTCTGGTCAGCAGCAAATTGGACTAAGGCAGTACACTCTACACCGGCATCACAAAGAAGCTACAAGCAATGCTACAGAGAATCCAGAATGCAGCAGCCAGACTCACCCTGGACATCCCCAGCCACAGCCACATCTCTGCCTACCTCAAAGACCTCCACTGGCTCCCAGTTGACAAACACATCACCTTCAAGCTATTGACTCACACTTCCAAAGCACTTCACAACATCAAACCAGACTACCTCAACTGCAGCTTGACCTTCTACACTCCCACCAGGCAACTCCGATCTGCCCATCTCGCCCTCGCCCCCATCCTCAAAATCCGGAAAAGCACAACTGGTGGTAAATCCTTCTCCTATCTCGCAGCCCGGACATGGAATACTCTCCCACTCAACCTCAGACAGACCAAATCACTGAAGCAATTCAGGAAGCACTTCAAGACCCGGCTCTTCGAGTGATCAACACGCCCACAACAGCGCCTTGAGACCAGACAGGTGATATGCCACGCTCTACAAGTATTAATTGATTGGATTTGTGTGGAAGATTGAACTGTAGAATAATATTGGTGTAGGTCAAGAGATCACGTGATAGTTGCACTCAAGCCAGACATAAACATCCATGTAGTGCCATCTGTGCTGCGGACAGAGAAAACACCATAAACTATCTACTTATCTAAGACACTTTAATAGCTCTATAATGTCATGTGTCTGTCCCTGAAAAATCAAGGTCATGGAGCTTTTTTATTTAAGCATGCAACTTCTACACATTGAAAACATGTACCCCTGGCTCCCAACATGGGTGTGGAGCTAAAGCCCCTCTCTAGCGATGCTCACATTATTGTTTTGTGACACCTGAGCTGTCAAGCAGGACCATATAAACTAAGGACCCTCACACCATGGTAGCTTTACACCATGGTGTGGTAATAATTTTGAATTTTTTGCTTGCCATTACTGCCAGACATTACCTGGCGGTAACGAGCAGTATCTGATATCCCCTCGGTGGTGCGAGGGAGGCCCTTGATGTCAGGAAGGTACAAATAGAGCACCAGTGCTTAATCTGTTAATCCTAATTTCATCTCATGCCTCTTCCTTCCTCCACCCTACACTTCCTGGCTCTCAGTCTCACGTTGGGGTTTCTTTTTCATTTCTTAGCAGTGTTTTTTTCTCTCCTCCCTTTTCTTTGTCCCTTTTCTGACTTTCTCTCCATTGCTACAGCTGAAAGTCTGATGATGAAAAATGGGCCCTGGAACTCAAAAATAACTAGCGCTACCCACCACCTACAACCAGTGGAATAAGAAAAACTGTGCCCCTGCAAGGTGCAGTGAAGCCACCACCCACTATAGGCCAGGTCTCGCTGAGCTATGCCACTCAATATGCAGAATCCCATGAACCTGTCTTTTTCTCTCTTCTTTCTTTCTCTCTAACCCAGTCTTCCATTTTTCTCTTGATCATGTCTTTATCCCATCTTTCCCCTTCTCTTGGTCCTCTGTCTCCTTCTCTATCCCTCTCTCCCTTCTCTTTCCATCTCTGTCTTACCCCCCTCTCTCTAGCTCTCTCTCCCACACCTGCGCGCTCACGCACACACGCACACACATATACCTTTTTGTAACCTCTCTCTTCCTATATCTCAATCTCTGTCGTTCTCACACTTCTCCCTCTCTCCCATCTCTTTTCTTGGACTTAAACTCTATTTTGCTCCATCATTCTTTCAGGAAAAAGCTTAAAGTTTAGCTTTACATGATACATTCTTCTTCCTAACAAATATTCTTCTTAAATATAGTGCCATGAAAACTTTGGCTTTATAAATACCAGTTTTTATTCCATTGTCAACAAAGGTTTACGTAGATGGAAGAACATCAATTGCCGTCAGTGCACATACTGAATAGAGTACATCTTTCAAAGTCACAATAGGAAGAGCTTATTTTCAATCTTAAGGAAAGAAAATTAATACAAAACGTAGAAACGCGATATGGTGGACAACCGGATTCCCCCCAAGCACATGTGGATAGATAATGGATGGAGGTGCCGGGAACCACTGTACTAAACTGCACCCAAACTGAGGCCACCAGCCAACAAGGAGAGGTTCAGCCGACTCCTTCACAAAGAACATAACCAACTGGGCTCTTTAGGGGGACAGATTAGTACCATGTGTGCTGTCTCATCCAGGTTAGTAATCAGCACTAGATGTGTGAAAGGGATTCTGGTGAATTGTCAGAAATGTATCTCAACTCCTGAACATTAGGGTAATGCATGAACACATATTTGTGCCTTGCCAAAACACAGCATCAAACATTTTGGAGGATACAGAAAAATTCAATCATGTTATTCCCATGTTGAAACCATTCCGTGGCTCTGGGCTGAACTCACGAGATTTTGCACAATGCACAAATTGTTCCAGCGCGAAAGACGTAGCTACCTCACTACCCTGGTTCCACAATTAATCTAATCCTGAAAATTTAGCTCCTCTCATTATTTTTTTTTCATCAACCTTCTAAAACAATGATGCAAATCCATAAGGATGCAAATCTTATGACTCAGGAATTTTCTCTATCAATTTTTGAGAGCCAAACTGCATTGTGTAATTGTCAGATCCCACTGAGGAGGCCACAGGTCAGACATGGGCTACTGGCAGTACTTAATTTGTAAAAATAAATAATAAAAAGTGCTCTTGTCAGGAGGCCACTGCAGCTTGCTCCACCCATTGCCTACACTAGAGCTGCCAATGACACCACAGTCACAACTAACCATCACATTCATACAAGAGTGAGAAGTCAGACTTTAACTATACATTTAAAATGACTAATACATGCAGCCCAAGCTATTCTTGTAGCTTTGGGTGGCAGGTATTAGCGCCACCCAAAGCTTAATTATTAAACATCTGTTATTGTGCTCCTCACAAAATTAGATAAACATCGACGCCATGTGGCAGGCTGTTATAAGAGCCAGCGTTGAAATAAAATGCCAGTAGCAGGCACTGGAAACCACCGGCTCAAATTAAGCACTGGCTCCTGGACCCCAACCGTTGAATTTGTTTGTGACTGTTACCCAAGAGTCCATTCCACATTGGCTCTGTAAAGTGGGCCAAGTACACACTTTCTATACTTGACTCACAGGGAGGTGAGGGTGACCAGGCAAACGCTTCTTAGGAAGGTAGTGCATGGGGCAAGAGTTCGGAACTCAACAATCAACAAACAGCAACAATAATTTCATTGTCCAGTGCTTATCTTAGTAAAAAGAAAGACTGCAATTGCATCTACGATGTCTAGTGAGTGATCTACCCGCTCTGGAGCCATCTTCCCATTCTAGGAGTTGGTATAAAGTCTATAGCTGGTTGATTCTAGATCAGGCATAGGTGAGGTTCACTAGGTCTCCACTCACTCAGAGCAGTTTTCTGTTTAGTACAAAGATTCATAGGCAAATTAAAGGGCTCACTTAGGCAACATTCAATGTTTCGGCTACAGAACACAGTCTAAACCATCTACTTTAGTTTCTCATGTGAGGCACCGTTACCTGCTTACATTGTCCTGGTTGGTCGGTGTAGGTGGGCGTTCCACTGGGTGACACAGGATTGTGGAAACTGTTTCACTTCGAACTGGAGCCCCAGTGATGGAGTAGCACTGCAGGATTGCTTGGTGGGCACCCACTCAGGCAGGTGTGGCCCCTAGACCAAGATCCCATTAGTGTGCATTCTGCAGCTGCAGCCTCCATGCTAGATGCTTGTTCAGGTAATAACACCTGTAGGGCAGCTTCACACAGGAATTGTGCTATTATAATCTCTAGGCTGGGATCAGCTTTTGCTCTGGTAGCAACATCATCTGAGGGTAATCGGGCAGATGCACCAGGACTTCAAGTACTATAGGGGTGCTGGGGAGTATGGAATTACTTCTTGGTTTGATTTCTGTCAGTCCACTGAGAAGGCTGCAATGGGAGACCCCTCATGACACAAACCACCTATGTGTGTGCTTCCAAGTGCAGTAAGCAAATTCTGGGTGATCCTCATGCCAGGAACCCAGTGGTCTTTGTCTCTCTTGGGCAATTTCTCCTTTTGTAGGAGCAGGCATCTCGCCTTCTAGACTGCTATGTGTTAAGCAGATCTTCAGTGTCTCCATCTGGTTGTTTAGACATCAGCTTCTTCCCCTCACCTCTGGTAGACTGGATGTCAAACAGACGCCAGTCATAGTCACACAACAGTTCTTTGAGTACTCTGCTCGCATAACTAGAACTAGAACAAAGTGGGAAAGTGTCAATCCCATTTTTATTTGCAATTTCCAGACAGAGGGTGTGGTTCCTCTGTCTAAGGTTTGAAATCTGGTTTGGGGTAGTTCTCATTTAATTTAATTTTCGGGCTATGCCTCTGACACAGCCGTTTTGCAAAGCAAGTGGTGATGCTGGCTCCAAGCAGGAGCATTTAAAACATTGGCACAATGAAGTGTGAGATCTTTGCACCTCCCTACCATCAGCCTTTCTAAGTCAGTAGTCCGAGACAAGCAAAAGAGCAGGACCTGTCTAGAAATTTCGGAACCCTGAACAACAGAAACTGCAGTCTCATCCTTAGGCCCTACCATCTGCCAAAGGACAGTGCTAGGGAAGAACTGATCAACAGCTTTCTGCTAACAAAAACCTTACTGAATTTTGAAGGGCACCCTCTGTCGTCCTCAGTTAAGTGTTTGGATCTCCACCCTCCAGGCACATGAATGCAGGCAATACACTTCCACTATTTGAGGATGCTGACCTCTTCCTCCACCTCATGCTATGCTCAACCAGACGTCCACAGAATCCTACTACCAGACATTGTTTACACAAGGTTCAAATATCATTAAAACTTTACACAAAACATGTAATTAGATTTCATTCTCTGGCACAGAGAACAAGCATTTGCAATGCAACGGGTCTCGCATTTCTCCGAGTTAGCGCTATTAGCAGTTGTAAACTCCTAACCGGACTTTTCTTGCCTCATTAAATGGGAGAAAAAAAATGAGCGCGATCGTGAGGAGGGCTAACCACCAGAAAAGGCATGACATATGCATGCCTTCCACTAGTGAAAGCAAGCAGATTATAAAAGGCAAGCCCACGAACCAATGAAAGATACTGACGTGACATGGACGGGGCTCCGAGCCCTTTTCTAACTACTATAGCATCTCACAAGCGATACGCATGCGTAAGTGCATGCTACGTAGACTCAACCCTAAAAAAGACTAGTCACTCTAAATATTTGTAAAATAAAGTGTGCCTATACCATCACTTCATTCAATGCACCCAGTGCACAGACAATCATCCTATACCCACACTGAGGGCATGCTTGTTGTGCCCCACCAGGTCGCTGAACAGGTTCCTGATCTCACATTACCCAGGACAAGGCTAGGCCTAGGTGTACACTAGATTAGTGTGATACCATAGTCCACTCAGAGCAGGGATACACATCCATTTACCATGCATGGGACATTCTTGCTCCTCCTTCAGGACCGGTCTCAATATTACACTGCTATCATTCTGAGATGTTCATAATTATTGGTTTAGCTGCTAACATGATTTACTGGTTACCCGTTTAAACCACAGTCATATTTCTTTTTCCAAGAACACATTTCAGCAGCTTTCAGCTGCTGAAATGTGAGTGGCGGGGAAAAGGCTTGAAATGGATTAAACACAAGTGGGAATCAGTGAGAGTTTCCCCATTCTTAACTCAAATGCTAGTAATTCCTTAGGAATTTTGCCCTTTGGGTAATATTGATCCGAGCAGTATGGAAAGTACCCTTGCAGTTTTCACAACTCTTAATAAGTGCAAAATTGGGATCAACCACTTGATTCTGGGATTAGGTCTTCCCTACAAAGCAGACTCATAGACAAATCACATCATGCCACAATCTACCTTTACAGCTCACTGAAAACAATCATTCTTTGCAGACGTCAAGAAATATCACTTTACTACAATGAAACAACCAGGGTTGCTATAGCACTATGAAGAGTCATCTAGCAACATGACACGTAAAATTGTCAACAAAACAAATATATGCTAAACAACTTAGTCAGTAATCTTAAGTATTGTGAATAATGTAGCAGATAAAAGTCTTGATGCATGATATATATTTTTAGTGAAAAAGAAGACAAGAAGTATAATCTATAGACTAAATTGAAAAGATGATACAATCCAATGTACCAGTGAGTTTGACTAATTAGTTCTATATTGTCCTCATGAATTACTGGGTTTGGCAAAAAGGTGAAAGAGTTTGATGTAAATTATCAATGTGCCTCAACGGAGGTGGTCAGTTCCAAACTGCAAGATGCATTTGACCCAAAGCTAAATTTGTTGGTGAATGTTACACTTTTGAAGTTATCCAAAATAATCATGTTAACAAATAATTCATTTAAGACACTCTCTCTACCAGAAATCAACATACTCATTGTTAACCACAGGTGAAAGGAAATTAAGAGTAAAATCAATGCAAATCTGGACCCAGATTTACTAAGGGCTGGCACTGCCCTTTAGTCACGCAAAGTGACACAAGGCAACACAAGCCCTTATGTCAGATTTACTAACCCACGCTACCTTGCATGGCTCTGCATGGCTTAGTAAATCTAGATTAACTCAATGTAGCACAAGTTACTGCCTTGCATTACTCTGTATTCAGAAGTTGCAAACCCGTGAATGCGTCAAAATGCTACGCCATTCTAACAGAGCCGTAATGAGGAGAAATATGTCTATTTCTCCTCCTTATTTCCTCTTTCAGCATGTGCAGCACACGTAGAAAGAGGAAAATGCCTCTGAAAATTGTTTTTAAGCAGGAAGGTGTTCCTGCATAAATGGTGCACAGGTGACTGCGTTGGTGCTAGGCAGCACTCAGTGTGCCAGCAGAGGAAGGGAGCAGAAATGCATCATATCGTGGTAGATATGCCACATACCTGCTCCTTCCTTGTCATCAGTATAGCAAGTTGTTAGGGTGGCAGGTCTCTTAAGAAACAAAATTATTGAATGTCTTTGACCAAGCACTGTCAATTTTGAATATAAAATAGGGAAATACCATCTGTTATTTAAAACACTTAGAGATTGCGAAACCCTCAGTATTACGAACTACATAAAACAAGTTTTCATCTTCATCTTCATCTTCAGTCTACCTCTAGGGAAGACAAAGGGTAATTCGTCAAACGATAGGTGGTGTGCGCCATTTTGGAGTTACCTCCTATTGACAGAGTTGCCACCTTGGGTTGGTCCAGAAGTGAGGTATGTATACTGCAGTCTATCTTCCTCCCTGCTGGCTGCATGATGATTACAACATCTTCCACGCTGTACAGCCCACTGTTCTCCCTCTTCTGAACTCTGAAAGCAGATGAGATATTCTGACCTTCCTCCCCACTCCAGAAAACCTTAGGCTCTGGGTACAAGCCTGTTGATAGACACACGACTCGTACACCTCCATCCTGCTGCTGGTCAAGGTGGAAGTGAACCGGGGAGCCGGACCCTAGATGAAGAAATTAGATTAGCTTTATAAGGCATTGTAGGGCGGTTGAGGAACAAACATGTATATATCAGTAGAAATGGACAGAAAGATACAATGAAGGTGGCACAGAATCTAAATAATAGAGTAGAGAGAAAACATTAGCAAGGAAATTGTGACTTAAATAACAGAAAAGGGACAGAAGAAGTGAAATCCTAATATAATACCGATAGCAAGGTGTGGGTGGCTCATAATGACAGCAAGCCCAGCCCCTTACTATGTGTTGTCTGCAGCTGTTTGAGCAGGTATTTACAAAGCTAAGAAAGGGCAACACTGTAGTATGAAATTATATATTAGAAAACAGGTTACTCTTATTTCACATTCTATATACAAGGATATGTATGAATTGATGTTAGATAAGGTTCATTTTTTCCTGTGATTCAACATAAGCTCTCCTGGACCAGAGATCCATGACAGAGTTCCAGAAAAACTACTATTGAGGAGAGTTTCACTGGGATTCATATTATGTAAATTTACTTTATATGGATACCCTAAAAACTGCATCTTTGTTGACACTTCTGATAACCCATTTTTCTGCCTGCCTTTTTCATCTCCAGCGCTTTCTTGGCTCTCACCTATGACGTTCATATCCAGGATGGCTTCATCATAATAGGGTTTGTCTTCAAAAAAGCACTTGTACTGCCCCTCATCAGATAGGCGTACACTGGATATCCTCAAACTCACGCTTCCATTCTGGATGCCGTCTTTGATGAGCTCTGTTCTGCCTTGGTATTCCAAGAGCTGCTGGTCGTTTTCATCTTTGCCCTCACGGTACAGGTGCACTGGCGAGTAGTACTGAGATCGGAACCAGCGGATCTCCATATGAGAGGCGTCCATAGCAGGCGAGAGCATGCACCACAGCATGATGTCTGCTCCAAAAGGTGCTCTGATTGGTTGGTCTGGACCAATGACTGAAAATTTAGCTGTAAAAGAAGATAGTTCAGTTCGAACAAAGTTAGAAAGTCCCTTTTTGCTACGAGAATGACATATATGAGTCAGAGATAATCAATTTGCAACAGAACATGTCCACCATGGTTTTGCCCCTGTCATTACATGCAAAACTGCAGTGGACCACTGCAAATCAAAGAGATTTGTAGCCAACTGCAATGACCTTGATGGACATCCCAGATATATGTAATCTGTTTCAAGGAACATTTTAAAGCACTGAACCAATACACAATAATTAATTTGCCTCATTTGTCTGAAGATGGCAACTGAGTTTCATAAAGTTGTGACTTTGGGAGTAAGAAGATCAGTGAAGGGAGAGTGAAGCGGTCATGGGATCCCTTGGAACATGCCCAGTGAGATGTGGTATCTGTACCAATCTAAGTAGAAGGACAAAAAATGGCATTTAGGAGCATACATGGGACCTCGGCACAAGAAAGATTGTTTGGAAGTGACGTCTTCTTGGCAAGAAGAAAGTAAAATGTAGATGTGAGGAGGAGCAGTAAGTAAAAGGTGCTGGGCTGCTGCAAAAAATTCAAAATGGTTATAACTCAAAGAACACAGCAAGAGCTAAAGGACATCGAGGCTAAACCTGGAGGCTAAAGATGGTCTTATGTAATGCAATGGGAATGGACATGTGCGCCCTAAAAGGGCTTAGGGGACTTTCACAACATCTTTTTAATGGCTAATGACAATATGGCAGAATTAAAGTGAAATAGTGTGAGCGACTGCGGCTTTAGAGAGGATAAGATAAGAGACACAACACGTGGGTTCTAGGTGGGCCTAATCTAATCTCAGATTTGAAGTCACAACCAAAAGCATCATCCCCTCTGCAGCTTGGGAAAAGGTATCCGGTTCAGTGAGGTGTGGTGAAGGTTCAGTATGGTGAGCAACATGATGGGGAAAGACAGGAAGAACTACTGTTCCTGCAGCATCCCCTATTCCTTGTCCTCCCCTTCCAAAGAATTCCACAGGATCATCTCTGAATTTAGAAACCCTGCAGGCCCTTCCTAAAAGCTCTCTGTTTCACTAGACCTACACATGCGACAAGGGACTTCATCTGAAAACCCTCTGAGCTCTTGACTGGCAGCCAGGCAAACTGAGTAGTTTCAACTAATTTCCCCAGCATTGCTGTTTCCCAAGGGACCGGGCCAATGTTCATACAATGGACGGTGTACTCCGACCCACTTAGGTGAAGTCTTCCCCCCAAAACCCAGCTTTGGATTTAGATCCTTCAAATCTAAAAACCACAGCTGGGAGATACATTTTGTCTGGGCCAGCCTGCAAAGGTGTTGATCCTGTTACCGGTCTACGAGTCTGCATCAAGAACAATCTAAGATCTCTCCTTCCAGTGGCCACCGAGAAAATGTACTTGCCTCTATCTTTAACCCTGTGGTTTCTATCTCTCATTCCTAGCTGCTGTCTCAAGGTTGCAACAACATGTTCAGAGGATGTGTCTGACCCTCACACACCCCAACTAATTGTTCCTACACAGTGGCAGTCTTCACACAACCCCCAACTCCCATTAATGCAGGCTCTGGCTTGCAATAGATTGAACACAGTAGCAGAACTTGGACTTTACACTTGTTTCAGCTGCACATTTCCATCAGTAGAGTGTTTACAATTCAAAACATATGAAAAATAATCATCATACAAGCATGTGCACATTTGTACTGTCTGCTGGTTAGTAGGTAGCCCAGGTACTTGTGTTTGGCAGCGCTGGTAGTGGTAGTGGGTGATGCAAGCTGCGGTGGCCTCCTGAGACATATCTTGGCACTAGAGCCAAATCTTTACTTGCTATCGGTAAATACATTTTTGCCTCAGAACTTCTTCTTTTTTTTACCCTCTAGACTTTCCAGGTATATCTTTGTTTCTTGTCTGATCTCTCCTGCCTCAAGGTTTCTCACTTCAGGAAATCCTCTTCGTGGAATTTGATTTTCAGTTCTTATGCCTCAACTATGGAATGACTTTACACTATTTTTAAAACTCACTACTTCTCGATTAGATTTCAGAACAAAAAGCTTAACTTCTACTTATATTCCAGTTAACTCATGATTTAAATAGTATCATGAGATGTGTGAACGAGGATTGTTTATAATTCAATGCTTGAGGTGTAAAAATTCAGGGTTTGGTTAAACTAAGGATAACTTAGTCCTTGTTGCCCATTTTCACTTCGAAATTGCATTCTAACATGTGACCCGTGCTGCTGATTTATTCTTTGCTATAATGAAGAACTCATAGGCTTCACTGGGCCGGAGAGTGATCTTCTGTAGCTATGTAAACAGAGTGTACTTTCCAAAGCACAGAGCGATTGTCCCAGACTGAACAAGATACTATGTAAAATTTCATGTGTTAAAAACAGATGTTGTGTGCACCAGAACTTCATGCATTCCATGTAGTAGAATAGTGAGAAAATCTTTGAATGTATTCCTTTGCAACAGTTTTTAGTGAAACAGCCATGCGTGTGCCTCTCTGGTCGCGTGGATAGCATCAACATACTAGATCCCGACCTCAATTGCGTGCCCTTGCCGCGTCTCGCTGGCCCTGCGGTCCTTGCCCCACTCCTCCTCTGGGCCCCGTCTCTATGCTTCTCTGCCTGCCTAACTCCCTGGTCTGCCAACTCTCATTCTTGTGCCCGTGTGCCTGTGTCCGCGCCCAGCAGTACACTAGTCATTTCAAAGGCCTTGCCAAACTTCTGCCGCTTTTGCCAGCACCTACTGGCAAATACTGCTGAACACCAGCATTGTTCTTGGCGTGGAGGGGCACAGTGGAGGTGGGTCGTGTGTCCGGCATTTGTCCTCTTGCTTGGGCTCAGCTTTCCTCCACATGTGTGGCAAGACCAGCCCTGCGACCAGCCTTTGGAGTCCCCCTTGGAAGATAGCATCCGGGGACTCCTTGTATACTTGTAAGACACTGGTTCAGGCTTACAGGGGCATGTGGATGTGAGGCGTGAGGCAAGCGGTGTAGCGGAGATACCCCCCACTTGGTGGCACTCCAGGATCCCACAAACTCAAACCTCACTGGTTAATCTTTATGGAAGAATTGTGGCAGCATGTCAATTTAGGCAATTTCCAACTTACAAGCAATCCTTACACACCATTTCTTTTCTTCAATCACTGAGCCTATGCCTTCCTTAACATACCTACGAGCACTGTGTCCTACATTCAGTTCTCCTAACCATATACACGAGCACTGTGCCCTACATTCAGTGCTCCTAACAATACCCATAAGCACTGTGCCCTACATTCAGTGTTCTGTAATTGCCTCAGCTCTCTTGTCATGGGCAAGCATATCATTTGCTTCCAGCCCAGCCATGTGACCTTTTGCTTCCAGTTTAACCATTTTTACCTTTTACTTCTGGGCATTCGTACTAATTTTGACATACTCTGAAACATGTGCACAGTTCATTTTTTTGTTGTGTGCTAAAAAAAAACAGGCTTCACCCCTCCTCTTACATGGCAAGGCTATCATATAAATTCTCTCACTTTGAAGTCACAAAGAGAAAAATAAACACCAAGCTTCATGAAAGAGACACCCTGACATTTCACCTCTGTCTTTGAATGCACAGCAAATGTGAAATGTTGAGAACAAGATTTCAAGCACTGTTTACAGAAACCGAGTTTGTGGTAGAATACAGTAAACATGTTTTAGGCAACAGGAGGGCCAAACTCACACTGGACTGCCTAAAGCAAATAGAGCCAGCAAATAGAAATCCAGAAAATGTGAGTTACAAACCAGAAAGAAATTAGTAATCAACAGGGTGAATGCATTCCTAGGTCAAGTTTATGAAAGTACCCAAGATGTCTTTAGCAAACCGGTAGGTTGTGACTTACAAACAACATAATATATTAACTCTACCAAATTTACTTGCTGCAAAGGATTCTACTAAAACTGACAACTTAATTCTGGCATAAACTACAGCAGATAGTTTTCCTTGCTTCTGAACAAACTTACTAAGCAGAAGGATCCAACCACGGTAGCAATTCCTATGTAGCCAAACTGCCCTTCACAACAAATATTACTGATGCACTTGACTGCGGCTCCTTCAATTATATCATCTAATAATTCCTGCATCCCAACAGTGGCAGAGTTGAAACAAGACAAGTCAAATGCAACAAAACTGTCATTTCATGAAATTCTCCGTTGGTGATGGAACTCAGACAGAATATTCTTGATCTCACCCTGACTATGTTTCACAAGGCCCTCATGACATCATAACACATCCAAAGTTTTTTAAATTATTAATTTATTTTCCCAAATTGCAAACATCAACTCATCAGATTTACACAGATTAAAGAAGAGGTGGGGGAAATGGGGATCACTAGACCCATCTGGGTCTCTGACTGTGTAGTACCAGCAATTCTCTCCAAGAAGGACGAACTAGCTGATTGAGCACTTGCCGTTTCAACACCATTCAAACCACAATATCTGAATGTATTCCAAAAACAAAACGGGAGCCAGGTGCAATTGCAAGATTGTACAGATAACTTGACCAACTGTGTGAGTCCAGATAATTTCCTAAGGAACAGGATTATAAATATACACATTTTAAAAAACCTTACTACACGCTCTCACAAGAATCCAGCAGCTTTAATAGCAATTTGCTCTAGGTCAGTCTCACAAATGTACTCTGAACACCTAATCAGCCATCAACTATTGCTGAACCAGTTTATTCTAATTCAGTAATCTGCTACTGAACATTATCTTAATGGAACGTCATATTAGCGTCTAATGGAACAAGTCATGTCTCGTTTCTTTCAAATCATCACATTGCTTGTCTGCAGGTTTCACGGTACACCACTCCCTTCACATTCCCGACTTTCAAAGTGGAAAAATACAGATAATTTGGCTTCTTTTTGAGTGACTCCCATGCTAAGATTAATGGCTTTCAGGCCAATAGCTGTACATATTGGCAGCATGGGGGAGTTACTAAGTTCAATGAAATTTGCTTAAATTGCTGCATATCACAACATGAGTATGTGCTAGTATGCTATTTTTGTTTTAATATGGGGTTATTATTTTATTAAGGAGGTGTGATGTGGTAAAACCTGACAGGCATCAAACTATGATTGCACATTTATCTATTAAATAAATAAAAGCAAAAATATATGAAGTATCCCCTCATCTGCTCACAAAGCACAAAATAAATATGGACACATATCAATAGGATGACCTAAAAATGAATATGGATAAATGCAGACAGGAATGTTAAAAAAATAAATACCATAAAACCGAAGGCCCTAGTTATGATTAATATTGGATTAGCCTTAAATTAAATAAAAATTGACTTGTGTGCTCTCAGAACATCTGGGTAACAAAGGCCAGAAACAACTGTTGATGCTAGATGTGTGCTTTCACCCATCTTCAGTAAAGAATAAAGTGCAAATTCTGAATGCCCTCCTGGAAATCAAGGATATTTTAGACCATACTACACTAACCATTGTAATGATTACTGGTAACTATGGGACATATTTACAAGCCCCTTGCGCATCTTTGCGCCACACCAGCATCATTTATTTAACGCTACTGTGGCGTTTAGGAGGCAATTTCCCAGCACCATATTTACGAAGTGGCACAATGCATGCATTGCACCACTTTGTAAAGCCTTGCGCCACACTATGCCTGCACCAGGCATAATGTGTGCAAGGGGGAGTTTCCACGCAGGGAGGCCCCAAAAAATGGCACAGTGAAATTAACTAGATTTCACTGCGCCATTTGTGACATAATTTTTAATGCCTACTCATGGCAGGCATTAAAATGACACAACCATAATCTTCTATGGGCCTCCCTGTGCTTTGCTGGGCTAGCGTCAACATTTTTGCCACTAGTGCAGCAAAGAGCCACAATAGCGCCTACATCTTTGACGCTATTGTGGTACTGTGCACCATGGTGTGCCATACTGTAAATACGGCGCACCCATGGTGTTGTTATGGGGCACAGGGTGGCACAAGAAAAATGGTGCATCAATGCGGATGCCCCACTTTCTTGTAAATATGCCCCTTTGTTTTTTAATTTTTTCAACAAATGGGGTAAGATACAGTCAGAGAATCTTGCTGACACATTATTTGGCGTTCCTTCGGTCATAATAGACAACTGGTGTATTAATAAGCGCCCATAAACTAAGCACATGCCCAACTTACTTTTCAATGTAGGCTTTTGGACGCTAAATGGGCGATTGACAATTGACTCCCAGCCCTCCTGACATGTCTCATACACTTGCCTTACTACACTTTTCTACTTTTTCAGCCTGTACCAGTTACAAGATCACCTCATGACCGGACAGTGATCATAATGCACAAATAACCACTTTACATTTCGAGCACAGACTTTGGACTATTGGACACTCACACACAAGGGTCCTTGATTTCAGAAAATCAAAGAACAATCAGATGGAATGATGCTACTAAGGTTAAGATATTTCAGCTTGGTAGACAGGATTCCATATATACAAGTGTTGAGATAATAAAAGAGTCAATGAGCAAATCAGCTAGATGGATGATTGGGAGCAATTGTTACATCAAACTTTCCACTTTATTGTTTCTATCTCAGTACCCAACTTGCGGAATCAATTAGAATCTAGTAATCATAAGATTGTAATTGCAAGAAGAGAGTATTGGAAGCAATTACGGCAACTCCTACAGGGTCAACGTTCACTAACCTGGAGCCTGATCCCCAATGTATTATAAGAAGGAATTATCAAAGCTTTCCCATATACACCAGGATGAGGTTTGGAGCAATTACTTCTTGCAAGCAAACATAGTAACCCTAAGCGATTCTGTTCTGTGGTCAGAAATGGACTTGGATCATACGGACCAGAAAATGACCATTTTATCCTGTTTGAAAAATTGGAAGCGTTCATTAAAGATATTTATGCAGGTAACTCCTTAGTCACAAATTATTTACCTGTTTACTCTAAAATGGAATTAAACATCACTTCCAAAGTGAATACAGCTTTGATTTTAAAAATCACATCTATCAAAAGCTGCAGGGCCGAATGGGATTTCCATTGATGTTTTAAAAGAAGATATTCTTTGAACTGCATTATTGCTCTTTTTGTTTTCACATGCCCTTCAAATAGGTCAAATTCCCTTGTCCCGAAAAGGTGCTTTAATGCATCCCATCTACAAACAAGCACTGGCAAAGCTAATAGGTTTCACCTATGCAAGAGTTATTGGCGAGCTGTTGGCTTTCACAATGCCTTTTAACCAAGTTGTACAACAGCATGGCTGAAAGTGAAGAAAACAGTGGTATGACATGTCATAGCTCTTTTTTTGTTACTTTCCACCATGCTTCACAGCAGCCGTGGTGTGTAAAACATGACTAAACAAAACATAGACAAAGCTGAAAGACCTTGCATAGGCAACACACACTGGCTTTGCCAATGTTATTTATGACAGCTCTTCACATAACAGGATGTCCTGTCCAGCCTGTGACAACGCTTACTCACACTAAAATAATAAAGGCTGATTGTGTTAGGAGGACAGGCACCTCATAGCAAAATTATTCTTTATTATTTTTAGTGGGTAAGAGAAGCCCTGTACTTTAATAAACTTTGCTGGAAGCCCAGATGAACTGCAGAAGACATGCTGGTAATTGGCTTTCCACGTTGATCAATGTTTTTAACTGAAATTGATTTGTAAGGCTTTAATCCTTTGTCCTGTCACTCTGAGGCATGTCAGCAGATACTGACTTGCATTGTGGTGGATACTGTAGTGACAGGTCAAGCCCACATGTCCAATGTGAATGGAGCCCATTGAGCAGCTGTGGTGAGCCAACTCCAGCAGAGTGCTTGATGCCAACATATATTTCACCTTTGCAAATTAATGGGCAATAACAGAGCCCTACATGCAGTCATTTTAAAACAAGCATTTGCAATGCAATAGGTCACACTTTAGTGAGAGTTAGAGCTGTTGGCATTAAAAATGGTAATGACAATCTCGCCTTTGGGAATTTATAAATATTTAGCCATGCAGCACATTAAACCTTTATCGGAAAAAATGTATTTGTGCATTCCTTCATACACTTGGCATTAGACTGTAATGGTCTGAACAACCCCAAGAGAGCACCACATTAAAAATGGCATTTGGAGGAAACATTGTCATGTAGCCATATAGTCAGCCCCTAGAGGGCATAATCACATGAAAAAAGAATGACAAAGAACATTGCAGTGGAACCATATCCAGCCCCTTGATGGCATAGTGTATTATACATTTTCGGGCCTAGCTGGCTGAACATTTAACTGTGGAGTCACCAGTACAAGGGTGCAGTGCCACAGGCCGTTATTAGATGTCCCTGTAAAATCAACGGCAGAAGGTGCAGTACCACTGGTCATGGCTAGACGTCCCTGTAGAGTCAACAGCAGAAGGTACAGTACCACTGGTCATGGCTCGATGTTCCTGTAAAGTCAACAGCAGAAGGTGCAGTACCATTGGCTGTGGCTAGATGTCCCTGTAGCGTCAACAGCAGAAGATGCAATACCACTGGTCATGGCTAGATGTCCCTGTGGAGCCAAAAGCACTCAGAGTACAGTGTCAAAGAATGCTGCCAGAAGTTCTTCCGGTGACAGCACATGCATTTTGTCAACTGATTTAGTTATACATAAAAGAAGAATGACAAAGAACATTGCAGTGGAACCATATATCCAGCCCTTTGAAGGCATAGGTGGTCATTACGACCCTGGCGGTCAGAGACCGCCAGGGGTAATGTGGCGTCCGTACCGCCAACAGGCTGGCGGTACGGAGGCCCTTATTCTGACTGCGGCGGTAGAGCCGCGGTCGCACCGCCGGGGCCGGCGGTTTCCCGCCGTTTTAGCCCCGGCAGTGATAATCCGCTAGGGCAGCGCTGCAGCGCTGCCCTGGGGATTATGACCCCCCTACCGCCAGCCAGTTTCTGGCGGTTTGCACCGCCAGGAAGAGGCTGGCGGTAAGGGGTGTCCTGGGGCCCCTGGGGGCCCCTGTACTGCCCATGCCACTGGCATGGGCAGTGCAGGGGCCCCCTAACAGGGCCCCGGCCAGCTTTTCACTGTCTGCATAGCAGACAGTGAAAAGCGCGACGGGTGCAACTGCACCCGTCGCACGGCCGCAACACCGCCGGCTCCTATGTTGTGGCCTCATTCCCGCTGGGCCAGCGGGCGCAAACTTGGTTTGCGCCTGCCGGGCCAGCGGGAATGTCATAATGGGGGCCGCGTGAGTGCGGCCACATTGGCGGCCGCACAGCGGTTACCGCAGCCATAATGACCCCCATAGTGTGTTACACAATTTTAGGCCTAGCTGGCTTTTTAAATAACATTTAGCTGTGGAGTCAGCAGCACAAGGGTGCAGTGCCGCAGGTCGTTACTAGACGTACAATCAACAGCAGAAGGTGCAGTACCACTGGTCGTGGCTAGATGTCCCTGTAGAATCAACAGCAGAAGGTACAGTACCACTGGTTGTGGCTCAATGTCCCTGTAGAGTCAACAGCAGAAGGTGCAGTACCACTGGTCATGGCTAGATGTTCCTATGGAGCCAAAAGCACTCAGAGTACAGTGTCACAGAATGCTGCCAGAAGTTCCTTTGCTGACAGCACATGCATCCTTCCACCCCTGGAAAGCATAGTGCATTATACATTTGCAGGCCTAGTAAGGCTGTCAAAATATTATTACAAACAAGGCCCATATAACACCTCTGAGCTGTAAAAAGAAAAGGTCCAGCCATATGATAAATTAAATATACATTGAATGGTGGTAAAGGTTATGCTTTTGGGTCTCCCTCTAACCTAGCGTGACCCAGAAGATGACCTGGACAGAATGAGCACATTGTTCTGAATGTTTTGGTGGTCCGCAACAGGTTGAGATGCGGGCAAACATTTTTTTAAAAGGAATGGCTGCAAAGCATTATGGGGTGAGTTTCCCCGAGTGCAGTGAATATTGTAGTATCAGCTCTCCCACTCTGCAGGGAGAGCCGCTGCTGAGGATTCAACACCTGTTTCGATTTAATGCTAAATAAAGTCACAAAAAATGTACAAAGTACACACACACACACACACACACAACTACATGTATTTACTGATTATGTCAAGTAAGGAACAAGTGAAGTGCAAACGCAGAAAACAAACCGCAAGTGTGAACATGACTGACAGGAAACAATAAAAAAATAGTCCATCCAAACAAGAGAAAAACAATCTAGGTGTAATTAAATTGTACTCGGCTGGTGCTCCTCAGCCAAGAACAGGAAGTGATGTATTGGCTGCCAAACCAGTTAGGAGGCAGCAAAGAAAAGCAACCTATGGTAAGGGGCAGGCAGCAGTAGGCGGGAGCAAAGTCCTTTACTCATTCCAACAGGTCTTGCAGACAGCGCATGCGTGCTGTCTAGGCTCGACCTAAAAACAATGGCTTTAGAGTCCCACTGAAAAGGAAATGGTCCCTACATTATGAGCATTCCTCACCGCTTCACCTCCTGGGATTTAGGTTTCGTGTGAACGTTCTTCAAATATGTCCCTGGTTTATGTATCTTTGATTCCAGAACTGTGATAAATTGAAAAGGCTGTTGATGTACGAGTAAAATTAAACTTGACCTGGTCTTCAAAGCCTCTGCACAATGCAATGTTTATTTATTTATTTTTTATTGAAAATCCTGCCTCACACGTGATAGCTAAACATTGGCTATTACCAATAGTGATGCCTAACATCTGTTGTGTTGCACTGTGAAAAATATCTTAGTCCTGCTTAATGGATCAGATTTGATATCCCTTTGAAAGACAAACGGCTGAGTTGACCCTTGCCAGGGTCTTAAAAAAAGGCTACGTTTACATTTTCAACCATGAAGTTTCAAAGTACTATCACCTAGTAGGTGAGTGAGTAGCCCCAGCCCCCAGAGCTGTGTTTCAATGTGCGATGTCCATCACTGTTGGTGGGAGGGAGGGCAGCAGGCAACAGGGACGGTGGGAAGTGACGGTGGTGGCAAATGTAAATGCTTTGAAGCAAGAATATAGGTTAGGCTGGGGGAAGGAGCTGGATGGGAGAGGGGGCATGCCGCCTTCAAACACAAGAACTCTTAAGAAGTGCTGCAACGTAAACAGCTTCACCCCCCTCCCAATCGATTCCGGGAGGAGTTTCAGTGAAGAACTGTCTATCAATTCCTTTACACTGCAGCTGCGACTCTCGGGCATTCTCATCCAGGAGACAGCGGAAGTGTATGACAGTGTCTTGATAAAAAAAAAGGTTAAAAGCTTTTAAATCTTATTATTTTACTGCGTTAAAAAAAATACATTTATTAAAGGCTTTATCATACCCTGCATTTGTATATGTGAATCATGATTTACTGGTGAAATATACTAAACACAAATGTACCTTGTCAACTCTGTGCTTTAGAAAAACATGTTATAAGAGTGCCAAAAAATGTCTGGGGATGGTTTGAAGGGGAGGGAGTGTATTGTTTGTTATTTTTGCATTATTTTGGTGCTTTAACAATATGCTACTATGTAATGCTTAATTGGATATGCTATGCACCTGTTGAAAACAAAATAAAAAGACTTTAAAAAAAAAGAGTGCCAAAAAAACAGCCACTTGCAAAGGTAAAGGAAAGATTGGCAGGGTAAAAGGAAGATCTGAAGTCCGTAAAAGAAAAAAATAGTAAATTAGGCATGGGGCGTCTGGTGCCTGCGCAAGAATAGAATTCAATATTTAAATGGAACAGTATTGTATGTTGAGGGCAGGGCGAGAAAAAAGATAGTCAGAACATGGTACACTAGCGTCTCGACCACTGACAGCCCCTGCAAACTCTGACACATCACTGTGTCGACTGTGAAAATTTAAAGCACTGTCTCTATGCTTTTGGAAATAACTGAAGAAGTTGGGACCGGGATGCAGAAGACAAAAAGAGGGTGGCGGGCAGGGGGAATAGAGTGTTGAGAGACATCAGTCTGGTATGTAAATGGAAACAAGCAAATACAACAGGGGAAGCAATGATGAATAAGAGAAACAAGCAATGAGGAAGGAAGGAAAAAGCAATAAGGGCACAATAGCGGGTGGGGCAGAGTGCTACGAACGATGAGGGAAGAGTACAGGGGAGTTGAGGAGGTAGCCTGCAAATGCACTCATATGGAGTTCTAGATAGGAAATAAAAAATAGCACCTTCTGAAGTGCGTAGCCACTTGCCAGTGACTAGAAGCTGTACTTGGACCATGCTTCACGGCATGGATAGGCAAAGCAGAAAGAGCAGGAAGACATGCAAAGTGAAAGTAGATGAGATGCTGGTCAATCAGAAGCCTGGAAATTAGACAAACGTTGATTCCAACGAATGGTACGTAAAATAAGTAATGGGCAGGTTCTAAGCCCCTTTTCAGACTTTTTTTAATACAAGAGATTTCACAAGCATAGGCAAAACCTAAAAAGAACAGAAAGATAATCCAAAAAAATACTGTCTTATTCCTCTCTTGGGTTCGGAAGGGAAGCATTTTTCCCAATTTTTATTAACCTATTTGCAGGATTGGACTGTTGATATTAAATTAATACATTTAATCAAACAAGATTCAGAGCCAGCTGCTCTATTACATCACTGCCCTCAAACTTTTGGTAAACACATCCTTATAAAAGGTGACTATCACTAAACGTGTGCTTTGAACTACTCACAGGTCTTTCATAAAGTAAACTGGAGAAAACTGTGGGGCAAATTAACCGATTGGTGCATCGATCAAACACTGCTCTTTTTCCTGATGCTGTTGCATGACAATGCATGGCTGCTAATAAAGGTAGCAGGGGGTCTCTTATCACCTAGAGTTTATACTGCACACAGACTAAAACAGGGATGAGTTGAGTTGTCACCTTTATTATTTTGCAGATACATAGCTGCTTTTATTTTTGGCATTGTACCATCTGGATGGTTTAACACCCAAATTAGGCTATACAGGAATTAGCCAGCTTGCTTATGTGGAGGATATAGGGCCAGATGTAGGAAAAAAGCAATTTGCGACTTGCAAATTGCGAGTCCCTGCGACTCGCAATTTGCAAGTCGCAAATTGCTATGCAGTACGGTGTCTCAGACACCGACTGCAACTCGCAATGGGGTCGCAATGACCCACCTCATGAATATTCATGAGGTGGGTCGCAAATTGCGGCCCCATTGCGAGTATAGGCACTCGCTAACATGGAGGCCTGCTGACGTCAGCAGACCTCCATGTTAGCGACCTGCTTTTAAATAAAGCAGTTTTTTTTTTTTAAGTGTAGCCCGTTTTCCCTGAGGGAAAACGAGCTGCACTTAAAAAAAAACCGAAACCTTTAGAGGGACCACTCCCTGCCCTGAAAAAATATTTTGGGGTCCAGTCACAAACTGGAAGGGGTCCCATGGGGACCCCTTCCAATTTGCGATTGGGTTACCATCCACTTGAAGTGGATGGTAACTGCGATGCCATTTGCGACCGCATATGCGGTCGCAAATGGTATTGCATCCCAATGCGACTCGCAAATAGGAAGGGAACACCCCTTCCTATTTGCGAGTCTGAAATGCATTTTGTGAGTCGGTAACGACTCGCAAAATGCATTTCTGCATTAGGATACGCGTTTTGCGACTCGCAAACGGCAAATTTGGCCGTTTGCGAGTTGCAAAACGTTTGCTACATCTGGCCCATAGTTCTCTTTTCATTATCCCCAAAGGGCCTCCAAGACCAACTGGAGAGGTTATGCGACTTCAACAAGCAGAATGACCTACACGTTAATTGAGACAAGACCAAAGTTGTGTCCTGTGGTGGTGCTAGAATGTGCACAGACTGATACTTGATTACAATTGCCTTGATGAAGTTGACTTTGTGGTAATATTACTGAATCAATAGAACGTATTGTCTGCATTTGCCCTACGCTACTGTGCTTAAGGGAAAATTACCTATAGTGGTTTGGTTTTATTAAAGCTCACTGTCGAACAGTTCACAATGCAACGAGATACTGTTTCTCCTCGAATGACACCCGGTTCATAGGGAAGCTCACTAGATTTTCTGACTGCGAATATCGCTGCCTTTGATTTGGCTGCTCTGTTGTAATGTATGTATAAAATTACATATTTTTATATTTTAACATTTTGTACTAATTTATTTGATCTTATGATTGTAACTGATATTTTTCTGGCTATACTTAACTGTAGCCCCTTTGCCTGATTTCTATTGGCTAGGAGCATGTGAACCATGTACCGATGTAGTAAATGTATAAAGCTTTTGTCTAAAGCACCATAAAAGATTGTGATTTCTCCATGCAAGAGGGAGACTTCCTGGATTTACACTAGAATTCTACTGACTACTTTGCTGCATTCTTTATTGATTTGTATTCCTTACAAGATTGTATCATTTGATGGTCCAGCTTAGGCATTTCTGTGCTTGAATTGTTGAAACCAAGATGCGTCTTATTCATTCTTGAACAAAAAAAAGGTATTCTTATGGGCAGGGCAGTGGTCAGGACAAGCGGCAGGAAAGACAAAGGTGAGGGCAGGCAAAAGAGAGGGGCAGGATAATGGGCTCGAGAATAGGAGAGAAAGGGACGTATGACAAGAAGAGCAAGGATAAAACAGGAAATGCTATAGATAGGGGGTGGCTAGAGGGCAAGACTACAGGTAATGGATATGTAGAATGTGTAGAGTGAGGGACAGGACGATGGGTAAGGTGTGGAATGGGACAGTGTCATGGGCAGGAGCACGGCGAACGTTGTGGGCAGTGGGGGAGGTGATGCAGGGGATGAGATGGGGTGGCTAGCCTGGAAACAGGCTTGAGACAGGGAGAAGGCTAGTGGGAAAAAGGGCTGATGGATACCATGGCTGTCCTGTGATGGTGGGCTGAGCGACAGGTTGACTGCATGGGTCTCTAGGAATTCCTTTCTGCCCCCTAATTCTCCCCATGAGTTATGAAACACCAATATCAAACCACGGAGAAGGTTCAGTACCAAGGAACAACATCAGGGGTGCAGCAATCAATAGTGCAGGAGATGCAGTAGTGTTTGCTCTCATTAGAGCCCATGTGGCCTTTGCTACATCACTGCAAAACAAGACAAATGGGCTGGTCAATGATAGCTGAAGGCTGGCTCAGACTTGGTTCTGGTTGTAAGGCAGTCCAGGGCCTTCAGTAAGTAATGCCATGAAAGCTACTTAGAGGGGTTATCCGGTGGATGATGTCACAGTAGATCTCAGCATACGTCAAACACAGGAACCTTCTAAAATGCTTATTGTTGGTGATCATTAGTGATGCAAGAGTGGACAAGGAGAATGTTTTTTTTACTTCACAGAGATTTGCCACTTAAGAAGAACCAGTTTCTAGGGTATGAACCGTATCTAGGGTACCACAATTTTCTGTATGCTTGAATGGCTGAATACATCGCTTTTTAAATTGTCTAAGTTAAATGTTTGATCTATTTCGGCTCCATCTTTAGCTCTTGAAGGAAAATCAAACACTGTCTTTATTGGGCCCTTATTTTTCAGTAGAAAACACATACATTTGTGATTTTTAACAATGATATTGGAACCTGCCCAATTAAAGCCATGGCACAGATTATCTCATAAACAAGTACACACTCCAGTCAAAAAGGCATATTTTATTATAGAAATGCAATGATCTTTCACAAAAGACCACGGAAAGGTTTGCGCAGCTGGCATCATTTTTACTAGCACCCAGTGCCACTAGAGAATGTTGCAGTCAAACCACTGTCTGAGCAGTTTCAAAGAGGTTTCCATCAGTAGAAGCTGTTGTATTTTAAATTCCACGGTGGACCTGGTGCCTTATGGACAGGAAATCACCTAGGACCATCAAGTTGCACACTGAGGGTTCCCTAGAAGATACATGGATTTTAAATTGTTTTATCTGTAGTGAAATCATTCAAGGCATTGGGGGTTGTACTGCACTAGAATTTGCCTTGGAACAAACAAAATCCATGATGGCCTGTGTCATCAGGCATTGATTTGCATAAGTGGAGTAGAATTAAGATAATCTAGATTCACAAAAGTTTCCTTTTGGTCTCCAATCACATCCTCTTACGAGTGATATTTATTGGTTGACAGAATACAACACTATCTGGTCACAGAAATGCTCCTGGGTGTGCCACGTGCAAATAAGGTCTGCCCGCTTCCCCCGCTGGTGGTGGGATAAACTTATGATGTCAGAATGCTGGGAGTGGAAAGCGGTAAGAGCCTCTTGCTAAAGGGATGCAGTGGGGATTTTCTAGGCACTTTCAGGATGTGTTTGGATGTGTTATCTGTAACAACAGCCCTCTTCTGGGAAGTGTGATAGCCTTGGAGGTTCCCTAACACTATCCCCTTGAAATTGTTGCATTAGCGGTACACTCGGCCATTTTTCTAGCCACCAAAGTGTTGAGGAATACTGGGAATAACTTTATGCGCATACCATTTGAGTGTGGCAGTTTTACGATAATTTCATGATGTTTGTTGTTTTTGTGGCATTGCATTGTTTTTAATTCTTGTAACTTGCACCCATTTTGGCGCATATGTTTTATGACGCTTTCATTATATTTTGATGATGCTTCTTGTTTTTGTGGCACTGCAATGTTTTTAACATTTGAGTTTCCTCTTACCTCTGTGCTAATGCTTGTATGGTCTTTGGCCGAATAAAGTTTATTTTGACTGACTGACTAACAGTTCGGTAGACTCATTTAACACCTACCTCGGCCAGTACTAAATGTTATGTAGTGACAGCCACATTTCCAAGGTGAGGTTTGGTATGCAACAGAACCTAAAATGGGCATGTACTTGTTGGCTGTTGACGTATTTTTCAAATACAATACACATACCTCTGGTATCGGGACTACCTACACTATTATATATCTTTTTCAAGCACTAGTGTGAAGGTTATTTTCCCATCGGTGAAACCAAGAGACAATGTTGTATGAAAAGCCAGTCAACAATGAGTGTAGACTCCATACCTGAGAAAGCGACCTGGAAGTAGAAGAGGAGAAGGATAAAGGCTTCAGATCCAATCAGAGGCAAGGAGGCCATTATTCTATTGAAGACAAAGAGAAAACAGTCATGAGCAAAGGCAATGGGAAACAAAGATATCCAAAATCTAAAACAATCTTGACCCCAGATGTACTAATGCTTTGCACTGTTGTTGTTTATCCAACACAAAAGAAGCTTTGAACTTGAAAAGTACATTTTTCACAGTACAAAATACAACGTTTTGACACAAAGGTCCAGATTTACAAGAATCTTGCGCATCAGTACTGATGTGCCAGATTTCTTGTGTCCCCCCCACCGCCACCTAACGACACCATGAGTGCGCTGTATTTACAATACGATGCACCATGGTGCACATTAGGCCTATAGCGTCAAAAATTTTTATACTATTGTGGTGCTTTGCTCCAGTAGCTCCAAAAATGTTGACGCTAGTAGAGCAAAGTGCAAGGAGGCCCATTGATTTCAATAGGTGTGTCCTTTAAACGCCTGCTTTGAGCAGATGTTAAAAATGAAGCCAAATCTTGTAGATTTCATTGCGCCCTTTTTGCGGGCCTCCTAACGGCAGAACGCCCCCTTGCATACATTATGCCTGGCACAGACATAATGTGGCGCAAGGAGTCGCAAAGTGGTGCAATGCATGCATTGGGCCATTTTGTTAATATGCTACGGTGATTTTTGCCTCGTTGTGTAAAGAAAAAATACACTATTGTGGCGCAAAAAGCCGCTTGAGCCTTGTAAATATGGTCCAAAGTCTGAACTGCTAAGATAACCAGACCATGCCTAAAGCCACCTAATGCAGGCACAAAGGCAACTGTGTTAATTTCTCAAAATACAATGCATTGGATGTGTGTGGTATGGCACGCTACCAGCATGAGAATCTTTTGTGTTTGTCTGTGCATCGGAGTTCGTACTGAAAGGGTACACCTCCAGCACTAATCCTATAAAGTAGACACCCCCCTCTGCTCCATGGTGAAAGGCTGTGTGTCGCGCAAGGTAGCACTGCCTGCTCTTAAAAAAATGAAAAGAAAACTTTTTTTTTTTAAACGCATCTCGTTTTCCTTTTTCCTTTTAAAAAAAAATAGTTTGCTTTATTTAAAAGCAATCACAGACATGGTGGTCTGCTGAGCCCATCAGGCCACCATCCCTGTGATTGTAGCCATTCACAATGGGGCGTGAATTACGATCTACCTCATGAATATTAATGAGGTAGGTCAATTTGCAAGCCATTGGGAATCGCTAGATGAAAGTCTTGGAGTTTCATACATTCAAATAGTGATTACCTAGTTGTGATTCGCAGAAAATTGCAATTAGGTATTTGCTATCCAGATAAATGATACATCTGGCCCTTATAAGTCTCAATACTGTGTATAACTCTCTCACTTCTCCACACATTTATCAATGGATTGGGTGGAACTAGCAATGGACGACTGCGTCATGATCTTCAATGGCCTATCTTGATCGCTTATATGCAAATTACAAAGATTGCATAACCAGCCAGCCAGAATATACTGTATCCATACACGGGCCACATCAAGCCTGCTCTGAAATCTTTTCACTGGCCTAATGCAGAAGCCATGATCAAATGGCAGGTTCTCTGTACCTTAGTAACAGCATTATGGGAAAAGACCAATAGTTGCAAGCTACATAGCAACTAGAAAGATCTGCTCATCAGATGCTAACTTGATTTATCACTGCTCATCCAAGCAGATAAAACAAGATCTCTTGGGTGTGCAAGGCCCAAGACTGTGGAATAACACCATCATACATTGAGATCTGAAGCTAAACACATGTGTTTCAGGAAGCTGATGAAAACTGTGCAATGGCTGTCCTGTGCTCTGTAGTAGTGGAACAGTTACACACAGTGAAATGTAAATTCAATACATAATAAATAAATACATTTGGAAAATCCTCCTTGGAAAGAACATGTGCATGCACAAATTAAGTGTGATTAACAATGCTCAAGCACTTTTCATATTGAAATGGGTTTTAGAAGTCAGCATTCCCAGCATTGCATGCACACTTACAAGGAAGTTAGAGAAAAACAACACCTAACTGTTCCAAAAATCGTTTGGGTTAATGCAGATACTTTCCAGGTCCATCAACTATAGAGTAAAAGCAACTCCTGGTGTATGTTTAGCTGTTTTTAGAACTCATAAAAAGTATTCTTTTTGAACAGACATTTGTGACACAGTTAGTTAAATCTTCGAGGAAAAGGGCATCTTTTTTCATTTTGGGGCGCAACACTGTTTTAATTAAGCCTCGGTGAGGCAGTCATTTTTGAAGTCACGGGCATATTGGAGGCTTAAGTCGCCCCCTCATGACTGGAAATGTGCGCTTTTAAAACCGTAAGGGAAATCCCCCATTGGCATCGCTCCTTAGAGGTGGGTGGATTCAAGCTGTTTGCGACAGCCCGACCGCACAGGCCCCGCAGGTGTTTCTGCTGCGTTTTGTGCCTGCAATTCAACATCCAGGTGTGGGAGAAGCACGGGTGACGCGGAGCAGGTTGGTGGGGGAGGGGGCTGCTACTGTACCCCCTCTGGTGCTCGTCATCAAAACAGCGACACCACTCCCGTGGTGGAAAGATACTTCAGATGGAGTTCTGGAGTAGCCAGCATCCAGTCAGGAGAAGGTAGTCCAGCGGACCTAGTCAGCCCTGGTGCAGGTTGAGGCCCTGTCAAGGATGTGGTGACTTCTCTCAGTACATCCGGTGCAAGGCCTCTTGTAGGGATCCCCATTGGGTGAAGAGGCCTAGGGAGCCTAGTGCGATGGGTGCACCAGTGACAGGGTACAGACGGTAGTCGAAGTCAACATGGAATTCCACTCTGGTGGACCTAAGAGGTGCGGGTGCTGATGGGTCCGACCCCTCCGAGGGCTGGGAACTGTGACCAAAATGACTCTCAGGGGAGTGTCTTTCTGCTGGAAGAGTAAGGCAAACTGCTCACCTGGTTGGGGGAAAGATGGGATGTGTAAGAACAAGCAAAGAACAATGAAGCCAAGATTTAGGGAAAGGATAAGGGACTGGTCCAAGAACAGCGGGCTTGGCAAGATGGTTAATGTTGGTTCCGGCACAATGACCACAAGGACAAATGGTAGTCCAAAGGCTGGGTGCAGTCCAGAAGTGTCTGGGGAAATAGGATGTCAGAGGATTGGGGGAATGGGATTTTAGAGGTAGGAGTTACTTGGGAGGCGGGTTGGTTTACAGCATTTTGCTAGCCCAGTTGACAGGGTACCTTGTGCGGCTCAGCCAAAGGGATGGGACTCTGCTTGCCAGTTGTACATAAAGCAGCAATTTGCACTCAAAGCAAGCGGAGTGGTCAGATAATTTCCTCCCAATCAGGGCCCGGGTGTGGGCAGTGCAGCGCACAGTGCTCGGGGGGATTAGGAGGAAGAAGTGGCAGCTCATGTAGCATCATTGTGTATGGCACCGAGGGCACATTCCTCTGCACCCACCGGAGCGCTGAAGCCCACCCCCAACCCGGATACATGTGGTACCGGCAAGGGTTGTTGTATTATTATGGTGCTGTTATTGTGTATTGCTGTCGCTGAAGGGCAAGCAGAGACAGGAAAACTGTTTAGGTGATTCGGCAAAAGATTAGGGAAATAAAAACAAGCAAAGAACAACGGGTCCAAGATTTGGGGCAAGGATGAAGGCCTGGTCCAAGAGCGGGCAGGCTCAACAAGATGGTTAATGGGTGAAAGGCCTCAAATAGGCCTGCATCCAAGATGGCCTCCGCCGCCTGTCATAAACTGGTGCTACTGCTCCCCTGAAAAGGGATATAGCTGTGAGTGGAAGGGCTAAAACATACCACCACAAAAGCACAACCACCAGTGGTGGTGCCCAGTTAGGTGTGTGCAGACCCAGCAAGTGCCTACTGGACAGTTCATCGATGCTTCATCCAGCTCCACATTACCTTGGCTGCCGCGCAATCAGTAACAGTGTGCACTTTAACTTGCACATCGTGGCTTCCTTTCCTCCACACACATTTTAGAATCTTTTGTAGTGAGTCTAGAACTGGCACGTGCACATTTCACATTTCACTTTGCATTTTAATATCAATACTACACAAGCGATATGCGGACTTTATTTTGGATTTTACGGGTTCTAGAACGATGCCACTTGCTTTACACCTTCTTGCTTCCGAGTGTGTGGGAAAGTTTTCAGATGTTTGCAAACTTTGGCACTGTCTCGCATTTTCAGGAGCTTTGAATTTACAGGAAATTAATTTGAATCCAAAAACTGGTCTGGCAAGTGGTTTGGGAGTTCCCCTGTAGGCCGCTGGAATGCTGGCTGTTTACTACTTCACTTCAGGTGCATACCTGTGTAGGCTTACCTCAGTATCCTGGGAGTGACGCACAGTAAAGCTGCAGGTGTAGTGACACTGGGGCCAGGCAGTACGAGGGCCCTTCTAGAGCCCAATTGTGACAGTGTTTTTCTACCAACCATTGGGTAGGAGGCCATTTTCTTGGCTTGTACTAGTGCATTGCTACACCGCTGGGCGACACTGCCCTCTGGTGTATGACTGATACATAACAGCGCTTTCACCTTAATGCAAACCAGTTATCATTAACAAACAACATCAACTAAGGGTCATTGCTTCATCTATTCCACCCATTCTCTGTTGCCAATTCTGTTTAACGTTTACATCCAGTCTCTCCAAAAAATAATGCATTAGCATTAGATTTCCCTTTACCTGTGGGAACTCCAAACCCCATGCACTAAACCTGCACCATTTCTTTGCACCAGTAGGTCCGAGCTTTAGAATATCAGGTCTGTTGATGACCTGGAATTCAGTGCGTTACTTCACATAACAGGGAAGGCCACAAAGAGCTCAGAGGAGGCGGAGCAGGCGGTGCCTGACTGCGACATGGAGCTAGGTTTGCCTGGCTTTGAAGCCCTGAGCCAGTCTCCTTTGTCTAGAAGGTGTGACGTGTGGGACACACTAAGCTAGAAAGGCGGAAATTAGTGGATCTACAACTGCAAGCACTCCTGGTTTGTTCCGCTTCAACATCGAGTGCACAGGTGGGAGAGTGTAGCTTATATTAATATGAAATGTTTATGAACTAATGTGTAATAATGCTGCATAGAAAAATGTATTAATGTAATTTGCTAAAACGTGCGTTTGAAATGTGCCCATGGGCAGTGGCCGCCAACTTATACAATGACTAATGAAACTGACTAATAATGTTGAAATATTATGAGAGAATATGATTTTGCACTAATAATAATAGGTTATATGTAAAAGTTCTGCTAATAAATCATTAGGCCTTAGTTAGCATGAGTCGAGGCCTAGCTGCCTGGCTTTCATATTAAATGTGTTTTTCCAACGTGCAGTGTGCTGACTTGCTGAAGGACATGAACTCTTGTTTTTCTCCAAACTAGAAGATGAATGCAACTGTAGTAGATCCGTTCCCATGAAATTCGACTTGCTTAGTGAAACATTCTTGCTGAACGCAACAGTGTAGACTACTTGCAGGTACAAGGTCGCCTGAACCGGTACAGACAATGGAGCCACTGACTAAAGATGCAAAGAAGACCACGAGAGTATGAAATCATACCGGACATTTTACCCACTGAAGACGTCAATCATAAGAACCAACAAACTACGTGAGAACAGTTATGGGGGGACAAATTCAATGAAGTAATTGAAAATCTATTGGAGGGAGATAGTGGGGTACTGACCCCAACCAATTAGCTTTTAGGGGATTGTACAACAGAAAAGGGATAAAAACCCTTGACACAAGGAAGTAAATCAGAACAGGAGAGAATAGGAGAGAGTTAGAGAGATGCTGATGCGATTTGCTATGACCCAGACACTTTGTCACTTTGCATGGAGACTTTGCTTTTTGATTCTTAAACCCATCCTTGCCTTATATTGCCCGTTTACACTTTACCTCCTTATGAGGGAAGTGCCCCTTTTGCCCGATTACTGAATTCCTGATGACGAATCAACTGATGTCCTGAGGACGAAAACCGAACCTGAGTGCTGACCCATTACGAAGGGTAACTATTTGACAATGACATTGTAATTGTGTTTGCTTTTCCTTTCTAGGTACCAACTGCTTCTTTTGACAGAGACCAATGTTTTCCAAATTAATGTTTCTAAATTGTTTTGCATGAAGCCCAACATGGCAATGCTAATTTGAGGTTAGGTGAGGGGTTCACTAAACTGACGCAAATAGACAAATTACCAAATCTATGCTTTGTTGAATAACGGGATGATGATACTTTGCTAAGGATAACCTATGCTGACGCCGTGTTATATTCTAATGCTTGGATCCTTGCTTTGATGAAATCTTATCAGAGTTGCCATATTGTGACTATGCTAATGTGTTTCTTGGTTTTAAGACTAATAAACTTGTTAATAGAATTGTAATCAATAGGGAATAAACTTCATATAATAGTACTAAACTGGTGTGGTTTTTCATGACTGCAAGGTCATGGTGGTTTCTGAGTTTTTACTAAATGTCTTTGACTAAATTGAATTGTCGTATTACTGTGAACCTTGATGACATTATTGACATATTGATTGACATGCTGATTAGTTATCTCGTCCTAAGGTGTCTTCAATCAGGGTCAAAAGATTAATTGGCCTAAAACGAGTCCCAAAGTGACTAAATCAGTCATAAAGGGATGCATTAACACAGGTAACTATTGTTGAGGAAGGGAACCGACATCTGGGGAGTAGTGTTCAGCCAGCTACCACTCAAGTTCAGTACTTCAACCCTGGCAGATCTGGGGAATTCCACCCACTTGTGCTAAAGACTTCACCTGCCTACCTCAATGAGGTCCAGATTTCAGCCCACACACACCACACTCTAGCACCGAACATGCTACGGAAGCTGCATCACAATATGGTAAAAACCCTGGTCACCCTCCTGGGATGAACGCGACTGCCTTGAGGACACTCCAATCTCAGCCTTGTACTGGGACCTCCAACCTAGATCACATGTGATAAGTGGAAGGTGACAGAGTCTTGGGCCCACGTTGATTCCCCTTAGCAGATGGTTCTTTTGATGACTTTTGGGACACCATCATCACACTGATTGAAGGTCCTTGTAGATTCACCCTGGGCTTCTTCAATCAATAGCTCTTTTGACAGTCCATTCAGCAGGGGATGAAGGAGCCTGGTGACAGCTGCATTGTAAATATATGGGTTTAGTGTTAAATTTGCCTCCTCTGGTCCTGGTCTCTACCCTCACTCTGCAGCCACGAGCATGAACATGAATGACTGAGGATGAACATGATGCCCTCTTGCTTGCATGCTGTCATCTTACTGCTCCTGCACCCCCTTCAGTCTGGCGGCTGAAGACCCTCTAACTTCACACCGAGTGTGTGATGCTTAAACATGCTCCCTCCACCCTGAAGCTGTTTTCAGAGTATCCACAGTGTGATTATAGATTTACCTATATGAAAACTAGAAAACTGTTGGTGATAAGTAGGCTGGGCTCTAATCTTCTAACAGAGCCCAGCGGTCAACCCTGTGTGTACCACATCATTTCGTTGGACAAACCTAAGATTAGACTATACTGTGATGCCTTGAGAAAGCCCCAGACTCACCAGGCAAAAAATATGACAGCAGGGATCTTAGTGTTATCTAAATATGGACTGCTTCTTATAAACTGTACAAAGCAGTGTGATAAAACAGGGCTGATTGCAGAGGTCCCCTAACTTTTTGCCCCCATTTTTCACTTTTTGCTGGTGTTTTCCTGACTCTGATGTTGCCCTGGATACTGCTAACCAGTCCCAGGGCCTGTGCTCTGTGTAAAATCAGTATGCAAATTAGGCTAATTATAATTGGCCAAATCAACCTACCTATAAGTCCCTGTTATATGGTAGGGCATGTAGGTTTAGGGACCCTAGCATAGGTAGTGCCCCCATAGGTGCACTGCTGAGTTGCCCAGTGTAATTTTAAAGGCATACCTGCCTTGCTGGCAGCTTTTAAATTAAAGTTAGATGCAAATTCGACTTTTGGAATTAAATGTAGTTCCAAAGTCTTAAACTACCTTATTTGTACATATAAGTCACCCCTAAGGTGTGCCCTATGTGCCCCTAGGGCTGGGTGCCATGTAACTATAAGCAGGGACCTTATAAAATTGTTTTATAAGCCCTGGTGAGATAAAACAGCCAAATTAGTTTTTTCCTCATTGTAGTGAATGGCCTCCATAGGCTAGAATGGCGAGACTTTATTTTAATTTTAAAAATTCCCTTAATTTTAAAAACCCACACCTCAGTTCCCTACCGGATCCCTACCAGGAAGAACTACGGAAGAAGAAGGACTGCCCTGCTGGACCCCTGACCTGCACCTGGACAGTGCACTCTGGAGGACTGCACCAGCTGCACACTTGGGCTTCCCCACAAGAAGGACTTTGCCTGACTTCAACTGGTTCAAGGAGGAACTCCCTGTTAGCTACAGGTGAAAAATTGCTAACCAGAGTCCCCTGCACCAACTCCTGAAGAAACCAACCAGCTGACCACTGTCCAGTGGCCAAAAAGGAGTTTGCGCCAGGTGCATTCTGGGTCGTTTTAGTCTGCACCCTCAAGGAGCATCTCAGAGCTTCTGGAACCTAGGGGTGAGCTGTGGACCTCAAAAGAATCTTAAAAGAACATCTGGAAAAAGATCTAGAAGTTTGGAGAAGTTTGGAGAACTCTTGGAAAAAAGCTCCATAGAGGGACTGACCCACCACGGCAACTCTAGCCGGCTTGCCTCAAGCGCGACACGGCCTGACTTGCAGGCTCGTCCCGGTGAAGAAAATCTCCAAAAAAGTGACTACATCCGAACGTAGGAAGTTGACCAGGACCTCCCAGGCAGTGTATCCGAAGAGGGCTCCAGAGATGTCAGATCAAGATTCAGGTTTGCCCCGGTCGAAGGATTTTCACCTCGAAAAAACAAATAAGTCCAAAGGTAAAAATCTCAACCGAGGGCTCCCGCGACGTGTATACAAGGAAGAGTCCCAGTAGGTCAGATTGGACTGGCAGGTTTGTCCCACTGAAGACAATCTCTAGAAAAAACGACTAAGTCCTAAGGTAAACGTTTGACCGAGGCCTCCTGCGGGCTGTAGCCGAGCTAGGCTCCATCGTGGTCGGCCTTAAACTTTGACTTTGCCCCGGTCGAGGTGCGACCAGATGACCAGATTGGCGCTTTTTGTTTCAATACGCTAGAAAGCAATAATTCTTTAAAAATTAATATCTCCGGTTCACCTTATCCGACTTCATTTGTTTTGGTGTCATTTTAAAGCTCAAAATATTTCCTATTTTTATAAATTGATTTTGGATTTTTAAACTGTTTCCTGTGTTTTATTTGATTACTGTTTTGTGATATTTGAATGCTTTACTCTTTGTCTCCTAAGTTAAGCCTTGTCGCTCGCTGCCAAGCGGCCAAGGGTTGAGCTAGGTTTAATATACTGAGACCTAACTGGACGGAAGTGAAGGTTAGTGGCCTATTGCTAAGTATAGGTACTTACCTGCCCTTACCAATAACCCATTTTCCAACAAGCAGAATATTGGTTACTGAAAAAAACGTATGCATCACTCATCACTCATTACTCATTATAAAGAGCAAATTGTTCGATAAACACATAAGTAACACTTTTCAATTTCAAATGCAATTTTTCATAGGAGTCAATAGAGTCCTGGGGGGGGAGTGTTAGCAGAGAAAACAGGTAGGTACACAACTTAGGATTCCAGTCTTCAGGGGTTAGGATGTCCACAAGTCAAAGTTCAAGTTGACTGCAAAAGTGCACTACCAACAACCCAGGGCTGGCCGGGTGGAGAGGTCAAAGTTGGTGTCAGGTTTGCCATGGAATCCTATGAGGACTTGGGGGGACTTAGTAGAAAAGAAATTGCAGGTAAGTACCCGTGGCTTCAGGACACAGGCCTGGGGAGTTTAGGTCAGCACCGGGGAGGGCCACAGGTCAGCACCAAACACACACCCTCAGCAGCACAGGGGCGGCCGCGTGCAAACACAGTGTCGGATGCCCAATGCTTTTTAATGACAGAACCCTGGGGGTCACAAAGATGCTGCAGGCTGGGTCCAGGGGGTCAGTTTAAAAAAAAACTAAAAGCAGGACAGGAAGCAGAGGTGCCCGTTGGACATTGCTGGACCATTAGTCTGATTCCCCAAGCCCGGGGGCTGCGGATGCAGGGACACCTTTAGGTGTCAGGAATCTTCGTCAGATCTGGTTGCAGTCAAGTGAGCCTCCGGATTCAGGCTGCAGGTGTCGTCGTGTTGACCAGGAGGGATAAACCCAGGATGGACTCAAGGTCGGAATCACATGGGGACCTTCATTGGACTGGTGAGCCACCTGGACTCCGGATGTGGGTGTCGGGTGCAGAGTGGGCAGGGCTCGCAGATCCAGGGCGGTTCTGGAGTCCTTTTGGTGATTTCTTTCTGAACAGGGCCACTGTCCTCAGAAGTTCTTGGTCCTCTGCTGGTCAGGCAGTCCTCTGGTGCAGAGTAGAGAACTGACATAGATTACAATGGTGCAGAGTAGAATAAAGTGGTGTAGAGTGCAGTGATGTAAAGTGCACTAATGTAGAGTGCAATGGTGTAGAGTAACGTAGTGTGCAGTGGCGTAGAGTGCAGTGGCATAGAGTAGAATGTTGTACAGTACAGTTGTGTAAAGTGCAGTGGTGCAAAGTAGTTGGCATAGGTGCAGTGCGTAGGGTGCATTGGTGTTGAGTAAAGTAGTGTAGAGTGCATTGGCATAGAGTGCAGTGGTTTAGAGTACAGTGGCATAGCGTAAACTGCAGAGGCATAGTGTAGAGTTGAGTAGAGTGGCATAAAGTGCAGTAGCACAGAGTCGTAGAGTAGATTGTTTCAGAGTAGAGTGAAGTGGTGTACAGCAGCTCTTAAAAATGAAAATGGGGGTACCATCAACAATTTTGAACAGGATTAGTACCAGTATCACACATGCATCCTACCAACATATATTATGAGTTGATGGTGGCCAGTGTGCCCTGCTGCCACTTATTTATGGGGATCAGGACACTTTAAGTTTGTTCTGCAGGTAGTGGTTCTGATAGTTAAAGATTAAAAATATTTAGCTAGTTGGTCAAGTACTAAAATTCTGAGAGCTGCCATTCAGTCTGCATTGAGTCTAAGTGCATGTATGCATTCCGCTGTGAAAAAAGACCTTGAACCATTCTGCACTGCTGTCTTATTTTTCTCTCAGAGACCCAGCCCGTGACCCCCCCCATATGGAAACAGGAAAGTGCCCTTTAAAGTGATCTTTGTGAGCATAAAGTTTTTGGGTAAAAATGTGTCAAAATTGGGTCTAAGATGCACTATTGCACACTATGTTTTCAAAATTTGCTTCGACCAAACCTTTTGTTAAGGAACACAGGCTCACTGGCTTTGTTCACCGAAATCCAGCTTTGTTTCTAAAGAAACAAGGGTCGCTTAGGGCATATTCACAGGTTAAGTACACCATAGAAATGCAATGAAATCTAGACATAGACCTCATTGCATTCTATAGTGTATTTAACTTGTGAATTTTCCCTAAGAGACCCTTGTTCCTTTAGAAATAACTATATCCCTGGTCCCTTAGTACCTGTGGGTCTCCCTTGTTTGTTGTAAATATGATATCCAGCTTTGGTCATTGTCCATGGCGGTAGCAAACAGTGCCAGTGGGATAAGTGGTCTGTGTCAGTGGGAGAAGCAGTCGGGGTACCCTAAAGAAACAGGGGCACGCACACACACACACACACACACACACACACATTAAAAATAAAGAAGGCATCTAAGGTTGAGTTGGGACCCTGAAGATGCTGCTCACGACACTTGGTTGGTAGACGGTGTAGAGGATTATTCAGAATCTGAGCCTGTGCCCTTCGGATGTCAGCAGAAAGAAACCTGCTGGGCAGAGGAACAAGCTGCAGTGAATTACGAAAGGAGCATGTTAAAATTAACAAAACTCTTCTTTGGTTCTTCTGTTGGACTAACAAGATTGGTGCTGCGCCACAACCTCTCCAAACTTTCACTACTACCTATTTGCCTTTAGACAATAGAGATTGAATAATAGCATTTAAAAATATAATGTACCATTTAATTTGTGTAAAAAAAATTAAAATGCTTTTTCATCCGCTCATCCAAGAGGTAGTAGGCTCACTTGCATAATGGCTCATGGTAAGTTCCATTTGCACACCCATCTTAGAATAGTGTGCACAGAGACACTGCAATGCTGCTCACCAAACAAAATCATTAGAGGGAACATTGATGCAGAGTACAGTAGAGAGTCATAGAGTGAAGCGGCGTAAAGTGCAGTAGTGCACAGTAGGTTAGAGTGGCGTACAGTGTGTTGGCTTAGAGTGCAAAAGAGTGTCATAGAGTGGTGCAGAGTAGACTGCAGTGGCATGGAATAAAGTGGCACAGAACAGACTTGCATTGAGTTGAGTGGCAGACAGTGCAGTGGTGTACAGTGGTGCAGAGTAAAATGACATACAGGGCAATGGTATATAATAGAGTGCAGTGGCACAGAGTAAAGTATAGTGCTGTACAGTGCAGTGCACTAGTGTAGGACAGCTAGGCAAAGAGTGCAGTGGTATAGAGTGTATTGGTTTTGTGTAAAGTAGTGTAAAGTGCATTGGTGCCAAGTGCAGTGACATAGAGTGCAGTGGCATAGAGTGGTGTGGTATGGTGTAGATGGGAATGGCACAGAGTGGAATAGAGTGGCATAGACTGCAGTGACATAGAGTAAATTGTTTCAGAGTAGAGTAGAGTGTTGTAGAGTATAGTAGAGTGCAGTGATGCAGAATAGAATAGAGCGACTTACAGTGGATTGCCATGAGTCCAGTGGTTTATAGCTGGGTAGCGTGGAGTGCACTGGCATATAGTGCAGTGGTGTAGGGTGCAGTGGTGCAGAGTAGTGGTGTACAATGCAGTGGCACAGAGTAGAATGGTAGTGGTATATAGCAGAGTGGTGTGGAGTTCATTGGCACAGAATGCAGGCATGTAGAGTGCAGTGGCGCAGAGTAGAGTGCTGTAAGGCAGGTGTTTGTTATTGATGTTGCCAAGGTCAACACTGGTGCAATGGCTCACAGTAAAGTGGTGTAGAGTATAGTGGTGCTGAGTTGTAGGAGGCTGGCCTGGCTTATAGTGGGTACCAGCTTAGGCTGATAGAGGTAGCTATAGCACAGCAGCCAAGGCTGAACTAGGAGACATGCAAAGCTCATGCAATACCACTTATATCATATAGGTACTATATCATAAGAAAGATAATACTCGTAGGGCCAGATGTACGAACACATTTTCCCATTGACACAGAATGGGAAAAAACGTTTGCTACATCTGCCCCATAGTAACTAAAAATAAAGGCACTTTATTTTAGTGACAATGTGCCACAAATATCTCAGAGGATATACTCCCATAAGAGGTAAGTAACATACACAAAATATACACAACAAACCAAATCAGGTAAGTAAAACAGTAAGAAAATAATGCAAACACTGTAGAATACAATAGGATGCAATAGGCCTAGGGGCAACACAAACCATATACTAAGAAAGTGGAATGCAAACCACGAATGGACCCCTACGCTAGTGTAGTGTTTAGAAGGTTGCTAGGAGTGTAAGAAAACACTAAGGGTGTCCAAGATATCCCACCCCTAGACCCTGGAGTAAAGTACTACTATTTCCCCAGAAACACACTAAAGTCGTGATAAACAGACTACAAAGCACTGAAGACAGATTCCTGGACCTGAAGACCTGCAAAGGAAGGGGGCCAAGTCCAAGAGTCGCTAAAGTGTCCGGGGGGGCAGGGGCCCACTAAACCCTGGATGAAGGTGCAAAATGGCTGCCTCCGGTTGGAAGAAGCTGCAGGTTTTGCAACAACGAAAGGAGGTAGGAAGTTCTTCTTTGTACAGAAGATGTCCCACAGTGTGCCAGAGGATGCAGAGTTGTTTCCTGGGCAAAATACTGCAGACAAGCCTTGCTAGCTGCAAGAGTTGCGGTTAGAGAAAAAGGAAGCTGCCCGGGCCCAGGAAGGACCAGGATGTCGCTACTTGGGAGAGGAGACAGAAGGGGCCCTCAGCAACGTAGAGAGCCCTTGGACAGGAAGGAAGCACCCACAGAAGTCCTTGAAAAAGGGTTCAAGAAGTCTGAATGTGGCAGTCATCTCAACACTGCAAAGAGAGGTCCCACGACACCAGAGATCAACTCAGGGAGCTGAGCATCGCAGGACGGAGTGCAGAGGACCTAGGCTCAGCTGTGCATGCAGGATTTCTAGGAAATGTGCACAGAAGCCCTTGTATCTGCAGATCAAGCGGTGCACAGGATTACTGTCTGGGCAGGGGAGGCAAGGACTTACATCCTTCAAATTTGGACAGTTGGACCACTGGACAGTCTGGGTCCTTTGGGTCCACCACCTGTGTTCCAGGGACCACACTTGTTAGGATGAGAGGGGACCAAGAGTACCGGTGAAGCTGAAGTTTGGTGCCTGCTGGAGCAGGGGGAAGATTCCGTCGAACCACTGAAGATTTCTTCATGGCTTCCAGTGCAGGGTGAAGGCAGGTAGAACCCAGAGCATGCACCACCAGTAAACAGTGGAGAAATCTGGCAGAATTAGGCACTACAGTGTCGCTGGTAGTCTTCTGGTTACTTTGTTGCAGTTTTGCAGGCGTCCTGGAGCAGAAGTCAAAGAGAGAAGTGCAGAGGAGTCCTGCTGGATTCTTGCAAGTCGTAATCTGAGGAAAAGCCCAACGGAGAGACTCTAAATAGCCCTCAAAGGAGGACTGGCCACCCAGTCAGGTAAGCACCTATCAGGAGGGGTCTCTGACGTCACCTGCTGGCACTGGCCACTCAGAGGCCTCCAGAGTGCCCTCACACCTCTGGAAACAAGATTGCAGAGGTCTGGGACACACTGGAGGAGCTCTGGGCACCACCCCTGGGGTGGTTATGAACAGGGTAGTAGTCACTCCCCTTTCCTTTGTCCAGTTGTGCACCAGAGCAGGGACTGGGGGTTCCCTAAACCTGTGTAGGCTGGCTTATGCAAGGAGGGCACCATCTGTGCCCTTCAAAGCATTTCCAGAGGCTGGGAGAGGCTACCCTTCCCCAGCCTTTAACACCTACTTCCAAAGAGAGAGGGTGTAACACCCTGCTCTCAGAGGAAATGCTTTGTTCTGCCTTCCTGGGACTGGGCTGCCCAGACCCAAGGAGGGCAGAACCGTGTCTGTGGGGTGGCAGCAGCGGTAGCAGCAGAGAAAACCCCACAGAGCTGGTTTGGCAGTACTGGGGGTCCATAGTGGAGCCCCCAGGATGCATGGAATTGGCTCCCCAACACCAGATTTGGAATGGGGGGACAATTCCATGATCTTAGACATTTTACCTGGCCATATTCAGAGTTACCATTGTGAAGCTACATATAGGTATTGACCTATATGTAGTGCACGCGTGTCATGGTGTCCCCGTACTCACAAAGTCTGGGGAAATGGCCCTGAACTCTGTGGGGGCACCTTTGCTAGTGCAAGGATGCCCTCACACTTAGTAACTTTGCACCTAACCTTCAGCAAGTGAAGGTTAAACATATAGGTGACTTATAAGTTACTTAAGTGCAGTGAAAATGGCTGTGAAATAACGTGTGCGTTATTTCACTCAGGCTGCAATGGCAGTCCTGTGTAAAGGTTTGTCTGAGCTCCCTATTGGTGGCAAAAGAAATGTTGCAGCCCATAGGGATCTCCTGGAACCCCAATACCCTTGGTACCTAGGTACCATATACTAGGGAATTATAAGGGTGTGCCAGTATGCCAATTGAAATTGGTAAAAGTGGTCACTAGCCTATAGTGACAAATGTAAAGGCAGAGAGAGCATGATCACTGAGGTTCTGATTAGCAGAGCCTCAGTGACACAGTTAGGCACTACACATGTATACACATTCAGGCCACAAACTATGAGCATTGGGGTCCTGGCTAGCAGGATCCCAGTGAGATAGGCAAAAACATACTGACATACATGTACAATTGGGGGTAACATGCCAAGAAATATTATACTTTCCTACAAGAGTACAGTGATGCAGAGTAGAATGGTTTAGAGTGCAATGGCGCAGAGTATAGTGGCTGAGAGTGCAGTGGGGCAGAGTAAATTGGCATAGAGTGCAGTAGTGCAGAGTAGATTGGTGTAGAGTGCATTGGTCTTGAGTAAAGTGGTGTAGAGTGCATTGGCATAGAGTGCAGTGGCGTAGATTGGTGCAGAGTAGAGTGAAGTGGCACTGAGCGAAGTGGTGCCAAGTGAAGTAGAGAAGAGTAGATTGGTTCACAGTCGAGCGCAGTGGTGCAGAGTAGATTAGAGTGGCGTAGCGAGGATGGGCATGGAGTGCACTGGCGGAGAGTGGCATGGTACAGAGTAGAGTGCATTGGCATAGAGTGCAGTAGCGCACAGTAAAGTGGCATACAGTACACAGGTGTAGAGTACTACTGGCAGCTGGCAGTTTTAGGAGGGAGGGGGCGGGCGGGAAGCACAATCACACTTTCACACACACACACGCATGCACACACATCCATTAACAACACTCATCAACATACATACACGCACCAAATATTCATTAAAAAAGATCTCACACACACACTCACCTCCAGCCTCGGAGGTCCCAGGAGGGTTGGGATTGCTGCCTTCCCTCACTGGCTCACCTTAGGTCAGCCAGTGAGGGAAGGCAGCAGTCCCAGCCTCGTCACAGAGTGGGATGGGGTCAGTGAGATTGCTGACCCCACCCCACTCTGTTACGAAGTGTCACTGATTGACACTCGTCCTGGGTGCTTCAGGGCTTAAACCTGAAGCACCCAGGTCGAAGTCAATGGGTGACGCTTTCCTCGTCACCCAGGAGAGGGCCTTGAGGCACCTTTGCTGAGCCGAGGAGGTCACGCCCATAGGAGCTGTGACCTCTTCAGCCCAGCAAAGTTCAGCTCAGGCAGCCAGGGGTCTGCGCAAATCGCACATGTCTGCTCCTGGCTGCCTGACCCGAACATGAAGAGTCTGTCAAGCTGACCTTTGCTCAGCCTGACAGACACTCTTCGTGAGGGGCAAAAGGTGGGGGGCGTGGCCCCTCCACCCTGAAGGACAGGCCATGCCTGTAGAGTACAGTGGCGCAGAGTAAAATAGAGTGGCACAGAGTGCAGTGATGCAGAGTAAAATAGAGTGGTGTAGAGTGCAGTGACGCAGAGTTCAATGGCGTAGAGTGCAATGGCACAGAGTATAGTGGCAGAGAGTGCAGTGGTGCAGAGTAGACTGGTATAGAGTGTAGCAGTGCTGAGTAGATTGATGTACAGTGCATTGGTTTTGAGTAAAGTGGTGTACAGTGCATTGGCATAGAGTGCAGTGGCGTAGAGTGGTGCTGAGGTGAGTGAAGTGGCACTGAGCACAGTGGTGCTGAGTGAGGTAGTGTAGAGTAGATTGTTTCACAGTAGAGTGCAGTGGGGGAGAGTAGATTAGAGTGGCGTAGATTGGATGGACATAGAGTGCACTGGCGTAGAGTGGCGTGGTACAGAGTAGAGTGCACTGGCATTGAGTGCAGTGGCACACAGTAAAGTGGCGTAGAGTACACGGGCATAGAGTACAGTGGTGCAGAGTAGAATAGCGTGGCATAGAGTGCAGTGATGCAGAGTAAAATAGAGAGGTGTAGAGTGCAGTGACGCAGAGTACAATGGTGTAGAGTGCAATGCTGCAGAGTATAGTGGCAGAGTGCAGTGTTGCAGAGTGAATTGGCATAGAGTGCAGTAGCGAGGAGTAGATTGGTGCAGAGTGTATTAGTTTTGAGTAAAGTGCTGTAGAGTGCATTGGCATAGCGTGCAGTAGCGTAGAGTGGTGCAGAAAAGAGTGAAGTGGCACTGAGCACAGTGGTGCTGAGTGAGGTAGTGTAGAGTAGATTGTTTCACAGTAGAGTGCAGTGGTGCAGAGTAGATTAGAGTGGCGTAGAGGGGATGGGCATAGAGTGCATTGGCGTAGAGTGGAGTGGTACAGAGTAGAGTGCATTGGCATAGAGTGCAGTGGATTAGAGTGCAGGGTTGCAGAGAGGAGTGTCATAGAGTGGAGTGGCGCGGAGTGTTGTAGAGTGCAGAGGCGAAGAGTACAGTTGTGCATAGTAGAGTAGTGTGGGGTAGAGTGCAAAGGCATAGAGTGGAGTGGTATAGAGTAGAGAGGTGTAGAGTGGAGTGATGAAAAGAAGAGTGCAGTGACCTAGTGTGGAGTGGAGTGGAGTAATGTGGAGTGGTGCACCGTAGAATGCAGTGGAGTGGAGCGGTGTGGAGTAGGTGTGTATTGGGGTAACTTGGGGTATGCATAGTATGGTAGCATACTGCCATGACAGACAACACATTTCAACTGAAATGACTATTATATTTGCACTCACATAGAGTTTTACTGCTAAAAATATAAAGCACACAAACAATAATGTGTGGAAATGTCAACACCCAATATATTGATTTGATCATCAGCACAGTTCATTTACAGACATTTAAATGTTGTGTTGTGCTAGGAAAAAATAAACATTGTACAGTCTTCCTTAAGCAGACCCACAGCAGCCAGCATGATTGTCACATAAATCCTCTCACTTTGAAGTCGGAGAAAGAAAAGTAAACACAAAGCTCCCTTGGAAGAGAGAGATTGACAACTGGCCTCTGTCTTTGAATGCACAGCAAATGTGACAAGATGAGAACAGGATTAAAAATGCCTATTTATAAAAAGGGAGTTTGAAGAAGAATACAGTAAACAATGTTTGGGCAACAGGAGGGACAAACACGAGCTGGACAGCCTAAATAAAATAAAGCCAGCAAATAGAAAGCCAGAAAATGTGAATTACAAGCCACAAAGCCAATGGTAAGTAACAGGCAGAAGGCATTCCTAGCTCAATTTTTTTAATGCCCCCAAGATTTCTTTAGCAAACCAGACAGTTGGGCAAAGTCGTCCGAGGCAGCCCTATCAAGCACCCCCTTTACTTTACATAAGTTTTACTGCATCACTGCAAGCACCTTAGACTGTCACAAAATTAAGCTGACTTTTGTGTTTGGTGTGCTTATGTTAATAGGAATCTGGGCGGTTTGTTTTCCAACTGTGTGGGTCTGATATTGAGAGCTGACTGCTGCTTGGTGTTATTGCCTAGTCAACAGGTCTCATAGTTAGGTGGCTCAGGCAGAGGTTTATTTCCGCCCCGGAATCTCTCTGTCTGTCCTCTGGCTGACACTGATAATGGAAAGGCTGCTTGAACCTGGCATACTTTGTGCAGCACAGCGTGCCCTGCTGGTTTTGTGAGTCCCAATTAAACGGAAACAGAGCAGCCATGCACACCTGGGTCTTAGGAAAATTTGATATGAACCTTTGCAGGACTGCCAGACTCTCATCATTCCCTTTCCTAGCTGCATATAGAAAGTAAGGGGAAAATAAACCTGAAGGCCGAGGGATGCCCCAGGCCTTCCATGGCGCCGCAGCCAATGCCAGCCGTACTAGAGGTCGCAGTGAGCAGCAGCACTGACTGCCCCTGGACACTCACTCGTGAGGTTCTCAGCCTTCCACCCAAGCTCTTCGCTAAATCTTGTCAGAAGAACTGCAGGCGGAATACAAAAAGGAAACATAATTGTTTGCGCTGCTGTCGTCGACATTAACAGTTCTTTACAAACCTCAGTCGTGGCTGGCACTGATGCAACAGAGGCTGGCAGTGGCTACGGAACCCAGAGGATTGAGAGATCCATTGAACCCCGATGTTTCTGTATTTTGCAACCTAGTCAGCAATCAGGTTCCTCCTGTCCTTGCCTGCTCGAACCCCAAACTGCCAACCGGCCCAGTGTTATTACATAGAAAATTAAATACATGTATAGTTGTCAAGTTTGCAAACTGAGCTCCCTTCTGAGAACTGTAAACCTCCCTTCCTTCTGGAGTCGTGTGTCGCGGGCCTCTCCACAGTCCCCGTTACTCATAACTAAAGCCAAGTTTCAGCCCTGGAGTTCCCACTGACCGCTCTTCAGTTACAGCCTTCGTGGCACAGATGATAAATGCAGCTGCCTGTAAAAAGAGACATTCATTTGCCGGTTCTGATTTTAGTTCAAGTGGAAATGTGATTTTATAGCCTCCGTCTGCGTTTGACAGATGTGCGATACTGGATCAGTGTTTAGTGGGCCTGGGCTGCGTATGTTTTTGAAGCAGCTTCTAAGACATGGGCGGCGCCAGAGCTTAACATTTGGCGGGATCCTGGCTTGGTTTTGCCCACCTCTGTCTACTGATATGGGCGCTTCTGAAACTCGTTACAGACATCCCGCTCTGTTCAACTCATGATAAAGTGTCTGTCAGAGCGTCACGCACGATGCACTGAAATACCACACGTAAACTCACTAAAACCTGAAAATGTAATACCTAAACAAACAGAAAACTTGCAGTTATGCGAGGGACATTAAGTCAAATTGCTGCCGAGTTTATTAAAGTATCTGCTTACGTCTAAACTCGGGTGCCCCTCCCCCAAGGAATCCACTAAGCCGTTTAGGAGAAAGCGAGTCATTTCTTATAAACGCCCTGAGCGCATGTGTAGAAAGAAAGTGAAACTGAAAGCACATCACATTTCCGGAAACTGCAGTGTAAGTTTCAGGAAACAAGAGAACCTTCTCAAGGGATGCCTGGTCTCTGCACGAGCTCATTCGTTGACGAGGATAAACAACAGCTCTGTGACCTGGTCAGCACTGGGCGCCGACATAGGGCTTCAGGATTACCTGTGACATAAAATCTCTGACATTAAATGGAAAACAACAGCTTTTGTGTTGTTTTGCAGCAACGTTTTCGCTCGACCGGCACAACTATTATTTTAGTTACAAAATACGCATTTTCAGCTCTGTACTGCTGAGATACTAAATTAACAATTAACTCATCTAGTCCAATGTATTGAAACGAATAGAAGGTGTCCTGACTTTTTAATAAATATATACATACATATATATGTACACACATATATATATATATATAGAGAGAGAGAGAGTCACTGAAAAAAACAAAGGTTACAGGGGCATTATATTTAGGCTCACATTTTAAATGTACAAAACCAAAGAAATTAAACTGTTAGAGTTTTCTTAAGTAATTATCACCCCTCCCCTAAGGTAACTATAACTCACGCCCCTGCCATGCATATTTTTTCATCAAAACTTTTACTGCAAATATTACATTGATATTATCAATGATGTTATCAACAATGCCATGAGTGTCATAATTTGTGGGGAAATAGCAGTGCATGACAAGGATGCGAGTTATAGTTAACTCAGGGCAGTGGCTCCCAACCTTTTGACTTCTGTGGACCCCTCCTTTATCAATGCTGGAATCCGAGGACCCCCACTTATCATTATTGGAATCCAGGTACTTCCCCACTGAGTCATTACTGAATGCTGGGGACCTAATCTGTTAATAATACTGAATTTTCTAAGCAGTCGTGGACACCCTGAGGAAGCTTCATGGACCCCCAGTGGTCCCTGTACCACACATTGGGAACTAGTGCCTTAGGGCGTGCGCTACAGCCCTGAAGAGATGGTGATCCCCAGGGCTCAGGGGTCCAAAACGGACCCCCTTCACTTTTTCATTGTAGCCCTAGGGAGGTGGCAGTCCCCAGGGCTATGGGGGCCGCGTGCCCCCCCATATCAGTTTACATATTGTGCCCCGGGGAGGTGGCAGTCCCCAGGGCTGCAGGGGGGCCAGACAGCCATTCACATTTCTTTACATATTGTGCCTCAGGGAGGTGGTGGTCCCTGGGGCTGTGGGGGGGTCCACGCAGCCCCCCACGTCAGTTTACATATTGTGCCCCGGGGAGGTGGCGGTCCTCCATCTCTTGACATATTGTGCCCTGGGGAGGTGGCGTTCCCTGGGGTAGCGGGGGGCCAGGAGGCACTCCTGTATTATTTTGATGAACTGCCCTGGGGAGGTGGTGGTTCCCGGGGCTGCGGGGGGACTGGGCGCCCCTCCCCCACATGGCAATTGTGAATGCCCCTGGGACCTGGCCCACATGGGAGCCTGCACTTGTTTATTTTAAAAAAAATCCTCAAATTTGCAAAGTCGCCACAAAATTGCAGCAACATTTAAAAAAAAAAAAAACATTTTTTAGCCCTGGGGTTTCTCTCTAGGACCCCAGCACCAGAGCTAAGGGGTCAGGATGACTCTACCCTGGCTGCTTGTCTTTTTTTTCACTTTTTTTGTGGGACTCGGCTGAAGCCAAGGCCCAAGATGGCTGCCAACACTTCCTGGTTTGAAGAGTTGGCAGCCAATCAGAGCTGTGCATTTCCCTTTACAAGCTTGTCATTATTTGCAAATACATCATGAGGGATCAGCGTCCCTAAATATACAAACTTATTCCCCCTTTATTATCTCAAAAGCTACTGGACGGATTTTCACCAAAAAAGCGAAAGAATAATCTAAGAACTGAAAGCTAGCTTTCTGCCACATTTGGTGTAATCCTATGCAGTGGTTCAAGCGGTAGTTGTGTCTAAAGGTCCTGTGGGAATTAATATGGGAAACGCTACTTTTTTGCCCCCCCCCTCCTTTTTCTCGGCCCACACTTGACGGATCACGTCCAACGGTGGCAAAGATATAGGCATGTCAAAAAACACTTTTTCTATGGAAACATCATCCTAACTATAACTAGGTTTTATATATATATATATATAGATATATATATATAGATATATATAGATACATATATATAATTATCTACTGACAGTCGCCAGTAGTTAGTTACAGTTAGGACCTAGTTTCCATAGAAAAAGCATTTTTTGTCTCGTCAATAACTTTGGCGCCGTTTGATGAACGTCACAACATTTTCAAAACAAACACAACAGTTGATTAAGCGGCTGCCTTGAAAGTTTCGGAGTGATCCGTCAAGCGGGGGCCGAGAAAAAGGAAGGGGTCAAAATCACATTTCCCTATTAATTTTACATAGGGATTTTGAACACAACTACAGCCAGAACAGCTGGACAAAATTACGCCAAATTTGGCAGAAAGCTAGGTCTTGGCCCAGAAAGTGTGCTTTTTGTGATTTGGTGTAAATTTGTTCAGTAGTTTTAGAGCTATGAAAGGAAAAAGAAATATAGGAACTAAGAAGCGACGGCATCCATTTTATGACTCGGCTAAACAAAGAAAAAAAAGAAAAGAGGGCAGGGTAGGAATACCCTAACTCCTAGCCTTCGTGCTGGGCTCCCTTGGGACCCAGCCATGCAAAAAATCATTTTGTAAAGTTTTTCGGCAGAATCATCTGCCGAAAACTAAACGTAACATAGCCACTTAGAGGGCCAGGTCCCGGGGGTATGAATTTTAAAAAAAGAAATGGAGGGGGGCACACAGGGACCCCCTATAAGGGCTTTCTTAAGCCCTGGGGACCACCATCTCACTGGGGCTACATTACTAAAAACATATATGGGGCTGTGTGGACCCTCCCCCCCAGGACCTGGGGAGCACCACCTCCTGGGGGGTTTTTCAAAGTAAGGAGGAAAGCCACATGGACACTCCTCCTGGGACTTCTAAAAGGCCCGGGAACCACCACCTACCCGGGCTAAAATGAAAGTAAATGAAGGGGTCTACGCTGACCCCAAGCCCCACGGGCCGCCTCCTCCCAGGGCCAATTACTAATTTTTAAACTGGGGACCACCACCTCCCGGGGGGGTTTTTCAAAGTAATGAGGAAAGCCATATGGACACTCCTCCTGGGACTTCTAAAAGGCCCGGGAAACCACACCTACCCAGGGCTAAAATGAAAGTAAATGAAGGGGTCCACGCTCCCCCCAAGCCCCAGGGGGTGCCTCCTCCCCAGGGCCAATTACTAATTTTGAAACAGGGAGGGGGGTGGCGCAGCCCCCTTCCTGGTCCACATACAGCCCTGGGGACCACCACCTCCCCGGGGCTGGCCGATGCAAAAAAAAGGAGGGGGGCCGCTGGGTCCCCCTCCTGAAGCCATTTATGACCCTGGGGACCATCACTCCCCAGGGCCAGCTCCTGTTATCTCCCGAGGTGCCCACCCTTGGAAGATAGCTGTTCACTTCTGCTTTGCAAGCGCTGTGACAGCTCCTGCAAAGCAAAAGCAAAAAACGAACTCCGCTTCCAGCAAATGAGAGCTGCCAAAATGCTCCCGCTTGCTGGAAGCTGAGTTTTCATCTGTTTCCCTGCTCGCAGACATGATGAAAGTATTGTTCTGGCCTGCACAGAGGTGCATTGACAGCAGCTCCCTGCATCCAGGAGAAATACTGCCTCCTGCACGAGGTGGGGAGCCAGCTGTGGCAGCGGGGGCTATAAGACTACCCCCACAGTGCCCAACAAACTTTAAAAACAACAGTGGCCTCATCTTGGATAAGTACGCAGGGCAGGATTCATTTTGGCAGGATGCTCCTTTGAAAGAAATTAAACCTCAATGGGAAGCCCCTTAGTGATATAAACAAAACAGGTGCCCAAGTTGAAGATCCACTTTTGTAAAGTACCTATCATCCTAACTTCTTGCACATGGTCAAGATAAAGCAAGTGCTTTTTCTCTCCATTTCACCTTGAAAAGTTATTTATAATCCTTAATGGAGGTTATTGCATCTTTGCTTTTTTGGAGCACAATATCTCATGTAGTGACAGTGACGAGTGGGTTCTTTCTTGTCAGGTGCTGCTGAGACCACAGATCGTGTTCTTCCTTTTAAAAACTACAAGAATGTAAATGGCCTACAGGCCCTGCCCTTTTGGCCCCACCCGTATGCATTAGTGGTATACAACAGCTTCCTGACATTTTCACAGGATGATGGATAGCTTACTAAAAGGACCACCTGAGCATGTTTCCCACTGACTTTGGAGATGTGTTCTTGGTGCACAGGAATAGGATCACATCTCCATCAAACAAAGAAGCACTTCATAAGTGGCGTGGGTTTGGGTGGTTATATGGAGTAGGTTGCCAGTGTGGTGCAGGGTTGGGTGGTTAAAGGGGGTTGACCACAGGGCCATTCCACAGGCTAAGCCCTGTGGCCAAACCCCGGCAGCACAGCGCTGCACACAGCCTTCGGCGGTGGTTGGATTAACATAAAGTAACTAAAATTACTTTCCGTTAAAAAAAGAAAACATAGAAATTCACTGAAAAAACAAAGGTTACAGGAATGTTATAGTTAGGAAATAGATTATTGCCTTTATCTTTGGTGCCGGTTGATGAATTTTTATGAAAGTTTCCAAAAAACTTTGAAGCTCATGTCAGCTGCTGTCTGGAAAGTTTTCGGGTGATCCATCTACCGGGGGCCGAGAAAAAGGGGGGTCCTAAAATGTGTTTTTCCATGTTATTTCCCACAGGGATTTTGAACAGGAATAGAGCCCGAACCACTAGACAGAATTACACCAAATTTGGCAGAAAGGAGGCTCTTGGTCCAGAAAGTGGCCTTTTTGTTATTTGGTTTAAATCTGTTCAGTAGTTTATGAGAAAAAAAGAAAAAACTAATTTGTGTATATAGGGACACGAAGGCTCCGCAAACCCTCCCAATCGCCACGCCCCAGGGCTGGCTCCTGCTATGTCCTGGGGTGCCCACCTCTAGGACATAGCTGTTTGCTGTGACTTGGACAGTTCCCGACATGTCACAGCAAACACTCTGTCAAGCAGCCCGTGCTTGTTTTTAAGATAGCGGAGACATTGACATTTTGACTGTGGGGGCCACCTAGCCCACCAGCAGCCCTGGGGATCACCACTTCCCCAGGGCTTAAAAAAAAATGATTTTGGGGGGCCACCTGACCACCCCGCCCCCGCAGCCCCAGGGACCACCACCTCCCAGGGGCTTTAAATAAATAGAATGTTGGGGGGGGCACGCAGCCTCCCGCAGCCACGGGGACTGCCACTTCTGTGGGGCTTTCAACAAATATAATGCAGGGGGCTGTGCACTCCCCACCCCCTGCAGCCCTGGGGACTGCCACCTCCCCAGGGCTTTCAACAAATACTTTGCGGGGGTAATGCACCCCCCCACAGACTCAGGGATGGCCACCTCCCTGCGACTACAATAAAATAACGAAGGGAATCTATTGTTGATGCCCGGGCCTTGAGGACCACCACCTCCCCAGGGCTAGATTACGTTGGAGGGAGACTGCGCAGCTCCCCCTTGTGGAGCCAGTAATGGCCCTGGGGCCCTCACAACCCAAGGCCAGCTCCTGCTAGGTCCCTGGATGGCCAGCCCTGGAACATAGCTGTTTGCTTTTGCTTGGTGGGAGCTATCAAACAGCTCACGCTGGCAGAAAGCAGAACAGATTAATACAGTGCACCCGCTAGCATGGAGCTGCTGTTTAAAGCAGCTCCTTGGATGTGGGAACAATGCTGGCTCCCACAGAATGTGGGAAGCTGGCTAGGACCATGTGGGCCTTGAGCCCCCCCCAGTTCAGTCTCTATCTCGCAAACCTTCCATCCCATAATGACAATGACTCAGGTGTTAATGCCAACTCTGCTTCAACTGGAATGAGTCTCAGCCTAAATGCTTTAATCACAGTCACTGATAATTACTCTGGGCACAGCCTAGGCCATCATTATTTTGCACACCATGCCACCTCCGTTTGGACCCAGCCATATGCATATCAGTCTTGATACTGAACCAGTGGGGAAAGTCCAGCTGAACTGCCAGTCCAGATCCTCTTTGAACTGTAACACAATCAACCCAAGACTGATTCCGCACTTATTAGGGCTCATCAATGGGTATAGCTTGCTTCCAGTACCACAGTGTGTAGAGGACCCACATCTGGGCATACCTATCCCACTTAAGGTGTCACCCTTAAGCACATAACAAAGTGATGGATGGAATGCTTTAATTAATCTCAGCCATTGGTATTTACTCATGCCGCATCCCAGGCCATCATTATTTTGCACACCATGGTAGCTTAGTGTGGACTCAATTATATGGAAATCAGTCCTTGGCCCCACTCTAATGGGAACAATCCAGCCTGAACTGCCAGGCAAGGTCCTCCCTGAACTAGAACATAAGCAAGCCAAGGCCAATGTTGTCTTAATAAGGACTCATCAGTCAGGGTTAGCATGGTTCAAGTGAGACTGTGTGCATATTCACTCATCCCTTTACTTCTCTATTTTTGTTTACAAGTTACACTTCTCATTTGAGTCCATCACATGTTTGTACACTCTTTGGTTCTCCTTGTATCAGTCTGAGAACTCCGGACGTCTCATGATTCTGAGCAATTGCAAAATACATTTAGGGTAGCTTCAGAAGTGACTTTTGGGGCATCATCCACATGCAGAGAGTAAGACAGGCCAAATGAACACATGAATCTGGGAGGTGCTACCTAGATATTAGGTGAACATGGAGACAGTGGAAAACCCTGAGGGACACCATGAAGCATTTTCAATGGAAAAGATCTGAAAGGGCATTTCAGATGCGACAAGACAAAAAGGCAGCACAGAATTTGAAGATATGGCCAACCACACCTGTTTCTCACAGTCTGTCGAGGAGGATAGCTTGTTGGATGGTGTCAGTTCCTACTGACACATATGAAAGATCAGAGCACCAATATTACCATTGTCTGAGACCAAACACAGCACCCACAAAGATTCCATCCAATGGTCTGTCTTAATGAAATATTCAGAAACATCCCACCACCATGGCTGGACGGACCCATCAAGTGAAAGTAGACAAAGCAGCTTCTGTAAGGGCTGGGTGAGGTGGCCATTGAGAATGGGCACTACCGCCTCTGCCAGGATCCTGTCACTGTGACCAGTAGTAGCTTCAGACCTGGATAGGAACAGCTGTGTGGCTACTATTTGTACAGCAGATGCAGTGGCACCGGGCCTAGAGCCCTCAGCGGCAATTAAACCTTGATAACTTCAGTACTTTAGTACCCCAGCAGCAGTCACATTGGCTATTTCCCTGCTTGCACCAGGGCCCATGGCATCCTTGTTACACTAATATATGGGCAGCCTCCGTAAAACACAACTTCACTTTGCTGCTGTAAACGGATTCTGTCTGTAGCACCACCCAGAACTCTGATTACGAACGAGAAAGATATATTTTACACCCTCGCATGATTTTCAGCTGATCTGAGCTTGTAAAGTAACAGTGCAATCGGAGTCACGAAGTGAATAACTAGTTTCTTTCCATTTGAAGTTCAACAGTGTAACATTAGGGTCTGATGAGAGGCTCAAGGTAATTCCTGGGATTCTGTGTGGCACGGCTATAGTGTTCCTCTGTTCCCACATCCTGCATAGGACTGGCTACGTGTATCTATCTATGTAGCCGTACTTGTAGTACGCGAACCCTGCTGAGGGGCGATGGAGCACTGAGCTCACCACACAGAGTGATACATAAACCAACAACTATGCGTGACTGTCTACCTGGTGTAGCTATCAGTGGAACAGGTGCAGTGACACCGGGGCCAGGAGTATGGGGGGCCCAAAACACCTCAGATATGGCTGTTCCTGTATGGCACATTCTGCTTGCTTGTTCTAGGGCCCATGGCAGCCTTGTTACACCACGGTCTGTCTTGAAAGGTCAGGGAGGGCCATATCCAGTTGAAACACTTTATGATACTGTCAGCATCACACTGTGGCTGCAGGTCACGAGCCTCATGTCAGGCCCTGGCAAAGAGGTTGCCGGTTGTATTGTGAAGGATATGTTGGGGTCCCGGTTCTGGAATGGTAAAAGACCAGGTGATTAGCTATCAAGGCTATGGGTCTGTCCTGGGGACATCCCATACTGGGGCTGGCAGTCTCCCGGAGTACAAACAATATAGTATGCACCATTATGAGCCCTACTCCACTGGGACCGGGACCTATGCCCTTCCATACTCCCTCATCAACTTACGGGGCCAGAAGGTTGCGCGGGCTGCGTCCGGCACCTGTTGTGCATGTGAGGGAAGTTTGCAATGCTCTGCTGCCTGTAACACACTGGTTCTTTGTGTAAGTTTCGGTTTCAGTGCAGCTGCCTGGGTGGTTGCTGTTGTGACTGTAGTGTACACCAGTGAACACAGCTGTAGCCGCAGCTGTCTAAGATGTGCCTGTGCCATACGGCTCAGACTGAAGCTTCATTCACTGCGCTGTGCACGTACTCAGTGCCTGCGAGTGAAGCCCCGTAGGGTGCGCTCGCACCTTCCTTGGTCGGGAGACAGCCGAGGGTGGGCCGCGTCCGTGTGAGAGGGACTTAGGAAGTGAAACAGCCCGAGGAAGAGGCTGGAGACAAAACCAGCACAGTCAGTCAGAGAGGGAGAGAGCGGGGGAAAGAAAACAGAAAGAGGGAAGGAAAGTGATGAGTCAGAGGGCAGAGTGGACGAATATGTGACAGAACAACTAGGTCCTAAACAACTATAGCCTAAACCACTACTGCTAAACTACTAAAAAGTCTCTACAAATAAGTACTGAACAACTACTGTCTGAACAATTACTGTGTCTGAATAACAATTGCCTGAACAACTAATATATATATATATATTGTAAACAACTAATAAACCATAAAAACCAAAAGGAAAACCTTACCTTAAAATTAGTTGTTCAGGCAATTGTTATTCAGACACAGTAGTTGTTCAGACAGTAGTTGTTCAGTACTTAGTTGTAGAGACTTTTTAGTTGTTTAGCAGTAGTGGTTCAGGGAAGTAGTGGTTTAGACCTAGTTGTTCAGGATGTTTCCCAGAGTGGACATGTGCTATGTACTGAGGCATGGGTGGTATGACAAATATGTAGAGGACAGGAAGTTGGCCAGCGGCAATTGAAGAGGCGCCAATGTTTGATAATTATTCTCCCTTTCAGACAAAAACTTTTAATTTTGAGTAAAGAAAGTCATTTTAACTGCAAATATTACTTTGTTGTTTTCTGATAAGAGATTTATTTTATCTTGACATATCAGCTTTTCATTTTTTGAGAAATAACTTTTTAGCAAATTATCTGCTCATTGTACCATATGCCAGGGGTGGGCGCCTTATGCCAGACAGAAGAGCATCTCATTTTGGCACATGACGTAGTGTTAATGCAGAAGATGTTTCCTGTGACCTTGCATTCCTCACATACCTATGTTATTCATCATGTCCTCCTTCACCCCGTCTCCATCCCAATATCTGCTGGCCTATGGCAGGCCAAGTAGTAGGGCTTTAAAGCACACAGTAGACCCACAAGTGTGACAATGACAATTTGGAGCAAAAAATATAATTATGTGTCGTATTTTGGGAAACAATTTTTTAAGCTAAGTTGATGACATTGCACCTTACCCTGGGTGCCACCTCCCAAGGCTGTTGTAAGAGTTTTCTGGTTTCTTGCGGGCACAGAAGCCACACTTCCTCTTCCTCTACACCTGTTGGTGTGTGTGTTCTTTTGCACCTGGCATGTACTGTGCTGAAACCTGGAATTGATTCACATGGAACCAGCTTTAGTACATACGAAAGTGTCTACAATGTCAGCTGCCGCCACAGCTCGGTTTAGAAAAGAATGATAGCCGGTGCCCAAAGTTCTACTTAGAATCCCACGGCCAGCGCTATCAAATGTTGGCACGCCGAATCCCAAGGCTGTCTAGTACTAAATCTACTGCGTGCCTCTTTAGTCCACTACCAAACCCTGCTGCCCCTTTATCTCATTCTTGCAGGTTCTTGCTTTCTCCCTCTGTTACCCTTTTCCTGTCTTTCTTTTTCTCCTTCTTTCCAGTTTGTGAGTTTTGATCTCTCTTGGTCTGAGGAAATGTCCGATCAGGAAAAATAAGTGCTGGTACTCCCAACAGCTCAAATTAAGCACCGGACGGCACCACTGAACAGGGCTTGTGCTGGGCAGGTCAGGGTTTTTCCATTGAAACTGGAATTATTTGGGACGAGGAAAAGGAGGTGGCAGTGAGAAGGTATATCTTGTTGCATCGCTGATACCAAAAACAAACAATATGGCGGGTCATAAAAGCAGCTGGATTCCTGAACTCCAATAGCAGAATCACATGCTCTCAGATCAGCCTCTAGCTGAAGATGGTGGCAAAGGTGTCTTATTTAATAGGATGCTGAATCCTCTCCCACCAAGGTGGCATGCTTTTTTATTGTGCATTTCCTCACCCTGGTCTAAGAAGGTCAGGGTACCGCATGGTTGTTGAATCATGTCTCCTGTGTAAGACTCTGGTCTTTTCCTAGAAGGTGTACAATAGAATCCTAGAGTATCTCTGACAATAAAGGAGCAGAAGGACCATACGTCACTGCTAAAATTGTTTCATGGATAGACGGGAACACTTTATCCAAGAACTGCAGATGGGAAAATTCAAACAAGCACTGGCCATAGAAATAGGTCTAGCCTTTTGCCAATGCATTTCATCTATGCTGTGAATCAGAAAAACAAAAAAATAGCAAAATGACGTGCATGAACACACGCATTTACACAGCATAACACTATGGCGGCCTAGTGTGATGTGCATGCAGGTGCTGCCATACATGTGAGCGCAGACACAGCGAATAGGGAAGTCCATCACGATTATGCTAGGGCTAACTAGAATAGAATAAGGTCAAGAACGCCCACAGTATTACAAGGATGGGGCAATTATAACAGAGCCCCTGTTATATCTTTAATAAATGCTCAATGTATATGATGAATGGGCACAATTATGTCACAGATATGTCAATGTGTGATCACAATATGTCAATGAGGGCATCATTATACTATGGCTACTAGCACAGCAGGGATAACCACAGCTATTTCCTCAGTAAGTCAGAGGTGATCCCCATTAGGCAATTACTACATTTTTGTGCTGCAGATAATGACAAATATGACAAGTGCTCCCATGATAATATGGCAGGATGGAATCAGTTCTTTGGGAAAAACTTCTCACATGAGGATTAGGAACCATCACAAGTGGAGGAAGTGGATGACGGGGGAATGGAAACTCCAGTAAAGGAGGACAGATGCTTCTAAGGTTAGATCAAAAACACATTACCTCTGCCACAATAGAGCCAATATTTTACTGGCAGTGTAAAGGTTCCTTTCAGCTATTGATCTGAGTGTTCAACCAAACTAATTTTTCCAAAATATCCATTGACAAAATATTGTGTCAAAATATTGTGATGTCCCAAAAATTGTGGGACAGAATATTGCAGGTGTTTATTGTTAAAAACATTGCTGTGTTTAATATCAATGTAATGTACTTTGCTGTTTTATGTATATTTGGTAAATGTTTTATTGTTTTAAAATATTGTTTACAATTTTGCAATGTACGTTATATTTAGTAATATACTTTTAGAAGCGGGGTTTATAGGAGAATAGGGTGGGGTCTCATTTTCAATTATTTTTATTTAATTTTCTGGGAGATACAAATTTAGCATTTTTGTACTTTTTGAAAACATTTAGGGCCTCATTACAAGGCTGGTGGTCTTCAGACTGCCAGCTCCGGGGTGGCGGTCAGGATCGCCGATGTTGTGGTTCCGCCATGACCACCAGGATCCATGATCGGTGGCGGAGATCATAATCCGCCAGGGCAGTGCTGCCCTGCGTATTACGACCTCGTTCTGGTGGAGAACAGGTGCAGTGGGACACAGGGGGCCCACTCACTGCTCATGCACTTGGCATGGGCAGTGCAGGGTTTATCCTGCCCAGCACCGTCGCAATGTTCACTGTCTGCTAAGCAAACAGTGAACATTGCGAAGGGGCTGGTGCTCCCTGCGGTGGCAGCATTGCCGCCGGCTCAAATATGAGCTGGAGACAATGTTGCTGCCTGTTTCCCGCTAGGTTGGCTGGCAGAAACCTCAGTTTGTGCCCGCCAGGCCAGCAGGAAACTCTTAATGGGTCCGGCAGGGAGGAAGCCAGTGTGGCGGCAACCTCCCCGTGCACCATTCGAAAAACTCCTAATCAGACCCTTAATATTTTGAAAAGTTTTATATGCCTATATCTATATGTGTGTGCGTGTGTGTGTGTGTGTGTTTGTGTATAAACATGCATACTCTTTATCTTTCCTATTTTTTTATCTTTTTAGAATGGTAATCAAAATTGTATTATTTTTTCAATTGTTTAATTTGAAAGTCCTTTTTATACATTTGTTTTTTAAATTTTATACTTTTTATTTGGAAATTGTTTTTGTGGGATCATTTTAATTGTTACATTTTATTTTGTTATATCCTATTATATTTATTGTTAAATATAGAGCACTATGTATCTTTGTATTTATGTTGCATGTGTGATTTTTGATTTTTATTTGGTTAGCATTTTTGGGATTCATTTAGTTTTTTTTGTTTATTGTTAATGTTATTTACTTTTGATTTACTCTTGATTGAGTTAGTTTAATTGATGGTGTGGATAATTGTTCTGATTCACCCCCAAACTCCCACCCACAATTTTAATACTATAGTTTTTAAGTGGGAATAGAAAATCAGACCTCCCCACCCCACCAAGTTAAACACTTTCCCCAATGAGACAAGGGGCCCTATTTTGAGTTTGGCATAGGGGAAATCCCATCTGCCAAACTCCGACAGGGTGGCCGGTGCCTACGCACCGGAGTTCAGAGATTCCAGCTAGGTTGGTGGGCGGAAACATGAGTTTCTGCCTGCTGGCCTAGTGAGAAACAGGCTACAATATTGTCTCCAGCTTGCAATCGAGTCAACTGCAATGCTGTAGCGAGCAGGGTGCACCAGCACCCTTGCAATATATACTGTCTACAAAGCAGACATTGAATATTGTGGCAGTGCTGGCCGGGGCATGGGAAGTGCATGGGTTCCCCCAGGGCCCCCTGCACCTGTTCTCTGCCAGTCTTTTCATAGCAGTGCTACCGTCGTGAAATCGCTGGTGGAGAAGGGGGGTCGTAATCCCCAGGGCAGCGCTGCCCTGGCGGATTAGGACCACTACCATCTTCCAGACCACCGGGATCTGAGATCCAGACCACCACACTCGTAATCAGGCCCTAGGTTTGGAATAGGACTAGTAAATCTGACCCTCCCAAATTCCAACACTTTCCCCAATTATGGTTACATTTGGAGTGGATAGTAAATCTTACCTCTCATCACCCAATTCTAATACTTCCAACAATATGGTTAATTTTTGAATGGGAATAGTAAATCTGACCACCCCAAAGTCAAACATTTTCCCCAGTGTGTTGTGTTTTGAATGGGTATAGTAAATTGACACCCCGCTCGAAGTCAAAACATTACCTAATGTGGTTAGCTTTGGAGTGTGAATAGTAAATATGACTTACCATTTGTTAATATTTTTAATTTTGTAATTTACATATATTTATTGGTTTTATTACAAAGTACATTTTTATTTACTATAATTCCTTACATTCCTTAGATGTACATATTTTAAAACACATTTTAGTATATATCATGTTAGTAGCATAATTTCTAATAAATACTACTTTATTGTAAAACACATAAGAATACCTTTGCTTTTAGTGCAAATCAACATTTTACATACAATATCGTTTTAGTGTACATGTAATTTTATTTCTAGTTATATATTTTCTTAAGTTTTCGTTAGCTACTGTTTTTTAGTATGTTGTTTGTTAGTATAGTATGTATTAGCTATTTTAGGTTAATGTGGCAGGGCTTATTATATTTTGTAATAGTTTGATATATTATATTTTGCATATGTTTTTTATCAATGAAAGACTTTTCAAATGTTTTTCTACTGTGCTCTGTTTTATAGTGGGTTGTAAATGTTGTTTGGGTGGGTTCATGTGTGTTTGCTTTACATGCTTTTTTTTGGACGGTGGAGTTTATTTTGCACTTTTTAAATTTTTTCAAGAAAATTGTTTTTTTTTTCCAAGACTGAATTTATTTCATTTATATTTTTCTAGTGTGTACTCATTTTTTAAATATGTTTCTATTTGCGAATAGGTTTACAGGTTCATTGATATTGTGTTGAATATTTTATTTTTGTTATGTTTGGAATACCTTCTATGGATACTTTTTTTGTACTCATGATTTCAATTACTAGAATTTCAGGTACAAAACTGTGAGTTTAATTTTAGTTTATATTTTTATATTATTGGAGGGCCAATGCTTATTTGTTGCTGTTATGTATGTCATTTTTATACATCTCGTTATTTTAAGGTATGTTCTTAGGTGATAGAGAAATGTTTCATGTTTTATAGTACTTATGGTTTTGTGGCTTTTTGTTATTATTTATTTTTAAATATTATACTTTTTAATTGTCAGTGTAAATAATTATATATTGGATATTTATTTTAATTGTCAGATTGGAATTTATAAGTTATTTTAATATTATTTAGACATAACATTAATATAGTATGTGTTTCCAGTTTTTTACAAGTTATAATTCTTTGTTGTTTAAAGTGGTAATTTTAAAATAGGGTTCTTGTTAGTGAATGCAGATATAGTAGGCTGCTGTTGTTAGCAAACAGTGACACTTTTCATGCAAAGATTTGATGCATTTCTTTAGTTTGTTTAAATATTTTTTGGCTTGATTGTGACTGAGGATTGTTCCATTCTTAGGTCCGGGAAGCTTTGTCCTCTTTAATTATTTCTAGAATTTGGCAGAATATATGGTGGCTATTCCAAGTATTCCTTGTTAGAAAACACAAATACTTTGGGACCCATTACGAGTGTTTTGATCTTACGACTGTCACACTTGCGGTGGTGGTCAGGACCGGCTCTGATGAGGCAGTTCGACCTCGAAATAACAACCCACCAGGGAACTGCCAGCTCCACCAGGATCTTGGATCTCGGCGGAGCAGTGCTGCAAAAACTCTGCCCTGCAGATTACAACCTTTTTCTCCTCCAGCCTTTTCATGACAGTAATACCGCCATGAAAAGGCTGGCAGAGAACAGGTGCAGGGTGCCACAGGAGGGCCCCTGCACTGCCCATGCACTTGCCCCCCTGTCCAGCACCCTGCTTTGCAGGCAGTGAACATTGCGAGGGTGCTGGTGCACCCTGCGGACTACAGCCAGAGACAATGCTGTAGCCTGTTTCCCTCTAGGCCAGCGGGCAGAAACTGAGGTTTCTTCCCACCAGCCTAGTGGGAAACTCTTAATGGGTCTGGCAGGGAGGTGTGGCGGCAATCTCCCTGCCGGAAGTTCGGCGGACAGTGCAAACTGTCTGACAAACTCGTAATCAGGCCCATTGTGTGCCAAGATTAGATGTATTTCTATAGTTTGTATGTTTTTGGCTTGATTTGGGCTTGGAATCATTTCATTTTTAGTTCCTGGTAGTGTTCCTAATTTTTTAGTATTTCTAGAAATGAATAGAAGACAGGGTGGCTTCTTGCATGTGTATTACCCTCTGACTGCATTGTTCATCCTTGCTTGGAACATGGTTGTGTCAAAGATATTCAACAATGGAATTTGAAACTTGGGTTGACATCTGTGCCTGTGGAGGCGGCCAACACAAGTATCTTCAAAATAATCCATTAGTGGGGCAAGTTTTGTTTCATGCTTTTGGTAGTAGGGGGGTTCAATCAGAATGCCATAATGTCTAGTCATGTCTCTTCCAAGGATGTATGCTAAAGCTGTTATTTGTTTATTTCATGTAGCTTCTAGGTTAGTTGCATAATGTATACTAATGGTGGATTTCGGTAGGTGCCTACATATGTTCTGGTTGAAGTGATAGTCACACTCCTGAACTGCAGTGTGTCTTTAGATTTTCAGTACAGTGGAAACCATTGCATATTCAAAAGGTATGGTGATTTTGTGAGGGTTTCAATTGTTAGTTTTATATTTGTTAGTATTTCATACTAATGGGATATGTATATTTTGGTACTTGACCATGTATATTTGACTGGATGGTTGAGGACGACTTAAATGTGCCACCCATTATCAATGTGATATATTCTGTTAATGCTAGTAAAGTGTTGTTAGTAGTATAAATTGTAATTCTTCTATCGTTATTTTGGCTACCATATAGTAAAAGGTGTCTCTTTTATGAATGGCTTATAAGTGTTGAGGTATGTCCATTTCTTCATATATTTTAGGTAATACTTGTGTTTCTCTTGATGTTCTATGTGTCCTGGCAATTAATCTTTTTATTCCAGGGAATTGCCTGTCACTTGTTCAGGAACAGTTGGAATTGTATTTTTTATTACTATTTCTGTTGGATCTTGTGAGATTTTACTGTTGTCTTTCAGGCTTGTAGGACAGTCCTCACTTGTACTTCTGTAATATTAGGGGGAAGATTATGTCCCCTAACATTTTCTACAGTGTTTATTTTTAGTTCTAGCTCTGCTATCGCATATTTTAGAATAATATTTGGTGCATTTCAAGTATGTTGTCCCACTGATGTTGCTCTCCTTACAATGTATATCTCTATAACTTAATGAACAGAATCTCTCCTCCCTTGTTGTTGTGCTCGTGCCTTCCCACACGCCAGGAAAGACTGTTGATTGCCAAGTGAGAGTGCTGAGGTACTGAGAAGCTGTTGCTATAGTGGGGCATCTTGTTGTTTTTGTCCCCCTTCTGCTTTACCTCCCATGTTGATTGTCGCTTGGACCCTGTCAGATGGGAGGAGTTATTTAGCTTTTTATCAAGCGCCCCTCATTTCTGCATCCTGCCATGGTAGCCCATGCCGCTTTGTTCTGGTCACACGGGGAGCCTTGTGAGTTTGAGTGTGCAGCAGGAGGATGGCCTCATGTTAGCAGGCTGTGCCTGATAACAGTAGGTCAGTGGCTTTTTTGGGAGTTTGTGTGGCCCCGAGGATCCCCTATTAAAAAATCAATGGGGCACAGAGATGTGCTGAGTTCTAAGTACATTGGGAGACACTGAAGTAATTGAAGAAGATTGGAGTGCCCTCTGGTGCTCCTTTCCCTTCACCTGCTTTGCCTGTGGGTGGAGGCAGCGGCCATCGTCTAGACAAGGGGAGGAGGTAAGTGGCTGACACCGTCAGACACAGCATTGTCTTCATTTTGCGCATATAGCACATTTAATCGCCTATAATTACTAATAAGCCCTTGGCAACACATAGGGGACATTTGTGGACATTTCAAGGGCTTTAAGCAGTTCCACCTGCAGTATCCTCTTTGTACTGTTTTTTTCTTGGATTGAAGCCTCTTTGAGTGTACCCCGTGTTTACAAAGCTAGTCACGGGAAAGAGGAAAACATCCAGAGCATTGTCAACGATCGCACCCCTATAAAATGCATCTTCAAAGACACAAAGCTGGAGAGGGTGTAGGGATTATTGAGATTAAAATAGCCCTCACTGAGAGATGGTTGTGCCTCAACTCTGGTGTTATTCATGTGCCTGTTGACGATACTCTTTTAGACCGCCCAGCACAGCTCCTCAGTCTCCTCTGTCACCCGCTTGGTTACTTGAGCGGCTCTGGCCTTGGATTCTCCTGGGGGCTCTTCAGCTGGGGTATAATCTCCCCCCCCCACTCCACCGTTGCAACCAGTCTCAAAGTGCACAATAGAGGGAAAAAGACAAAGTGGGGTCCTCGAGGCAGCTTGACAGACACAATGACTCAGACTAACTTTTTGCTGGTACCAGCTGTTGATGGTTCCCCATTGCATCATCCCAGGGTAGACGTATCCGTATCCTCATTGCCCTCTGGCTGTGACTGCCTCTTGAAGGATCTTTATTCTCAATTCATGGCTATTTTGTGGGATGAACTTTCTCCTTTCATAGAGCACCTGAGGGCAATTGAATCCCACCTAGGGTCTCTTTCATTACAGCACTCCCATTCTGCTTATGCTTCAGCTGTGCCCCTTGACTTAAGCACTGTACCCAGCATTGCTGCACCAACATCACACTCAAAGTCACCTGGCGACAGACCTTCACCGCTGTTTGGGGGGGTCTCATCTTCTGCTCCCTCTACAAACCAAGTGGCCCTAGAAACAGCAGCTGTTTTCCTGGTCGTGAACCTGAGGTTAAGGTCACCAATAAAAGCCCAAATCAGACTATTTTACATCCATGTGGAGCTGCGAAATAAAGTGCTGAACTGGCTGGCTAAAAACAGGTATATTCCCTATGCATTATCTGAAGAGATCCTGTTCACACGAAGGATTGGTTGGATAGGCCCTGGTCCCATCACTATTCCAGGAGACTGTATCATCATTAATGTTAAATCCCCCTTGTAGGACGCTGGCTCTGTATATACTATATCAAAATGAGATATAGTGTGCACAGAGTCCAGGGGTTCCCCAAGAGGCTTGACAGAGGCAATAATAGATAATACTAATGCTCTATTTGTGGTAGTGTGGTCGAGCAGTTAGGCTTATCAGAGGGTAGTGTTAAGCATTCGTTGTACACACACAAGCAATAAGTGAAACCACACACTCAATGACTTAACTCCAGACCAATAGGTTTTTATATGGAAAAATATCTTCTGTTAATTTATTTTTAGAACCACAAGATTCAGTTTGCAGGTAAGTACATTAAATATAGGCAAGTTCAGTACTTTGAATCAAATCGACAATACAAACAGTTTTCTTTAAAATGGCAAAAGGCTATTTTAAAAGTGGCCACAGTGCAATTTTCAACAGTTCCTGGGGAGAAAAATACAGTACAGCTTTAGAAGTAAGTAATCGACTTACAGACTCAGTCTCTGGGGCATAGGTAGCCCACCGTTGGGGGTTCAAGATAAACCCCAAACACCCACCACCAGCAACACAGGGCTGGTTAGGTGCAGAGGTTCAAACAGGAGCCAAAATAACGTGGGTGCCGGGAGTTCTCCGGCTCCGGTCTCCTTGCAGGTAAGTACCCATGTGGTCAGGCAGAATAAAGGGGTTTAGAGGAGCACTGGGGTGCCCCAAGTAGGCACCAAACACGCACCCTCAGCGGCACGGGGGCGGCCAGATGCAGGGTGCAAACAGGGCGTCGGGTTCCAATGGAACTCAATGAGTGGACCTGGGGGTCACTTAGGCGCTGCAGGCAGGGCACAGGGGGGCTTCTCGGGCAAGCCTCTGACTGGACAGGTTGGAGGGCCACCTGCTGGTCACTGGTGCACCGGTTGTCAGTTTCTCTCAGTCTGGGGGCTGCGGTGTAGTGCTTCTCCAGGTGTCGGATATCTTCATCCCGTGCATTCGCGGTCAGGGGGGTCCTCGGGATTCCCTCTGCAGATGTCGTTGCGGAGGGGTGGAGAGGTCAGCCCAGGGTGGGCACTTGGTCAGAATTGCCTGGGGGTTCTCTCTGGCTAGTTGGTTCCTCTGGACATGGGCAAGGGATGTCGGGTGCAGAGTAGTTGTGGACTCACACTTCTGGAGTGGGGTGGGAATTCCTTTTAAAATGGTTGCTTTTTGTTCTTGTTGAACAGGGCCACTGTCCACTGGAGTTTCTTGATCCTCGGTGATACAGGCAGTCCCCTGGAGGCTTTTCAGGTGTCGCTGGTCCTGTAGAATGCGTCGCTTTTCTTTTGCAGGGTCATGAAGCAGCAGACAGGCCGGTAGGGTTGGGGCTGAGTCAGTTGTTGTGTCCTTCTCTTCTCAGCAGGGTTTTCAGCTCAGCAGCCCTTCTTCTTTTCTTGAGGTCATCAGGAATCTGACTAGCTTGGTTCAGGGAGCCTTTAAATACAAGATTTAGGGGCGTTTTAGGGGTCAGAGGGCAGGAGCCAATGGCCACTGTCCCTGAGGGTGGCTACACCCTCCTTGTGCTCACTCCCTTTGGGGAGGCGAGCACATTCCTGTCCCTATTGGTCCCTGTCCTCCAAACTAAGATGGAGGATTCTGCAAGGAGGGGGTCACTTCAGCTCTGGACACCTTAGGGGTGGTCCTGGCTGAGGTGGTGAATCCTCCTTGTTTTTCCTAATTATCCCTCTGGACTTGCCGGCAAAGATGGGGCTCTGCCCGGGGGCTGGGCATCTCCGCTAGCTGGAGTGCCCTAGGGCATTGTAACAAGAAGCTTGAGCCCTTGAGGCTCACTACTAGGTGTTACAGTTCCTGCAGGGGGGAGGTGTGAAGCACCTCTACCCAGTGCAGGCTTTGTTTCTGGCCCCAGAGAGCACAAAGGCTCCCACCCCAGGGGGTCGGAAACTCATCTCTCAGTGGCAGGCTGGCACTACCCAGTCAGTCCTGCACTGAAGGATTGGGTAAAATACAGGGGGCATCTCTAAGATGCCCTCTGTGTGCATTTTTTAATCAATCAAAAACTGGCATGAGTGTGGGATAGTTATTCTGAGAAGTTTGATACCAAACTTCCTAATATTTGGTGTAGCCATTATGGAACTGTGGAGTTCATTTTGACAAGCTCCCAGACCATATACTTAATATACCCACACTGTACTTACAATGTTCAAGAATAGACTTAGACACTGTAGGGGCATATTGCTCATGCAGCTATGCCCCCACCTGTGGTATAGTGCACCCTTCCTCAGGGCTTTAAGGCCTGCTAGAGGGGTGACTTACCTCTGCCACAGGCAGTGTTTTGTGTGCATGGCACCCTGAGGAGGATGCCATGTCAACTTTGCCTTTCTCTCACCACTAACACACACAGTCTGCCATGGCAGTGTGCATGTGTTAGGTGAGGGGTCCCTTAGGGTGGCACAAAACATGCTGCAGCCATTAGGGACCTTCCCTAGTCATAGGGCCCTTGGTACCACTGGTACCTTTTACAAGTTACTTATCTGTGTGCCGGGTGTACCAATTGTGGAAACAATGGTACATTTTTTGTGAAAGAACACTGGCGCTGTGGCCTGGTTAGCAGGGTCCCAGCACACTCTCAGTCAAGTCAGCATCAATCTCAGGCAAAAAGTAGGGGGGGGGGGGTAACTGCAACAAGGGCCATTTTCCTACACCCTTCAATTGCTCAAACCACATTGTGTTTGAACAAAGGTGTGTGTATAACCGTATTGTATCTGTTCCACTTGGCTCTTTTTATAAGCCTTATTTTCTGACTGTGCACCCTCATAGGCTGCAAACTGTGGCATTCAGGGTAATGGGCTTTTTGTTCATATGGGGTAATTGCAAGGTATAGCGCAGCCTGGTCAACCTTCTGTCTTGGGCCTCACTTGTTTTAATGTGCCAGAGGCAAAAAGGTTTGATGCTTTATCTGACGTTGACTGACTGATTAAGCATTCCATTGGACGCCGGCTCTCAGATACGGATGCGGAGGCTGCTGGTTCAGTTAAATGAGTTAAATCTGGCTCTGTTAGATCTAGCAAGTGTTTTAATTTGTAAGTTGTAATGCAGCAAGGCTTAAGACTAAGATTTTATTCAGAGACTGGTTGAGTTGTATTGCTAGGTTTGATTTTATTGTCTTACAGAAAATGTGGGCTACTTCACCTATGTTTTGCAGTTTTGCATGCAATTCTTGTCCCACATTACCTTCTGCTCACGGGGGGGGCAAGGGCGGCCTTTCAATATGGGCAAAATTAAATTTGAGGACGGCAGTGACACCCATTGATACGGGTAACCCTGTTTTTAGGCAGTATTTATTAAGGCAGAGCAGTTTCTTTCTATTTTTATATAGTGAATTTCCATAACAATTATTTACCTAATTTATTTTATCATCTTTTTAAGGAATTATTTCAGTTTATACTTAAACCAATTAGTATTACTCCACAATCTAGATTTTTGCTTTGTGGGGATTTGAATGCCAAGTTGGGGTCCCAACAGGATGAGCTAGGCTCCATAGGTTCTGACTCAACCGAAAGTTGTACAGACAAAAGAGGGAGCGAGCTGAAGAGTCTTTTAGTCTCAAGCCATCTTGTTGATTTAGCTAACCTCTCTCTGGATTCTGGCCTGAGTGTAACTGCTTTTGGGGAAGGGGACGGTCTTCCATCATCTTTTCCCCAGGTTGTCTTTTTAATTGGATCTCCAAATGCACTTTTTTAGAGACACTGTGGGGGGATCACAATCTACTGTGTGTAGAGGGTGTCATTCTGATGGGTAAGGATAAATCACTGACAGCTAGTATTGAAATTAAACATTATTCAAAGGATGGCCTCAGATTGGTATGGTTACTTAAAAACCCTAAGGCTACATTCAGCCTTCTCTTCAGAAAGCACTTACCAGTATTATTAGATTGTCTGTCCAAAAACACTGGTGACAAGTTACTTGGAGCCTTTCAGCGTTTTTGCATGTATCAAGTGTCATTTATTAAAAACTCATTTATTAAAACCCCTCCGTCTAGTTCAAGACTGTCCACAATGGTTTAATGGAGCTTGCTCAGTGGCCAACCGTCTATTAAGGAAAGCTCTCTCTTAATACCCTAGAGACACAGTAAAGGTGTGGGAGGCCAGAAGAGATTACTCACATATCTCCAAAGACAGAAAAAAAGTTTTTGATCCATAGGGACTGGGAGCAGCTAGTAGTGGACACCTTGCAAAATAACAGCAAGTATTCTGGGAGATTGGCAATGGGTTTAGCCAGATGGATGCCCGGTCAGGCCACCTTTCAGTCCATAATATATCTGGTGCAGAGTGTGTGGAGCATTTTTCTTCAGACAAGGATAAGACCTGCAACGATTTAGTGAGGGCCTAGTTTAGGGAACCCCCCCACTACAGATCTCCCTGGAAGAAGTATAATCAGCCATCAGCCAGAGTCTGTAAGGCAAAGTGCCCAGGCCCAATGGGATACCTATGGATCTCATTAAGTGCATCATTGAGATTTGGGGCCATTTGCTCACTAACCTGTTTAATAACTCGCTATGCATCAGTTTATCTGCTTGTGGGTGCGCTCAATTATAGTTCCTATTTTTAAAAAAGGAGACCGCGGGTCACCTAAACTGCTGCTGGCCTATGTACTTCATTGACAGCTCAGTAAATATTTTGGAGAGGGTAATGTTTAATCAACTGCAGACCTGGATCGGTCTTAATAACATTCTGTCCCCTTGTCAGTATGGTTTTCATCCAGGGCTCAGCACAGTGGATAAGTGTCCGAACCTGCACTTGATTCTAAGGAATATACCATCTCCAGGCACTGCTCACTGTACCTGGGCTTTATGAACTGATCTACTGCATTCCACAAGGTAAACATGGCACGATTATGGTTGACCTTACTTGACTTGAAAGTTAAGGTTTGCTGGTGAATTTTCTGTAAACACTGCATGAAAACCTGGGTGCCAGGGTGCGATATGGTCATGAAGGAGAAACTACTGGAATTTTCCCTTTGTCTAGCGGGGTGCATCAGTGGAGCATTCTGGCCGCATCACTGTTTATCATCTATATAAACAAGTTAAACAGCTATTTGTCTGCAGCTACTAAAGACTTGATGAAAATATCCAACGTTTCCGTCCCAGCGTTATTATACAGGGACAACACTGTTTTAATGGCATGTACTCCCGGAGCCCGGCGGACTCTGGTTGAATCCTTTGTTAGATTCATGGGAAATCTAGACAGGTTAACTAATTTTGGGAAGTTCCATATAATGGTGTGTGGCCCTGGCAAAAAGACCTTAGGAGTCCTTCAGCTTTTAGACAAGTCTTTGAGCTCTGTACACATTTTTTGCTACTTTAGGGTCACTTTTAATTCATCAGGTTTCTCGCAGCCATAGGTAAACACCTCCCATGTGAAACTGAGTAGGACGGCAGGTTTTTTACTCAACCTCATCAAAGTGGTTGGCCAAGGCATATTCTCTCCTATTTTGAGATTTATAATCTGCAGTGTGTCCCTACAGCTATGTATGGAGCAAGGGTTTTGGGGGGTTTCACAACGCTTCCTCCAGCCAGGTGGAGGAAAATCAGATATGCAGGCGGCTGTTGAATCTCCCTCCAACTAGCTCTAATTTTATCCTTCACTCAGAGCTTAATCTGCAGTATGTTTCCAACTCCGTTAATTTGGTACCACTCGGGTTAAGATATAGTCCAGCGTACATCAATGTTTTCACAGGGAGGTCATTTTTGACTGCCTCAGTCTTGATAGGTCACTTTCAATTCCTTGGCTGATGTATGTCAAAAAGTATTTTAGTGATATTGGCCTCCCTGAAATGTTTACTGCTCTGGAGAATATAAATAGATGGGACAAGGAACGAGTGAAATCTCGCTATGCAGAATTTTGTGTTTGACAAAGACTTGAGGAGGTTTTTAGCAAATGCCATCAATGTGATTACTATATGTTTTTAGCTTCAGGAGAGATGGCATTTTACTTGTAGCTGGAACTACAAGGCCTGGGGGAGCCAATTACCAGCATGGCCGTGTAATGGGGCTGCAAAACAATCATTATTAGATTTTATGTTTTTCTAAAAAAATTCAAACCTTTCTTTTTAGTTTGTCTTAAACACATTCCAAAAGCTCTTCAGCATTCAGGAAATGTAATGACGCCTTATTGTGCTTACAGATGTTATGCAGCCCGAACATCTGTTATAATGTAAGCTGCTTCCTTAAAATGGTGGTCAGGAATAGGAGATCCATGAATGGTTAAGGATTGTTTTAATATGTGACCCAATTGCGATATCTGTTCGAAATTTCTGGTGTTGTTCTAAACATGTGTAATTGCACTTTATGCAAATTTTATTCTCTTAACTTTAAGAGGTCAGATTTCCTTGGATGTACTTTGCGCCAGTGTGTTTTAATTTATTTTATCTGTCAGCCTCAATGGATGCCGTTTTTTATGATTAGCTATTGTACTGTGTTACATTTGGTTTTTTATGTTTATATTTCTAAAATTGAATACAGATCTTTGAACTGAACTTAATAAACGTTTTCCTTTTTTGGGATTTGATGTATGTTGCTGTTTCTGAAATTTTATCTCAGGGTTTTAGAATATAAAAAATATATATTAATTATTTTAAATATAATGCATGTTGTAATATATATTTTAACATTTAGACATTATAGCTGCACAGTTAACCTATATTTTGGCTGTATTGCTTACTTTGGTTCTGTTGTATATTATTTTTTAACATGGTTATTTGCTTCTGGTTTTGGTGACAGTTGGCAATTTTTGCAGTCTGGCGAGAGTGACAGATATTTTAGGTGCGTTTTTGTATTTAATTTTATTTTTTATTTTGGGTTTATTGGTTTTATTTTATTTTTAAAATGATGTCCATACATTATTTTTAGAGTAATGTTAGATTTATGCTTTAATTATAATACTTGCCTTTAAGTTTCCCTCTATTGTGAGCTGAATTTTTCAGTTTTTTGTGCCTTGATTTTCATTTTCTCTTTTTTGCTTTTGTTTTCTTGTACTTGAGGTACATGCATTTTTAATATGGAATATAATTGTAGTTATTTGTTATAAATATGTAAATATATCTTTGTAATTACTTTCAGGTGACTTTTTTAATTAAATTTGCTGTGTTTAGTGGTCCTTTGGAATTTGGATTTCTTCTTTGAATGTAGCGGAGTGAAACTGCCTGCTATAATTGCTTTTCAGGATGCATTTTGCTGTGTTTTTTCATGTCCATTTAAAACTTTTTTATGTGTGAAAGTGGTTCTATTTGCCACCTGTTCTTTAATTTCATTATTGTCAATCAACTTTATTTGGCTGACAATCCAGCCATAGAAGTACAATTCGTATAAAACATGACTTCTTAGACAAAAACATATAAAAGAACACAAATAAGATATATAAAAAAGGAAGTACAAACACAGATGAAGAGGAAAACTAATATCATTATCCATGCACAAAGGCTCACTGTTCTTTTACAGACAAGCTACTGAGCCATCCCTGTTCCTGGTGGCTAAAATTGCCTGATGAAATTGATCACTGAATAACAAGAGTGTGGAACGTCCAATTTTTGCAAGAAAACAAGAGATGCCTTATGAGTCTAACATTAGCAGCACTCAATACAAGAACCAAAAAATGCTTCCTATATGAAAAGTACAAAGTGCATAACAACATAAACTGCAGTGTGCTTTGCTTTGAAATGTAATCACAGGGTCAGTTAGGGAGATTGATAAACCAGATGCCCTGTGTCGGAAAAGCCCCAAAAAAGCAGACCATATTACAGAGTAGCCTAGCAAAAAAAAATCTATATCTGTCATTTTGGATAAAAATAATATACAACTCCAGACATGCTGAGGATTGAATAGATTCTTAACCTGTAACTACTTGTAAATTATAAAATCCCTCAGGCTGCTCTCTTCTAGCCATTTGTAAACATTTTCTCTAACCATTCCTTTGGTGCCACTATTAATACTATCATAACTGGAGAAAAACTCAGAGATTCCCAGAGTGCAAAAGGCTGATTTAACATACCTCAACCAGGGAATGGCCCATACATTATCAAAGGAAAGGCAATCATGGATCACTGCCCTTGAGAAGCTGGCTTCAGACGTCACCCATATACTTATCCAGAGGAGCAAGGGGAAGAGTTTGATTCTATTGTCCAAATACTTTACACCAACCTCAGAGTGACATATAAAGAAGGGCAAATTTTGTGGGATTTATTTTTCACTTTCTGAGGAGAGTCCACATTCTTATATGCCCAGACCCCAGCACAATAACATACAATTGCATCACACTTGGTATTCTAAATAGTGGCAAATTCCTTTTCTGGTTTGTGACCCAGACTTCTTGCAAAGTTAATAGTTCTCTGATATCGAAGCGAAAGATCCCAGCTCAAATTTAAGTCAACCTCAATCCCTAAATATCTGAAGTTTTTCACCTTGGCTATCTCTGTACCCTCTAATTGAAATGTCATTGTTTTGTTATGTTTAGTCCCAATTTCATGATAAAGGATTTACTAAGATTGTTTTCCAAGCCTAGATCACCCACAAATATTTGAAAACCATCCAAAAGTATTTGCAAACCAATTGCAGTTCTCAAAATTAACACTTCGTCATTTGTATGAAGCAGAACTGGGATCAATGTATCCTTTATCTGTGGCAAAACTTTTTCTTCAAAACATAGAAATTTCTCCAGGCTGTTAATATACATTAAAAATGCAAGGGGCTATTGCACACCCTTCACTCACGCCCATATTGGACCGACCTAATCTTTGGAGAGAGTTCCCTGTTTGTCCCATATCGAATTCTAGACACTGTGTTCCAGTGCATCCTGTGTAGCAAATCGATCAAGGCTGTATCAAACCCCTGTCTCTCCATGTTGGGCCGCAATTTAGATCGATTTACCATGTTGAATGCACTAGGGAGATCCATAGAAGCTAGATGTAAGACACCCCCTGGCATTAACATAATTTTTTAGATAAAGCTGTAGGCATAGGCACTGATCAACAGTGCCCAAACCTCTGTGAAACCTGTATTGCATCCTTGAGAGAATCTGTTTCTCTTCTAACCAAGCCTCCATTTTGGAGGCAATGGTTCTACCCAAGAGCTATCCAGCAAGGAAATAGGGTGGCAACAGTAAAGAAGGTTTATCTTCCCTTTTTTCAATCTTGGAACTACAACTACCTCCTTCCAGGATGGAATTAGTTGACCTGTTATGACTGCCTTTAAAACATTTTTATAAGGAGGGCACAAAAGGTACTATTTGCTTTGAACAGGGCCAAATGAGGCCCGCACTATCCCAAAGGGGCTTAAATTAATTGCTGAAATAACATCCCTAACCTGGATCAACTGACTAACTGCAAGGAAATCTGCTGAAGAGACACCATTGATTCAGTCAAAAACAACTGAAAGATATTCTACCCAGGAATGCCCAGTGATATCTGAATTAATTCTGAGTTTGTTATAGCCCGGGAAGAATGGTTTGTTCACAATTTTCCAGAAAGCAGCATTATGTTTTAGGTTACATGCCCTTTCCAGGTCCTCCTATGCTTCCTTCTTAAGCTTCTCTTATCTCAGGTCAATGATCTTCTTATAATATCTTCTGCAAGATTTAATTTCTTCCCTGAAGTGCAGGCTTTTCAAGAGGGCCATTTTAAGCCACTTTATGAGCCACTGTAAATGTATGATTGAACCCCCTTTTTAAAATGTGCTAATAAGTGATTTTTGTATTAACATCCTAGAAGAAATCAATGTACAAACAGTCTCTACAATTCTATCAGGGAATTCATCATATGAAGCTAAAATTGAAATAACATTCTAATTGTCCAGCATACATTTTTCTTTATCATTCTTGTATATCTTGACAATTCTCCTCAACAAGATTCAGGACAAGGAAGTGATAAGCCCTGCAACAGGGAATCAGATTAGCCAAATAGAGTACATAGTTGAAATTAGCGCACTTCTCATTACCCTTGAATGTTGGAGGAGGCGGGGTGTCAGAGCTCCTCTAATCACTAGCAAAACCCATGTCCCTACACATCAGAATTCTGTTAACTGCCTCCCCATGAGGGATGATTAAAATGAACCCATTCCATCCCTTATGAGTTTGTCTCTTGTTTGAATTTCATAAATGTAATTTACAAAACTCCTGCCCAAATAACCAGGGCATCCGTATTGTACCTGCACTGTAAATCTATATAATATATACTTCTAAGTCATCAATAACTTTAGCTGAATAAAGATCAAAAACAATACAGTAAAAATGGGGACGCACGTTTTGTTTGCTCTGACCGGAGCCGGGCAGCAGGAGGAGGGGCTGCCACAGGAGGCAGAGAAGGCCCTTTAAATTTGAACTTTCGCGCTCCCGCTCGCGGGACGCGCGTTTAGTTTGCTTTGACCGGAGCCGGGCAGCAGGAGGAGGGGCTGCCACAGGAGGCAGAGAAGGCCCTTTAAATTTGAACTTTCGCGCCCCCGCTCGCGGGACGCCCGCGGGCGGTGCCCGGGCCAAGGGCGGGCCCATCCTGTGCCCGTCCGTGACTGGCTGAGGCCGGGCCGGGCCCCCCCTCTGAGTTTCACGGCTCAGGAGGTCCTGAGTAACCGGCACCCAAGTAAGACTTGCTAACTGAGCAACCTTATTTATTTATAAATCTTATATTGCCACAGTTTGCTTGTGCACTATTTTTACTGGATTGGATTGGGCCGATTCTGGCGCTTTGCCCCATTATCATTTGAAAAGACGATGGGTAAAAGGAAGAACACCACAAATGGGACTGAAGGTGCACACGTTGCGCCTGTTCAATCGTCAATAACCAGCTATTTATCTTCAGTTATTGGGGCCATTGAAACTGAAATTGTTCAAGTAGAAGAAAGGATTGGGGTGGCTAATAATTTGACTCAAAAAACCTTTTTAGAACCTACGACTCATATACAGCCTGTAGTCTCTTTAATTGCCCCCCATAATTCTGATTTGCCTCTGTCTGAAGACAATGTTAATGTTTTGCACTCCTTACAGTCCTTCAACGTAGTTAATACTGAACATTTAGTTGACATCCCCCCTCCTCCAAAAAAAAGGAGAGCTGGTGGACACCGCAAGTGTACCAAGTCGTTAAAACAACCGTCGAAGGCCAAGGATTTTATTTCTCCATCATTGGACGCCCCGGTTGATCTTTTTTCTAGACTAGTCTATCATTTGGCGTACTAGGCTCAGATTGTAGGAATTTAAGAGATAACCATTTGACCAATTTGGATTCAGTCCTCAAACCCCTTTTTGTGGCTTTAAAGGAGAAATTAAAGTCATTAATTAATTCTAAATTTGAGCAGCTACAAGAAACTGTTTTTACATTTTTGTCTCAGCAGTCTATTATAAAAACTGATACAAATCCCACTTCTTCTACTCAAAAATTGGCGTCTGATTCTAAAGCCCCACAGCAGGCTAATTGCTCAACGAATCACAATCAATTCTCGCCCCACTGTATATCCACCCGGGGCTCTTATGATGATTCATTAATCGATTCTTTGCCCACTTTGACTGGTGGTGTGACTGCCTTATTGAAGCCTGACACAGTTTCCAAGCCTAGATCTTCTATCAGTACAAAGGAGGTTCTACAGCTTCCGCCGGATAGCTTGCCATACATTTTAGTTTTAGCTAACGTTCCACCTCTTGATTGTACTCAGAAGGAAGATACTCACGCTCTAATAAAGAAATGTGCACACTGGTTGAGTCGGAAACTTAGATATCAAGATGATCTAAACAATAGAATAATCATGGCAAGAAGGGTGAAGTGGGTAGGTCTGTCTAAAAAAGTATATGAAGGGGATTGTATAGTGACCAATTTCGCAAATTCTCATTTTGTTAATTACTTGCTGGCAACTTTACCATTGTGTGTGAAAAGGGATGGTGGGATTAAAATGTACTCATTAAGCTTTTTTTATGGGCCGACCACTCTATCACTTCCTGTTACGAAGGTTTCCTATGGACAAAATATAGCTCCGCCAAAGGCACCTTCACGGAACCCCACCCTTGACCTTGAGGGCAACCAAATTCAGTCCTCCATCGATGCAATTGATTGACAAATGGAGGGGTTGGGGTTTCCAAATGATACTACACAGGAAATTGAGCTGGTGGGAGGGCATATATTTTTGGAATTGCCTATAGGGTCTGATGAGCCAGTTAGTTTATTACAGAATATAACAGATACAGCCATAATTAAGGAGCCTGGGAGAATGTCCCAGCAAAATAATGAACTTTTATCCTTAATTAGTTGGAATATTGCTGGGCTTCGTTCCAAACCTGAAAACTCAGAATGGTTGGAGTTTGTATCTACATTCAATATAATTTTTCTTCAAGAAACGTGGCACACGGCACCCTTTTATTTAGATGGTTATTATTCTGTGTCCCAGCCAGCTCTTCCATCTAGAGCGGGCAGAGCAAGTGGCGGGCTCCTGATACTTGTGTCATTATTACTTCCAAAAATTGAGGTTTCTTTGATTTGGTCATCTGCCTTTTTTTTGGTGGTATTATTATCAATGACCGGGCGGAAAGATATTTTGCTTTAAAATTTTTATAATAACATTCCGAGCGCCGCCCTGCCAGGAAGCCTCGAAGAGCTTACAGATTTTTTAGACTCTGCTGGAAAACTTCAGGACAGGGAATTTGATATAATTTGGGTTGGAGATTTTAATGTTCAACTGTTTAATCATGAATTATCTTATTTATGTGGTGCTTCCACAGAAGGTAGAGAGTCATTTACTCATTTTATCCACTCTAATTTAGGAAATGCCTTGAAAACCCTTATTTATAAATTTGATCTTGCCTTTGCAAGGGATATGACAAATAGTCGGACAAGGGAAATACCAACCTATACAGGGAGCACGAATAGTAGCATCATTGACTTTATCCTTATCTGCTCTTCACTTTCATGTTCATTGGTGGATTTTAAAATTGAATCTCACTGTGCCAGTGACCATAACCCATTGAGTATAAAATTAGCTCCTAAAACCAGGGCAATTTCACCAAGAATAGCATATAAAGGGAAAGAGGTTTCTAAAAGAAATTTTGGCCCCCGTATGAGATGGGAGAGAGCAAACCCTAACACTTTTCATGAGGACCTTATAACTCAAAATAAGGTCCACATTAATACCTGTTTGTCCCTGCAATCTACCTGCGTCCATCTTATAACTGCTTTTGAGACTTTAAGCTGTGCTATTTCTGAGGCACTGACGTGTGCCCAACATCCCAAAGGCGTAAAACCCCAAAGGTGGTTTAATTCAGCCTGTACGGCTGCCCATAGAGACTTAAAAACAGCTGTTAAAACTATTCCATTCAGTCGAGATTTAATTAAACAGGCTAGGGGCCGATACAAATCAGTCCTTGAGGAAAGAAAGAATGAAATACGCAATAGCGCATGGGAAGACCTCATGGCAGCTACGGAATTGCGGGACCCCTCTCAATTTTGGAAGGTGGTTAATCACCCATATTTCTCAGGACAGGTAAATAGGGAGGATGACTGTCTGATTCCAGAGGGGGTCTGGGTAGAACATTTCTCAACTGTATTTCAGTCCGTAAATAATCCTAATTATGGTGTGGAGGCATGCGGCCTCCTACGTTTGGCTACTCCCATTTCAATCAAGAGTGGTATTTTACTTGAGGCATATGAGATCAGCGCAGCAATAAATAAAATGAAATTAAGGAAAGCCCCTGGCCCCGACGGGGTTCCAGTGGACCTATTTAAATCTTTACCTGATTTGTGGGTTCCACTAATCACAAATGTTCTGAATAGTGCTATTCAAAGTGCTATCCCTTCCTCATGGCTAACGGCAATAATCATTCCAATATTTAAAAAGGGTAATAGGCTTCACCCCTTTTGCTATAGACCCATCTCTCTCATCGACTCTACGGCAAAGATTCTGGGAAGTGTCATTTTGACCCGGCTTGTGGAGTGGGTCGCAAGGACAAACATTCTATCGCCAATTCAAAATGGGTTTAGGCCTGGATTAGGCACAGTGGATCAGGCCCTAAACTTACACCTTATCCTTAGCAAATATGTTATTGCAAAAAGGGAATCTATCCACTTAGCCTTTATAGATCTGTCCAGTGCATTTGATATGGTAAATAGAGTAAAATGGTGGAAAATGATGGACACAATGGGGATTGAGCAAGATTTGTTGGATCTGATTAAACGCTTATACTCTGACCTTACTATTACAATTCAGTTTGGACAACACGGCGAAAGATCCCATCCCCTTGCATCCAATCGGGGTGTTAGACAGGGCTGCACTTTGGCACCTTTTTTATTCCTGTTGTACATAAATGGTCTGTATAGCTATGTAGCTCAAAATGGTAAGGATTTCCCAAGGATGAGTTTGAGACAGTTGCCGATTTTACTGTATGCCGATGACGCCGTTTTAATTGCCCGCACGGCCAACGGTCTACAGACCCTTTTGGATCTTTTTTAACGCACACACAAGTGCTTGATTTGAAAGTTCATTTTAAAAAGTCACATGTCATGACTTGTGGCCCTAAATACACACGCACCAAATGTTTTATAATGGGGGGGAACACCTTAACAAAGGTAAAAGATTTTTGTTATCTAGGTCTGTACCCAAGCTCCACTCTGTCATGGAAATTTCATTTGAATTTTAAGCTCCAACAGATGGAAAGAAATGTTGAAGCAATTTTTCGCTTTGCTCGTAGATTAGGGCATAGACCGGTTCACCAGATCATTACGCTCTATAAATCCAAATGCGTTTCGGCGGCGACTTATGGGGGTGGCCTATGGGGATATACCACTTTAAGCATATTACAACTGGCAGAGAATACATTTCTCCATCGGCTACTCATGGTACCCAAGAACGTAGCGAATATTATATGCCATGAGGAGTTGGGAATCCGTTATATTACAGATTTGATAGATATTGTCCCCCTTTTGTTATGGATAAAAGTATGGTCAAATCCGGCGGCTACTTTAACACATGATTGTGTGAAAGATTGTATCTCGTTAGCAAACTCTAACAAAATTCCATGGCTAAATTTTGTTCACAATGGTTCCTGAATCTTGGATTTGGAGTTTATGTATGCTAAACCAGAGCTCCTGCCCGCCAATGTGAAAGAAATTGTTAAACTTCGATACAAAGAGCATGTTACGTATCTTAGATATCAAGTGGCAGAGGAATTGAGTTCTTTCTTTCAATTCATACGTACAAATTTCATCATCAGATTCGTTAGAACCTTATTTTGTTTGGTTCCCGATCTCTTCTCTATATTCTTTACTTGTACTCTTTAGATTTAACATGATCCATTTTAGAGTGGCGTTTCCGATAAAATGCGTGTGGGAAAAAACATTACCGCCATGCCCCTGCGACAATTTTTCAAAACAAAGTACTTGTCATTTTATTTTGTACACTCTACTCAGTTCCTAGGGAAACTTTTTTAATACCTATTTTGCGTAATTTGCATACCTCTTCTTACAAAGAAGGATTGATTGGCACTCAAAGGCTTTCATCCAAACAAATGTGCAGCTCTATTTTAAGCTTTATTAAACCTGCTATCACCATTAGGAACCGATATGAATTAGTAATGTGATTATTTATTAAGGGAATTCGGATATTGTTTTACTCTTGTATACGATTTTTTAAGTATTTACTATTTTATATAGATTTAGTAGGTTCGAGTGGTAAGCTTGGTCTTATTGACTTGTAGATCAAAGAGACTTGCCTTTGAATTATGCAATAAGTACTGTATTTTATGATGACTTATATGTATGAATGTGCACTTTTATGGCAATACGCCGAATAAAGTTATTTTGACTGACTGACTGAAATAACATTCTAATTGTCCAGCATGAATTTGTCTTTATCATTCTTGTATATCTTGACAATTCTCCTCAACAAGATTCAGGACAAGGAAGTGACAAGCCTTGCAACAGGGAATCAGATTAGCCAAATAGAGTACATAGTTGAAATTAGCGCACTTCCCATTACCCTTGAATGTTGGCGGAGGCGGGGTGTCAGAGCTCCTCTAATCACTAGCAAAACCCATGTCCCTACACATCAGAATTCTGTTAACTGCCTTCCCATAAGGGATGATTAAAATGAACCCATTTCATCCCTTAGGAGTTTGTCTCTTGTTTGAATTTCATAAATGTAATTTACAAAACTCCTGCCCAAATAACCAGGGCATCCTTATTGTACCTGCACTGTAAATCTATATAATATCAACTTCTAAGCCATCAATAACTTTAGCTGAATAAAGATCAAAAACAATACAGTAAAAATGTATCAAAATAATATCAAACTATGCAGGATATATCAGTAAAAGCATTTGGTACAAATAAGTAGAATTAATTTTCCTGATGCTGAGTTTAGTCAACTTACCCGCAATAAAGGTAGCCAAGCCACCTTTTGATCTGGCTGAATGAGAGGGAGTACCTAGATAATTTATAAAACAAAAGACATTTAAGCTAACCTTTTCTAGGAACCAAGTTTCCAAAACACAAAAACACAGATTATATCATAACCACCTAAGAATGACACCCAGTCTGGGTTAGACTTAAAACAACAAAGTTTACAGGGACATTATAGCTTGGAAAAATACTTTTTTTAAAACATAGAAATTCACTTAAAGAACCAAAGGTTACAGGGACATTATAGTTAGGCTCACATTTTAAACATACAAAACCATAGAAATTCATCTGTAAAAAGTAACTATAACTCGTGCCCTAAGGTAACTGTAACTCATGCCATGCATGGCAGGGGTTGGATACAGAGCCTGGAGTGTGGCCAACCTCCATAACCACCCAGCTCCACGCCAAGCATGCCCTTTGGCTGTGCGCAGTGGGGGTTGGCCACAGGACCTGGCCTACCCAGAGCACTCATGAAGTCTTCTTTGTTTGGTGGGAGATGTGATTATATTCCTGTTCATCAAGAACGTGTTTCCAAATTGGAGCAGTCATAGGTTCAGCCAAGCAAAAGCAAACAGCTACCTCCTGAGGGTGGGCACCTTGAGAAGTAGCAGGAGCTGGTCCTAGTGGGTGGCGGTCTCCAAGGCCATAAATGGCTCCAGGAGGGAGGCCAAACAGCCCCTCTCCTTTGTTTAGTACAGACTGGCACCAGGAAAGTGGTGGTCACCGGGGCCGTATACCGCCGGGGAGAGGGGGCCCCACAGCCCCTCCTGATTTTTTAGGTAGAGCGTAGGCATACAACCTCATGTATACTTTAGTATACTTCTCTTGTGGGCTTAAAGCCATTTCATTTGTTTGTTGCAGTGTCCTTTAAAACTCCTTGCTTGCTAGTGGTCAGTCCTGCCGCTTTGTCCCTCCTTTTTCTCTTATGTTCCTCCCAGGGATTGGGACCAAGTTCTATATATTTACACTTTGGCTCTTTAACTCTTGGTTTGAGGGACTACTTTATCATTTCCTTTTTCTTGTGTTACACTGTGGGTGCTTCAGGCCGCAGCTGCTTGAATTTTATTGCAGCATTCTCCCTTCCACCTCCTCTCAAGCTGGACAAGACCAGCTGTTGTGCTCCGATGGGAGCTGCTCTGACGGGGGTGCTCTGTCTCATTAAAGGGAGGTGGAAACAGGCCCCTACTGCCTTCACTTTTAGTCAGCATGTATGAAATGGCAGCTCCCCCAATGGCTGAGTGGCCCATGGAAAGACTGCCCCTTTAAGAATGTTTGTGCATCTAAGGCACGCTCCTTTAATTTCCGTTGGCCGTACTTGGAAACAACCACCTGTTGTGTCCTGATGGGAGCAGCTGCAATGGGAGTGCTCTGCTGCTTGGTGAGAGCGGGCGCACTCTGTTGTTGATTCCTAGTCGCCGCCTGGGTAGGTCCTCCTGACTTTCTGTTTTTCGCATTCATGGTGTACACTCCTCTGATTCTGTGCCTACATTCTATAGCCCTCCTACCCCACCCTTCAGGACACCCACAATTACTCCTGTCCCTGTGCAGTCCCTACCCCTCTACACGACCGAGCAGCACCTTGTGGGGCCCCAGCCACTGTCTTCCCTGAGGCCCTGGTACACCCCACAGAGAGCCCTTGTGGGATCCCCTCCTCTTGTACAGTGAGGTACACAGCCACTATCTTCCCTGAAGACCATGGAGCCTCCTGCTGACCCATACACCCTCAATCACTCCTGTCCTACTCTTCACCTGCAGCACTGTCTACCTGGACGAACAGGCTGTGCACTCCCAGCACCTTGTGGGGCCCCAGCCACTGTCTTCTCTGCAGCCCTGGTTCACCCTTTTCCAGCTGTACACCTACAGGCAGCCAGTCCAGTCCCTGTGCAGCCCCTGCATGTGCCTCACCGTGCAGCCCTATCTACCACATACTATCCCTAGGAACTTTTCAGCAGCTCCAGGGGACCCCTTGTGCCGCCCGAACCCCAATCCCCTGTGCATCGTCAGTCCCAGACTTTGTTCTGGAGGCCTACAAAACACCACACATGCACCACTGGACACCCCTCAGTGAGGCTCCAGTCCTATGCAGTTCCGTTTTGTCCGTAAGCCACCTTCTGCAGGCTCTCAACACCCCATTGCACAACATGGCATTCCCAATGCAGCTCTAGAACTGCATCCATCTTTCTAACTACTCTGTTGCCACTGGACACCCCCGGGGCTCCTGTGCATTCATTTAGCACTGCTTCTGCACCACACGTGCTGCATCCAAATGACTGCAACCCCGCCGGCACACCCCCCCTCACACACACAACCTCTGCGAGCACTCCCTTTACAGCTGTTACCAGCCAAAGAGAGCCTGTACAGGTCAGGGGGCGACCTCCTCTCCTACCATCCCCTTTAAACTTGTTTTCCTTTTCAGTGCAAATGCCACAACACCCACACAGCACCAATAAATCTCATGCACTGCTCGTTGTCACAGAATAAGTTGCTAAGAACAGCCCTGCCAGTGCCCTTTGCTCACTGCGTACTTCTGCCACGGATTACACTTTGCTTCCATTAAGTGCTCATGTCGTTTAATCACCTTTCAATTATTTTTTAAATTAGTCAAGTATTGGTTCACTTCTGTGCTGCCAGATTAGCAGCTCAAGTAACTGTCAGGGCCCGTCTCTGCGCGTTAAAACACACTTCAATACAAGCAGTTTCTGCTGTCCCATGCTGATCACGGTAGGGTCCATAGTGGGTTTATCAGTGGAAACCGCTCAGTCGTCGTTTTTTCTTTTTATGTTTTCCTTTCTTGCCAGCAGCTGGTTGTGCTATAACCCTTGGTATCAGAACCACAGTCCCAAACATCTCTGTGCATTTATTTGTAAATGTGCACCAGCTCGAACCAGCTGATTTTATCTTCGTTCTCTGTAGCACCTGAAGTGGCATCTCCACACAAGTCACCAAGCATGAATAAACACAAGAAATGATTGTCTCACAAAAAACAAGGTTATAATAGACCCTAAAATATAGGAACTATTTAAAGGGCCGAGAGAAAGAAGGTGAACTTGCACTTACTTCACCGTAGTGTTGACGCCGGAAACCATCAACACCACAGGAGAGACCTGGAAGGGGGGAAGGAGGATTCACCCCTCGACCAAAGGTGCAAGATGGATTGCACCGTGATGACACGGTATAAAAAAGGGAGGCATAAGGCGGGAAGGGGGTTCTTGGAGTACGAGCGAGTAATTGAATAAACGCCCTGACACACCTCACGCTGGCTCCGAGTATTCCTTTGTGTTGGCGCGCTCGCACGCTGCACGACACAACATTAACCAGCAGTAACGTGGCTGTTAATATACGGGCAGTTTATGGCAAGTCCTGTCGAAAGTGCACACCCGTTTTCAATTCATGTCACTCCCAATGCGTCACGTGTGACAAAACCTATTGCTATCTTCTGATTGGGATTACCTGCTGCTTCTAATTGTTGCCCTAAGGGTCTTCCGAAACAGTTTTCTTTTTTTATTTTATTTCCTTGGCATGGGCCTGCCTTCTTATACTCCCCACATGGTGGAAGATAGGTATGATTGATCTGGAAACTTACAGGCAGCCTGTGTTAGGTGACATTTACTTATCTGACGATTGGAGCTGCTGCAATGGGGGTGCTTTGCTGCTTGGTGAGCACTTATGAAAAATCCCTGTATTTTTATTCTGGTCGTAGCATTGCCACATTGGCTTTGAGTTTGTGAATTGCACTTACAGAGATCTAAATTGCTTAAACTAAGGGCAACATTGACTGAGAATCATCAGGGAAGGCTGTCTGCCCCATATGAAATTTGACCCTAATTACCATTCCCTTTTATAAGCTGGGCATGCTGTAGCTTTGCAATGCATGATGACTATGTGTTCATACATTTGACTGCTATTTCCTTCTGAGTAAACCACTCTGATCATTACCCAACCAGGAATCTCCATCCTTTTCTGTAGTGGGGCTACTATTTAAATAGTGACCACATTAGACAAGATTACTTTAGCGGGCACCCAATCCAAATTTACCAGCAGGTTAAAACTATTGGAATATGTCCATACATGTTTCCTGAGAGAAGCATATATTCCTGAATCAGATTGCATGACCCAGTGTGTAGTAATTGTATAGCCCTTCAGCCCCTGGTGGCACAGCACCCAGGATAATGTGCTGCATGGCTAAACACTTATAAGGTCCCAAAGCCAAGACCTATTGGCTATGCCAATGCTTGTTTTACTATTCAGCATACCCCAGGACCTGTCCCACCCATTTTTTTTTAAATGCACTGAGAAAATTGTGAATATTCATGAATTTCGCTGTGAATTTTTTTTTTTAAATGCCTTTTTGTCCTGGTGGGGTCCCGTTGGTTCCCCTGGGCCAAGCCTAGGAGGCTAGGGTGTTTCTACCTTGCCCCTTTTCTTTTTTTTGCATTTTTTTGGGAGTCGGCTGAATCTGAGTCCCAAAATGGCTGCCAACACTTTCTAATAGAAGTACTGCCAGACAATCAAATCTCAGCACGAAACCGGGACTGTTAACAAAGTATTCACACTTCTCGAAATGCAAATATGGATTTCCTTTAGTATCTTGAAATCTACTGAACAGATTTACACCAAATAACAAAGTGTGATCTTTGGGCCAAAAGCTACCTTTCTGCCAAATTTTGTGTAATTCTGTCCAGCGGTTTGGACTGCAGGCGTGTCGAAAGAGTCTATAGGAATTAACATGGGAAACGCACTTTTTTTACCCCCTCCTTTTTTTCAGCACCCTCTTGAAGGATCACCCCCAAAACCTTCAATGCACAACAAGACCCAACTTGACACTTTTTTAGACAGTTTCATGAACATTGGTCAAACGGCGCAAAGACATAACAGAGTCAAAAATGTTTTTTCTATGGAAACTAGGTCCTAACTCTAACTACCTGCTGGCTAGTAGGTAATATATTGCCTAGTGCCGGTTGCCACTAGGTAGTTATAGTTAGGTTTGCTTTTCCATAGAAAAAGCGTTTTTTCTATTGCTAGTAACTTTGGCACAGTTTGATGAATATACACAAGCTTTCCAAAAAGGTGCTACTTTTTGATTAATTTATGTATGGCAGATTTCGGGGTGATCTTTCTAGCAGAGACCGAGGAAAAAAGTGACTGGAAGGAGTACTTGCTCCAGAGGCAGCCTGGCGGCTGAATGGCAAGGGACACAGCAGGAAGTGAAGCAGACGACATTCAAACGATGTGCTGGCCAATCAGAAGAAAGTAAATTAGAACCACGTTAGACGAAGCCAAGAGTAGGTTCAGGTAAGTAAAGGGCAGTTTTCAAGCCCCCTTTTAAGTTTTTTTTATCAACAAACGGTTTTGCAAGCACAGCACGCAAGCAAGCAGGCGAAACCTAAAATATGGAGGCCAAGAAGCATTTATTTATTTTAAGCCCCAGGGAGCATACCCCCTGTGGCCAAAAACTATTTTTATGGGAGGCATGACCCCCACCAGAGCCATTAGAGGCCCAGGGGAGACCACCTCCAGGGCCAATCTTATTATTTATGAAGAGGGAGCCTGAGCGGCCGAACTCCGAGTGCCTTCACAGGCCTGAGGAGCCCCCTTCGGATAGCCATTAATTTTTATGGAGAGGGTAGCCTCCCTCGGGTCAAAAATTCAGAAAATGAGGAAGGGGCTGCATGGCCTCACTCCCTGAGCCTGAAAAGACCCCAGGTAGCTGACCCCTAGTGGTGATTCCTTTAAGGGATGGGGCAACGTGGTACCCCTCCCTGAGCCATTAGTGGCTCCAGGGAGCCCACCCTCAGGCCGACTCAACAGCTATGTCTCAGGACATTGCGGCTTCTCTGCCTTCAGCAGTGCAGGCAGCAAAAGCTGTGTTTGCTTTCGCTTGGTGGGAGCATTTTTAAATCTCCTGCCAAGGGGAAGCAAAAACATCAAGCTGCTCCCAGCTGCAGGGAGATTCAAAAATGCTTCCGGCCACTGGAAGCGGACTTTAGATCTATTATCCTGCCCGCAGTAATGCCGGCAGGTAAACAGAACTAAATATTGCTTCCACCAGCAGGGAGCAGCATTATTAGCTGCTCCCTTTGGGCGGGAATAATGCCGACTCCCGCTGGATGTGGAGAGCTGGCTGGTGCCGCAGGGGCCTTCGGGCTCCTCCCATAGCCCTTAACAACAGTGTGGTGGGTGCCTTGGGTGGGCACCAGGGCACCCACCTTTTCTTGTGCTGGGCCCTGGGGGATGGTGTCCCCTGGCCTAAAATCTGCCCAGGGAGGGAGGCTGCATGCCCCTCTCCTCCTTCAAAATGGTACGGGGCCATGGGGTTTGAGGTCACGAGGCCAAAATTGGCCCGAGGATGGGGACCATTTGCCCACCTCCCCATAAAAAATTGTGCCAGTCCCGGGAGATGGTTTCCACGGGGCCGAAATTAGTCCGGGGAGGGAAGCTGTGTGCCACTCTACCCTTTAACCTTTAAAATGATGCCAGGACCTGAGGGATTGGATCCCTGGTGCCATAATAGGCCTGGGGAGGGGATGCATGTGCCCCCTTCCTTTGACTATACTACAGGGCCCAGGGGATGGGACCCCCAGAACCAAAATTGACCCAGGGAGGTGGGCCATGTTGTGTGCACCCCTCCCCTTCAAAATGGTGCAGTGCCCCGGTGATGGGGTCCTCAGGCCAAAATCTGCCCACAGAGGTGGTCTTTGTGCTTTCCACCCCATGAAAATTGTTCCAGGCTCTTGGGAATGGGGTCCCCAGGGCCGAAATCAGTCCAGGGATGGGAGCCTCATGCCCCTCTCCCTAAACAAGCATGCCAGACACTAGGGGATGGGGTCCCCAGGGCCATCAGCCTGGGGAAGGGAGCCACGTGCTCCCCTCCCCCAAACAAACATGTTGGTCCCCTGTGGATGGGGATAAAAAAGTGGCCCTGTTGGATGGGGTCCTTGTGCCAGATAACTGCTCAGGGAGGGGAGTTGTGTGGCGCCCCTCCCCATTAATTAAATAAAAGATAGCCCTGGGGGATGGGGTCCCCAGACCAAAGCCCTATTGCCAACTCCTAACTTCTCATGGGCGAAGGCCATGTGCAGTGTGGGATTGGCTGTATGGGGTGTTGTTTGCTGCAGGTTACGTTATAAAAATATGACAAATTCACTGAAAAAACTAAGGTTAATGTAACGTTATAGTTAGTTGTGATAAAAGGCTTTTTTCTAAAAACTTAGAAATTCACAGAAAAAAAAACAAAGATTAAAATAACGTTATAGTTAGATCAACTTGTCAGTGACAACATTTATGTTTTGAACTAGAAAAAAAGCACAGAAATTCACAAGTTATAGCTATGAGAGGTAACTATAACTTGCTCCCCAATATGCACTGCTTCTGACCTCACGACATCACACATGGCGTTCTATGACATCATTTATGACAGCACTAAGGACATCCCAACATAATTGATAAAATCACTGATGGCATCATTGACGACCTCATCTAAGCTTTGTTTTCTTGCATTCCCTCGGCATTTCGCTCCACACAGGTCTCCTGTATTATATATCAAAATCGGAAACGATTAGAACAGGGCTCAATTATTCTGGGACTCGCCACAAATATGTCTATATCAAGAAGGGCACAATTATGCCAGGGCGACAGGGAGTGAAGAGAGCGCGCCTTTTGACAGGACCACCAATAAACCAGCGGGGACACGCACGCACACACCCACCTCTCATAAGTGCCAGCTTTTGCTCGCCCTGTCCACGTCCACAAACCAGTGTCCCTCTCAGGGTAAAGGTACCCACTGAAAAGCCAGGATAGGGCTGGATTCTGGCCTGAGGGTGGAAGACGGACAAGCCACGGGTAGGCTCGTGTGTGGCGCGCCTGTGGGAGCAGGAGAGCGCAGCTGGAGATAGGTTCTAGGGAAACAGCACAACGTTCACAGAGTGACTTACTGTGGACACGACTCTGCGCTTCATCTCCATCCCAAACCTCCAGTCACAGAAACAATCATAAACTGGACGTCATGTATACCCACCGTGAGAGATGCCAGGGCTCGGGCAGCAGGGACTCTTTGTCAATCCCCCAGAAAGTTAAATAAACATCGGCGCATCTGAGGTCGCCGCGCCCAGGGAACGGGAGCAATCGAAACTAAGACATCCAGAGCAATACTGCAAACTGAAATCTTATGAGAGGCGTGGCGCAGACCACAGATGCTCCCTCCGACGTCTCGGGACCGAGGATCACACGGTGCAAGGGAAGCTGCTGTGTTGCTGTGTTACAAGGCAGGAACGGGAAATAACGGCAACACTGAGCCGGTACGAAGGGGATATTACACATTACACAAGGCCTGCCTTCCCCTTTCCGGGTCCGGTTGACAACCACCCTGAGGCAACTCAGAACACTAGGTAGCTCCGGGGAGAAGTCTAAATGTTGGGGGCACGTGTATGATTTGTAGAGAATGTCCGAGCGCAGCGCACAGTTCCAGTCCCGGAGACAGTCGACGCGCTTTGCAGCGCTGGCAACAGGAGGACTGCTGTCACCCAAGAGGCACGCTGCTTGCTTTATCGACTACGGAAGGATGAATGCCTGAGAAGGAATAACAGGATTCGAAAATGTGGCCAAGGCGGTACGCACAGGTCTTCGCAGCAGATGAACTAATCCGCTGAGCAATTTACAGCCTGCTCTGTACTTAAAAAAGGTATAATTAACCACTCTGAACGTTAATGGTAACAGGTTTAAAGGTAAAACGGTTACAAATAAAGATGTAGCGAGTTTTACTCAGATCTCGTTTTAAACTGAATTGTCGATTTACCAAGATGGATTAAAACAAACCTCGCAGCTTAGGTCTCTAATGTTTGCACCTCGGGAGCTTGAGCCAAAAGTGGCTATTATGGTACCCGCATTTTTCAGAAAAAAACATATCTGCCATTTGTCCATGTTTTGAGATTCTGGAAAGGTCGGGAACGGGTACTTCTAAGAGTGCATGTAGAATTTGTTTATTCATTTTAACTTCGGAAGCTTGTCTCAGTTTTCTCTAAGGAGCATTTTGGAATAGTTTAGCTACTTCTTAGATACTTTACAAGTCTAGTCTGTACGTTTTCTTTCAAAGGGGAAGTCATTCTTGATTAGCAGAGCTTTCCCTGTGTTTTTTACTAACCTTACTATAAAAATACCGGCAATGCAGGTAAAATACTGCTCAGGAAGCAACCCTGTGTATAGCCACAGATTACACACAAAGAACCTGATTCACAAACTGCACTTTTGTAATAGCTTACACCTTTGAGTAAGATTTCTACTTTTTGGCAGTGCTTTAAATGGGCAGGTACTGCCTGATACTGAATACCCGTTGTTAGGAATTGGGTGTGTAGCTGGCAGCGGTATACACCCTTGTCCAAGTAGCGACCACAATCCTTGTCAGGGTAAATCACAACACAATCCAAATTATCCTGTGCTCACCCTCTGGTAGCTTGACACAAAGCAGGCAGGCTTAAATTAGAAGTCAATGTGTAAAGTATTTGTGGAATAGCTCATGCAGTAACACAGTGAAAACACACAAAAGGTACTCCACGCCAGTTAAGAAAATAGATAATATTTATCTGGATAAAATAAGATCAAAACAACAAAAATGCAATGTGCACAAGTCGAGATATCACTTTTAAAGGTTTAAAAGAGTCTCAATCCTTAAGAATCCTTAAGAATCAGTGGATGTATCCTTGTAACACACAGTATCTGGGATGAGTAAAAAATAACAACGCAGGGAAGGCTGCAGATGAGGAAATACCCTTGAAAAATAAGGTGCTGCCTCAGATTTTCCGGCGCAGCCCAGACGATGTGCCGTTTCTTTCCATGCTGCAAGGTGATGCGTTAATTTCCAGGAGCGCAGCCTTGGTTCCTCACTGTAATGCGGGGAAATTTTGACTCCCAGAGATGATGCGTTGAAAATCCTTGAGGCGCTGGTAAAAAGGAGCAGGTGTTGTGTCGATCTGGTAGGTGGGGTGGTGAATTTTCAGCCACGAGGCAGGCGCTTCATTGGTTTCTGCGTGCGGTGCATTGATTTTCTGACACATCAGGATTTTCTTCTCTGGGGTGAAGTATTTGTGACCCTGAGACTTCAGCATAGGAGGTAAGCTGAATCCAAGCCCTTGGAGAGCACTTGTGGGGAAGACAAATCAAATCAAATCAAATCATTAACATTTATAAAGTGCGCTACTCACCCGTGCGGGTCTCAAGGCGCTAGTCCTTCCAGCAGAGTCAGAAGACAGCAAGCAGCAGGGCAACAAGCAGGGTAGCCGTCCTTATCAGCAAAGCAGTCCAGAGGAGTCTTTTGGGCAGACAGGCTGTCCGTCTGACAGAGGTCAGGTGTAAATCCAGAAATGTCTTATTTGGTGGGGTGAGAGACCATTTATATATACCCAAAAGTGCCTTTGGAGTGGGGAAACTTAAAAGAGTGGTTTTGAAGTGCACACGTTCCCCTTTGAGCCTGGTCCTGTCTGCCAGGAGCCCTGTGTGGGGCTATTAGTCCTTTGTGTGAGGGCAGGCCATTGGTCTTTGAAGTGTAAGGGAGAGCCCATCCACCCTTTCTGCCCAGAGAGACCCATTCAGTATGCAGATGGATGCAGATGTGACTGAGTGTCCTGTGTTTATGGCTGTCTGGGTGGAATGCTGTCAGCCAGCATAGACCAGGCAGACCAGCCTTGGAGACAGGCTGTAAGGCACAGATGGCAGAAGGTGCAGAGAAATGCCCACTTTCTAAAAGTGGCATTTCTAAAATAGCAATATTGAGTCCAGCTTCATCAGTAGGCAGGATTTTCTATTACCATTCTGACCATACTAAACATGACAGGGCTACTCCTTTCAGATCAGAATCTACCACTTAAAAGAATATAAGGGTAGTTCTAATGCTGGCCTATGAGAACAGCTGGCCTCACCGTAGTGGAAAATGAATTTGTGAGTATTCCCCTACCAGGACATGTAAAACACATAAGTACATGTCCTGACTTTTACTTACATAGCACCCGGCCCTATGGGTTACCTAGGGCCGCCTTGGGGTGATTTATATGTAGAAAAAGGGGAGTTTAAAGCTTGGCAAGTAGTTTTAAATGCTTAGTCAAAGTGGCAGTGAAACCGTACACACAGGCCTTGCAATGGCAGGCCTGAGACATGGTTAAGGGGCTACTTATGTGGGTGGCTCAATCAGTGCTGCATGCCCACTAGTAGCATTTAATTTACAGGCCCTAGGGCACCTCTAGTGCACTTTACAAGGCTCCTACAAGTAAATTAATCATGCTAATTGGGTAGAAACCAATGTTACAATGTTTAGGGGAGAGAGCACATGCACTTTAGCACTTGCCAGCAGTAGTAACATGCGCAGAGTCCAAAAACCAGCAAAAACAGGGTCAGAAAAATGGAGGAAGGCAGGCAACAAGTTCGGGGATGACCACCCTAAGGTTGTCAGGTCTAACACAGGTGCTTCTATAATTTGAAAGGGAGAGTACCTGCAATTCTCAGCATTGTTGCAATACTTTTAATGGGAGGTTACCAGCAGTTCTTCGGAGCAAACAGGTACTACTAAGAGTGAGTACCTGTACTTCTATATTTCCATTTAGAGCACTGCTTTTTAGTATTCACAAACTGCACTTTTATATTGTATTGTTTTGTTCTGCAACATTTATATATTGCTTAGTATCCTCATATGTGGGTCGCTGAAGCGCTTGCTGAAATGAGTAGCATGCTACAAAGTGTAGGATATGCGGTTGAAATAATGTTGTCTTTGTTTTGTGAGCAGTGAAAAGGAAAACGAGATGCATTTCAAAATCAAAAATGAAAAGTTTTCTTTTAATTTTTTCAGAGCAGGCAGTGGTCCGGTGGAGACAGGCTAAGATGACTCAGAAGATTACACAGAGAATTCTGCAGCATGCAAATTAGCATGATGAGTTGTCTTACTGCAGTTCAGTCTAGTCCCAGACAATTGTCTGTCACATTTGTGTAATTTGCATCATTAGCAACAAATACAAAATGTTGGAAATTACACTAAGCACAAAACTTAAGATACTTTTTTGTGACAAGTGGCTGGTTTGAACACAAAGGGCCAGAGTACAAATGGTTTTAGTATTCACAAGCCCTACGAATGTGTAAACCTGAGAATGCTAAAACCCCTATTCCTATGTACTAAACACAGGGTTTCTGAATCTCTAAATGTTTTTAGAAATGAATACCAATTAGGTATCTTGAAGAAGTGTGTTGTAGGTGTCCCGTCCAAATTGATATGCTATGTATCAGTGTTTTGAGACTGAAATCCAACCACAAAATATTGATATTTTAATTGCACCTCAAAGAACGTGGTAACCCGTTTGCAAAAGGGAAGAGGAAAACCTTTGGACCCCGTCCCCTTTGAGAATGTAAAAAAAAAGGTTTGTTTAAAAGAAGGCAGTGGTCCATGAGACCACTGCCCTCTCGTAAACAAACAAAAAAAGTCAACTTAATTAGAAAATAAACTTTTTAAATAAACATAAAAAAATGCTTAATTAAAAAGCAATCACAGACTTGGTAGTCTTCTGACCCCAGCAGGCTATCATCCTTGTGATGGCAGCGAATCGTAGTGGGTCACAATTTGCAATCTACTTCATTAATATGTAATAAGCTAGGTTAAATTACAGGCCACTACCTTTCATTTTTTTGCGAACCAACCTATTAGTACATAAGTTGGTTTGCAAAATGCCACAGTGGTCACAAAAACAGTGGATATGCACACTTTCTCGTAATTTACCAACATTTCATATAATTTAATCAAAAAAATATGCTGTTTCTCCCACCCTTAACTTAAACCTGTGATTTGCATGAAAAACACAGTTCTCTACGCCATGACATAAAATTGCTCTTCTATCTTACTACCCAAGAGTGTCCCTAATAACTGTTTTTAGGCTGGGCATAATGCTGCTTGGTGTAAGGCAGTCTGTGTGAGCCACAGCTCCTATGTAAACTATGAAATCCTCCATCCCAAGGTGTACTCACTTTGTCTTACCCAGACATAAATATAGATGCATTCACACACTTGTAGTTAGGTTGACATTTAACTTCATAGGAAGTTCCAGTGAGAGAGAAAATATAAGAGGGGAACAGAAATAAAGAAGAGAAAGACAGAAATACATTGATATAGAGAGAAATTGGTGTGAAAAAGAACCCACAAGAGTGAGATAGATGGGCAGGGAGAGTGTGGTGGTAGAAGACAAGGGATGATATGAAATCAAGTCTACGCAGCCTTTGTATTCAGCACTCTGACCTTCGATGGTGCTGGCACTGGCTTCTGAACAAATCTTTGGGCTCCAGCACTTATTCTTTTACAAATTAAGCCCTGGGGGGTGATGAGTGATTTCAGGTAGTGAAGGTGGGGGTAGCTAACTAAAACCAGCAGCTAACATTTGCCCACTGTTAGAAATGGGGTTTTTGGTTGGCAGTCAGGTTGCCCTCTGTCCAAACAAGAACCCTCACTCTAGTCAGGGTAAGTCACACACAATCCAAAATTAGCCTGTGCTCACCCTCCGGTAGCTTGGCACGAGCAGTCAGGCTTAACTTAGAAGGCGATGTGTAAAGCATTTGTGCAATAAATCATACAACACCATAGCATAACACCACAAAAATACACCACACAGTGTTTAGAAAAATATATAATATTTATCTGGGAATCTTCAGGTCAAAACGATCAAAGTTGCAATATGAATTTGTAAAGATATCACTGAAAAGTGATAGAAAGTGTCTTAAGTCTTTAGAAAGTAAACAAAGTCTCTTTCAAACGCAAAGTACCTGGTTTCTGGTGGAAAATCTCCTCAGAGGGCCACAGGAGAAGAGATATGTGGAAAACTGGTGTGGGCGTCGATTTCTCCTCAGCACACACAGACTTGTGTCGTTATTTTCCACGCGGGGAGTCGTGCATCGTTTTCCGGCGCGCGGACAGTCTCTTTCTGTGGTTCGCGGGGAGTATCAGATGTCCAGGGTCTGTGCGTGGATTTTCCTGCTTGTTTTCCGGCTGCGCGTCGTTCTGCGGGGCTGCGCGTCGAAGTTTCGATCTCACGGCAGGCGTCGCGTCGATTTCTCCTGGGGAGTCGGGCGGCGTTGTCCTTGCGAGGCCGTGCGTCAAAGTTTTGATCTCACGGCAGGCGTCGCGTCGACTTCTCCTGGGAAGTCGGGCGGCGTTGTCCTTGCGAGCCCGTGCGTCAAAGTTTCGATCTCACGGCAGGCGTCGCGTCGATTTCTCCCGGGAAGTCGGGCGGCGTTGTCCTTGCGAGGCCGTGCGTCAAAGTTTCGGTCGTGCCGAGGGCGTCGCGTCGATCAGCGTCGGTGTGCGGCGTTTTTCTTGCCGCGGAAAAAGCTGTGCGTCGAAAATTTCGGCGCACGGAGCGTCCAAGAGGAAGAGAGAAGTCTTTTTGGTCCTGAGACTTCAGGGAACAGGAGGCAAGCTCTATCCAAGCCCTTGGAGAGCAGTTTTACAGCCAGACAGGAGGTCAGCAAGGCAGCAGGCCAACAGCAAGGCAGCAGTCCTTTGTAGAAAGCAGACAGGTGAGTCCTTTGAGCAGCCAGGCAGTTCTTATTGGCAGGATGTAGTTTCTGGTTCAGGTTTCTTCTCCAGCAAGTGTCTGATGAGGTAGGGCAGAGGCCCTGTTTTATACTAAGTTGTGCCTTTGAAGTGGGGGTGACTTCAAAGAGTGTCTAAGAAATGCACCAAGCCCCCTTTCAGTTCAATCCTGTCTGCCAGAGTCCCAGTAGGGGGTGTGGCAGTCCTCTGTGTGAGGGCAGGCCCTCCACCCTCCCAGCCCAGGAAGACCAATTCAAAATGCAGATGTATGCAAGTGAGGCTGAGTACCCTGTGTTTGGGGTGTGTCTGAGTGAATGCACAAGGAGCTGTCAACTAAACCTAGCCAGACGTGGATTGAAGGGCACAACAAGATTTTAGTGCAAAGAAATGCTCACTTTCTAATAGTGGCATTTCTAGAATAGTAATATTAAATCCGACTTCACCAGTCAGCAGGATTTTATATTACCATTCTGGCCATACTAAATATGACCTTCCTGCTCCTTTCAGATCAGCAGCTGCCACTTCAACAATGTATGAGAGCAGCCCCAATGTTAGCCTATGAAGGGAGCAGGCCTCACAGTAGTGTAAAAACGAATTTAGGAGTTTTACACTACCAGGACATATAACCACACAAGTACATGTCCTGCCTTTTACCCACACAGCACCCTGCTCTAGGGGTTACCTAGGGCACACATTAGGGGTGACTTATGTATAGAAAAAGGGGAGTTCTAGGCTTGGCAAGTACCTTTAAATGCCAAGTCGAAGTGGCAGTGAAACTGCACACACAGGCCTTGCAGTGGCAGGCCTGAGACAAGGTTAAGGGGCTACTGAGGTGGGTGGCACAACCAGTGCTGCAGGCCCACTAGTAGCATTTAATCTACCTGCCCTAGGCACATGTAGTGCACTCTACCAGGGACTTACAAGTAAATTAAATAGTCAATCATGGATAAACCAATCAGTAGTACAATTTACACAGAGAGCATATGCACTTTAGCACTGGTTAGCAGTGGTAAAATGCCCAGAGGTCAAAAGCCAACAACAACAGGTCAGAAAAAATAGGAGGAAGGAGGCAAAAAGTTTGGGGATGTCCCTGTCAAAAAGCCAGGTCCAACACCCACTCTCCCTACTCATGCTTCATCCCCTTGACAGGGAAGAGTGTGGTGGAGCATCCAGGAGTGCTGGGCCTCTGTTTGACTCCTGTTATGTGGAACTAGAGTCATCCACCAGGCTGACAGGGGATTCCCTGGCAGGGCCCGAGAACAAGGCCTTGCTGCCCAGTGGATAGTTGATCTCTCTCCTTATTCCTAAAAGGGATAGTGAGTCAACTGAAGAGTTCTTCTGGAAGCTCCACCAATCTGCGGTCTAGAATCGGTATAAGCCAGCAAGAAGGTCAAACTAGTCTAAAGAGGCAACCCTAAAGCCACAGAGGGCTTCTGAGTACTGACTAGCAACTTTTTCACTGACGCTCCACCTCAGTGACGGAAACGCAAAGGGTGGAGAAGAGTACATGGCCCACTTGTCCAGAGGAGAAAGACGTCTGTGGCCATTAATGGTAAAAACCCACAAGAAGCCTGAAAGCATAACAGGCTAGGGCAGACAAAGTGGATGTCTGGGAGACACGATGGTGAGTTCTATGTAACTAGTGCATCATTTCACATACCTACTAAATAACGATACCCATGGGATGTAAGTCATCAGATGCAGTAACAATATAGTGCATTAGTAGACCCCTGTGGAAATGGGGACTGACATGCAGATTTTGGTCTTTACCATAGGTTTGACCTTGCTGAAATTTATTGGGCGAAAAATCCAACTATCATTAAAATCCAACAAACTCATAGTTCTGACACCCATGCAAACAGTGGTTTGCTCGTATGAGGAACTTTAATGAGGCTCGCTGTTCTTTTGCTATAGCCTGAATCCATCACGAGACAGGTGACAATGCAAGCCCTAGAGAAAGATGCTTTGAAAATAGGTGTTTTGACTCCTATTATGTTTTCTGCTTGTTTTCGCCTGCAGATGAATGATAGGAGCTTGGCTAGGTGGATGCTGCAGAACCTTATAGATTCTCAGTGCCACTCTGGTAAGGAGGCTCAATAGACAGCGACAATGGATCCAGTTTGCCATGCGTGGACCTCAGTGTAGGGCAACCAGGAACCCCAATTTTTTCCAAGACAGTCCCAGTTTTTTACCAGCTGCCCCTGCACATATTGGCAAATTTAGCACATATCGATAATTAGGGAGGCACGTTTTCATGTCTTCCAAAGCAAGACTATTAGCAGCCCTTATCAGAAACCAATTAAATTAACAAGGGATACTGGGTTCAAAAGTAGCATTTACTGTAACCCCTTGGTGCTTCATTGTGTGTTTTTCTATATTGATGAGTGCTGTCATTTAAGTCATTCTGTGCTCCTCAGTTGATGTAAAATTGTAGTCTTTCGTCCATTTTTGCAAAATGTCCCAGTTTTTGTTTTTCAAAATCCAGTCACCCTCCCTCAGTGGCGCAGGCCACCATGGGTGCTACTGCTAACAAGGAAACTGCCCCCACATCCACTGAGGGGAGGTGAAGTAGCTACAGTCGAGGTGCAATGAGCCCCTCTGATCCTTGGGGTCTGGTGACAATGCATGTGTTGTACTATCGATAGGTAACCCCCTGAATACCTGCACTGGATGGAGAGCTTCTTGGTAAGGCGTTGACTGATTTATTCCATAGAGCTGCTGTGATTTCACATTTGGTCACGCTGGGTTTCTGATATGTTGGCGGGCTTGGTCATCGACTATGCAGGCTCATCGGTTCTCTTCAGATGCAAATATAAATCGCACCACACTTCCCTTACTCTTGCAGAATTACCCACTCCCACAATCCTTTCATAAAAAGATAGGCCTGTCCTGTCTAGTGACGTGCTTACTGCAGAGTCTCCGTAGTCATAATGTTACTTTTAGTAAAATTAAACTTGTAGTTTGTTAATACCAAAAAATAGTAAACTTACACAAAAGTGTAAGTCTGCCTTTGTGAATCAGGCCCTACATCTTTACTAAATGGATTCCTTTGTGTTTACTTTGATCCAGCACACCATTCCTAAATTTAAGAAACTATGCAATAATGGTCGTGCCATTTCTGCGGTCACTATGCAAGCCTGGAACGATCTTCGTGCAGCCATTTGTGCTGAAAGAAACCTCTTCAAATTTTGCACATTGTTAAAATTAAAATCCTGTCTGGTACCGCTGTAGATTCTGACTCAGACATTTCGTTCTCTAGCTCTATGACACCCTGCTTAGGTAATCACTTGCTTTATAAGTTTTAAATCAACCAACCATGCCACATATTTCAGTATGACGACTTATTATTTTGATAACTCCTATTTCAGTAAATATGATGTAAATTTATCTCACATGGGTATCCTGAATGTCTTTCATGGCTCTTACCCTCGTGGGCCAACACTGGATAGTCCTGCCCGTGTTCATGCAGTTGCATCAACAATTGGTAAGACCGTCACAGTCTTTATTTGGGTGTGTTCATAACAAGGGCAAGATGGCTGGTTGCAGGGATCTAGATAGTATAGCACTACACAAATGCTCAGTGGTGACATCGAGTCAGGTAATCAGCTAAATTCATCGTTTGCTGCAACACCACAAATGGCCACAAGAGAGAGTCAGAGTTTAATAGCCCAAAGAATAGCCTTGTTAGGGTCGAGCCTGTGTTGCATGCGCTCGCACATTGGTATCGCAGCGAGACTCTTTTGCATTTAGAAAAGGGCTCAGAGCCCTGTCAACTTCACGTCAGTGTTTTTTATTGGTTCGTGGGTTTCCCTAATAAAATCTGCTTGCTTTCATTAGTCGAAGGCACGCATATGTCATGCCTTTTGGTGGCTAGCCCTCCTCGAGCGCAGTGACCAAGTACAGAAAACATGCGAGGCTCGCTGTTTTCCATCGGGCTCGTGGACTTCTTTTTCTCTAATTTACGAGTGTGATCTCGCTTGGCAGAAGTCGAGCGCTTTACATAGTTGATTTCACTTTTTCGGTACATAAATGCACTTTTGCCCGATAGGTGAAAAGTCGGGTTAGGAGTTTACAACGCGATCAACTCTAACATGAGCAAACGCGAGACCCGTTGCATTGTGCCTCTCTTTCTTGCTCATGGCGGCAATGGCACTTTGAATTGAATCAAATGTTTTACTTTTCATTTTCTGGTTGAGAAAGCCGTGCGAGCATGGTAAGTGGTGGAAAGCACACTTGCCATATTTTCTACTGATTCTTGCTGCTTAAAAAAAAGCCCACACTGTTATGTTTAAGTGTTTTTATTTTTTGTTGGGGGGGAGGCTTTAACCGTTTTTAACTTCATCTGAAAGGTTGCTTTACAAGAGGGTTGGGGGTAGGCATTTTGGCCGCTTATTGGGCATGTTTAAGTAGACTGTTGTCTCCCAAACATTGTTTGTCTTCTGCGACTAGATAATTGCATCTGCACACGCTGGCAGGATCAAAGCATAGAAAAAGATAAAGTAAAGCAGAGCTTAATCACGAAGAAATACCTATTACGTGCTTGACCTACTGTTATTGGTTCTTTTTAATTCCGGGGAATGTGGTTATTTTGTGTTGATTACAGCTGTAAGTGGGAAGGCAGACGGTTTTCTCGCGCTTGTCACAGAAACGTCTCATTGCCTTGTATGAGATTGTCTATTATCTTATTTCCCAAAGCCATCATGGCTCTGCCCCACAGCTATTACAGTAATACTGATATTTTGTCAAGAGGAAAAACACTTGAGAATGCCACGTTCGCAGCTCTGACCGCTGGGTGGCACCAGAGGTTTAACTTGTAAAGCGGAGATGATCTCATCGTTGTATGGCCAAACCTATACACACCGATCGAAGACCAAAACATTAGACAGAATATTGACTAAACAGCTACAACATAACAGTTTTGCCATTAAGATAACTTGGGGGTGTCTTGCATTCTCTGAACTGAGATAGCACACGTTCTCCAGCTCGAAAATGCACCGTACTCTGGATTATGGTTCATTAAGGATGTTGCTCTTTTACGTCACAGTGACGAATTACTTCATTTATTTTTTCAACATACATTAAGTGCTTGTATGAACCGTTGGTATTGCTCGGGGAAATATAAGCATGTATCACCGCCTGCACTTAAATGTGTGCATACAATGCCAATTGCCTTCATGTTCGTGTTTTTTACTCTTGATTTTTGTACCATTAGTCTCATCTATGTACAAGGCGTACATGCTCACGTGTAAATGTTGTACAAGGAGTCAAACTGATGTTTTAGGCTCGGGCAGATGAAGTGACTCGCTCAGAATCATAGGATTTTACTCCGGCGCAGGGGCTTGAACATGGTTCCACAGCTCCAAGGTGGACAGCTCCACCCGTATCAACACACAACAATGCAGAGGATGGTACTACAGTTTGCATACTAAATTACTGATAAGGGACGACGTTTGCCCTTTTTCTTCAGTTTCACTGTGAATGCTTGAAAGATGTCTATTTTACTTACACATTCAGTCCAATTCGTGCAATGACAGCAACTGCCTTCACGCTCCTGTCCTTTGCATTGCACTTTTTGATTTGGGCCCCTTTAGGTACACATAATTTTCTCTTCCTATTAATACACAAAGCTTTATTTTTCAGAAAAAAATCCTTGACACTTTGTGGTATGTGTTTTTTGTTGAAGCACTCTATAGGATGACGTGTTTCCAGGTCCTTCCCTTGATGTGCTTCTCTCCCTGGCCTCCATTTCGCTCTTTCGTACCTGTTGGCTTTTGTCCTCCTCCCTGTTGTTGCTTGCCTGCTCTCCTCTGGCTGTCTGTATTGCTGCTTGTGCCCACCCTCTGTCCATGTTGTTGCCTGCCCCACACGTTGTCGGTGTTGTTGCTTGTTTTCTGTTGTTATACTGCCCCTTGTTAATCCATGGTGTTAATCCATGGTGGTTATACAACCAGCTTTATGGCAAAAGGTTAGAAACCAGGTGAGATTAGCACCATCATGCTTCTTACTGCTATGAAATACCCACGAGCAGTGTGGCTAGGTGACTAGACTCCTTTTCTCTTAGCTGCAACATGTCCATATCTGGCACTTTGCGATAGAGGAAGACGGTAAATGGAAGTGCTTTAGTTATATTCAGGGCCACTGGAATTATGTTGCTGGAGAAGACCAAATTATGAGGCGGGGTTGACCAATTTATGTGGTAAGAAAAGTTATGGATTTACAACGCCAATAGCTCTAGCTCAAGCAAATGCGAGACCCATTGCATTGCAAATGCTTGTTTTTAAGAGAAAGAGAATGCCAAACCTCAAAGAAAATTTTGCCCATTGGAAAAACAGTACTGTGAATTTGGCTGAATGTGTAAAGATGTCTTCCCCAGCATGTGCCCAGGAGATGTGCTCCCAGAGACAGGGCTAAGCCAATACTTACCGCCCATATTAGAAACGTATGTAATAGGGTCAAATAATCATACTGTTCTGTCCTCTGTCAGACTGGTATCTGAACAGGATCACGAGAAACAATGAAATCAAAAGCAAGTGGCCTTCAAATGTATCTAAACACGTGCCTCGTTAGTGTACACAAAGAGAGGTTTCTAAAATGTCACGTTTTAGGTGGCAAGTAAATGTTTGTTTCTTCACATCATGTATCAGGCCTATTCAGTCACAGGACGACTTTATTATTAGTGACTGCAAACAGTTTAATTTGAGTGTACGGCACTCGAACTTACCAGTCACTTAGAACAGCTGTGTGCTAGTTTGTCTTGCCATCATAATTGTTTATTGAAAGTTGAAATATTGACTCATCCGCATAAACCCTCTTTTTCGTAAGGAAAATGGGCAGAAATCATTAGCGTGTTAAAAGTGTATATGTAAATATTTATGTTGAAGTCCCACCCCCTCAGCTTTATGAACATTTCAAGAAGTTGCATCTGACTCCAGAGGGGAAGCTAGTAAAGTCTTGAAACACTGCAGTTTTGATAAAGACTTCAAGCTTTAGACCGACCTATTGGCTTTGCCAATGCGTTTTTATATGTGGGACAGCAAGGAGATGCCTTGTTATTTATGGCTTCCACTCCTCTGCCTAGCAGTTTAAATCTGTATTGATGATTTGGGTGAGGCATACATAACAGGCACAGACCTTTCTATCTGTACGAATGGTATATGAATATATTGTTTTCCCTTAAGTTCCTACAAGCTAAGTCACTCTTTTAATATATATTTACCTCTCATGTGTAATTGAAAATGTTTTTATTACCTACCAACACTAGTATATCACATAGAAAATGATGGCTTGTTTCTTGTAAATGGCACACCTGAACACCATTGATATGAAATAAACTCTTTCCATGTAGATTGGTGCTTTCACAACGGTGACCGTAAATCCTAAAAGCTGGGAGCAAGCAGTGGTCGTTACCTTGAGGATGGTGAGATCCTGTCGTTCATCCATCTACAGCAACATCCTGTCCTTATGTGGCCTCATACGTCACTACAGCATCTTCTGGGTGATCGTGTGCGCTCCAGGATCCTCCCCAGGTGACACCTTTCACTCACTGTGCATGTGCCTTTGCTGTTAATGTCTTAGAGCTAAAAAACTATGCTTAACTTGTCATTCGTAGGCGTCATATCAGTGTAAAAATACATTGTAACTCAAAGTGCATTACAGACTAAAGGCAAGCATTTGCAATTTGCATATTTAGAACAAGTTAATTGTCATCTTTTGAGAACAGCACCCACAAGCAAAAACAAAAGAAGACATGCATGGAAACTGAGAAAAGACGATTTGGCAAGATAAAAAGAAGTTATCTTATTAAAATAAATCTTTGAAATTGTGTTTGTTCTGCTGGGCACGTATTTGCCAGTCACAAGCCTTCTGTTTGTGAGGCACTAGAAGTTAAAAAGAACAAATAGTACCTCAGTCACATTGGGAGCAACGAGGGGGCACTAATTAAATCAATTAGTGCTAGATCCCTCCTCCACACAGAGAAACGGAAATTATGCCAGGCGTACCTTGACGAATTACGAGGCTGTAAAGAAGAGTGCCATGTAAACCAACAAATGGTGATGGACAGGCGGACTCCAAGCCCTTTACTGAACACAACAGAGTCTCGCAAGCGCGACGTATGCGCTAGCTCATGCACTCGCAGGCTCAACCCTAAAAAATGATACAAATTCAAAGACTGGTTAAGCCATCATACTAAACCAACAAACACATGACAGCAAATATAAGTAGAAGGATTACAGAACAAAGCTCATGACATCCTAAGCAGCACAAACTACAGTTGTGTTCACAGTAGTTCTTTTAAGTCCACCTGTATAGCTAAATAGTGGAGTAAATCTGGCCCGCAAAATGTTGCAGTAAGCACATGGTAAAAGTAAGCTTATTTCAAGGACCTTTGGTGTCACAACAGTGAGGGTCAGGTACAAGGTATGTGTATGCACTGCGCCGGTGAGCTGATCCACAAACCTGTGATTAGTACCTGGATCCCCTTGAAAAAAGGAAAAAAAAACAAACACTAAAATATACAAAGGGAGTTAGATAAGCTGTGCATAAACTCTACAATAACAATTTGCTGTGGAATTGTGTTTCTCAGCTCACTGGTATTAAGGGATTCTAGAGGAGTTTCCCCTGTTGCATGCAGTTGAAGAGTTTAATATCTTAGGCAACATTTTTGCCGTTTTGGTTTGTGCATATTGTTGGGATATCTTTGGAGGGAATTTGCAAATTGGGTGAACGTATAGAAATCGATGGGTTGGTTGAATCAGTTAGGTGGGTGTTTGGAGACTGGCAGGATGTCACTTGAGAGTCTGTGTATGTTTCTGGTTGCAGTTGCTAGGTGGGTATGAGAAGGTGAAGCTAGTACAGATGTAGGTGTTTGGATGGAGGGAGGTCATTGGTCAGTGTAAGCGTGGCAGGAATGTGCAGAAGATAAGGGAGGGAGACAGATTAATCTAGGAATCACGTGTATTTGCAGAGTGATCAGTATTAGGGAACTCTCAGAGGTGGAGGTAGAAGGGGGTGTGGTGTGTAGTGTGCAATAAATAGTATTTTAGCAAATATGTAGAGTGGATCTGCTGTAAATGGACTTAAGATAGTTTGCAGTTGGAGTCAATAGCTGAAGGAGGACAACAGATTGGAGAGGTGGTTTGAAGAGATGTAAGAAAAGTTGAACAATAAAGTGAGCAAAAGTAAATAAGAACTCTAATTATGTATCCCAAACCCATTAAAGAGCTTCTCACAGTGATCTGCTAATTGCAGACCTCCAAGAGGGAGACATTATCCAATTCCTTCATTAGTAAAAAAAAAAGTCCTCCGGCGATGGGAGGACCTAATGTTGTTGTGGAGGGGCAATGGGTCGTGTGTCTTTTCAAAAGACCTTAGCGTTGCTTTTCAGTCAGCGTTTGTAATTTGTCTGTTTCTTGTTTTAGAGTGTGTGGTTCCTGCTATAATTTGTAGTGGAAACAAATTACATGAGTAATCGGGTCCTACTCTCCCTGTGGTTGAAATGGAACTGTCTCCTTGCCCGATGTCTGGTGTTCTCAAACACGTTGCCTCTGTATCCATTTTCTGGTGGATCGAAACAATTGTGTCGCTCTGTCTGAGACTCACTCTGTCCCCTGTGCATATCTTTACCTTCGCCTTTCCCAACAGCATTACTGATTCTGAGGTTCCTGTTCCTTTACTGTCCCTGTCTATAACCAGGTGACCAGCTGTTTCCTGTACCGTCGCTAGTGTGTTCCCGGCACTCTGCACAGGAGGTCTACCGGGTCAGGCAGGCATTTCTGTGTACTTTTGCAAATTGATACATTCACCTGGCAGGAAAGGGAAGCCTTCCTGCTACTTTTCGCTGACTCACACTTGCTGAGCCCAGAGTGTTGAATAGAGTGGGACTTAGGGGAATCCTGGTGGCTGATTTCCTTAACAGTTGTAGAAGGGATGGAAGATCATGATTTGACAGATAGACCCTTGTGAGGTCCTTAGTGACTTGCCCTGGTACTTTCTCAGGGCAGCATGGACCTGGCTTCCATGGCTTTAGCCCGGATGGTAGATATCCATGCACCTCCACTGTTGGGTCAGCAGTTATGAAGGCTGTCAGACCCCAGTTGCGTATCCACTGGAGTACATTTGTGAAGCAACAGCCCATGGAGGGAACAGAACTCTGCCCATTTTACTACTTAGGAGTTGCTAAAAAAGCTCAGTGTCACTAACACTCTGCATGCAGGCACACATGCCCTGATGTAACACTGTAAGGGAGGACAGAGGCAACATTTAGAGAGGCAGGAGTATATCCACCAAAACCAGAGATATATCACAGTAAGTACTCCTACCGCTATGTACTTGTGATTAATGGGAAATTACTCTTCAAGTGCATCCTAGATCCACTATAGCTTTCACTGATTCAAATTGTGCCACATTCCAAAGAAGCTAAGTACACAGCCTTTGTAACACAAATTCTCTGACTGGAATAGTTAGTGTGTAGTGTTTAAGACAATAAGTGCTTTTTCAATGAAGGTAGGGCTGCTGAATAACAAAGCTACATAATCTTTATTCCCCTTCATGCCTCTTTGATCCACTACCAGACCCTCCCTTACTTTCCTCTTGCAGGTTCTTCTTCATCCCCGCTTTCTCTTTTTGTCACTGTTCTCCATCTTTCTCCTCCTGCTTCTTTCCCCCTTTTGTTTTTTTTCTCTCTATTGTTCTGGATCGCAGACTGTTGAGATAACAAGAGTTTCAATCCTCCAAAATGAGTGCTGGTGAGCCTCACCGGCAACCCCACTGGCTGAAATTAAGCACTTGGAATAATGCACCATTCAATACAAGCTACACACAGATCTTTTCCAACATGAGTTCTCTAACTTAAAATATGCTTTGTGTATTTGAAAGTGGAAATATGCTTTGTGTATTTGAAAGTGGTACTGTAAACTTCCAGAATCTATAGATCTAATTTTGTTCAGTGATTAAATATCTGCCTCTGGAATCGTTGGACTTCTATGTTGTCCTAGGTTTCTGAGACTTCTTCACAATGCGTATTCATATTTGTAGCTTCTTTATATCTTTTCACAGCAAAGTTCTTGGTCATCACTCCGGAGCACCTCATCAACACCACTGAGGGAGCAGAGGCTGTGTTCTTCTGCCACCTCTCTCCTCCTCTCAGTGCAGCAAACATGGAGATCCGCTGGTTCCGCTCCCAATATCACTCCCCGGTGCACCTGTACCGCAAGGGCAAAGATGAGAACGACAATCAGCTTCCGGAGTACCAGGGTAGGACAGAGCTCATCACAGACAATATCCACAATGGAAGCGTAGGCCTCAGGATTCGGAATATCAGCATCCCTGATGAAGGGCAGTACAGGTGCTTCTTTGAGGATCCTGTTTTGAAAAGTTATGAGGAAGGCATTCTGGAACTCAGTGTTACTGGTGAGACATCCTTGATATTTGAGCTGTGACATAAAGTCAGAATGTGTTTGTGCCTATGTGCATTGACAATGCTTAGAATATTCTCCAACACACAAAGAGGGTCAAGCAGAACAACAAGGTACCTCAAAACACTGGTACACTCTGATCTGTTGGGTCAGCACCGGCATAAAATAGGAGTTGCCCCAAGTTTTTATTCTGCGTAAGGGTTGGTGGTAAAATAAATAAAATTAAAAGTAAATAATAAAGTTACTCGTTGCTGCCTACATTTGATTTTTGCAGGGCTTAATGTGGCTCTCTTCTTTTCTCTGAAGGGTCCAACCATCACATGGAGACCCCACACTCTGAACTCTGAATGCGCACATAGTGAATTGTATTGTCTTCGGCCCCCAGAAGGGTGACAGATTGAGAAAAACCTCTTCTACAATTGTAAAAGCTTTCACACTTCTTGGCCATGTGCTACAAGCTACCTGTTAGACATGGGTTTTTTGGTTGGCAGTCAGGTTACCCTCTGTCCAAGCAAGAACCCTCACTATAGTCAGGGTAAGTCACACACAATCCAAAATTAGCCTGTGCCCACCCTCTGGTAGCTTGGCACGAGCAGTCAGGCTTAACTTAGAAGGCAATGTGTAAAGTATTTGTGCAATAAATCATACAATACCACCATATAGCACCACACAAATACACCACACAGTGCTTAGAAAAATATATAATATTTATCAGGTAATTGTACGTCAAAACGAAAAAAGTTGCAATGTGAATTTGTAGAGGTATCACTAAAAAGTGATATAAAGTGTCTTAAGTCTTTAAAAAGCAAACAAAGACTCTTTCAAGAACAAAGTACCTGGATTGCAGTGGAAAATCTCCTCAGAGGGCCGCAGAAGAAGAGAAGAGATACGTGGAAAAATGGTGTGTGCGTTGATTTCTCCCCAGCACACTCGGACTTGCGTCGTTATTTTTCACGCTGGGAAGTCGTGCGTCGTTTTCCGGCGTGCGGACAGTCTCTTTCTGTGGATCGCGGGGATTACCAGATGTCCTGGGTCTGTGCGTGGATTCTCCTGCTTGTTTTCCGGCTGCGCGTCATTCTGCGGGGCTGTGCGTCGAAGTTTCGCTCTCATGGCAGGCGTAGCGTAGATTTCTCCTCTGGAGGTCGGGTGCCGTTGTCCTTGCAAGGCCGTGTGTCGAAGTTCCGGTCGTCCCGAAGGTGTTGCGTCGATCAGCGTCGGTGTGCGGCCTTTTACTCGCCGTGGAACAAGCTGTGCGGCAAAAATTTCGGCGCACGGAGCGTCCAAGTGAAAAAGAGAAGTCATTTTGGTCCTGAGACTTCAGGGAACAGGAGGCAAGCTCTATCCAAGCCCTTGGAGAGCACTTTCACAGCCAGACAAGAGTTCAGCAAGGCAGCAGGCCAACAGCAAGGCAGCAGTCCTTTGTAGAAAGCAGACAGGTGGGTCCTTTGAGCAGCCAGGCAGTTCTTCTTGGCAGGATGCAGGTTCTGCTTCAGGTTTCTTCTCCAGCAAGTGTCTGATGAGGTAGGGCAGAGGCCCTGTTTTATACCCAAATGTGACTTTGAAGTGGGGGAGACTTCAAAGAGTGGCTAAGAAGTGCACCAGGTCCCCTTTCAGTTCAATCCTGTCTGCCAGGGTCCCAGTAGGGGGTATGGCAGTCCTTTGTGTGAGAGCAGGCCCTCCACCCTCCCAGCCCAGGAAGACCCATTCAAAATGCAGATGTATGCATGTGAGGCTGAGTACCCTGTGTTTGGGGTGTGTCTGAGTGAATGCACAAGGAGCTGTCAACCAAGCCCAGCCAGACGTGGATTGTAAGGCACAGAAAGATTTAAGTGCAAAGAAATGCTCACTTTCTAAAAGTGGCATTTCTAGAATAGTATTATTAAATCCGACTTCACCAGTCAGCAGGATTTTGTATTACCATTCTGGCCATACTAAATATGACCTTCCTGCTCCTTTCAGATCAGCAGCTGCCACTTCAACAAAGTATGCCTATGAAGGGAGCAGGCCTCACAGTAGTGTAAAAACGAATTTAGGCGTTTTACACTACCAGGACATATAACTACACAGGTACATGTCCTGCCTTTTACCCACACAGCACCCTGCTCTAGGGGTTACTAGAGCACACATTAGGGGTGACTTATATGTAGACAAAGGGGAGTTCTAGGCTTGGCAAGTACTTTCAAATGCCAAGTCGAAGTGGCAGTGAAACTGCACACACAGTCCTTGTAATGGCAAGCCTGAGACAAGGTTAAGGGGGCTACTTAAGTGGGTGGCACAACCAGTGCTGCAGGCCCACTAGTAGCATTTAATCTACAGGCCCTAGGCACATATAGTGCACATTACTAGGGACTTATAAGTAAATTAAATAGTCCAATCAGGTATGATCCAAAGTTTCCATGTTTAAAAAGGGAGAGGGCATATGCACTTTAGCACTGGTTAGCAGTGGTAAAGTGCGCAGAGTCTAAAAGCCAGCAAAACAGGGTCCAAAAAGTGGAGGGAGGCAGGCAAAAAGTTAGGGGTGATCACCCTAAGGCATGTCAGGTCTAACACTACCTCCTACAGAGTCCATGAGCACCAAGCTCCTCGCACTCTCTCCATGTACCTCAAGCTCCCTCGCTCTGTGCTGCAAGCTTCCCACACTCTTTACATGTGTTTCAACCAACTTGCCACCTCAAGCTCCCTCACTCTGTGTTAATGAGCTACAGGATCCTCACACTGTCTCTCAATGCACCTCAAACTACCTCACACTGTGTCCATGAGTTTCAAGCTCCTCACACTCCACATGTGCCTCAAGCTACTTTACACTGTGTTTATGGCCCCTGTGCTCCTCAAGCTCTGCCCATGCACCTTAAGCTCCCTCACTCTGTGTCAACGAGCTACAGGATCCTCATGTTGTCTCTCCATGCACCTCAAACTATCTTCCTTCTTTATCTCAACAAGAGTAATAAACACCTTGGTGTGTCACCCATTATTGGCATGGGTCTGGCTATACCATCTGTCTCTGTCTCATCCTTCCTACAGCCTTCACCATCTCCAGATGCTTCAAAATAAAGCTGCCCGGCTGAGGATTTGTGTTTTCATTTGCTACAAACTCTCCTGTGGAATCCCCTGAGATATGCTTTGTGACTCTTAAATTTAATCTTTATCACTTCTATTGCTGTGAAGACAACATTCAAGTCCTGTGCAGACTGAGTGGCCCCACTGATAATTCTTCCAGTCGGCAGTGCCTTGCCACCGTCCGTCTGTGGGTGGGCCACCACTTGTAAAACTAAAGAAAACAAGATCTTGCTTACTACTGGTCTGTCCTTACTTTGGCAGCTTCTCTCTGGCTGACTGACCTCTGCAATTGCAATGCACCGTCACAATCTGTGAGAAGCTTGGCTGCCAGGATTGATGGCTCCCTTCAAATTGCAATGCCAGGTCTCCTCAGTTGTTTCCTTGTGCACGTTTGTTTTGAAATTTCCACTGCCTCTTCTCCCTTTCTTCTCTTTTGGTGTCCTTCAGTCCACCACCATGGCATTAATAGGGTCCATATTATATTATTGTAATGACACCTTGTCCATTGTGCCACGTGTTAGGATACCTGCACCTACTACCCATTGAGGATGTTTTGTTAAACTACTGCCCTATTTCACTGATGCCTCTGACTGCAAAGATTGTGGAAAGCTGTGTTAAATAACTATCTAAATATCACAAAACACACCCTTTACAAGCACGATTTGGCTGGCTTTTGCACCAACCATGGCACTTAGACTCTATTAGTGTCTGCTACCAAGACTTGAGAATCATTCTATATGTGGGAGACTCGGCTGTCCTCATCCTATTAAATCTTTCTGCAGCACTTGATGAGCAAATTACATCTTATGGCCTTAGATTCTATGCTTATTGGAAAGACACCTAGAACATTCGCTGACTGGACAGATGTAGATTTTCTAAAGGACCGTTTTAATGATTGCCTGTGCTCAGAGGCCAGCTGGATGAATTCCTACTCTTTTCGGCTCAACTCTGACATGACAGACTTCTTTGTCTTTGGAAAGTCCTCCATCTTGTCCTCTAATTGGCGGCTTGACAGCACTGGAGCTCCTCCAACACCTTCTTTCAGGCCTCGAAATCGCAACCTAATTTTCGATGACAAATTTACCTTTGAGCACCTATCGACAACGTTACTTAGCTTGGAGTCATCAGAAACATCACTTCGTTGTTGCCTAGCTCTTCCAGAAAAAACCTGGTTCAGGCTCTCACCAGCTTCAGGTTGGTTTATTGGAGCTCTCTTTTCTTAGGACTGTCTGGCTTACTCATTAAGAAACTGCATATAAATTGGGATGTGGCTGTCTGCATTATCCTAGGATTATCCTAGAATCCAGAATCTTGGCTCATCTTTCTACCCTTCACTGGTTACCTTTACAGAAGCGTTGTCTTTTTAAGGCCTGGTGTTTCAGTCAAAAGGCCCATTCCAGCCTGTCCACGGAAATTACAAGACTTCTCTTTGCTCTACTTATGTCCATGTAAGCCCCCTATGTTCCAATTCTTCACACTGTTAACATCCATAAATTCAAGAAAATGCCACAGTGGTGATGCCACAAAAAAAGTTGCAAAAAACACTATCACGCCTGCCATAGAGGGTTTCCTCAGAAAAGTTGGATACCACAAATTCTCCCTATGCCTTAATTCTTAGAGCTGAGTGGTTTTAAAGGATGGTTTGCACTTTTCCAAGTATTTTACTCTAGTGCCTTAGGATATCATTGAGTTGTCTTAGCCATGTTCACATTCCTTAAGTTGTACCCTGATATGGCTGCTATGTGTCTTTTTTCTGCAGTCGCTGGGTCGCCGCTGCACATCCACGTTGTTGGGCACCATGATGGAGGAATTCTGGTGAGGTGCAGATCCAGCCGGTGGTACCCAGAGCCCAAAATGGACTGGAAAAGGGAGGATGGGAAGAGATTGGCCTCGGCTTCTGACGTCACCGCGAGAGCCGATGGCTCATTCGACATTGAAAACTCCTTAACGGTCCACAAATCTTCAAACAGGAAACTTTCCTGCTGTATAAGAAACAAACTTGGAAACTGCGAGAAGTCTGTAGACGTCACAATAGACGGTCAGTCATTTCCAATGTTAAAGTGTCCCTTTGGCATTTCTTACTTAATATTATATATAACTTTATGAATGACACAACTAGGGATACAGTAGGATCTCTATCGGACGTTAAATATGTGTTGTGAAGTCATTTTATTTATTGGTATAAATATGCGAGGTTATAAGACTTTTATTTTGGGTTTGAATTATATTTTGTACAGCAGGTGTGCGAGCTAACCATAGCTTTGGAATTTCAGAGATATTTAGTTTTATTTTCTAACCTTAACTACACTTTAACTGTGTTTTGGAAGTGAATTTCAGTTTTTTTTTAAACATAAATGGAGGTGTTCTGGTCAGAGCTAACCATAATTTCACTTTAACAGCCTTTTTAGTTAGTTTTTGTTTTATATGATATACTTTATCTATCTTCTATATACAAACCCCTTCTAACTACTGTGACTCCTGAGGCAAACGTTATTTCTTTTTCAATATATTTTAATACCGAGAGATCGCTTTGGGCCTCCATCCACCTGGCCTGGGGGTCCGGATATGCTCACCCTGCCGATAGCAGCAGTCTTGCTTCTGTTAGATAATGTGTATTAGGTGATAACATTCAGGAATTAGATTTCAGGTGTGCGGTAACAGATGGGAACAATGGTGGGCTTTACATTTGTTTCCTTTATAGAATTTGCATTGTGAAATTCGTGTTTTTAGCTACCAGGTGAAAAAGGCCAAAGAGTGTGCTTGAAAGCGACAATTTGCTTGAAAAATGTACAACCAAAGTGTCATTGATTGCTACAGTAGTATATCATTTACAATCGATGTGTTATACATTTCTAATTATCCAGCACAAAAGAAATCGGAATGCTGTGCATTCACACCCTCTTTGGACCAATCCTATTCTATATCACACAATCAAATTGTTTTTAATGAAGAAAAGCAGTGCACTGGCCAGAGTTTTCAATTTGATTTTTATTTGTAATTACAGCATGATTAGTAAATTCATCAACGCATTTCAGCCTGATCTTATCATTATCATAGCTTAACAGTTACACTGATCTGAAAGGCTACATATTTCATATAGAATGTACCTTTCCTTCTATCTCTACAGGATTATTTGCTATTTTTTTCATCACTTGTTTTGTTTAAAATATAATTTCTTCCTGCATAGGCTATTTTTGTGTGTAGCAATTTATCAGGTAGGTTTTGTCAATAGTTTAGCTTTCACTATAGCACATGGTACTGACTGTGACTCTATTTCTACTGTATTTGTTAGAAGCATCTTGCCACATATGGATATTTCTTTTTTAATGTATTGTCCTCCAGTGGTTATAGTTTCATTTCAGTTTGGCTTTTATTTTGAGGGTTTTTTTCACCTTTCCTGTGTCCATTGGCATTTACTTTTCTTTTTCTGGACCTTCTCCCTTCTGTGTTTCTCAGTGGTTATTATTTCAGATTGACATGATATGGTTTGACTCTATTTCCCTCAGCTTCTGTTCCCAATCTTTTCTTTCTTAGTGGGATTGATCCCATAGTATCACAATGATTTTGGGTCCAGGGGTCTCCAACCTTTTTTTGAAGTGAGCTACTAGAAACTTTTAACACTGTAAAATAATAATCACATATATTAACATGACACAATGGACACCACAAGCATGATTATGAGTAGTGACACAAATTCCAGACGCGATTATTAACAGGAATACCAGGAAAACGGCCATCAATATTAAGTGCCTCCATCCAACTAATAAAATATCATCCAAAGCATTAGGTGTTCCGCAGCACAAAGGACAACCGCCAAAGGTCACTCATTCAGTTATCAACTTTAAATGTGTTTTCTAACTACGAGTGAAGACAGATGGCCATGAGGCAGATCCCATAGGCCGACACAGTGTATGTTTGAGTCTTAATATGACGCCCGTCATTGGTTTGCCAGTCTACTACTCTAAGTGTCTTGAGGTGAGCAGTGCCACCTTCTTTAATATGCACAGATCCTCTGAAAGTGGTTATGGGCTCTATTTCAGCTCTGAAAGCTACTTCAAGGGTTATAGTGAGTAACCAGTAGCTCCCGAGCTATTCGTTGCAGACGCCTGGTCTACATGGTGCTTTGTTTTGGTTATGTCATGCTATCAGATAACTTGGCTTATGTGTGTTTTACAATTATTTTTGTAGTTTGCAGGTGGTTCTTCTGGTATATTTCAATCCACATGACTGAACGTACATAGAGTGAAAATTCACTTTTACATGTTTTTGTTTTCTTTATGTGAGGTTGTCTGCCTTTATTTCATACTTTTTTTTACATGCTTTGCATTTTTGGCATTTCCAAAACCCGGCCTGTTGTTTGTTAAGCCAGGTAGGTTTTTTTGTCTGTCAAAATGGCATTTGTAGGAAGCTGGCCTGGTGTGTGGTGGACACCTATGGTGTTGTCACCCTCTACCAGGTCCAGGTCTCCCATATTAGTGAAGTGTAGGCAGTGTCCAGGAAGCCAGGGCTCTCTAGAGGTAGCTGTGGATGAGCAGCCAAGACTTATCTAGGAGACATGCAAAGTTTATGCAATACTACTATAGTCACACAGCACTGTCACACATGAAATAACCACACAGTGGTAAAGGTACTTTATTATGGTAACACAAATACTAGAATAATAATAGGCAGTCCCCCAACTGGAGGTAAGTAAACACACTATTAGATACACATTAGCAATCAGTAAAGGGCATTAAAAGGAATAAGCATTGGCAAAAGTAATAGGAAATAGTGAAGGCCCTAGGGGGAAGGCTGTGGTTCAGCAGGGTGACCACATATCAGGAGAGGGCTGTGATGTTACCTACCTGGCCACTCAGATGCTCTCAGGGGCCTCTGCAAATCTTGGATTCAAGATGGCAGATCCAAGTGGCCACCTGGAGGAACTCTGGGCACCACCCCTGGGGTGGTGATGGACAGGGGGATGGTCACTCCCCTTTACTTTGTCGAGTTTCGTGCCAGAGCAGAGAACGGGGGTCCCTGGACTGGTGCAAACCGGTTTATGCATGGAGGGCACCAAATGTGCCCTTCAAAGTATACCAGTAGCTTAGGGAGGCTACCCCTCCCAGACCATGTCACACCTATTTCCAAGGGGAGAGGGTGTTGCCTCCCTCTCCCACAGGAAATCCTTTGCTCTGCCTTCCCCTGCTTGAGCTGGTCAAGCTTCAGGAGGGCAGAAACCCATCTGACTGGTGGCAGCAAAACAATGAAAGACTAATAGGAGCAATACTGTGGGTTCCTCTAAGGAACCCCCAGAGTGTATGGAATCAAACAACCAATACTGACAACAGTATTGGGGTGTGATGATTCTGACATGTGTGACACCAAACATGCCCAGGTTCCGAGTTACCATTATGTAGCTTGACACAGGTAGTGGTGTCCTCTGTCCAGTACACGGAAAAAAATGGCTTCCCCGCACTTACGAAGTTCAGTGCAATGGAACTGTAGTTCGTAGGGACACCTCTGCTCATGCAGGGGTGTCCTCACACACAGGCACCTGCGCCCTGCCTTCTGGGCTAGGAGGGCCTACAATAGGGGTGACTTACAGTGACCTGGTGCAGTGACCTGTAGTGAAAGGGTGAAAGCAACTTTTCACGCAGGCTGCAACAACATGCCTGCAGACACATTTTGCCTGGGCTCCCATGGGTGGCTCAATACACCTGCAGCCGATGGGGAATCTCTGGTGCCCCAATGCACTGGGTACATAAGTACCCATATATTAGGAACTTATATGGGGGCACCAGTATGTCAATTGTGGGGTGTGCAAAGTCCTAGCCAACCAAATTTAGAGGGAGAGAGCACAATCACTGGGGTCCTGGTTATCAGGATCCCAGTGAAGACAGTCAAAGCATACTGACAGCAAGCAAAAAGTGGGGGTAACCATGCCAAAATGAGGGTACTTTCCTACAGTGGCAATGATTTTTTTTCAATTGAGAGAGGCTTATGATAACTAGTTTCTTGTAGATACCACAATAGGTGTTCTATTAGTGAAGCATCTTTGATTATGTGCCAATCTTTTTGATATACACATCTGGTTTGTGAGGCTTCCTTATTAGATGTTGTATTCAGTGTAATCATTTCTTCCTTTTCTATTGTCCATTTTATGCTTTTGTTTTTTTTTTCATCTGGATACCCTTCAGTTGTTAGCTAGGATAGCCTCTACTGTTGATTCTCCTTATGACTGCCATTAATATCTTTTTCTTCTCTTCTTTCATGGAGCAGTTGCATTTCTGCTCTTAGTTTTGTCCATATGGTATCCTCCACTTAAATCTTTACATTCTAAATTGTAATAATCAACATTATAAAAATATTTGTGTACCCCTAAGCGTTTAATGCAACAATTCCTACTCTAAGATAAAATATATTGTTTAAACACATTGGACATCCCAATCAATTTTAACAACTTATAACAGTTATTTCTGAGTTTTATAAAATGTTAGGTTTATCTGGTAAAGTTGTAAATAAGGTTCATGACTAACTAATTACCACATTTTATACAATTTAATGCCTTATACTTTTTTAAATAAACAATCCACAACATTTTTAAATTTCTAAATGCATAGGTAGTATAAACATAAATTTGTTTGGTGAAGTGTATGGACAGGTGTTTGTTCTTGATAAATGAAAACACCATTCAAAATATTTCATATGTATGTTCATTTATTTAAATATTATTATGTTTTTACAAACAGATTCAACTTCTTTAAAACTGCTAAATATTTTTAATAATGTTTAAGAAGGTTGAGGTTGTTTTATTTAAAAAATGTATTCACCAAACATTTATATATTCTTTTTTGACGTTGAGTGACCTATTATACATAATATTTGAGATTTCTGTGGGAGTAGTTGAATAAAACATCCAATTAGTTGAAAGCATTTCCAACTTATTATAAATCTTCTTGAACATTACATTTGTACTGAGGATTTGCTGAAAATGGGCTTGAAGAAATAGCATTGTCAAAGAAATAAAACTTAAGAAGGATCTTCTGCTTGGAAATTGTATCATTTTTCAGCAATGCAGAGTTTTACATTTGGGAGAAAAAATGTCTTATCTGCAATGTGAGCCTATTTTGTGTGGACTATGCTTTTCCTTGTTCATTATTCTTGTACCCATAACCCACAATTCTATCAATCTTTCTCTAATTTATATGTCTGTTACTTTGCAGATGTGTTCTTCCCAAGAGTTTCGCCATGGATGATATTTTTTTGTGTATATCTGGCTGGAAGCATGATTGGTGTATTACTGGCTACTTTGTACATAAGAAAAAAAAGCAAGAGAAAAGGTAAGAATCACAGCAAAAGTAGGGACAGAACTGAATGTTAGTAGCAATGAAACCAACATTGATCACTCCTGAGGTTTGAAGACTTGTTCATGGATGTTTTGCTGTTTATACATAGATCTGATAGTATATCATGCATGCATAGGTTGTTGCTGGATTGTCTGATGTGTCTGTTAACTATTTGTGCAAAGGAACTTGCTCGAGAATGGGTGGTAACATGTTGAGGTGAATCTTGCAGGCTACAGGATTATCACTGTTAATCTCTATGAGGCCTGCGGATAACTTGTGGAATTTCACTCTGTGGAATTTCGCCGAGTTACCTACAAACTCTGTAGGATTCTGTGGAGTTCCACAAGCGGTGGAATGTCAGTATGTTGTGCTTCTCGCACTGATTTTTTGCGTCGGGAGCTTATCGCACACTGTAAAATCAACATGAACAGCTCCACGCCGTGCTCCAGAGGGTGCTGCTTCTTCCTGCCACTCGAGTAGATTTTCTACTCGAGTGGCAGCTTTCTCAACGCGAGCAGAAGCTTTTTCAACGTGAGCAGTAGCGACCTGCCGTAACCGCCTGCATTGAGAAAGCATGCTGGGATTCATCCTAGCACTTGATTTTTTTCTATTGTGCTTGCCAACTTAACACTGGCCAGCCATGCGCGAGAAAAACTATGCCATGAGGGGGTTGGTGGAGTAGACTCCAGGCAGAGTGCGGAGTGAACAAAACTCTGCTGGTGGAGCAGAGTTGACCACCCACTACTAGTCTCTACTTCTGATAAGGTGATCTGATGAACTGTTTTTTATTCTAATTGAATTTACTAATCTAAATAAAGATTTTTTTTTAAGTTAAAAAAAGAATCACAGCAAAAGACTGAAACATATTGATGAATGTAAAAGACAAAAGCATAAGTAATCCATTAGAGAAGGAGGAATACCGCCATAGACCCTGACTCTTGAGGCTCTAGCAAAAATCTTAAAATGCACACTATTGATAAGGATTATGTACACCATGACTAGTTTCATCAAACAAGACCTGTGTGTTGTGGGTAAGTCTTGTGGAGGGACTTGCCCTCTACAGTATTCCTTCACAACATATTTAAGTATTTGTTATGATCTATATCATCCAATTTATGTAAGGGCTTAAGGCTGAATGGAATGCCTAGTTGGTATGCATGTTACATCACTTAGGGCCTCATTATGACCCTGGCGGTAGAGAACCGCCAGGGCCAACGGGGGCGGGAGCACCGCCGACAGGCCGGCGGTGCTCCCTTGGGCATTCTGACCGCGGCGCTTTGGCCGCGGTCAGAAAGGGAAAACCGGCGGTCTCCCGCCGGTTTTCCACTGCCCCTAAGAATCCTCCAAGGCGGCGCAGCTCGCTGCGCCGCCGAGGGGATTCTGACAATCCTTACCGCCATCCTGTTCCTGGCGGCTCGCCCGCTAGGAACAGGATGGCGGTAAGGATTGTCGTGGGGCCCCTGCAGTGCCCATGCCAATGGCATGGGCACTGCAGGGGCCCCCGTAAGAGGGCCCGCTAGTATTTCACTGTCTGCGTAGCAGACAGTGAAATACGCGACGGGTGCAGTAGCACCCGTCGCACCTTCCCACTCCGCCGGCTCGATTACGAGCCGGCATCCTCGTGGAGACCGCCCGCCAGCCCAGGGAAAAACTCATAATACCCTCCGCGGTCTTCTGACCGCGGAGCGGTATTATGGAGGGCGGCATCCTGGCGGGCGGCCTCCGCCGCCCGCCAGGGTCGTAATGAGGCCCTTAGTGTTCTGATGCATGGTTTTAGAATGCAGGAGATTAAAGAGTAGCTTCAGTGTACTTTAGCCAAACTGTACCCACTTCCTTTCTACAGCATTCTTGTCTAATGTGTTGCCACTGAACCTGGTGATAAAAAGATTTTTATGGCACACATAGGGCAACGTATTGTGGTGTCACTAAACTCTGGAGCTCTGATTCATCCTGCAGGGTTTGGCAATTTTAAACCGTAGGACAAGGAGTAGATATTTTACATCTGTGGTATAGGTGGTTAAACAAAAGAAAGTAGAGAAGAACTGTAAGCTGTTATTAGAGGCCATTATAAAGTGACAGTCGAGGAGCAGGCTGTGGCGAAAGAGGAAACTTGAGGAAGAGGAATACGCAGTCTCATGACGCAGCTGCAGTAGAACACACTGTAAATGTAAATTCATTCGCAGTGCAGACGCAGACTGCCTCCTTATGTCGTGGCTTGTACCTGCAGATCATGCCATCATGTTGTCACAGTTTTGGGCGGGTCTGATCACGACTCTGGTTGGGACACCCCTTGAGGTCACAGAATATCCTAAAGAGGTAGTGCACTTGGGCAGAAGAGCAGCTAAAGGCATACACGGAAAGGACAGCTATGGACAGACACAGGAAACAGGAAGGTAAAAGCAGAGCAACCTTTGTGTGAACAAATAGAAAACGGATTACTAGTGGACAAACACGCTGGGGTTGTGTACAGAGTAAGGCTCAGAACCTCCCACAGTGACAGGGAATCTCAATGCCTCTGTGCAGTTTGCTCTTACAGATAGTCACCCTGCCAGCCCCATAGAAAGGAGGCAGCAGAAGTGAGTCTGTCTCTGGACCCTAGAGCACAAACAAGGATAGTACTTACATACACAGGACACGCTCTTGTGGGTCCAGCTGGAAACACAGTGGCGATTCCTGAGAAAACAGCAATAGCACACTGTTAGGCACAAAAGACAACGTATAAAACTAGACAAGGATGGGGGCTGGAATTGCCTCCTGGTAACCAGGAGCCAACCCCAGTACAAAGGAGGACACTTATACACTGGTGAAGACTGATAGAACACTTACCAGACACAAAGAACCACGAAGAAACAGAAACAGAAGGGAACAATCAAAGAGGCAGAGGCAAGAACTATGAACAGGCTCAGGCTGAATTAAAGGCAGGACTAGGACTTGAAAACAGGGTGCAAACGTCTGGCTGGAACAAACAGAGATAGGACTGGGAAACTGAGAGCAGGCTCTGGCTGGAACAGGCAAGGACAGGACTGGAATACAGGGAGTAGGAATGAGTAGTAAACAGGACTGGGAAACAGAGAGCAGGTTCAGGCTGAAACAAGGCAGGAGCAGGGCAGAGAAACAGGGAGCAGGCTCTGGAAGAAACAAACAGGTACAAGGCTAAGAGATAGGGGGGCAGACTCTGTCTGGGACAATCAGGAGCAGGGCAGAGAAACAGGAAAAAGGATCAAGCTGGAACAGCACAGGAACAAAACTGGAACACCATCCAAAAAGGGGTCTGTAGCACAAAGGAATCGAACTCCAATGCACGACAGGGATCTTGAGGAAATGGCTGCTTATAAGCAGTTCCAAGCTGGGCTGCACAGGAGAGGTCTCAGGTGTGTGTAGTTTCAGACACTTGCAAGTCCTGGAGTAGAGGATCCGGTGAAAAGGAGCAACTGGACTTCTCCCATAGAAAACAATGGGAAACAGAATCCTGTCTTTCTTGACTACCAGGCTGTGCATTATGGGATTTGCAGTCCCAGGAAGCAAATGTAGCACTACACAAGTGTACCATAGAGAAAAGAGAAACAAGCAGGAGTCAGCAAGGGACTCTAGATAAGTGTTTAAGGTGATTCCCAGGCTTCCGACAGTCCCCTTACAGCGCCCCCTAGAAATGGGACGACAGAGTCGTAACACATGTACTTGTGATGTATTTACGAGTTACCAGCCACATTATACTGTGTGTATAAAGGCAGCAGGAGAGGTTGGGTGGAGATAAGATGGAAAATCGGATTTTGAATAAAGACTGTGAAAACACTTAGAGAGAAGGAAGAATACACCCAAAGAAAAGATATAGGACCTAATTTAGATGTTGCCAGAGGGAGTTACTCCTTCACAAACGTGATGAATATCCCTTCCACTGTATTACCAACCCATTATAGCCTATGGAGATCGTAATACGGTGGACTGGATATCCATCACATTTGTGACAGGGTAACCCTCGGCCAAAATCTAAATCAGGCTAAAAGTGTTTGTGATACCTGGTGGCAGATTTATCAAGTCGAATGGAAACCGACACAAAGTCTTGTTAAACTATTTACTTTCCAGAGCAAAAGATTATTTGCTCTGAAAAAGTTGCTAAAAGTGCAGGAGATAGTACTTTAGTGTTATTTTGCATCAAGCAGGCCACTCCATTAGTGGTACATGTACGTTCCTATGCTTCAACCTATTGTTTTTATTTTTTTTGGGCACAGAGACCTATCTGTTAACATTTTAGACCAGGCTTTGCACCAAAAAAGCATACCTTCTTGAAGCAGGTGCAAAGTAGGAGAAAATATTTTTTCTTCACACTTTTCAAGGTCTGCATGTACGCTGTGCTGTACAACACACGTACAACATGGTAACAGTTTTAAAATATGTCTGAGAAGGCTATAATTCCAGTATGAACCCTACCCTAGGCACAGAGAAAGAGGAAAACCAAGGAGAAATAAACATATTTCTCCTTGTTATACCTCTCGCAGGTAGGAAAATCTTTTTGATGGATTCCCAGGTTTACAAGTTCTTATAAATCTAGGAATGCATCAGAATGCATCAGAATACCCACACAACACCCCTGGAAACACCTCTGTGGCACAGAGTAATGTAACACAGCAATTTGCGCTGTGTTACATTGCTCGAGATTTATGAAGCCACACGGGGCCAGGCAGGGTGGCCTTGCGTGGCTTAATAAATCTCACTTAAAGTTTGCATCGCTCTTGCACCACGTTGCGTGGTGTAAGAGTGGCGCAAACCAGGCCATAAATATGGCCTATAGTGTCTGGTGAGTGCCTGGAATGGTCACCATAATACCCACATAGGGGCTCGGGTATGGGAACCCGAGGGCCACTATAGCCTTGGGGAGTGGGGTAGTGCACCCC